>NC_135956.1:53322283-53922283 GCF_053455715.1 Rhinoraja longicauda
ATAGTTATTACCTCCACTAACCATTTTTCAGCATTATAAAATAAGAACAGATAGATCACAGGAATGGCTTCAGTTCAATTAAGAGACATATAATGTGGAGAACCCTTTCTGAGCTAATTTCTCTGAGGAATATTACTTGGTAAATGTTTGGATACATTTTGAATATGTATAATGTTACAATAACATTGTTACTTTGTCTCTGTTGTCACAAAACTTACTTTACAAAAATGAACATAAATATATACAGATGTATTTGAATAGTTTTGCTTCCATTTCCATCCTTAAACACACAAGCATTATATTTTACTTTGATTAGACTAGATTCCTGCATTTTTCAAAGAAAAACCTTGTATTCAGCTAAGCTAGAAAGATTTATGTAGCTACAAATATGCTACAAACAAATTGAATGGCTGGAGAAGGCAAGTCGAGTACTTCTGTGGGTAGAAAGGAATGGTTGGGACCTTGAGAGGGGACTTTGCGTCGGGACCTTGAGAGGGGAGATTGCCAGTAGAAGAGGAGAGGGGAGGTGGGTGGTGACGCAAAAGTGAGAGGTGGATGGATGAAGGGTGAAGGACAGATGGAGTTGGGTTGTGGAGGGGCTGGGAAAGGGGGGTCGTGGAGTGGGCCCACTCCATCACTCCCCCTCCTATTTCAGGCTGCATCTGCTAGTCATCCTTCATCTCTCTACTGCCATACCAATTACTTCTTGTTTCTGTCTCAGCACTCCTCCACTCCTTTTGCAGGCAATCTCCCCCTTCCACTCGTGCACTGATGCAAGGTTTTGATCTGAAGCGTGGGCATTCTTTTCCTCTCTGCAGGTGCTGCTTGACGCGCTGACTTCATGCAGCAAATCGTTTGTTGTTCTTCCTACACAAATAGTTTGTTGCTCCAGATTGCAGCATCTGCTGCCTTTTGTGTCTCCATTTTTGTATGGGCTAATTTTGATATGCCTTAAAAATGGGATGGACATTGTGATGCAGGATTAACTTACGTTTGTTGAATTACAGGCTTTAAGCTAATTTACTGCTGCTATCTTATTTCAGTGACTCTTCTTAGGCAGTCCCTTGGGAGTTGACTGGCTTCCACTTCATTTCTGAGTATTGAAGAATGCGTGCATGATTTATTTTAAAATGGACTGGCAGTTGCGCAAGAACTGATGCATGTTCTTGATGTCGTAACCCATTGGGTGATGGCACAGTCTGAGTTGATTGGAAACCAGGCACTGCTGTGTGGACTTTGCATCTACACGTGTACATGTGCTCACAGAGATGTTATACACACTCTTAGCAGATGCACTCTGACCATGTGCACACTCCCGTACATATGCTTATGTATGTTGCCCACATCCTTCACTGTCCCTTCACTCATCCTCTTGGTCCTTTAATCTCCTCTTCCCCAATCCTATCTTTATCTGCACAGCCTCCCCAAAACATCTTCCAGGGTTCCTCCTCTCCAACATCCTCCCATAGTGTTTTGCACTCAATTTATTTTACCTTTCAGATCAGCTTCCTCATCGAGACTCTGCCCTTCTTGTCAGCTCTTTTTCAGCTGCCTCCTCCCCTTCATCTTTCTTTTCCCCTCTATAAAACAGTGCAGTCTAGTTGCCAGACACGTATTCACTGTCTGTGTAACCATCTGCCTACTGTAGCTCCTTTCCCTTTCAGAGCTGACTGCTCTCTCCACTATGCCACTATCCCAATGGCTGTATTGCTTATGGCCAAGACCAGATATCCCCAAATCTCCCTTCAGAAAACCTCAGATAATCCTTCAGCAGCCTGCCTGACACCTCCAGTGGTTTGGTATGACCTGGTGTGAAATTACCCATGATTTAAGTAGAAGTTCTGTTCTCAAGAGACATCGATGCCTGGATACTGTGGGGAGATTATATTGAAGCAGGTTTTTTATTCCCCTATTTTTTAAAATCAAAGACAACTTTTTTTTTCTGCTTGTCAATTTCCAAAGTAACTTTTAAATGGTTCAATAGATTCAGATTGAAAACACTTCATAATCAATTTGCTTGCATCTTGCGAATAGTGTTCTCTAATTTATTACTTGTGTTATTCCAATTTGTATTATGGATCATAACCTGCCTCAGTCAGAGACCAGGGCCCCTTCCAATCATATTCGGAAGGGATTGGCAACAGATTCTCCCCGTGATTAATATCAGGAGTTGAATCCTTGAAATCTAGTGCAGTTCCACAAGTTATTAAATGATCTCAGATAAGTGGTCATGGTTATTATTGGTCTTTAAATGCCATTTCGTACAAACAGCACCACTAACCATTGAAACTAGTTAACTTGCCTTTCCCCACCATCTATGGTCCAGCAATTTCTGCCAATCATTATGTCGCACGTTAAAATTCATGAGCATCTTTGTATTTCTTATTTACAAGCTGCAGGTAGTGTAAGTGGGCACCTGTCTTGCCTTCACAAAGAGAGAACTCTTTGTATTTCATGCAACTTTAACAGCTGTTGTCCTGGTTATGGAATAAATTGTTCAAATGGTCTTATTGCATCGGATCACTAGAATACAAAGGAATGTAAAACAAAGATGAATAAACTGTTGTATGTAGCGGGGTAAAATTTGCTTTATAACTTTGCTTTAGAATATTAATTTTGTGGTGGCTTTTTTTTTTGCAGCGCCTCCATAAACAAAATTCAATTTTCTTATAGTCTAATTTACCTACCTTTTGGAGATTAAACTGTGAATGTTTCTCCATTCTAATGTGTTAAAGCCAAATGTGGACCCATCGCAAGACATAACAAACCTATTTACAGTGCCCCTTTAAAGTAGCAAAAATATCCCAGACTATTTGACTTTGCATTTATCTACTAGATAGATGTCAGGTAAGATGCCAGGACATCGAATTCGGGGTCTGATTAAAATAGCTATTGTTTGCCTGCATGGGTGAAGCTACAACAGCTGGCATGGCACAGTCCTACTTTGATTGCGACTTTTGCGACGAGATTATGGTCAGAAACGTACTGTATCTGTATTAAATAATACATACAGAATATTGATATCCATCAATGTACTTTGATACCATTGCCTCGTTCTATGACTTGCATAGATGGACAATATCATGAAAAGCCACAGTTTTTCAATTGACTTCTATCATGGCTGATGGACAAAACACCCAGACTTCCCTGGTTAACATATCATCATAGGGCTATCTTCAATAATCAGGCAGAGAGCTCAATGTCTTGGGGCAATTAGGAATGGGAAAAAATGTATTGTCTCCTACATTGCACGGGCAAAAAATAAATCAACGTATCATTCATGGTGTGGGGTTGATTGATACAATTGGTTCATAACTACAAAGTTAAAACTTGTATTGCCATTTTTGGGGTTTTTACACTAGATATTTTCATTGGCCATTCCTGTAATCAAGCTTTGCACCATGTATGCTTTTAAGTGCAATTAATTCCGCACACTACCTATGTAAACGAAAGTGAACTGAATGCATACTCCAGTCTTACCGAAGTCTGGCTCTGGGTGAAGCAGGGAAGAGGTAATGTGTTTTGGGGTTGAAGATTTTCAGAGTCCCTGATAAAAGTGAAGAGGCAGGAAGTGTGCATCAATTCCCTGTTCTCATTTGCAAATTGGTCCACAGAGAGGTAACACAGGAGTAGGCCATTCAACTAGGTCATAGCTAGTGGACAAAACTTTTGTTGGTTCCCCAAACATTAAAACCTATGTTGAAAACCGAATAAAATTCTATTACTTATGATCTCGCTACAACAGTTTTTGGGAGAAACAATTTCTGATATCCATTGCTTTTGTCATCTGAATGCTAAAGCCCGGGTTTCACCATATAGCATTGATTCAAAATGCAATTCGCCCCTGAAAGAAAAAACTTTCAATCTTGCAAATTTCCATCATATTTCTAATTTTCTTTTCTTTTTGTGAAAATTGTTTTTTTATCTTTTTCTGTCCAGCCTGTCCAGTTACGCTATTATGCCAGCAGTATGAAAAAATTGTCTGTATCTCGAATGAGCTGTCAGAGGAAGCAAAAGAAGCAGATAAAATTACAACATTTAAAAGGCATTTGGGCAGTTATATGGATAGGAAGGGTTTAGAGGGCTATGGGCCAAGTGCAGCTAAATAGGACTAGCCAATACATCAACTTGATCGGCATAGGCAAGGTGATCCAAAGGGCCTGTTTTTCTGTTGTACAGCTCCATGTCCCTCTGACTCAAATAACCTGATTGTCACCCTGACAGTGGTATAATAGCCTAGGAATTGGATTAATTTTGCCCGTTTTGTTTTAGAAAATCATGCATAAAAGTCATTTTGTTAGTGTATTAATGTAATAGTGCCTGTTTTTTGTGGAAATCTAACTCATTTGGAAATTGGATAGGGCACTTCCTGGGGCAATTCACCTTATTGTGAGAATAATTTTTCCTGTCTCATATTGAATTTATGACTAATTTATTACTCAAAGTAAGCAATGGGTTTGTCAACAAGGAGACATGAATCAAAAGGTTTCAACTGGAACACGGATGTGTTGCTATCGTCATTTACCTGCCTTGTATTTTGGTGCTGTGCGTACTTGGTACATTAGGATTACATCATGTGGGGTGTTCATTTTATTGTTGATTATTAGCTTTCTTTTTTTTTAATGCATG
Organism: Rhinoraja longicauda; assembly: GCF_053455715.1. Classification (NCBI taxonomy): domain Eukaryota; kingdom Metazoa; phylum Chordata; class Chondrichthyes; order Rajiformes; family Arhynchobatidae; genus Rhinoraja; species Rhinoraja longicauda. The sequence goes on from NC_135956.1 coordinate 53,326,913, forward strand.
CAAAATAACAAATACTTGAGTGTAAAACAGACATTTTTCAAAGTGCATAATCTGGTGCTGTTGTAGTCAAAAAAAGTAATTTGTTCAGTGACTACATCACCAATGTGTGTCACTCAGCAGTGGATGGAGAAAACTAAGAACTTAGATGAACAATGCCTGAGAGATGACAGTCCTTTTCCAGGATATGAAATCTGGTTTACACTCTAAATTTATATTTTATTTTGTTTGCTATTCCGTCTTAACAGCTGAACATACATTATTTCTTCCCCACCATCCTAGATTATATCTTCGTTTAATTCCAATTTTTTTGGTATGGTATTGCCTTTTTATAAATTAACTACATTTATTTTATGATAGTTAGGCATACTGTGTTGAATAACTATCTGAATGTTACTTTTTATAGCTGTATTTTATTGCCATTTGCTTGAGTGTGACTGTAAAATATCCCATTAAAGGTTTTGTACTTTGTAGCTGAATTAGAACCCACGTAATTGTTTATATAAAGAGATTTGCATGACTTTTGATTTTGTTTTATGCACTATTACACTTTATACTTGCTTTATGAATGTTGGTTAGATGAATTAAATATCTGCATGTGTTTCCTTAAATAATTTTGACTAAGCAGACGCGAATGAATAGATAGATTCATGTATTGCAGTCATAACAGTGAAGCTGATTGTAGCAACAGTGTGTTGTTTTAATGTTCAAAGTAAAGCTCTGAACAATAAACAAATATTTGAACTAAGATGTATCTAATTGGGAAACCTGGCTTATTCAGAATGTTCTTGGATTTCCAGTTGGTGCAGGATCACAGAATGAGAGCACTTCAGCCAATGAGATTGACGAAGACATTGCAGTGACCCAGAGCCAAAGGAATTTCATTTGCCCCATTACACAGGTACAGAACAGCATCTTCTGAGAACTGTGTGTTCTAGTACATTTTTCTTTGCAGTTAACCATCATTGTTAGTAATTGAATGTATTTTGAGTTATTTCTGTGCATTTAAATTAACTTGAGAGCTATGACTTTAATTTGATTCCATAAAATGAGGACTGGGTTTTGAAATGCCAGGAGATTGCGGTTCGAAAGAGGGATTATCTTGTAGTCCTGCTCTTCGCCAATAAACAAGAGGATCTGTACGGTGGGCAAAGACTACCATCTAATTATTTTTTCCGGCTCTCCTTGGGGGTGAGAGAAGTGTCTCAGTCTACCATAACGCTATAATAATTTGGATGATTAGAATGTGAGGAATTGTGGTATTGCTGCAGCAAAACTACCACAGCATGACGTTTTTAATTTAGTCCAATATCGTTCATGACTTACCAGGCTTCGTACTTTCCCCCACTATTCTAGAAACATAGAAAATAGGTGTTGGAGGAGGCCATTTGTCCCCAAGCCAGCACCACCATTCAATATGATCATGGCTGATCATCCTAAATCAGTACCCCATTCCTTCTTTCTCCCCATACCCCTTGATTCCGTTAGCCCGAAGAGCTATGTTTATTAACTCTATCTTGAAAACATCCAGTGAATTGGTCTCCACTGCCTTCTGTGGCAGAGAATTCCACAGATTCATAACTCTCTGGGTGAAAAAGTTTTTCCTTATCTCAGTCCCAAATGGCCTCCCCCTTATTCTATTGAAGAACATTTCAGCTATGGACTGGAGTCAAAGTCAAATGAGGCCTCTGACAAACTCTGCGCATGGTGCTAAAGTTCTACTTCCATCACTAGGACCATGGCTTTCATGCTTTGGCAACTCGAGTGCTTGCGCAAATACATCTTTAATGTAGTGGGTATACCTGCCCTCTTTCCCACCCCCCCAAGTGACATTGCATTCCAAGTTCCAACAAGCAATTTTTATTGGGGCTTGATATTATTCTATTATTACATTCCTTGGGTGTGAAATATAATGAATACAGATCTTAGTTTTATGGCTTTGCCTTAAGGGCCTGTCCCAGTTGTGCGATTTTTAAGGCGACTGCCGGCGTCTGTCAAAGTCGTAGCAGATCGCAAATTTTTTTTTAACCTACGACAATGTCTTCGACAATGACCACGACAATGCCGAGTCAGGTCGATACAAGTTACTTCTTTTGTGAAACTAGCACCTGGCTAAGAGATTACACCGTCTTTGAAAACATCGCAAAATTCCCACGCTTACCTGACCGTCAAGCTGTCGCCTCCAATCTACCTGTCAAATGTCCTGACGGTAAATAAATTGGTTAAACAAAACTATTATCTGGTATCTTCAAATGCCTTTTCTTAATTTTAGTATTACGTGCTTCTAAATGCATCTGCCACAAGGGTTTTTCAGTGAACCTCCAGCAGAACCAATGCGTTCCCGTGGGAGACTTGGAATCTGGTTTTAACATGATGTCCGGGACTTTTCCGAAAGACAGCGAGAACCCGACTGCCAATACTGTTGTCCCTACTGTCTTTGTATCAGCCTCCCCGGTGTCAACCTCTTTTACTTATCCAGTCCTGCTGAAAATCCCACGCCCACTCTTCCTCCCACTGTTGGGAGATCCGATTCCTTGTAACTTGCTGCAGTCCGGTTCAGTTGTCCGCTCACTTTTGACAGCATCGCGGTCTCCGCCCCCATTCCACACCTGGCTGTTGCAGCAGCTTTATAGTGGACGGGTTTTGACCATAGGTGTCAGGCACGGAGGAGCCAGTGACGTGGTAATGGTCTGGCTGACCTGGCTGTCCTTATGGTCAGGTGTCCATACCCCCTTTAACAGCATCGCAGTAACTCTGTTTGTCTTTGTGTTAGTAGTGTCTGTCTTTGTGTGAGCGTTTGCCTTTAAATGTAGTGAAATGTTTATGTATGTGTTTGCTTCATTGATCAAAATAAATGAGTTCGGTGGCACGGTGGCACAGCAGTAGAGTTGCTGCCTTACAGCGAATGCAGCGCTGGAGACTCAGGTTCGATCCTGACTACGGGCGCCGGAGTTTGTACGTTCTCTCCATGACCTGCGTGTGTTTTCTCCGAGATCTTCGGTATTGTGTTTCTAAGTACTTTATCATGGCATCTCAATAGTCGCCGGCAGTCGCCTTAAAACTGGGACTGGCCCCTTATGATGCCTTTGCCTTAAGTTCATCTCTGTTCCATTTTAAATGTGCTTTAGGAGTTTGAAAGGTGGTTTCTGATAGGACACATTAAAATCTACTGCCAAGCAACAAATGAGATGCCTCATCGTAGTTCAGATGTCTTCCTCGTATTTCCTTTCCCATTCTTAAAACTGTTTTTTTATTTTACTTGTTCACAAAGAAATTAACCTTGATTCTGTAAAAGGAGACAGCTGACGAGGAAAGTAATCTGAAACTGACTTGTCATTAACATTCTCGATACACTAGTAAGAGTAGGATTAAGATGTCAGACAACCTTTTTTTTGAATATTGCTGCTGTTTAGGTTCACTTTGAAAATAATTCAGAGGGTTGCTTTCAGGTATTATTAAGAGGGATTGGGAGATATTTGCATTTTCAAGACAGAAGTGTTGATGAAGTTCATTTATGTTAAAGCAATTCTTTTTTTTTGTGTATTTTTAAGAGGCAATTTTAAACATTGTTTTTGCCTGAAATTCATGTTAAATTTTGTAACGTTACCTGTAGTAATGGTTGCAAATGTATTCCTTTCTTCCCATGTCGACACCACACCTTGTTCCTCCCAATCCTACATTTGTAAGTGGGGGGAAGGCATGTACTTTTAGCAGCTTTCCAGTTTTTCGACGTACTAATTATAGCTTCCTAAGTGATTTAAAACATAAATTATTACATAGATTACACTTAATTTATATAAGAATTTATGTCATACTTTTATGTCATACTTATGTCATACCTTTCCACTGTTCTGATTTCTTACATGAATATTGTGAACACCAAAGCTTGGTTTCTTTCAGAGACTGTTCCATGGCCACAAACATCATTCCTCTCATTGGGATATGGCCTGAAATTTAACGAGAACCTGGTTTCTTAATGGATACCAAAATATGTTGTGGATCATCTATTCTAGGGATAGACACAAAATGCTGGAGTAACCTCAGCAGGACACACAGCATCGCTGGAGAAAAGGAATGAGTGACGTTTCAAGTCGAGACCCTTCTTCCGATTGGAATAGGGTCTCGACTCGAAACATCACCCATTCCTTTTCTCCAGTGATGCTGACTGTCCCGCTGAGTTACTCCAGCATTTTGTGTCTATCTTTGGTTTAAACCAGCATCTGTAGTTCCTTCCTACACATGTATTCTCGGGAATTGCCTTCCACCTGGAACATTAATTATCATTTCCTTTTAATGTTCCAGTATTTAATGTTTTTATTTTTGTGTGATCAATCTTTGGAATGTGTTTTGGGACAGTTTGCTTTCTTAAAGGAACTGATCTAACTACAAGGTGTTGTTTGTTCCACAGTAGTGGGAGAATTTTAATCTGGATTCAAGAGTTCCTTTCACTGAACGTATTGTTTTCAATAAATAGACTTTATTGCAAGCTTCAATCCAATGTACAGCATTAAAGATCTTGCTAGATCTTTGTATGCTGTTTCACTTGGGCATGTTCCTGGTTGGTAGTGGCAGGCTTTCACTTGATGACAGGAAACCAAGAGCTTATCATGGATTTGCAGTGATTGACAGCCCAGGAAAACTGGTCAGTCTAGGATGCGTGCAAATAATCAGATAGAGCTACTGCAATCTAATGAGGAAAAATCCAGATCCGCACATCTTGGCAAACAGTTATAGATACAATGCCCGCAGGGGGAAGTATGTTGACATATTTAAATATAAAAATGCAGGCGCTGGATAAGAAACAGGAATTGTAATTTTATTCTCAATGCTCTTCTCAGAAAAAACTGACTCCATCTACATTGGCTTTGCAATCAGCATTGGTTAAACAATTGTTGAAAAGCCTGCCAATATGTCATGTAAAGAATGAAAGGAGGAATGAATCATTTGCTTTTAAATTTGTGTTTTTTTGCAGAGAGAATTGGAATGTCCTGTGAAGAATAAAGTTTGTGGTCACAGCTATGAAGAAGAAGCCATAATAAAAATAATCCAAACCAAGCACAAACAAAAGAAGAAGGCTCGGTGAGTTGGCAATGGAACATGTCTCAACTGCATCTTTATTCAGAACATCACGGAGCGCGAACAAATTTCTCTAAAACATTGACTCCAGATTTCAGTGAACCCTTGTGTCCCTGCCTTTTTATACTAGTTGCAGTAAATTAGCACCTGTGCATAAATTAATCTCAGGTTTATTTCATCCAGAAAGTAGTACAGTGGCGCAGCTGATGAAGTTGTTGCCTCACAGCTCCAGTGTCCCATGTTCAATCCTGACCATTGGTGCTGTCTGGTTGGAGATCACACATTCTCCCTGTAATTGCGTGTTTCCTCCCATGCCCCCAAAATGTACAGGTTATTTGGCTAATTGCCCATTGTAAACTGCCCCTAATTTATAGAAGAGCGAAAGGACCTAGGAAGGAATTGTTGGGGAAATAGGAATAAAACTGGATCAGATACGAAAAGTGTAGAAACGATGGTCATTGTGGACTTGATGGGACACAGGACTTGTTTTCATCTCCTGTATCGCTGTACGATTCTAACTTGAAATTTACTAGTCGTTCTTAAATACAGCAGAGGTGACGGAAGACTGGAGGGTGGCAAATGTTGTGCCTCTTTTCACGAAGGGCTGCAGGGAAAATGCTGGGAACTATAGGCTGGCGAGCTTAACATCTGTAGTTGGAAAGTTACTGGAGAGTATTCTGATGGATAGGTTATACAGGCATTTATTTGGGCAAGGTCTGATTCGGGATAGTCAGCATGGTTTTGTACGTGGGAGGTCATGTCTCACAAATCAGATTGATTTTTTTGAAGACGTGACCAGAACGGTCGATGAAGGCAGAGCTGTAGATGTTGTGTACATGGATTTCAGTAAGGTGTTCGACAAGGTGCCGCATGGTAGGCTGCTCTGGAAGGTTAGATTGCATGGGATGCAAGGAGAGATAGCTGAATGGATAGCAAATTGGCTTCATGGAAGGAAGCAGAGGGTGATGGTGGAAGATTGCTTCTCAGACTGGAGGCCTGTGACTAGGGGTGTTCCTTAGGGTTCAGTGCTGGGCCCGTTACTATTTGTCTTCTACATCAATGATTTGAATGAGAACATACAGGGCAAGATTAGCAAGTTTGCTGAGTGATGATATAAAAGTGAGTTTGCAGATAGTGAAGATGGTTGTGCAGAGTGAAAGGGTTTTGCAGATAGTGAAGATGGTTGTGAAAGATTGCAGCAGGATCTGGATCGATTGGCCAGGTGGGCGGAGAATGGTTGATGGAATTTAATACAGGGAAGTGCAAGATGTTACATTTTGGGACGTCTAACAAGGGCAGGACCTACATAGTAAATGGTAGGCCTCTGGGTAGTATTGTAGAGCAGAGGGATCTGGGAGTGCAGGTGCATGGTTCCTTGAAGGTCGAGTCGCAGGTAGATAAGGTGGTCAAAAAGGCTTTTGGCACAATGGCATTCATCAGTCAGAGTATTGAGTATAGAAGTTGGGAGGTCATGTTGCAGTTGTATAAGACGTTGGTGAGACCGCATTTAGAATATTGTGTTCAATTCTGGGCACCATGTTATAGGAAAGATATTGTCAAGCTTGAGAGGGTTCAGAAAAGATTTACGAGGATGTTACCAGGACTAGAGGGTGTGAGGTATAGGAAGAGGTTGAGTAGCCTGGGTTTCTATTCCATGGAGCGCAGGAGTATGAGGGGGGATCTTATAGAGCTGTACAAAATCATGAGAGGAATAGATTGGGTGGACGCACAGAGTCTCTTGCCCAGAGTAAGGGAATCGAGGACCAGAGGACACAGGTTCAAGGTGAAGGGGAAAAGATTTAATAGGAATCCGAGGGGTAACTTTTTCACACAAAGGGTGGCGGGTGTATGGAACAGCTTCAACTACCTCCAGAGGAGGCTGGGACTATCCCATCGTTTAAGAGACAGTTAGGTACTTGGGACTATCCCATCGTTTAAGAGACAGTTAGGTACTTGGATAGGACAGGTTTGGAGGGATTTGGGACTAGTGTTGCCAGGACATTGTTGGCTGGTGTGGGCAATTTGGGCTGAAGGGCTTGTTTCCACACTGTATCACTCTATGACTCTGTCTGGAAAGTGGATGGTAGATCAGTGTAATCTTAGCATGGCTAATGTATTTAAATGTTTTGCCATTTCACAGAATTTTACTTAAAGTGCTAATACAATATTGTGAAGGTGAATCGTATGTCTCCAGGGATAAAACCACATTTGATCAATGTGCTTAAAAAATCCCCACATTCATAAAATGATTTTAGCACATGGAAAAGGTTTTTTTAAGTTTGACCGTTATAAACTCAGGCAACCTATTTTCTTCTCACCCACAAATTTTAAAAGACATTTGGGCAGGTGCATGGATAGGAAAGGTTTGGAGGGATATGGACCAAACGCGAGCAGGTAGGCAAGAACTGCCCACAAGATGGGGCAGTTCTTGGACAGCTTGAGTAAGTTGGGCAGGAGGGTCTGTTTCCATGCTGTATCACTCTGACACAATGACACTGAGCTAATGAACATTTTAGCAATATTATGTTTAAATTGGAAACAGCAAAGTTAAGCTGTTCATCCTAATGAGGTACATCAGAGTATTTACTTCATCCAAAACAGTCTGACTTTCAGTATGTTTAAGATTTCTAACAATTGGATTGACTACACCATGAATGGAAGAGTGCATCACTGACTTTCATCATCAATCCCTTTGCATGTATTCACCATTTCTAAGCAATCATCATCATCATCAAAAATCTGAAAGAAAATACAGTGAAGTTACGTACTATTTTAATGAGCAGGCGAGGGATATGTATGTTATCAATTACAGTTCTTGCCTAGAAATTCAGCATACCCATTAGATGTGCTGATGGCAGTGGGACAGATGTACTTGCGTTAATTTTAGTTGTGCAAATTTCAGTAGCTAGGGCTGTGATGTGATCAGGGGTGCAAATGGTTGTCATTGTTGAGTGAACATCTGACTCAAATATTTCTGTAGAGTTGGGAGTGGAAAAGATTCAAACATCAGGTTTGGTAAAGTAGGGAGATCAGGGGCAGTAGATCATGACGTCATCACGGTTGTGACCAACAATGAAGAGTAAATGACCAATTAGATCTTTGGAGATGGATAAAATGACCATGTGATGGATGTTATGGGTTTATTCAGTGTAGAAGGATGAGGGGGGACCTCATTGAAACTTACCGAATTGTGAAAGACTTGGATAGAGTGGATGTGGAGAGGATGGTTCCACTAGTGGGAGAGTCTAGGACTGGAGGTAACAGCCTCAGAATTAAAGGATGTTCGTTTAGGAAGGAGATGAGGGGGAATTTCTTTAGTCAGAGGGTGCTGAATCTGTGGAATTATTTGCCCAAGAAGGATGTAGAGGCCAAGTCTGGATATTTTTAAGGCAGAAATAGATAGATTATAGACAATAGGTGCAGGAGGAGGCCATTCGGCCCTTCGAGCCAGCACCGCCATTCAATGTGATCATGGCTGATCATTCTCAATCAGTACCCCGTTCCTGCCTTCTTCCCATACCCCCTGACTCCGCTATCCTTAAGAGCTGTATCTAGCTCTCTCTTGAATGCATTCAGAGAATTGGCCTCCACTGCCATCTGAGGCAGAGAATTCCACAGATTCACAACTCTCTGACTGAAAAAGTTTTTCCTCATCTCAGTTCTAAATGGCCTACCCCTTATTCTTAAACTGTGGCCCCTTGTTCTGGACTCCCCCAACATTGGGAACATGTTTCCTGCCTCTAACTTGTCCAACCCCTTAATAATCTTATACGTTTCGATAAGATCTCCTCTCATCCTTCTTAATTCCAGTGTATACAAGCCTAGTCGCTCCAGTCTTTCAACATATGACAGTCCCGCCATTCCGGGAATTAACCTAGTTACATATATTACAAAAGAGCATGGAAAATGTAAAATTTATAATCTGTACTGCTTCACAAGTTGATATATTTTTTGTTTACTTGATTCTTGATGAGTACGGGTGCCAGGGGTTATGGGGAGAAGGCAGGAGAATGGGGTTAGGACGGAGAGATAGATCAGCCATGATTGAATGACGGAGTAGACGATGGGCCGAATGAACTAATTCTGCTCCGATCACATATGTCCTTATTCAGGGTAAATTTAATTTTCAGTCATACAATTGTGGAAGAAGGAGTGTTTTATAATGGAACATTTATATTACTATGTCGAAAGGAAGTTTACTTAAAGTACAATAATAACGAATACTGACACAACTGTTGAAAGAAAGTGTTACATATATTACAAAAGAGCATGGAAAATGTAAAATTTATAATCTGTACTGCTTCACAAGTTGATATATTTTTTGTCAGAACTGGGAAATGTTTGAAATGAAATTGCAGAGAAAGCTGGGAGGTGTGGAGGGAACAAAAGGGGATGTCTGTATTAGAGACCAGAAGGGATCTTGAACTTAAAACTAAATTTAGATTTTCTTAATTTCTAATGAAAGATCATTAACTTGAAATATGAACTGTTTCTCTTCCTGCAGAACTGCTGAAATTGTTTTGGTTTCCTTATTTCAGATTTCCAGCATCTGCAATACGTTATTTAAAAATAAAGTGTAAAATTATCTGCATCAGGCACAAAAAAATTCTTAGACTCAAATTTAGTGTTGTTAAAATGTTCCTGATTATTTGAGTTTGGTAGTTATTAAGTGAGAGATACTTTCTCAAGAACTGTAAATCTTCATTGAATTTATTTTTTCTTTTGTTAATACACTTGTTTCTGGAATAGGTGCCCAGTTGTTGGATGTGATAATGGAGATTTGAACCAGTCTGATCTTTCAACGGACTCTACCCTGAGGAGAGCAATTGAAAATCATAGAAGATTTCAAACACGGCGATTACTTGACACACAAATAGTAGGCAATGAAGGAGAGTATATCAGATCTACTTGAAGGGTTTTGCTGTAAGATGAAAAAAATTCTAATTAATTGCAGACAGTTAGACAATTTTCCCAAAATGTATGCTGCATTCCATTTGGATTATATTTGTTTCATTTAAAGCACGTTGCACAGACATATACTGATTTAAGTAGAATATTGCACCGAAGGTACAGACAAAAATTCAGGCTAGCAGCATAAGGTGTTGTTTTTGCTAGCAGCATAAGGTGTTGTTTTTGCGAATCTAAATGTGTAACTGAAAGCCAGCTAGGGAAAAGGAGGATAGTATTTCTTGAATTAACTGTATTTCCTTGTAAGGTAAAGGCATTAACTGAGAGTAGTTCTGTTTAACATGTAATTTCTCTTTAAGTTTAAAATTGATGATTTCTTTGTAGTTCCCTATGATGTCTGGAAAATGTCTCTGTCATTTTTATGCAGCACAATGTTCTCTGAGTAGATTGTAATATCATTTATCGCCACTGATGTTTTGGGACTTCCCAATTATTTTTTTCCTTGTTTGATGTATCTGGAATAAGGTTTTTTTTCCTCTGATTTAATTACATGGAAAAAGCTTTAGAATGGCCTCAGAAAATATTACACAAATTAGCAAAAGTGTGAGTAGTTGCTATCACAATACACAATGTTGAACAGTGAAAAGCGGCCAAAAGAGCACGTTAAATGAGCAATGTACGAGAAGATTTGCATTGCTCTTTTAAACATGTTCCACATAATTTTTGATTATTTGAGTTGATTGAGATGAATCGTGTAAATATTTTGAATCACTAGACCAGGAATGAAATAATTGACATGTTGAATAATTGCTGTGAAATATCAATCTCAATTGCATCTTGAGTCTGGAGTGGTCTGGAATGGCCAGCTTTCTGAACTTGAGGTGAAAGTGGTATCCACAAGATAACTAACTCCAAACTGGCAATGTGGCCCTAAAGGACTGGCATCTGTTGATTTTCTAAAATTAAATATATTTGAAAATCAGTTCCTTACAAATTTCCTTTTGTGTCAATCTACTGCTCTCCACTCTTTGCAAAGTAGCAACTGAAAACCATAAATCAAAATGAACTGCTGAAAATATCCCACAGGCTAGGGGGCATGTGGAGACAGAAACTAAATTGTCATTTCAGGTCAGTGACTTGTCATCATTAGAGTTTTAACTTGCAGAGAAGTGGAGAAATTAAAGAAAGCGTGTGATAAAGGGATTCAGGTGTCACAATTGCTTTGGGTACTGTCGAAAGGAGGGATCTGTCTGGAGAATTGTAAATAGAAGATGAGAAGAGTTGGAAACAAAAACAATGTTGGAAGTATGCGATGCAGAACACAGCATTTGCTGGAAATGTGAAATAGAATGTTGGAAATTCGTTTTTTGCTTTTCACTTAGAAGCTTTGTACGATCAAACACAGAAAACAGCCATTCATTCCATTTTGCCTTCACTGGCAAATTTCCCTGTAGCCTGAAAATATTTTGAGCACAATTGCTTATCATAGTTCCAGCTTTTTCAAACCCTGCCCCATTCTTAAACCACATGTCTGGACATGTGGTTTGTAGTTTGTTGGCTATTCCAAATGCAATGCATCACAGCTCATTTTGGTCCTTCACAGTTTAAGCTTCGTATAATAAATTGCGGAACTGGTTAGTAATCTGTTATGGACCACTACCAATTTTGGCTGAGATTGGCAATCTACCAGAGTTTGGGGACATTCCTGATCTATATGTCTTGGTTTTGCACTAACTGTTGGAGAGAGATGCAAATATGTTTTAAAGGAGCTGGAGAATTTTTCATGCATTTCCAATAGTTATGCTTGTGAGTGTTTTAGTTGCATAAAGCAAATAGCTTTCGGAATTGTTTCATTTGTTCAGTCATGCTTTCAACTTGTAGGATAATGCTTTATATCCGTTTGTATTCACTTTACAAGATACAGTATTGCTGTAATTGTTTTAAATTTCATTTCTATTTAGATTTGTCTCCATGGTAAGTGATGTAAATACTCAAGAAGAATTTAAAGCTGAGCTTCTGCCAAAAATGAGATGTATTTTATGTCTACCTGAGGTTTTTCAGAGTGGTAGTGGGTGGCTTAGTAAACTGAAGTCCAGTGATTAAAGGAAAAAGAAACAAAATATATTTATTTCTTAATCGGCTTCCTGTGCACAGTGTCATTTATTTTGAATGGAATCATAATATCATATCATATCATATATATACAGCCGGAAACAGGCCTTTTCGGCCCTCCAAGTCCGTGCCGCCCAGTGATCCCCGTACATTAACACTATCCTACACCCACTAGGGACAATTTTTACATTTACCCAGCCAATTAACCTACATACCTGTACGTCTTTGGAGTGTGGGAGGAAACCGAAGATCTCGGAGAAAACCCACGCAGGTCACGGGGAGAAACCAAAAGGAGTCTCTGTGTCTCATAATTTTTGTGCCGGCCATTTCAAAATGTTATCCAATTAGTGCCTCCTCACCTGCTCTTTTACCAATAAAACAGCAGTATATTTCTGGCTCAGCAAATACCGCATTTTCTTTTTAAATTATTGTTGAATCTGAATGCATCTGTCATTTGAAGTAATGTATTCATGCGACATAAGCATTTCTCCACATCACGCCTACCGATTTATCCCATTATTGTAAATTGGTATCCTCTTGCTAGAAACTCTTTTGCCTCTGGAAATAATTTTCAGCTACCTATCTTATCAGAAAGCTTCATTTCAAGTGCTTCTGCTAAATAATCCTGCCTTCTTAATCTTTCCATATAGTGCGCAGTGCGTTATAGTTGGTACCATTCCAGTATATCTCCTTTACACACTCTTCAAAGCCTTCTTTCCAGTGGCCAAAATTAAACACATGCATTAGCTGGGGCTATACCAAACATTTATAATAGCTTAACATAATTATTGTATATGGAGGGTTTTACTTCTTAAGCTTAGGATCCTTGATTTTTCTTTTAAAGGTATTACACCATCACCCATACAGATCTGTGTATGTGAATCATTGGATCTGTTCATGCACCCTCTTCAAAACTGTGCATTTATTTTATATTTCCACCATTTATTTTTGCATCATTTCACATTCTTCTGCATTGGATTTTGTCTCCCAATTTCTCTTGTTCATATACTCCTTGAAGTCATTTGTTTTCATCTGTATTGTTTACTAAATGTCCAAGTTTGTACTATCTGCAATCTTTGAGATTATTCCACATATGCCAATCCTCGGGGATATCGGAAAGTTGATGGTTATTTGTAGATTTCATTTTGTATTAAGGTAATTTTTACACTTTACAAATTAATTTAGTCATATTACAAATGACTTTAAGCTCCATATAATATCATATTATCCATGATTGGTGAATTATTGAAATATAAAAGTACAATGGCATTGCTGTTAGAACCAGGGCCGTTTTTACAGCATTATGCGCCCCCGGGCAAAGCAGTGTACTGGGGCCCCCACCGTTACTCTCCCCCACCCCCCTTTCCCTACCAGCCCCCCCCCCCCCCCGTCGTGCCGGCGAAAAGCACTTACCGAAAAGCACTTAGCGATGGACTTAGGGTGCTACATTGTTGCAAAAAGCACTTACAGATTGCTGTGAGAAGCACTTAGTGACCGAAAATGTTGCGAAAAAAGCACTTATTGAACATACATTTTTAAAGTAGTATATTTATTTATTGCAAGTCACTTAACATACACAGATCAGCATGGGGCCCCTATGCTCGTGGGCCCCCGGGCAAGTGCCCATCAGGCCCATGCGTTAAGACGGCCCTGGTTAGAACCACCCCAGCACCAGAGACCCAGCTTCGATCCTCACCCCGGGTGCTGTCCGTGTGAACATTGCATGATCTTCCTGTGACTGCAGGGGTTTCCTCCGAATGCTTTGGTTTCCTCCCACAACCCAAGGATGTGTGAGCTTGTTGGTTAATTGGCCTCTATAATTTGTCCCTAGCATGTAGAGAGTGGATGTGAAAGTGGACTGACATAGATCTAGTGTGAACTGTGTGTTGGTCAGCATGGATTCAGTGATACAATGGGCCTGTTTCCACACTGTATCCTTCATTAATGCAGATGGAGGCTATTCATCCCACCATCAATGTCAGTTGTCGTACAGCAATCCTATCAGTTTCATTTCCCTGCAAATGAACATTCTTTCTGTGGCATCTTTCCAGTTCATTTTTGAAGATACTGATGGATTCTGTTTCCATTAAATTTCCAGTGACTTCCAGGCATTAACTATTTTTTAGTTTAGAGATACAGTGCAGAAACAGGCCCTTCGGCCCACCAATTCCGCACCGCCCAGCGATTCCTCCCCCCCCCCCATACTAACACTACCCTACACACACTGAGGACAATTTTCATTTATACCACGCCAATTAACCTACAAACCTGTACGTCTTTGGAGTGTGGGAGGAAACCGAAGATCTTGGAGAAAACCCACGCAGGTCACGGGGAGAACTTACAAACTCCATACAGACAGCACCCGCAGTCGGGATCGAACCCAGGTCTCCGGTGCTGCAAGCGCTGTAAGGCAGCGACTCGATAGCTGCTTTCTCTTTCCTATTGTCTAAAATTTGTAATCTGTGTGCTGATGGCCATCCGCTACTAGGAATACAGTAAACCTTATTATTACGGGCCTCTTCATAAAGGATTTCCGGCTTCCCGAGATGCTTCGTGGCGGAGGCCTTCCTGCAATACCTGCCTGGAAAGTTCATCGTTCGGCGGGACCTCACCCAAAGGCTTGGTGGTCGACAGGCCCACCCGAAGGCTCGTCGGGCAGCAGGACCGGGTACCCGCCTGAAGGCTCGTCGGTTGGCAGGACTGGTAATGTGCCCGAAGTCACTGGAAGGCGGGACCGGGAAGAAGCTGGAGATGTAGCATGTGAGGAGCCTGGGACACAAAGATGATCGGTCGAAGATAGGAGTGGGATGTGGGTTCACGGGAACTGCTCCAGTGCACCGAATGCGTGAGGTTGACCGGATTTTGGGCTTTGAATAATGGTGCTAAAAATGCTGGCACCTGCATGTGTAATATGCAAAAACAATTTCACTGTGCAGTTGCCTATGTGACAAATAAATTCTTTGTACGTTGCAAAACATACCAGGTTAATAAAGTATGATTATGACTATGACATTAGCAAATTTGCAGATGACACAAAGCTGGGTGGCAGTGTGAACTGTGAGGAAGATGCCATGAGGTTGCAGGGTGACTTGGACAGGTTGTGTGAGTGGGCAGATGCATGGCAGATGCAGTTTAATGTGGATAAACGTGAGGTTCCTAAGAATAGGAAGGCAGATTATTATCTGAATGATGTCAAGTTAAAGGGGACGTACAACGAGATCTGGGTGTCCTAGTGCATCAGTCACTGAAAGGAAGCATGCAGGTACAGCAGGCAGTGAATAAAGCCAATGGAATGTTGGCCTTCATAACAAGAGGAGTCGAGTATAGGAGCAAAGAGGTCCTGCACTTGTACAGGGCCCTAGTGAGACCGCACCTGGAGTAATGTGTGCAGTTTTGGTCTCCAAATTTGAGGAAGGATATTCTTGCTATTGAGGGCGTGCAGCGTTGGTTCACTAGGTTAATTCCCGGAATGGCGGGACTGTCGTATGTTGAAAGACTGGAATTTAGAAGGATGAGAGGGTATCTTATTGAAACATGAAAGATTATTAAGGGATTGGACACGTTAGAGGCAGGAAACATGTTCCCAATGTTGGGGGAGTCCAGAACAAGGGGGCACAGTTTAAGAACAAGGGGTAGGCCACTTAGAACGGAGATGAGGAAAACCTTTTTCAGTCAGAGAGTTGTAAATCTGTGGAATTCTCTGCCTCAGAAGGCAGTGGAGGCCAATTCTCTGGATGCTTTCAAGAGGGAGCTAGATAGAGCTCTTAAAGATAGTGTAGTCAGGGGGTATGTGGAGAAGGCAGGAGCAGGGTATTGATTGTGAATGATTAGCCATGATCACAATGAATGGTGGTGCTGGCTCGAAGGGCCGAATGGCCTACTCCTGCACCTATTGTCTATTGAACATTGAACTATTAAGGCTATAGCGGATGGAGCTATAGCCTTTACCACAGTAATCAGACACCACTGTCTCGTTAAAAATGCAGGCTGCTAGTTAAACTATGGAGGGCATAGAAATTGACAAGGAATCTCACTTAGAGCGGGACAGGGTTTCCTCACCCTGCCACACCACAAACCCAGTGCCCTGGACCGCATGCTGCCACAGCCGGTCCACACAACATTCTCAGCCACAACCAGCCCATGCCTGCCACAGCCACCTCCTACCCGTACCTGCTCATGAGCAACGACCAATATCTCAGCCGAACTTCGCTTCGCCCCCGGCTGTCAACTCTCCTGGATTCCAGGTCCTGTTCCAGACCGACAGTTTGAAGGACGGCCCCGATCCGAAATGTCACCTACCCATTTTCTCCAGAGATGCTGCCTGACACGGTGAATTACTCCAGTGTTTTGTGTCTCCAGCAGTTCTTTGTTTCTACTACTTGTGCAATGATGCTCTATTAGTTGGTAATCCTTTACTCGGTTATGAGTTTAGTTCATTGTCACGTGTACCGAGGTACAGTGTAAAGTTTTCAGTGCCTGCTAACCAGTCAGCAGAAATGATTACAATCAGGCCATTCACAGTGTACAGATGCATGATAAAGGGAATAATATGAATAACATTTAATGCAAGATAAAGTCCAGTAAAGTCCGAGGGTCTCTAATGAGGTAGAATGTAGCTCAGGACTGCTCTCTAGCTGTTGGTAGGTGTAAGATATTACAGCTTCAGCATGTAGATAGAAACAAGCACAGGTTTTCAGTACACGCTGTTCCAATGAGGGTCTTTATTTCACAAAAGCATACTACGCGTACTCACACATATTCACGAGACTGGTAAGATATTGAATATATCACATGACACAAATCATTTGTGTCCATTTGTATTTTTCTTCCTCGTCTTATTTTTAATGTTAAATGTATGTTATAGTTTACTTTTAGTTGTGTATTATGTGGGGGTGGGGAAAACTTTTTTCTTATCTCTTCAACGGAGATGCGACTTGTTTTTTTGGATCGTATCTCCGTTCGGGTTGCAGCCTAGCATCAGGGAGCTGGCGGCCTCCAACTGGAATCGACCTCGAGGGCTCCGGTCACAGAGCACGTGGACTTACTTACCATCGCGGAGCTGGCTGACTTCGGAGGATGTGGTGGCGCTGCGTTTGCGGCTGTGGCTGGACTGCGGAGGCTTTGGCCGCGGGCCCTTTGGACTGTGACATCGGGAGCTCGCAGGTCCCTGGTTGGCGACCGATTTTCGGGGCCTCCAGCAACAGCATCTTTGTCCACCCAGAATCGTGGGGCTTGGGTCGGCCCGTTGCAGGACCTTTTATCATCCGGCGCGGCTTAAATTCGGCCGCGGGATCTTCCATCGCCCGGTGGGGGCTTCAGAGTCGGGCGCCTTGATAACTTCGACGCAGCAGTTTTGACTGCGTGGCCGTGGGTGAAGAAGCAAGAAAGAGATAATACTTTCTTCTTACCTTCCATCACAGTGAGGAGGTGCCTGGAGGAGAGTCACTGTGATGGGCGTTTGTGTTGAATTATGTAATTGTATGTTTTTGTTGCTTGTGACTGCATGGTAACTAAATTTTGTTCAAACCTGTTTTTGAATGACAAATAAAGAAATTCAATTCATCTTCGTCGCCATTGTAAGATGTTACGGCTTCAGCATGTAGATAAAAACAAGCACAGGTTTTCAGGTACACGTTGTTGCCAGTTTGGGTCTTTATTTCACAATAATACACTGCGCATACTCGTACATATTCACGAGACTGGTAAGTTATTGAATATATCACATGACACAAATCATACCATTCCAGTACTCAGTACTTAAAGTTACAGTTACCATTATATACACTACAGTAGGATTTGGCTAATCCTGCTGATCAGCACCGAGTTGCTACATTTTCCATTTATCAATCTTATGGCACTTTCCCTCTATCCAGTAACAATCAGACAATTATAGCAATCCATCCAGCAGCTGACACCCCTACCTCCTTATTAATTAAGAATGTGTTCCATCTCAGTCAGGTGGCCTGTTTATATGGATTCCACTTTCTGTTGACTGTTATTTTTAGCATATACTTTATGCTCTTTCTGTTTACTTCCCTCTCAATTTACTATATTCAGCCTCATTGCTCCTTATTTCTTGTTATTCATTCAAACATGCCATGCATGCCCTTTTTTCACTTAAAGGAAATGTGATTTTGTGAAAATGTACTTTAATCCTAAAAGATCATCTTTTGTTCCATTCAGATTTACTTTTCAATATTTGGTTCCATATTCTCGCAGCCAAGTATGTCCTGCTTTAGATTTCTCCTCATCTCCAATATTAATATAAAACTAGTAATTTGATGAGCATTGCTTCCGCATCTTCTACTGACATGGTAACTTGTTCAACATCATTCGCTAGAACTGCATCCTTTGTTGGGACAAAACATACTGATTATCCTGCAAGGAGTAATTTAAACTGCATGAGGGCATTTATCCAGAAAGTAAAATGTGAATTTGTTTTTATTTTATTGCTGTACAGATACTATTTTAACAGAGGATTTTGTTTCTTCACACATGATCCGTTAGTCAATGATCCTATGAGGTATTTCTTGAATTGACAGCAATTCAGGAATTAAATGTTATCCTCACAGGTTCTATGAAAGCAAAAGATTTTCTACTCGCAAGTAGTATTTTTCATGCTCATGAACATTGTGGTTTTCCTCATTGACTCCTAATGCTCTTGAAATTTTCAACCCAGTTTTGTTTTCCAATTTACATGAGATGGTAAGGGCTGAAGGGGGAACATGTGCATTTGATTTAACAAACATGGAATACACACACCAAAATTCAAACATCTGCAAAAGCATTGCAAACAGTTGTTTAAAGAATTTGAATGTGCACACCTTTAGGTTGGAAATTGAGCATTAAAGTCTTTCACTTCAAGTAATATTGATTTCTCTCACTTCAGGTAGCCCCGGCATTCCCTCTCTCTTATCCCTCCCCCACCCAAGACACACTAGCTTCTCAATTTCACCCCACAAACAGCTTACAATGAATGGCCTGTTTCCTTTATCATTGTTACTTTTTTGCATATCTTTCATTCATTGTTCTTTGTCTCTCCACATCACCGTCTATATCTCTCGTTTCCCTTATCCCTAACCAGTCTGAAGATGGGTCTCGACCCGAAACATCACCCATTCGTTTCTCCAGAGATGCTGCCTGTCCCGCTGAGTTACTGCAGCTTTTTGTGTGTATCTTCATGCATTACTTAACTGTATGACTCACTGCTCGGAAAGATGAAGCCAAGATGAGCAGAGTGAAGCACATACAAGCCTGAGATAATCTATTGGAGAACTATTTGGGTGGTGGGATATTCAATAGAGAAATTCTTAGGTGGTGAATAAATCTGGTGCACAACAGTAATCTAAGCTTAGTTTAAATTACATCACTCTTGTGGGTTGTAAGAGTCATTTTGACTCTTGGATTAATGCCATTGTCATTTGGTTGCATATATGTATATATTCTGCATGTCATTTAAAAAAAATTTAGCAATGTCCTTAAACAACACCGAGACAAATTAATGTAGATCTATTCTGAATTTGAAGCTCCAAGATTATATTGGATTATAAAAACTAACCTGTAGGATTTTTTGCAGACAATTTATTATAAAGCAATTCATTGGCTGAGGAGCATTAAACAATACTCCCTTATTTGGTTTTAAATTATGTTAGTCTAATATTAAGTAAAACCAGTGATTTCAGATTTTTTCTTCCGCTGTAAGCAGAGTGCAAGGCTGAGTGAGACCTGGGCATTTTGATTTTCCGGTTTTACATTTTCCTGAATTGTGATCACAGGAATTGTCAAATCTGTTGCAAACGCATAGTCAATACGATAATATAGAAAATAATAATATTGCAAAATATATAAGCAGTCAAAACTTTGCAGGTGTCCTTAAGTTTACCTGAAAATTGAGCTAATATTCAGTACTAAATAGAACAAATTTCAAACATGTTCGATAAGCAATAAATAACTACAGCTCCTTTCAAATTAATATAACAAGGTGCTGATGTAAATAATCAGCTGCTGTATCATCCCTCCCCAGAATTTTGTTCAGCTGTCTCTACATAATGCGGGCCACTGAAGGTGCACTGTCAGTATCCCTCATAGGGCTAGAGAAAAGATTAAATTATCTCTGTGGCAGGGAGGAAAACAGCTGCCTCCGTCACAGCAGAGTTGCAAAAATGGTTGTGTTACTTTTTGCTGCTTTTCTGCTTCTTAATTCTGACATTTTTTAGGGAAAGCGAGGAATAATTTGATTTAACCTTAAAATCTGATTGAATTTTTTTTATTAGATGAAAAAATATATATCTTCAAGGAGGATATACTGTAATTCAGTACTGGTCTCCAATCCCAGACAGTTTATTTCCCATTCCAATCTTTCTACTAATTTAGAAAGTTAACAGGAGGTCAAGCACTTCCCACAGGAAAGCAATTGCTCTGATATTTTTATGTATCTAAGAAACAGCCCTAGCAACAAGAAGTAGGCCATCTAGCCCCTTGAGCCTGTTCTGCTGACATCTAGTTACATTGTGGGTGATCTGTGAACGAGCTCCATAAGATCTTACGTTAACAGAAATCCCTGTTATCCCTTACAAGTTAACATAAATCTTTTGATGTCAGGCTTAAAATGAAAACTTGACCCACGATTAGCTGCCATTTATGGAGGAAAAATGAAATTTCTAGTAACCTTTATACGCAGCTGTGTTTTATAACTTTGCAAAAACTCTAATTTGTGTTTTTGCTATGTTACTTAATCCGGATTCACCAGCTAATGAAAATAGTTTGCCCTGTCAGATCCCCCTAACATTTTGAAAGCTGATTAAAGTGACAAATGATATTCCCTTGTCACCAACCGACCATCCCCAATCCCCTTACCAAGAATGTCAGCTATTTATAAAAATTGTCAGCTGTTTCTGACTTGTACAAAAAAAAAACAACAGCTCGAGAAACTTGGCAGGCCATCTGTGGAAGGAAAAGGGCAGATAATGTTTTGGGTTGGAAGCCTTCCTTTGGATCTGCAGCCTCTTCTGTCTCTGCCTTGCGTGTCCAGGCTCCCCAAGATTCCTTGAGCATAATTGAAATCCTGCACCTCTCTGCACTGTGACATTGTGCAATTGCTCACTCATTGGCAGCTTGCCCAAAGCACTGCATGTTTCCAGGTGTATGTCAATCAACCCGATAGTTCACCTGGGCCTTCATTTTCATCAATGGTAAACCTGATTTGCAAACTCTCCTCTGTCACCTATGGCAACCGATAGTTCTGCTCTAGCTGCTGCATATTTGTACTTGGTGATGCATCACTTGAAAACCAATTCTCTAGCCACCCCCGTGAAATACATTTGGTGCAAATTTATAAGCCGCTGTTTGCTATGGTCATTTTCAGGAACATAAGCTATTTCACAAATAGCAAAGGTATGCCCATATTTTCAACAGTCCATGCTGACTGACCACCACCAATTCACACTAATAAGTTCATAAGACATAGGAGCAGAATTAACCCATGTGTGTAGAAAGACCAGGCGGGCCATGGCCTGCAGAGGGGAAACAAGGAAGCTGCTGTGCTCGGCCCCGAAGACTGGAGAGCTGATCAGGATGGCAACGATGGACATGAGTGGGCTGGGAAGAGAGGGACCAAGGTATTGCCTTCAACGCCTTTGAGATCAGCTGCAGGAGGCGCCCCCGGGACACAAAGGCGTTTGACGAGGAGAGGGATGTCAGTTTGCGGACTGAGCCCGTTGAGGACGACGGAAGAGGCCCTGAAGCAGTCTGGCACTTTCTTGGATCAGAAACTACTGTAGACTGAGCATCTGGACCAGACTTTGGAATTTTTGTAAATGGCACCAAAATATGGCGACTCGTGTGGTCTATGCAAAAAGAATCACTGTGCAGTGCACCACCCGTGACAATAAAGCACCATTGAGCCATTGAGTTTGCTCTGCCATTTGAACATGGCTGATCTATTTTATCCCTCCCTCAACCCCATTTTCCTGCCACATAACCTTTGACACCCTTACCAATCAAGAACCTATCAA
Source organism: Rhinoraja longicauda (assembly GCF_053455715.1). Classification (NCBI taxonomy): domain Eukaryota; kingdom Metazoa; phylum Chordata; class Chondrichthyes; order Rajiformes; family Arhynchobatidae; genus Rhinoraja; species Rhinoraja longicauda. Next base: position 53,349,019 of record NC_135956.1, read on the forward strand.
TCACCGCTTCAAAAATACCTAATGACATGGCCTCCACAGCCATCTGTGGCTATGAATTCCACAGAACAGAATTCCCCCGCATTCTCATTAACTACCTCCAGATTCTACCACTCAGCTACAAACTAGGTAAAATTTACAATAGTCAATTGTTAGAGCTCTGGAGGCTAGCAGAATCAAGAGATATGGAGAGAAGGCAGGCATGGGTTACTGATTGTGGATGATCAACCATGATCACAATAAATGGTCGTGCTGGCTCGAAGGGCCAAATGGCCTCCTCCTGCACCTATTTTATGTTTCTATGACCTACCAACCTAGATGTCCGTGGGATGAGTAAGAGAATAGACATGGCCAAAACACTACCCTCCCCATGATGGCCAGAATGTTTTCATCCCCAAGTTTAGGTTGCAGGTGAGCTCAGTTTCACTAGTTCCCGCCTTCTACCTCAAAAGCCATTGAATTTTCCTTGTTTTGATGAAAAGCACCCAAAATTCATGATTACCAAATATTTTTAAAGGCTGGAAATGGATTGAACCAAGTATTATCAATCCCCAAAGGTTCCATCGAGAATAAGACTCATTATAAGCTAGTTGCTTTCAACTCTTGCTTTTCCTCCAATGTTAGCTTTTTATCTCAATTGCATAGCAGATTTCCAGCTGTGCTTTTAATAAGGTATTGGCCTACTGTTGTCAGTCTGTAGGGTAAGTCAGGTTTTTTTGTGACAAGCGTAAAGTGCACTTTTTTCCAATGTTTGCATTAAATTACCTTGTCCTCTATCATCTTTAACTGTGACCTTGTATGTCTTGAATTTTTGCAGCTGGCAGTAGAGTAGCAGGCCCTTCAATTTGAAGTGCATGCCCACCCCTTCACAGGTCAATCCCCTCATCATATTCCAGTCTTTGTGAACCATTTCCAAGCAGTTGGCAACCTACTCTTCCAGTCGTACTGCTATATTTTGCAACGCAATTTCACCGATGAGATGACGACAGAAGCTTTGTGTTTTTAACTGGCCATGCACATATTTGTCTTCAGTTTGGGATGTACTCCCAAAACTGTCGGAAGGGTAAGCAATGTTCATAATTAATAAACATTTAAATTGCTCCTAACATGAAACTAATTTTTATTTCTCAATGCCCCAATCTAAAGGCTTACTTTCATATCACCCTCCCACTCCCACCCATAAAATTCAGATATGTCATTTTAGTCAGGTAGGAAATAATGTGCAATAAAAAACATTTATTGTTAAAATCCTTAATTCATTAGGTCTCACTTACAACTATTAATTGAGTCTCCAAGCAACACATTTGTGGGTGGGTTAACACCTGTATCGTAAGAGAAAGAAAATAACTTGATGAATCAAATGTGGAAATGTATTTGATTTTTGCTAATTGGGCCAGCTGTCTTAAATAATCAAGATGACAAAGTTGACAAACCGGTCTTAAATTAGTATAGCTATTTCTATAGGGTTGTGTTTCTTCCAAATTATGGCAAAACCAATTATAAATCGCAACTACTGGAGAATAAAGCTTGAATCCAATTAAATGTACAGTTTATAGATGTACTGATCCAGTGATCAAAATTGATTTCAGAAATACTTCCACAAAAAGCCATTATAATTCATATTTAGTTCAGCATTAAAATACTTTCAAAATGGATTTTGATCTTATGGAAAAAAAAATCTTTGTTTTGTTTATCTTTCAAACCCAACAAAGTAGGTCTGTTGTTTTGTTGTCTCACAGTTGTCTTTGTAGTAATTACAACAACCAGATTGTGCACAGTAAGTCCCACTAATATTAATATGATCGTAGAAAATATAATCACAGAAATTCCCAACAAATTTGCCAGCTGTTCAGCTCATTGGCTCCATAATTGACAAAAGAGGCATCGAGCTTCATCCCACTTCCTGCCTCTGCACATACAAACATTTTTTGTCAATATGATGAGGATTTACTCTTCTACCATCTGTGAACAATGACTTTCAAGCTGCTGCCCCTCTTTGGGTAAATAACTTGTTCTTGAACTCATCTTTCTTCCAAATACCTTAAATCTTCACCCCTGCTGATTGACCTCTCTGATAATGAAATATTTCCTTTATGTTTGCCCTATACATGCCATAATCCCATGAAACTCGATCAATTCCCTTTTGTTCTAGACAATCCTACCCAAACCAATCTTTCCTTGCAAAAAAAGTTGTCATCAGCAACATCCTTGTAAATCTCTAAATCCTCTCATGTGCTATCACATCTTCCCTCTTATGTGGCATAACTAATCTTTAACACAATTCTAGAATGGTCTCCTGCTCTCCTATGTCAACAAATAATAACGAGGTGATCTGGATTTTCCAATTATGTTGATTTAGTGATAAATTGTATCCCTGATATGTTTTGACTAATGTCCCTAACCTCACTTGACATAATGTCATGCTGCATTCACCTTTGTTCAAATATCTCAGCTAAAAGGTGCATATTAGTAGCATTAAATCTGCAAAAGATCTGACCTTCAACAATCTGTCACAGGACAAATGATAATGGATTTGTAGCAAGTAATAATAATAATAATAATAATCCATTTATTTTATATAGCGCCTTATCACATGCTCAAAGCGCTTTACAAAAACAATTAACATAGAAACAAACAGACAAACTATCCTGACGGAAAAGCGGCGAATACACAACGCCAGCGTCCTCTCACGTCAGGGTCCGGCAGTAGACATTAAAAAGCACAAGACACACAGATATAATTTTTTACACAAAACAGCCATCACAGTGATTGCTCCAGGCACACCCTCACTGTGATGGAAGGCAAAGTCTTATCTCCTCCTCATTCTTCTCCCGTGGTGCCACGAGGTGATCGAGGTTCCCAACTTTTTGAAGCCCCCACCGGGCGATGGAAAGTCCCAGGGCCGAGCCGAGCAGGCCGATGAAAGTCCTGAGCCCCCACCGGGCGATGGAAAGTGCTGCGGCCAAGCCACGCAGGCCGATGAAGGGCCTGCGAGCGGGTCGATCGTACCTCGCGCTTCGGGGCGGTCGAAGCTGCTACGGCTGGAGCTCCCAAAAGCAGGTCGCCAGCCAGGGACCTGCGAACTCCCGATGTTGCGATCTGCAGGGCCCACGGCCGAAGCCTCCGAGATGGTAAGTCCAGGCCCTGCGACCGGAGTCTTTGAGGTCGATCCCAGCTGGAGGCCGCCGACTCCACGATGTTAGGCCGTAGCGCGAACGGAGATACGACACGGTAAAGGTCGCATCTCCGTTGAGGAGGAGATTTGAAAAAAGGTTTCCCCCAACCCCCCCACCACCCCCCTACATACACAGAATTAAAAATAAAACAAAACGTACATTTAACAACGACAATGACAAAAAAACACAAAAAAAAACAGAGAGACTGCCGGTGAGCCGCAGCTGCAGAACACAGCCACGCCCATAATGATTTGTTTTCCCTTAATCTTAATTTTCTGTCTCTTGAAGGGACTCATTTTGATAATCTACAATTTTTAAAACATTAAGAATTAATAATGTGCACCAGCAATATGATACTGGAGGTTTTAACATAAAAGGTGATTCTGGTCTCTGCTTATCTTCCATTCATTGCAAAACCCATTCTGCAAGAAGGGCTGCAAGTTAAAGTCAGGAAACTGCAGGCCGGTGAGACCAACACCAAGTAACTAAAGGGGACTTTGAAAGATGGGATCTATCTGCATTTGGGCGGATCAGGGATCGCCAGCATGATTTTGTGCGTGGGAACTTGTGTGTCATTAACTTAATTAAGTTCAAGAGGATTGCTAAAGGTAGGGTGCAAGAGGCTGTCTATGTGGACTTTAGTAAAAGGTTTTTGATGAGATCTTGCATGATAAACTAGTCTGCAAGTTATATTATATGGAATCCAAGGTGAGTTAGCCAATTTGGATGCAAACCGCTTGGTGGAAAGGGTTAGAGGGTGGTAGTAGTGAGTTATTTTTCAGATGGAAGACCAATGACCAGTGGTGTGCCACTATGATTGGTACTGGGTCCACTGCTGTGTGTCATATATATTAATAATTTGGATGCGAATGTAGGTGGAAAGATTAGAAAGTTTGTGGGTAACACAAAATTGGTGGTGTGGTAGACAGTGAAGAAAGTTGTCTAAGGTTACAACAGGATCTGGATCAACGGGAAGTAGGTAAAAAAAATGGCAGGTAAAATTTACATCAAGCGAGTGTGAAATGATGCATTTTGGGAAATTAAACCAGAAACTTACACAGTAAATGACAGTCCCTGGGGAGTATTGCTGAATAGAGAGGCTTAGGAGTACAAGTGCAGATTTCCCTGAAATTGGCAGCATAGGTAGACAAGGTGGTGAAGAATGCATGTCACGTGCTTTCATTGAATGGGACATTGAGTACAAGGGTCAGAACATCATGTTACAATTGTATAGGACGTTAGAGAGACTGTACCTGGAGTATTATGTGCAATTCTGTTTGCCATAACACAGGAAGGTTTTGATTATACTAGACATAGTGCATAACATATTCACAAGGATGTTGCTGGACTAGACAGCTTGAGTTACAAGGAGAGGCTGGATGGACTGGGATTGTTTTTACTGGAACATAGGAGGTTGAGGTTGAGAGATTTATAAAATTACTAGACCAAGTGGACCTGTTGGGGCCAAACCTCTCCTGCATTGGTGCAGCACCCTCTCCTCCCCCACTCCCCCCCCTCCCTCCCTCCCTCCCCTCCCCTCCCCTCCTCCCCTCCCCTTCCACTCTCCCACTCCATCCTTCTCAACTCCCCTTATCCCACCTCCCTTCTCCCCTCCCTCCTTCACTCCCCCCTCCCTCCCACCTTCCCTCCCTCCCTTCCCCCTCCCTCCCTCCAACCCCCCTCCCTCGCCCCCTCCCTCCCTCCCTCCCTAGGAGATAGATTTACTCTTTAAAATGTGAATAACTTAAAAATATAACACCAATTTCAATGAAACTTCTTCCATTAGCACCAAAGGGACGACGGTGATTAAGGTGGGCCTAAAATTGTTGCACCATCGTGTATCATTTTGGCTGTAGTTCAGGAACAAACAAACAAACAAACAAACGAGAGTTTTAGTATATAGACGAGGGACAATCTTTTTTTCAGGCTGGGGGTTTAAAACCAGAGGACAGAGATTTACAGTGATGGGAGATTTAAAAGGGACCCAAGGAGCAAGTTTTTCACCGAGGCTGGTGGCTATTTGGAATAAGCTACCAGAGCAACAGGTGGAGGCAGTACAATTAAACATTTAAAAGGCTTTTGAACATTGATAAGGAAGATTCAGATGGGTATCGGCCCAATGCAAGCAAATGGGACCAGCTCAGGAAGGCACTTTGGTCGGTATGGATGAGTTGGGTGAAGGGCTTGTTTCTGTGCTGCATTCTGTCCCTAGGGTACTAATGAGGAGCCGGATTCTTGACTTCAATCTTTGAAATCCTGGGAGCTGAGGATAGTAATTTGGGACACCGGAGCCTGAAATTGAGTAATCCAACATAAATGGGGAAGGGAACCTGAAATCTTCTGGTGACGTAATACCACATTTGGTGCATATTTGCCCATGGACATGTTGGGCAAATTGAATGGTACCTCTTTAAATGTCTAGATCTTTCACATATTATTTAGTAACTGGAAAGGTTACGCTGCAGTTCAAATGACTCATTGCTGGAACTATTCGACACAAACCTGTTAATCATCAAACCTTTCCTCAACTGAAATAAGAATAAACATCTGTGTTATGAATGGCGATCAACTAGCATTGAACATAATTCTTCATTCTGAAGTCTTCCACATACCCGTGAAGTGAGCAGAGACTGGGACACATTCCCAACAATAACATACATGGGACTATTTTTCTTGACTCTTTTGATGTCGGTCCATTCCTACATTGTATGTAAACCCTGACTATTTTTGAGCGGTTACATCTTTTCCCGCATGTTGATTGAACACTGTTTATTAAAATATGTAAGCACTGCTCTGAATCTCATATTATTAGAGCAGTCATTTGTAGACCGCCACACCAAATTGCGCATTTGTTTTAATAATATTTGATTTTTGTTCAAATCCCAGAAATACCGTACAGCTTTCATGTATTAATTTTAATGTAAGATGTGAAAGTGATTAAACCATCTACATAGTATTGAGTTAACATAGCTCAATCCATTACGCTTGAAAGGTAAATTCTTTCTACTTTTTGTGAGCATTATGTTTTCAGATAAGCCTTTATTGCTGTTTTTTAATGAACCATTATAGTTTCTCACAGGAATTAGTGCACTCCTAGATGTACATTCCTATTTTGAACTTTATCATCAAAATGTTCTGTCTTTAATAGAGTTATAAGCATGGAATCATAGACAGAGAGTCATACCGCACGGTAACAAGCCCTTCAGCCCAAATCATCCATGCCGACCAAGATTCTCCATCTTAGCCAGTTCCATTTCCCACATTTCAAAAGTTTCAAAGGTCTTTTATTGTCACGTGTACCAATTAAGGGACAGTGATTTGTGAATTACCATACAGCCATTAGAAAAAAAGCAACAAGACACACAACTACATAAAACTTAACATAAACATCCACCACAGCGGTCCACATTCCTCACTGTGATGGAAGGCAAAAAAGTCCAGTCTTCTTCCTCTTTATTCTCCCGCGGTTGGGGCAGTCGAACCATCCATTGGGGCGATTGAAGCTCCCGCAGCCAGCGGTCAAAGCCCCCGCAACATTAGCAAATTTGCGGATGACACAAAGCTGGGTGGCAGTGTGAATTGTGAGGAGGATGCTATGAGGATGCAGGGTAACTTGACCAGGTTGGGTGAGTGAGCAGATGCATGGCAGATGCAGTTTAATGTGGATAAATGTGAGGTTATCCACTTTGGTGGTAAGAACAGGAAGGCAGATTATTATCTGAATGCTGTCAAGTTAGGAAATGGGGAAGTACAAAGAGATCTGGGTGTCCTTGTTCATCAGTCACTTAAAGTTAGCATGCAGTTACAGCAGGCAGTGAAAAAAAGCTAATGGCATGTTGGCCTTTATGACAAGAGGAGTTGAGTATAGGAGCAAAAAGGTTCTTCTGCAGTTGTACAGGGCCCTAGTGAGACCACACCTGGAGTACTGTGTGCAGTTTTGGTCTCCAAATTTGAGGAAGGACATTCTTGCTATTGAGGGAGTGCAGTGTAGGTTCACTAGGTTAATTCCTGGAATGGCGGGACTGTCGTATGTTGAAAGACTGGAGCGACTGGGCTTGTATACACAGGAATTTAGAAGGATGAGAGGGGATCTTATTGAAACATATAAGATTATTAAGGGATTGGACACATTAGAGGCAGGAAACATGTTCCCAATGTTGGGGGAGTCCAGAACCAGGGGCCACAGTTTAAGAATAAAGGGTAGCCCATTTAGAACGGAGATGAGGAAAACTTTTTCAGTCAGTGAGTTGTAAATCTGTGGAATTCTCTGCCTCAGAAGGCAGTGGAGGCCAATTCTCTGGATGCTTTCAAGAGAGAGCAAGATAGAGCTCTTAAAGAGGTGGGTATGGGGAGAAGGCAGGAACGGGGTACTGATTGTGAATGATCAGCCATGATCACATTGAATGGCGGTGCTGGCTCGAAGGGCTGAATGGCCTACTCCTGCACCTATTGTCTATTGGGGCTGAAGAAGGTCTCGACCTGAAACGTCACCCATTCCTTCTCTCCTGAGATGCTGCCTGACCTGCTGAGTTACTCCAGCATTTGGTGAAATAAATACCGTCGATTGGTACCAGCATCTGCAGTTATTTTCTTACATTGTTTATTGGGGCGATCGAAGCTCCCGTGACGGGACGATTGAAACTCCCGCGTTGGGGCGGGCAAACCTCCTGCGGCTTGGAGTTCTCGAAGTCGGTCTCTGACTAGAGACCGCGGGCGCCATGATGTTAAGTCAGGAAGCACCCAAGGTTGGAGTTCCGAGGTCGATCCATGGCAAAGGGATCGCGGGCTCTGCAATGTTAAAGTCCCACAGGTTCCAGTCGGTGGTGGAGCTCTTAAAAGTCGGTCTCCAGCAAAGGCCGGCAACACCTCGAAGTTAGGCCGCAGTGTGGATGGAGATATGATACGGAAAAAAATCGCATCGCTGTCAAAGCATGAGATTAGAAAAAGTTTCACCCAACCCCGGCCCCCACCTCCCACATAAAACAAGCTAAAGAACACTAATAGCATACATTTAACACATACTGTTAAAACACAAAGAAGGAAGGGACAGACAGACTATTTGCCATTGCTGGTGCCACCTGGCATTTGACCCTTATCCCTCTAAACCTTTCCTATCTATGTAGTGACCAAATGTCTTTTAAATATTATTATTGTACCTGCCTCACCTACTTCCTCTGGCAGCTCGTTCCACATACCTACCAATCTCTGTGAAAAAGTTGTCCCCTGGGTTCTATAAAATCTTTCCCCTCTCACATTAATCTTTGCCCATTAGTTCTTGATTCCTATCCTGTGAAAAAGGCTCTGTACATTCACTGTATCTATTCCCCTAATGATTTAGTAACCTCTACAAGATCACTCATCAGTCTCCTGCGCTCCCAAGAAATAAAGTCCTAGCCTGCCGAACCTTTCCCTGCAGTTCAGGCCCTCAAGTCCAGGCACCATCATCCACAATCTTTTCTGCACCCTTTTCAGCCTAATGGCGTCTTTCCTATTGCAAGGTGATCAAAACTGAATAAAATGCTCCAATGGTGGTCCCACCACCATCTTGTACAACTGTAACAGAACGTCCCAACTGCTCTACCCAGTGTCCTGACTGATGAAAACCAGTATGTCAAAAGCCTTCATCAGCACCCCATCTACCCATGACGCCACGGTCAGGGAACAACGTACTTTAGTGTACAATGTTAATGATTTTCCAAGACAGGATGTTGAGCCAGAGATTTTGTGGTTTTCTCTGAACATACTAATTTGAAATCACAGGCACTGGGTAAATTGTCAGTCACAGTTTTGAATGTAGTCTGTTTTATTCCCTTGTAAAACATAACAAAATGACATAATTTTGACCTCTACTTGATATTAGTTCTGGCACTGCCAATTGATGTTTGGCTACATTGATACATAGTTTGATTAATTTGTATTTTCCTGCTAAATTATAATATACAAATTTAAAGGCTGCCTTAGTATATTTTGTACATCAGTCAGAGGATACTTTATGTCCCTTTACCCACACTACCTGTAAACTACTCTTCTAATTCCTTTCTCCACTTTCTTCTCTTTCATCCTCTCCAAGTTAAAGGTGTAGCTGTGGGCACTTGCAGGCCCCAGCTATGCCTGCCTTTTTGATGGCTACATCGAACAGTCCTTGTTCCAAACATACAATGTACACCATTCCCCCAACTCTTTCTCCGCCACAAGGATTGCATCAAGCTGCCTCCTGCACCCACGCAGACCTTGTTGATTTGATTAACTTTACTACTAACTTCCACCCTATCAGCAAATTCACTTAGACTGTCTCTGACAACTCACACCCCTTTCCTCATATCCTTGTCTCCATCACAGAGGAAGAGGACGTCTACTACAAATCTACCAACTCCCACAGTTATCTGGACTACATCTCCTCCCATGCTGCCTCTTGCAAAGACGCTATCCCCGACTCTCTGTCTATGGCACATCTATTCCCAGGATGAGGCTTTCCATTCCAGGACATCCAAAATTCTTTCTTTAGTAAACATTACTTCTTCCCTGCTGTCATAGAGGGATCCCACACCTGCCTATCCTCCCCGTAGTTTTACTCTCGCTTCCCCCTCCCTCAGCGGAATAAAGATATTCCCCTCGTCCTTACTTTCAACCCACCAGCCTCTGCATCCAACACATCATTCTCCAAAATTACTGCCATCTTCAATGTGATCCCCACCATTGGTCTCATCTTCCCATCCCCAACTCTTAAGATAGACACTAAATGCTGGAGTAACTCAGCGGGACAGGCAGCATCTCTGGATAGGAATGGGTGACGTTTTGGGTCAAGACCCTTTTCAGACTGAGCATCGGGGGAGAGGGAGGCTTCTGAAGAAGGGTCTCAACCCAAAACATCACTCATTCCTTCTATCTAGAAATGCTGCCTGTCCCACTGTGTTACTCCAGCATTTTGTCTCTCTTTAGTGTAAACCAGCATCTGCACTTCCTTCCTACACATCCCCAACTCTTTCTGCCTTCAGCGGAGACCACTCCCTCCACAACTCTTTGCTTCACTCATCCCTTCCCACCCAAACCACCCCATCCCCAGGTAGTTTCCCCTGCAACCATAGGAGACATAACACCTGTCCCTAGGTTAGAGATACAGTGCGGAAATAGGCCCATCGAGTCCGCACCGACCAGCGATCCTCGCACATTAACAGTACACTACATACACTAGGGACAATTAAAATAAAACATTTATAAGCCAATTAACCTACAATCCTGAACATCTTTGGAGTGCGGGAGGAAACCGGAGCACCCGGAGAAAACCCATGCAGGTTACGGGGAGAACGTACAAACTCCATAGACAGCCCCCGTAGTCAGGATCGACTGTAAGGCAGTAACTCTATCTGCGCCACTGTTATGTCTGTAATTGTGTAGCATTATATTCAGTCTGAATGAACAATTGTTATGGGGGTGGAATGGGATTGGGTTGGTGGTGGGTAGGTTTAGTGTGAAGATGACAACATCCAAAGGTATGGTTTTGGTCACATTGATGTTACTGTAAAAAATAATTGTGGTTCATCAATGGTCAGGCAACAAAAGCTTTTCACTGCACCTCGGTACACGTGACAATATACTAAACTCAAACTTAACGATGTTATAACTCAGAACTCGATGGAGAAGTAAAGCTTAACATTGTCAGACCATCTTCTGAATCTGACCTGTTGCCCAGAGATATTGTGGGTAACATGTGGGATAAAGGGAGCTAAAGAGGGAACCCGTTGGGGTGCAGATGATGTGGAGAGTACTAGAGTATGTACAGGGAATGGGTAGCAGCACATGCCTCATCCTCCCCTCACCCCATCACCTTTAAGCATGCAGTGTGTTGCACTATCATAAGCGCCCATTAAACTTCTCTTTCAATAGACAATAGGTGCAGGAGTAGGCCATTCAGCCCTTCGAGCCAGCACCACCATTCAATGCGATCATGGCTGATCACTCTCAATCAGTACCCCGTTCCTGCCTTCTCCCCATACCCCCTCACTCCGCTATCCTTAAGAGCTCTATCCAGCTCTCTCTTGAAAGCATCCAACGAACTGGCCTCCACTGCCTTCTGAGGCAGAGAATTCCACACCTTCACCACTCTCTGACTGAAAAAGTTCTTCCTCATCTCCGTTCTAAATGGCCTACCCCTTATTCTTAAACTGTGGCCCCTTGTTCTGGACTCCCCCAACATTGGGAACATGTTTCCTGCCTCTAATGTGTCCAATCCCCTAATTATCTTATATGTTTCAATAAGATCCCCCCTCATCCTTTCAAACGCAGCCAAATTTAAATTTCTGCTCATACATCTATCACAACATTATCAGACCATTTTTGGACCAGTGGGAGTCAAAACTTGTGAATTACATTTTTTAAAGTTATTTATACTACTTCTGCAGAAATTCAAAATCCCCATGAAAATTGCAAGCAAATATATTTAGGGATGTGAGGTATTTGATCTTCCTGGTAGATCTCTAGCATTAGCTATTATTCAGCCTGTTGTTCACGTTTATGACCTAATCTGCACGCAAACCAAAGAAACTATGAGTTCCACGCAGCCTGGAAGCGCCGCATCCTGCTACTACGTTGCTCTTCGCAAGACAAAATGGAACATTGGTTCTGCTTCATCAATTCTTGTAAAGATTTGAATCATTTGACAGAACAAGGAGCATGGTTATGCCTGTACATTTGTTTTACAGGAGCAGGAATAACTCGTCATGAAATAACTTGCTGGGAAAATGTTAGAGTGCATTAAATCATACAATCAACTGACAGAAGGGGCATCTGCAACCGATTTTGCAAACCAAATACTGTAATGACCAGAAAGGTAAACATTTCCTCCAAAATGTTCACGTGCTCTATGAAGAATTAACTGAGGATGGTGTTTTCCCTCTTTCAAGCTCTTTTAAAGCGTGTTTATGTATGGAGGGTGGTTTCCAGATATTTAAATTTACGTGACCAATATTTAAGGATGCAACCTGTACGATTACTTTAATAATTATTCAAACAACTTGTTTTACAAATTAACTTCAAACTTCGCATTTATTTTAATTTCTCAGTGCATTTTTAAATAATTTGATCGTAATTGTACGTACTTAAATTTTCTTGAAATACTATTTTTTCCACACTTTAATCTATGTGTAGGAAGGAACTGCAGATGCTGGTTTAAACCGAAGATAGACACAAAATGCTGGAGTAACTCAGCGGGACAGGCAGCATCTCTGGAGAGAAGGAATGGGTGACGTTTCGGGTCTGAAGAAGGGTCTCGACCCGAAACATCACCCATTCCTTCTCTCCAGAGATGCTGCCTGTCCCGCTGAGTTATTCCAGTATGTTTTGTCTATCTTGTTTAAACTATAAACGGCATGAATTTAATGGGTTTTGACCTGCACTCGCCAGACCTTGCCACTCCCTTTAGATGCTTCCTAGATTACCTTTGCTTTTGATCACCTCTCCTGATATCTGGTTCGGTGTCAGATCTTGTTTGATGAACAATGTTTGATGAACAATGCAAAATTTAAAGGGTTTAAATGTCATCGAATGTGAATTCAAACCAGTTTTGCACTAGCCTGCTTTGCTTTCTCCTGGGTAAAAAAAAACCGAGGTGGTTATTTTGACATGCTGTTTGCTCAAATGAGGAAAATACATTTGCCCGTTGAAATGACCTGGTGTAGGTGCTGATGGAGTGTCATTTTACGTGCCCCAACGTCAAGCGAGTTGCCGAGATTGGAAGCTTGCGTCATTCAAAACAGCCCATGTGATGGTCATGAATTGTGTTTGGAAAGGATCGAATTCATTTACCGTAATATATGTAAGCTTAAGCTTGCACACAGCCACAAGAAAGTGCAAACTTACAAATCACTCTGTTTAATATGACTCATGACTTTAAAATGCATCCTTTATTTTTCACGTTTTTGTGCAATGAAAGTCGACACTAAATAGATTGGACCGTGCAATTAAAAGAAAAGTTTATTTTTCAATTGGGCCAAAGAGAATGCTGCATCTATGCTTTATTTCGAAATTAGTTTTCTAGTGTGATAAGAGACACGAAGCAAAGCTATCGATACGTAGCCTCAACAATCTGCTTTCACAAAGAATCTGCCGAGGGCGGTGCCAGACTGCGTAAAACAGGTAAAGGCATCGAAACTACTGTGTGTTCTTGCCGCGCTCTTGCTGGGTGACTCTCGTCCGGGAGGTGATGTTGCAATCTCGCAGACTGTTATATTCAGACACTCTGTGAGCCAGCTTGCATTCCATAGAGACATTCTCTCTCGTTCTCTCTCTCTCTCTCTCTCTCTCTTCCTCTCTCTCTCCCACTGACTGTAACTTTTGCTGAACAGGGCAACTGTTAATCAAGTTGCAACCTGCAGCCGATTGCAAACCGGGAGACCTTTTAACGTTTGCAATGCGCTCCTTCGCCCTGTTCGGTTACCTTGCAGCCATCCTCCCGTGAACCACCTGCACGCAGATTGGGATTGTTTGCTTTTCCCCCTTTTTGCAGCCACGACCTTGTTTCCAGAAACCAGCACCGTCGCCTGGCGCGTCCGAGCAGCCGAAGGGACAACCGAAGCATTTCACCCCGGTCCCGGGGAGCAAGATTTCGTGCACTTTCGTTTAATTTTTGCAGATCGGACTCTTGGGGATCGCACCTCCCTCCACTCCTTCCTGCAACAACCACCCAGGAGGAAGGGTTCGCCACCGAGGAATGAAAGAGGCAGTCCCGCAAGTTGTACATCACGGCGTGCAGCCTTGTTGCACTGAGCTCCAGGAAAATAAAACTTCTGTCCGCTCCTCTCGGCTTCAGCTTCTTTGCTCCGGACTTGATGAGTTTAAACGTACACAGGGCGAGCCCCATCCCGATCGTCCGCAGTGGCAGATGGAGACCGAAGCGGCTGGAGGCCGACGAGCCGGCTCCAAAGTGCCCGCGGCTCAGCGACTCTCCGACGGACACCGCTTACTTCTCTGCTCCGGGATCTCCTAACCCGACCCAAACCAGCCCGTCCGGCGCCCAGACGTGGACTCAGATCGGGAACTACCTCCTCTTGCAAAACCTGGAGAGGGACAACGTCTTCAGAGCAATTGGGAGCCACACTGGGAAAGAGTTCGTGTGCAAGGTATCAAAAAAATAACACCCTCCCTAATACAAACAGATTGTTGGAAATCACGACTATTTTATATTTAAGTCTGGATGCAATATCCCCCCCTCCCCTACCACGCTTGCCTTTTGCTCGTGTGCTTGACTCCCCCCGGGCGTTGCATAAAATTAGGTGGGAGTTTGTGTCGAACTTGCAGCCTTTTAATTTCTGGCAGAATTAATGCAGTTTGCTCGTGGTCAGGTGGAGCAGAGCAAGAGCAAGCTGGTACTGCCATCTGGAGGGCAGCGAACAGTAGCGGGAATTAGATTTCCAGAATTGCCAGCACGATCGCGATTTTAAAACGGCATTTTGGTTTGCATCATTGCCTGGTTTGCTTAGTTAGCATTTGCAAATGTTGCTATTTCAACGGGAGCATTCTTCTCTTTTGAGTTTCTCCGCCAGTCAGTCAGTACGCAATATGCTGGAAATAGTGTGCAGGTCAGGCAATATCTGACTGTGTGTGGATGATATGACCTTTCGCATCGGTTACAAGTTCTGCGCAAACAACATTTTTCAGTTCTTGCTTCAAATTTCAAAAAAAAGCATTATTTTGCTTTTGTGTTTCACTATTAATTTCCCTAAATTCGGCAGTCGGCAAGTTATTGGTTTTAATAAAACGCCCAATGCTCATAACTAGCAAAGTGTAGAATATGTGTTAAAAACCCCAACTTTTTTCTCACCCCCAGGTTTTTGACATTAAGCAATACCGGGATGAGATCGGGCCATATGTGCAGATCCCAGTCCACGAGAACATCACTGCGATCGAGGAGATTATCCTCGGCGAGCGGAGGTGCTATGTGTTCCTGGAGAAGGGCTACGGTGATATGCACTTGTACATGCGGAACCGCAAACGCCTGGGCGAGGAGGAAGCAGCGCGCCTCTTTCACCAGATAGTCTCGGCAGTAGCTCACTGTCACGATTCGGGTATCGTCCTGCGGGACCTCAAACTCAGGAAATTCGTCTTTGCTGATGAACAGAGGTGAGTTCAAAACAGGGACTGTACATTTCCCATGCAACAATCACCGAGTGATTGCATTCATCTCAATCCATTTGTCCAGGGTGCTTTGGAGTAGTAATCAGACAATATTTGATCATTCAAACATGTTTATAACCCATTGACTCAGATGACGTGTTTAAATTCATTTAATTAAATACAAAACGGATTTTGTAAAACAGGCTTTTAGCAGTGATGTCATGAAAGTGCAAGTTGCTACCAATAAAACCCAATGTCCTTTAGAGCATCAAATCATTCATCCTTGCCTGGCCCACAGTAATGTGGTTAACCCTTAACTGCCTTCTGAAATAGCCTAGCAAACAACCAAGGACAGAGGGGTGGACCATCAAGGCTGGACTTCCCAGAGGTTGCCACATTTTATGTAAATTAATTTAAAGTCTCTTGCAAGCAAATATAGTCTTATACACACAGTGAACAAACTTGAATTGATTCTCAGGTTGCATTTATTTTGAATGCTAAAATAAGCAGAATCTGATTTCTTTTGATGGACTATGCTACTACGTCCGTACGGTAACCCACATGTTTACCTGAAGTTAGTTAGTCTAATTCCCTTTTATAAGTTTACTGACGTGGTTGTCTGAACTCTTTTTCACACAAAGGGTGGGTGTATGGAACGAGCTGCCAGAGGAGGTAGTTGAGGCAGGGACTATTGCAATGTTTAAGAAACAATTAGACAGGTACATGGATAGGACAGGTTTAGAGGGATAGGAGCCAAATGCAGACGGGTGGAACTAGTGTAGATTGGACATGTTGGGCAAGTTAGGCTGAAGGGCCTGTTTCCACACTATGACTCTATGACTCTAATTGGCTATTTAAGCATTGGATCTTATGCTTCAAATATTGTTTGGAGTTTTATAAATTATTATTATTACAATTATTTAATAAGCATGGTTAGAAGACATTTATTGAATCACCAGTTTAACAAAAATATACAATTCCAGAATGGTAATTAGCCCATTCAGTAAAGGTGCAAATGCTTCAAATAATCTCCAGATGTTTAGCCGATGCTTTTGTGTACTAGTTAGGTGAAATAGAGGGACTTGACGATATATTCAAAGCAGAATATGTGGATTGATTTTTATTTTCCTTGTGTTGCTGTGTGACACCAAACAACAAACTAGAAACATCTTGCAATGATTTACCCATAGATTAATTTATTTTAAAAAGCTTCTTTGTAGGGAATGAAAAATGCACTCTGCATACTTGCAATTATGGAGAGTAAATGTCATTTAATTAATGAGTCTGTACTCATTTCAAAACTGTTGTTTATTGCAGATGAATAAAATGTATTGCACAAGGTTATCAAACATTTATAGACTAGAGTTGGGCAAGTGCAGGTTTACCGAAATGCTATTATCTACAGTCTTTTTAAATGAGTAAATTATTAATAGAAATAATAAACTTTAAAAATTGGGGTTAATGACGCATGCAGTTTTGATAGCTGCTTAAGCATAGGATTGCAGCAAACCATCGAAAGAGGACCATTTCATCAGCTCGAGCAATTAAAGGGTGATTGTTAGTCCCCATTTCAGTTCTTGTGATCTTTCCTTTCCCTTTCATTTATGAATAAGGACAATGTTACTTGAACTAAAAAATAGGCCTTGCTTAACTAAATATTTAAGCAAAAGGACTCGTCCTTCTGTGCCAAACAAAATGATTTGGCCTGAGATATAATTACTGTAAAATGAGATAAGAAAGCTCCAATTCTATTTAGTGTGTTTATTTCACAGTCATGGTTATAATGTGTAACATGCTGCTACACGCAGTAGTTAGGGTGAATTGCACAGTGCATTTTAGGGGATTCTGAATAACATACAAGGGTCCAAATTACTGACAGATTTTGAGGAAGTATGATGAGAGAGAGCTCACATGGAGCATAAGAACACAACAAGAAAAAAGGAGCAAGAACAGGTCACTCAGCCCTTCAGGCCTGCCTGCCATTCAAGAAGATCATGGCTGATTTCTTATGTGCTGAAACTCCTCTTCTGTAGCCCTCAATTCCCTGATCTTTCAAATATTTATCTGTCTGCACTTTAAATATATCTAAGATCTGGCCTCCACCACCCTTGGTGGCTGAGAATTGCAGAGATCCCCGTCATCTGAGAGAAGAAATTTCGACATTCATTCTTAAGAAGGGTCCTGACCCAGAACGTCATCTCACCATTTACTTCCACAAAATGCTGCCTGGCCCACCGAGTTCCCCCGGCAGTTCATTTTTGCTCAGATTTTTACACACCTCAGTTTTAAATGACAGGCCCCATTTTGTAACTACGTTCCCATGTTCATGATTCTCCCAGCGATGCCAGGTTGGACTGTTTTAGTGCTGCAGGTTCTATTTAATTCACCAGTGAGAATCATTGTGCAACAGTTGTCAAGGCTGTAACAGTACTTAATTAGTACATTAGTTAGAAAGATGTGAATTTGAGTGGTGCGTGCTGGTGCCAATTTCTGCAGTAGGCATTATGCATGCTGTTTTTTTTCCTTCATAATGTGCTGCAGGATTTGGCAACAGGGCGGTGTTGCAATGTAAGGTACTCTCGGTGTCAAAGCAGGTGTTGATTGATTCAATGTCGTAAGGGACCATAATACACACACGCAGAAGGCTGCATGAGTCATGTTTTCCGTTTACAAAACAGAGAGCTGACGGTTCTGCCTTTTACAAGATGCAGGGTTCAGTTGTAGGACACATCTCTCCAATCACTGAATTGATCTGGCCTCTTCAAAGCGCAGCGCTGAATAGCTCCAGATGCTAAACATAGGATCAAACTAATTGTACTTTTGTAACTATATGGCTTTTAGCTCCAAAGTAAGCTTTCACTCGATTGGAAATATATAACTTTCATTGCACTAAACAGTGCTTTATTTAAGTGCTTCATGCATCCAAACTTTAAAAAAAGCTTTAAAAAAAATAATTTCAGCTGCTCTTCAGTTTTGAAGAAAAATAATTGCGTGCAGAATTGATTCAAGAACAGCTTCTTTCCCGCTATTATCAGACTCTTGAATGGGTGTTTCATAAGATAAGGATGTGTTTCTGACCTCCCAATCTATTTAGTTGTGACCCTTGCACATTATTTTAATCTCCATATTCTCTGTGGGTGTAACACTATATTCAAAGTTCTTCTCGGTACATGTGACAATAATAAATCCCAATAATTTGGAAAAATGTCCACAGGAGATTCTGTCCTGATCATTCACTGGGTAAATGCAAGGGTATGAAATATTTTGGTTATTACTTTGGTCGTTAAGGTGAGGAGCAGTCTTTAGACAGGGTGTGTGGGTAAGGAGGCATTCTTTATTTACTCGGAGTAGCGGTATTCCATTTCTGTTCTTGCATGGTAATGTTTTTCACACACAGTACCTGATTATTTTTCTGTGATTCCCACAGGAGCCGGCTAAGGCTAGAGAGCTTGGAGGATGCTCATATCCTGAATGGAAAGGATGACTCCCTCTCTGATAAGCATGGATGTCCGGCTTACGTGAGCCCAGAGATACTGAACACGAGTGGATGTTATTCCGGGAAAGCAGCAGACATCTGGAGTCTGGGCGTCATGCTTTACACCCTCCTGGTAGGACGCTACCCATTCCACGATTCCGATCCCAGTGCCCTCTTCAGTAAAATCCGGCGCGGACACTTCTGCATCCCGGACAGCGTCTCGCCTAAAGCCAAGTGTCTGATCCATAGCCTGCTGAGACGTGACCCTCCAGAGCGACTGACAGCTGGTGAGATCCTTCTACATCCGTGGTTTCAGGCTGCCTCTCAGCAAGTCCACACTGAACAAGACAGTCCCAGCTCCGACCAGACGGTCCCTGAGCCTGAGTACGACCAGCAGGAAGACAGTTCCCTCACCCGTTGACACTGAAGCAAGGAACTTTTTTTACAGACTATTGACAGGAAAAGAGACAGGAAGCAAAGTTGCCCATCCCAATCCTTTATTATTAAATATCCTTGTGTACACGGAGCGCATAAAGCTACACATGACCTGAAATGGGCATTTAACTCTCTCAGTAGACAATCATAATAATAGAATATTTGCAATTTCAATTGTTCAGTGAATCCCAATTTAAAACCAGTTTAGATTAACGTCAAATCAGAAAATCTCAGCAGACCAGGCGGAAACTGTGGAGAAACAACTAAGTTACCCTTTCAAGTTGATGACTTTTGATAGAATCCTGTTGAAAGCCTTGGCCTATGGTGCAGCTGATGTTCACCATAAACTCACATCAATGCCTAAACTATTTATTCATTTAGAGATATATTTAAAAGACAACCAGTGCAGCCATTTTAACTTATTACCTGTGTAACATTGAGAAGGCTGTGAATTTTGTTAATTCTGTGTAATTGTCTTTTTTAAATGTCCTTTCCTCATTGCGGACAGGCCTTCTGTTTGAGAAGGTGGGCAGACTTATTCACGGCTGTTTCCTAAGAGCCTTCCCATGTGTAAGACTATTGAGGGGGTTTAATAGCAGTTCAGAGCGGTGCCATTTTCTAATCTGCATGAGCCGTTTGGTTCCACTGACCAGACGTTGCCGGCGATAGTGCTGAAATTGGTGCAGCACCCAACCAGCATGTAGCGTGCATCTTAATGTCCCACCCTTGACCATCTGGAAACACCTCTCGTGCCAAGCCACTGCGGGCATTAAAACTTAGTAATGTAAAGTGGTAACTGTGGCCTGAATTTTAGCCGTGCACTCACTATACAGTGCCCAATTTTTATATTTTTGTGCGCCTTCTAATATGTAGAAGTTACTTCACTGTTAAAAACCAGGGATCAGATGAAGTAGTTTGGGGAGATCGTGCTGAACTGAGAATGCTGCTCGCACTGGTTCGTACATTAATTGTTGACTGTACATGATGTCTGGTAGGGATGAGTGGTAGGAAAATCGATAAACAGCTTGCAAGAGAGAAAAGATTACTAGGTAATAAGTAATACATGGGAGAACTGGCGTAGTCTCCAAGGGCCTCCCGCGATGTAAGGATTTTAGAGCACAGCCTGTGGGATCATCTGTACTTAACTATTCCAGAGACCGAAGACTGCATGTGTTGACCTTCCTGGGAAGTCTCCTGTGAATTGGATGGAGATTTGAGAGCGAGTAATCGCTGAGGTCTGACAGGCATTTAAAAACAATTGAAATAGATTCACAAAAATAAAAATTTCTAACCATATTTACTTAAAAACATCTTAGAATACTAACAAATAATTATGAACATTAATACTTTACTGCAAAACACAAGTGGAATCTATCTAGGGCATGTTTGGGTTAACTGTGACTCGAACAGCTGACCTGCTCGTTGTAGGCATCTGCCCGTGGCAGGACTTGTGTGGTGGTCTGAGGTGAGCTAAGCCAAGAACTGCTGGCAGAACCTCCAGCTGTCAACATTCTTGTTTCAACCCAGCACTTGCACTTTCCTTCCTATACTTGTGTAGTTGTTTGGCTCCCATCATTCCACAGCCGACGTGATCAACCATCACGTTACATCTAAGATTGTTGTAAGCCAGTCAAAGAGTGAATTATATTATTAGGAGAGCATTCTTCCTAATCAACTCAGAATAATGGCACAATCCTATAATCCTTTCCATTGTGTGTCAGAAATGATCTTGCTGCTCAAGATGATTTTGGAATATCTCAGAATGTCTCTAATATTTACCAGCGGGAATAAACGACTGCAGCTTGTTAAAATGAGTTAAAACTTTTTAGGTGGTGTACTTGAGTACCTAATTTCCCAAAAGGCTTGGAGTTTTTGAACAAATGAGGCATAATGTGTAACACACTCCATCTTTTCAGTTACTTTCTTGTTAAAATTAGAATGGTACCAGATTGTACCAGAATCCTGTACCAGGATTGAAAGCCTGCTGGAGGTAGATGAGAAAATCCTTTTCTGATCTACAAGATCTGCTTTCAGACTTTGAGTTGTATAATGGTGCCATTATTTTAAGATACAGCTTGAGTTTAAAACAAAGTTCGAGTGGAAGAGGTCTGTATCACTCATAAAATGTAAGCTTTAAATGTACAGTGAATGAAGCAAATATTTTTGAAAACAGCCAAAATACGGCATTGTCATTGGACCCTTTGATAGTGACCATTTCAAAATGTGGCACAGATGTCGGGGGATTACGGAGTACTTGTGCAAACTATTTTCCTGAATTATTTTTTTCTCCCCGTACCTTTTCCCAACAGAACTTGAAAGCAAGTTTGTGGAAGGATACATGTGTTAATACAGTTACAAAGCCACATATATTAGAAAATTTGCATTAAAAAGCACTGATGTTATTCCTGCACTCATTACTTAATAACCTCTTGAGACCTTAGACAAACTGTAAACATATCTCAGCTTTAGTTTTTATCATTGTGAAACATCACCAAAGATGCTTGCGTTGAACTTTAAAATGTTACACGGATCCGCAGTGATCCGCAGTTCAAAGATGACCATCATTAGTTTCTGCCTTGACCCCATCGTGTTTGTAGAGTAATTATGAAGAAAGTTTTTTGTTAAATGTGCATCCGTTAAAGTGCTCATTAATTAGCTCATAAAATGAGGTTACCAACTGCAGGGGTGAAATCAAAGATAACAGTGGGAAGATCATGCTGGAGTTGGATACTGCATTTTTCATTAACT
Organism: Rhinoraja longicauda; assembly: GCF_053455715.1. NCBI lineage: Eukaryota > Metazoa > Chordata > Chondrichthyes > Rajiformes > Arhynchobatidae > Rhinoraja > Rhinoraja longicauda. The sequence goes on from NC_135956.1 coordinate 53,370,958, forward strand.
GTTTATATTTTGTTTATACCTCATGTACAGTGTCCATGGAATCTATGTCTTGTCATTCCTGTTCTATATTGTCAGAAAATATTCTGTTGATGTGTAAAAAAGCAGTATAAATGTGAATCTTTGCAAGCAATACTCGTCAGATAATAATAATCATGAGGTTAGAGGTTGAACGGACATTGGAATATTTCTGTTGCTCTGATATTCTCATGGTTGCTCAGCTTATGGTATCTGTGATACAGCTTTTAATAATAATACTACTGGCGAATGCAAAACTATACTGGCAGCAATGTCCTGCTAAAGAATACTAAACACTAGAAATGTAAATATGTAAATATGTACAACTGTTGATGAACAGGAATAAAGTGAAAAATACCTGAATAAATCTTTGTGTTTCCTGTCTGCTGTGTTAATGATGGCCCAGTGAGAGAATGGATGGAACCTCAAACCCAGGTCTTTGACACTGTAAGGCAGCAACTCTACTTCTGTGCCACCGCACAGCCTGTGCTGGAGTAACTCAGTGGGTCAGGCAGCATCCCTGGAGAACATGACGGATGACGTTTTGGATCCTTCTTCAGACTTAGAGTTGTTTTAATCAGGCTATGCTCTTGAAATGACTCCTTATCAACAATTCAGCCACAAATTGATGCTGTCAAGTTGGTGCTACCTGGTAGTAATTGTGAAGCAAAGGAATCTGAGAAATAAACTGGAGCAGGCCATTCGTGGCCCCAGTCTCTCACCTGACTCCAACTGCACACCATCTCCCACTTCGCCTGGTTCCATCCATCATATATCAGCCTCTGTTCATAAGATCATAAGTGATAGGAGAAGAATTAGGTCATTCGGCCTATCAAGTCTACTCCGCCATTCAATCATGGCTGATCTATCTCTCTCTCCTAACTCCATTCTCCTGCCTTCTCCCCATAACCTCCGACACCCGTACTAATCAAGAATATCTATCTCTGCCTTAGATATATCCACTGACTAATGGCTAAGCCACAAATATATCCACAGCCTTCTGTGGCAAAGAATTCCACCGATTCACCACCCTCTGACTAAAGAAATTCCTCCTCGACTCCTTCCTAAAAGAACATCCTTTAATTCTGAGTCTATGCCCTATAGTCTTAGACTCTCCCACTAGTGGAAACATCCTCTCCACATCCACTCTATCCAAGACTTTTCACCGCTCCATCTCACCTCTTTATACTGGCCCTCTTCTGGCTACAATCTTGGTCCTGTGCAGGATCTTCACCCAAAACGATGACCATTCTTTTGCTATTTGACCTGCTGAGCTCCCCTAGCAGTATTTTTTGTTCCAGATTCCAACATTTGCAGTATTTCTTTTGTCTCCAACTCCTCAAGCTTATTGGACAAGTGTGTGTAATAAGAATCGTAGATCTAGCTCTCCTGAAGTCAATTGTTTGTCCAACATTCCTGGTTTACCTGGTGCAGAGATATCGGGATAAGTTTGGTAGATTATGCAGTGTTCATTCACAAAACTGAACTCAAGAGAACATCATCTTTGAGTTTATATGCTTGCATTTATGCTCTGAATCACTAGATAAGTTAAACATTTGCGTTCATCTGATCACTAATATATTAAAAGAGAAAGCAGATGTGTTTGGTGAGCAGACTTCAGTAAAGGGATGTCAGAGACTTTTGCACAAAGCAATGGCATCTGGTCATTGTCACTTCAACACCAGCACTCAGCTTCATGGAGTTAGTGTCATACAGCACAGAAACAGGCCCCTTGGCCCAACGTCATTGTCGACCAAGAGGCCCCATCTAGGCTAGTCTAGGCCTCATCTAGGCTAGTCTAGGCCCCATCTAGGCGAGTCCCACATTTGCTCCATATCCCTCTATCCTATCCATGTATCTGTCCAAATGTCTTTCAAATTTTGTTTTAGTACCCATCTCAATTTCCTCCTCTGGCAGCTTGTTTCATATACCCATCCCCATCTGTGTGAAAAAGTTGCCCCTCAGGATCCTATTAAATCTTTCCCTTCTCATCTTAAACCTATGTCGCTTGGTTCATGGGTAAATGACTCTATGCCTTCACCCTACCTATTCCCCTCATGATTTTGTACAACTCTATAAGATCACCCCTCCACCTCCTGTGCTCCAGGGAATAAAGTCCTGGTCTGTCCGACATCTCCCGATAGGTCAGGCTCTCGATGCCTGGCAACATCCTCGTAAATTATGTTGAAATCAGAAGAGGATCAGAAACCTCATCATCCTGGCCTGTGGCTCTTTATATGTCCTGCTGTTAAAAGCTCAGAAATTGTGGGAATTGTTTAAAAATAATTTTTTCCATCATGTATTAATATTGTTTGGTGTAGTTCCACGACACTGCCATTCTTTGTTCCTTGCTAAATTTATTTGCATATGCAGACCATTTGACTGCAAAATCATTTCTATTTGCATTAACATTTACATCTGGATGACTACAGTTTAGTTAAGGGGCTCACAGGATTGCTCTGAGTAGTAGAAACTTTGGCTCATTTTCATTCTCTAACTCAAAATCTCTAATTATACTCAGACTCCCCAATCCAACCAAGGATCGACGATCAGATGCATCGCCAATGCTCTCCAACTTCCCAGCCTCTACCTAGGCCGGGCCTACCGATTAGAACACCACTGGCCCTCAGAGCCTCTCTGGCCGCTCCCAGGCTGGGGCCACTGACTTTGCAGGTCCTTACCTGCACTCCTGTTATCTCCTGATCTGGACTGCTGACTCTGCCAATCCTCACATCCCCACCTGCTCCTCACACCAGACGAAACACGGATATAGTAAACCTGGTCCTTACCTTTCACCCCACCACCTCCGCATCCAACATATCATTCTCTTGACATTTCCGCCATCTTCAACGTGATCCTACCACCAGTCACACTTCCTATTCCCATCCTAATCTATCTTCTGCAGAAACCGCTCCTTCCACAATTCCTTGGTTCACTCATCCCCTCCCTCCCTTCAGAAACGTTCCCTTGCAACTGAAGGAGAAGTATCTCCTCACTTACCTTGATTGCCAGAGTAAGGCCACATGCAAACTGGAGGAACAGCACCTCATATTCCACTTGGGTAGCTTTGGGAGTAGGTTAGCACCTTCGGGCCAGCACCACCATTCAATATGATCATGGTTGATCATCTAAAATCTGTACCCCGTTCCTGCTTTTTCCCCATATCCCTTGATTCCTTTAGCCCGAAGAGCTAAATCTTTCTCTCTCTTGAAAACATCCAGTGAATTGGCCTCCACTGCCTTTTGTGGCAGAGAATTCCACAGATTCACAACTCTCTGGGTGAAAAAGTTATTCCTCATCTCAGTCCTAAATAGCCTACCCCTTATTCTTAAACTGTGACCCTTGGTTCTGGACTTCCCCAACACCGGGAACATTTTTTCCTGCATCTAACCTGTCCAATCCTTTAAGAATTTTATATGTTTCCATAAGATCCCCTCTCATCTTTCTAAATTCCAGTGAATACAAGCCCAGTTATCCCATTCTTTCATCATATGTCAGTCCCGCCATCCCGGGAATTAATTTGGTGAACCTACGCTGCACTCCCTCAATAGCAAAAATGTCCTTCCTCAAATTAGGAGACCAAAATTGCACACAATACGCCAGGTGCAGTCTCACCAGGACCCTGTACAACTGCACTAGGACCTCCTTGCTCCTAAACTCAAATCCTCTCACAATGAAGGTCAACATGCCATTAGCTTTCTTCACTGCCTGCTGTATGTGAAGCTTACTTTCACTGACTGATGTACAAGCACACTCCTAGGTCTCATTGCACCTCCCCTTTTCCTAATCCAGACCTCCCAACCCTTCCGAATTTCGTGGAAAGTTTCTGCTTTCTTATTTCATTTCTGCCATTCTGATTTCACCACACATTTTTCCGCAAAACACATGCCTCGCCACTTGACTCACTCTGCCCCGCGGCTCGCCCCACCCCACCGCTGGCCTCGCCTCGCCTCTGGCCCGTCCTCACATCTGTACTCGCCTCGCCGCTAGCCTGGCCTGGCCTCGCTGCTGGTTTCGCCTCACCACTGGCCCGGCCTCACCTCGCCGTTGGCCTGGCCTCGCTGCTAGCCTCGCTTCACCTCGCCACTCGCCCGGTCTCACTTTGTCGCTGGCCCGAAGTCGCCTCGCCTCGCCGCTGGCCCGACCGCACCTCGCCTCTCGCCACTGGTCTCGCCTCTCCTCTCGCCGCTTGCCCAGCCTGGCCGCTCGCCTCGCTGCAGAGCGTGAGACCCGTTGATGTTGAGAGGGGATGCAGGGGGGGGGGGGAGGGGTTGTGATGCAGGGGAGGGGGGCCTTGGAGTGGGAGGAGGGAGTGGGGGTCAGGGAGGTGGAGGAAGGGAGGGGGAGAGTGGGGGTGGGAGTGGGGGAGGAGGTGTGGGGGAGTGGATTTGGGGGGAAAGGGGTGGAGGGGAGGGGTGGGGGGAGTAGGGGGGAGGGGTGGGGGGAGTAGGGGGGTGGGTGGGGTGGAGTAGGGGGGTTTGTAGGAAGGGGTGGGGACTGTGGAAAGGGAGGGTGGGGGGGAGTAGGGTTGGGGGGGACATGGACCGTTGTGATTTGCTGTTGAAGACCACTGGAGCAAGTAAGTCTTCAATTAAATTAGGTATGTGCAGTTTTTTAAATGAAACTCTTCATAACTTAGTCATACATTTTATAACCATTGTTCTTTTATTCAATACCAAGAGAATTGGGATGTGTAAGGAAAAAGGAAAATAGGAAAAACAAAACAAAACAATTTTTTCTTGGTTGTAAAAAGTATTTCTGTTCAATAACCTTTCTATAATAGTAGAATATACTCATGATATGCCTGCCATTGTACATGTAGTCCAAGAACTACAGACTGTTGGAAATAATAGTCGTTTTTCACACGTAAATGTAGCGCAACGTGTACACGCATTTGGCGCTCATTATTGTTTTTTGGTGAAAAGTTGCATTACGTGCCATATTATGAATTTTGATGTAAAATTCTGAATTTTGGACATCAAAATTCTGAATTTGTAAAATCAAATGTTGGGAGGTCTGCTAATCTGACACCATTCAGATAATAATCTGCCTTCTTGCCGCCAAAATGGATAATCTCACATTTCTCCACATTATACTGCAGCTGCCATGCATCTGCCCACCCACCCAACCTATCCAAGTCACCCTGCAGCCTTATAGCAAGCTCCTAGCAGCTCACACTGCCACTCAGCTTTGTGTCATCCGCAAACTTGGATATGTTACATTTAATTTCCTCGTCTAAATCGTTAATACATATTGTAAATAACTGGAGTTCCAGCACAAAGCCTAGCGGCACCCCACTAGTCACTGCCTGCCATTCTGAAAAGCACCCGTTAATTCCGACTCTTTGCTTTTTCAGAATAGTACAGGGGGGTCTTTTATATCTATCTTAGGAGCAGGCAGGACCACAGCCGAAACTTACCATATCTGACAATGGGACATTCCCTCAGTGCTGCACTGAGGAGCCAAACTAGACCCTTGTGGTCAAGGTACAAATTCAAATGGAAGTGTAACGCATCTGACCCTGAAGGTAATAACTAAAATTTCAGGACAGACAAATGGTGCAGGTAGCATGGGGCACATTGCAGAGTTCCAGTCTTGTGTTGGTCTGTGCATAGGTCAAGATATCAGCAGGGAATGGGCGATGAATATTTCTGCAATGCAAGCAAGTTTTTCAGGATTGGATGGGCAAGGATGAGGGGAGTGCTGGGGAAGGCTAGGTTTATTTAGCAAAGCTCAAAGGACATTGGTGGAGTTTGGAGTACACAATATGTACTTTGATTAATATTTTAGCGGGGCACAGTGCACGACCACATGTTAAAGCTAAGACATGACTAATTAACAATAATGTTTATCCTGAAGGAAAATTTTCTTCTCCCCTCATACACTTTGTCTGGAAATCAGGATATGTCAAATCACAATCCTTTTGATTTCCATCCCCGTCAGTATTTGTTCCCTGTTACATTCCCCCTCCCCCAAAAAATTACCAAGGGCCAAAAGAAATAGAGTGGGAGTAGATTTCTTGCCAATTCAATTAAGTTATGTTCCCTTGAGTCAAATCTTTTATACATCATTTATAGCATTAAAGAGGTTTTTGGATTGGCACATTGATTGGCTGGGAATGGAAGGATATGGAATAATGTGCAGGCAGATGGAGATTAGTTTAATTTAGCATCATGTTCTGCATGGACACTGTGGGGCAAAGGGCCTCTTCTTTGCTCTACTGTTCTACGATCCATTGGGTGCAGGAACAATAGGATCAAAGTAGGCGGCGCAGTGACGCAGTGGTGAAGTTGCTGCCTTACAGCGTCAGAGACCCTGGTTTAATCCTGACTACGGGAGCTGTCTGTACGGAGTTTCCACGTTTTCCTTGTGACTGCATGGGTTTCCTCCAGGTACTCCGGTTTCCTCACAGCCTCCAAAGACATGAAGGTTTTTAGGTTAATTGGCCTCTGTAAATTGTCCCCTGTGTGTAGGATAGAACTAGTATAGTTGGTCGGCGTGGACTTGGGCCAAAAGGCCTGTTTCCATGCTAAGCCTAAAACTAAACTAAACTAAGTTCTTATAATATAGTTATTACAGGCAGGCCAGCATTTTGAGTTTCTGATCACCAGTGACCATCAGGCAGATGATGGCGGAGTCTTAGCAATGGCAATGCTACAGAAAGCCAAGGGTGGCTGATTGGAATCACCGTGGTTTGGAATGGTCATTTTCTGACATTTGTGCAACATGATATTTACTTGCCATTTATCATTTCACATCTGAATGTGTCCTAGACCCTGTTCGTGAATGTGTGGACTGATGCATTTTCTGAAGAGTTGCAAATGGAATTGGATATGCTAAACGTGGTAGAACTGATCAAATCAGTGATCATCTTGCTTCTGACTTCATGACAGAAGGAAGGTTAGTGGTCAGTGAAGCAGATGAAGATGGTTGCCCTGCAGCACACAGGCAGTGATGTCCTGGGATGATTAATCTTCAACAACCAGAACCATCTTTCTTTGTGCAAATAAAAATTTTAAAATGCAAAAAAATGGGAATTGGAAACTATATAAGAAAACGCTGGAAATGCTCAGCAGGAAAGACAACATCTGCAAAAAGAAGAAGTGTTTTTCACCTGAAACGTTCATTTTGTTGCCCTTCCACAGATGCTGCCTGACCATGCAGAGTGTTTCCACCCTTTTCTGTTTTTACTCATTTGAGCTGAGATATTGCCTGAGTGTTTTTTGTCTTGCTGTTTATTGACTTCAGTTTTACCAAGTCTTCTTGTTGCCACACATGATTTAGACTGATATCAAGGACAGCCATGTGGAAATTCAGGTCAAGGTTTATACCAAAGTTGTGCAGAGGTTTTGAGCAGAGTGAGCACGTTATTGGTGAGAAAGTGATGCTTGACAGTACTTTCCATCACTTTACTGATGGTTGTGGGTGGACTGGTGGATAATTCTTATCTGGAGTAAATTTCTCCTGATTTTTGTGCTCAGCACATACATAGGCATGTATATGCCAGCGTTGTATCTGTGCAGAAATACCTTGGCTGGAAGTACAGTTAATTCTAGAGTGCAAGTATTCAGTACTACAACTGAGATGTTGCCTGGTCTCATTTGTATCATGTATCCAGCTATTTCCCTGTGAAAAATAATTGGTTGGAGATTATTTCTTATGATGGCAGGAACCAGAGAAGGAAGCTGAGATGGACTATCCACTCAGTACTTCGGGGTGACCATGGCCAAGATGTTCCAACCATACTCTGGCACACCCAGCCTGTACCCAGGCACCCTAGAGGAAAGGAATGTTGTAGGATCTCCCTCCTCCTGTTAGCTGTTTAAAGGGCCTGTCCCACTTATGCGATTTTCAAGGCGACTGCCGGCGACTGTCAAAGTCCTAGCAGATCGCCGAAATTTTCTTTTACCCTACGACAATGACCACGACAATGCCGAGTCAGGTCGATACAAGTCACTTTTTTTGTGAAACTAGCACCTGGCTAAGAGATTACACTGTCTTTGGAAACATCGCAAAATTCCCACGCTTACCTGACCGTCAAACTGTCGCCTCCGATCTACCTGTCAAATGTCCTGACAGTAAATAAATTGGTTAAACAAAACTATCTTCTGGTATCTTCAAATGCCTTTTCTTAATTTAATATTACGTGCTTCTAAATGCATCTGCGACAACCTAGCAAACCTGCGGACAGCATGCGACAGCGCCCGCAACAAGCCAGCTGTCGCCGAGAAATTTCTATCTGGAATTTTTTTCCGCGACACACCTTGATCCGCTACGATTCATTGAAGACTCCTCACGATCATGCCCGCGGCACCCCGGCGAACGTTCGGCGACAGCCTAGTCGCCGGCAGTCGCCTTAAAATTGCCTAAGTGGGACAGGCCCTTAACTCTCAGCTACCATTCATGACTGTATGTGGTGGGACTGTAGAGCCTTGATCTGATCTGTTTCTTGTGAAATCACTAAGCAGTGTATTGCATTGCAGCTTTTGCTGCTTGCGGCTTATGTTGCCAGTATTGCAACTCTGCCAGGTAGGCATCTCATTTTTAGATATCCCTGCTTCAGCTCCTGGCATGTTCTTCTGCATTCCTCATTGAACAAGAATTGATCCACTGGTTTGTTTGTCACTGCAATTTAGTTTAGTTTGATTTAGAGATACAGCATGGAAACAGGCCCTTTGGCTAACCGAGTTTGTGCCGACCAACGATCACCCTTACACTAGTTCTATCTGACACACTGGGGACAATTTACATGGGCCAATTGACCTATAAAACCTGCACATCTTTGAAGAGTGGGAGGAAACCGGAGCACGAGGTCACAGGGAGAATGTACAAACTCTGTGCAGACAGCACCCGTAGTCAGGTTCGAACTTGGGTCTCTGGCACTGTAAGACAGCAACTCTACCGCTACTCCACAGCGCTGCTCCCAGAGGGAAGGACATGCTGAGCAGTTCGTTTACAGATTGTAGTGTTGTACATTTCTTCAGCTACTATTGCTCCAAACCTCCTCATGGGGGGCCAGTACTGAGCTGCCAGATTACTTCCATCACATTTCGCATGATTGTGGTAACACACAACATAATGAATGGTGTTCTTTGAATAAGACTGGACTTTGTCTCCACATGGACGGTGCAAATGTATCATGGACAGGTGCATTTTGTTGCCGGTAAACGGGTGAAGACAAACCCAGGTATGTTTATTTCTCATGCTGGTTCATTCTCTACATACGGAATATGTTGTCTGACATATGTGTTCCTCAGGACTCAGCCAGGTCTGTCATTGATGTTACTACCAAGCCACTCATTTTATACCTTCGCTCTTCTCAATATTTCTTCCAAAAGCTGTTTAAAGTGGAGCAGCACTGATACATCAGTTGTAGCTGGACGATAGGTGTTAACCTTGCCCATGTTTGGCCCCTTAGGCATCCGGATTCAATTTTGAAACACCTATAGCAACTGCCAGTCAGTATTCCACTTGGTAGCCTTTGATGTGCCAAGATATACCCAAGCTTTGTAATGGAGGAGTCTGCTACATTCATAGAATCATAGATTCATACAGCACGGAAACAGGTCCTTTCAGCCCACCTTGTCCATGCCAACCGCAATGCCTATCTATGCTTATCCCATTTGCCTGCATTAGCCCCTAATCACTCTGCACATTCCTATGCAAGTGCCTTTTAACTGTTGCAATTATTTCTGCCTCCACCACCATATCAGGAAGCTCAGTTCAGCCATCCACCACACTATGAGTGTGTGATCTGATTCTGTGAGGATGACTATGGCGTGCTGTTGCTCGACTAGTCTGAGGGACAACTATTCTAATTTAGATACTATTTTACCAGCAACAGTTGCCATAATGCACATGGATTGTAGTGAGTACTAAATAAAGCAGACAGTGAATCAGACACTTGGGCTGGGAGAAACTTTACAATGACAGGTCAATGCCAAGTGCTCTATCTGGTTAGAGCATAGTGAATTTGATACAAGTTACAGCTCCCCATTTTGGGATTGGACTGTGGTCCCACTGGAGCTACTGTCTCTCAGGTCCAGTGATGTAGGTACAATCCTGACCTCAGGTACTGTCCATGTGGAGTTTACCCGTTCTCCCAGTGATTGGGTGGGATTCCTCTGGGAGCTCCAGCTTCCTCCCACATCCCAGTGATATGCAGGTTGGTAGGTTAATAGGCCAACTTAAAAATACTCCTAGTGCAGCTGACTGGTAGAATTTGAGGGGAATTGATGGGAATGTGGGTAGAATAAAATTGAATTTGTGTAGGATTAGTGTAAATGGGTGCTTGATTTTCGGCATAGACTCAGTGGGCCGAAGGGCCTGTTTCCGTGTTGTATGACTCTATGACACTCAAAGTGAATAGTAAACCACTTGAGAGAACAGTTAATAATTAACAAAATTTCTGTGTTCTGCAAACACATAAATTCCAGTCTGAATAAGGACAGCAGTTTTTTTTCTCTTAAGGACAGGAGACAACCTGATGTGTTTTTATCAAAACAAATTCCCAATGTTCGGGCAGTTGTTCCCAATGTCAGGGGAGTCCAGAACCAGGGGCCACAGTCTTAGAATAAAGGGGAGGTCATTTAAAACTGAGGTGAGAAGGAACGTTTTCACCTAGAGACTTATGAATTTGTGGAATTCTCTGCCACAGAGGGCAATGGAGGCCAAATCACTGGATGAATTTAAGAGTTAGATAGAGCTCTGGAGGCTGGTGGAATCAAGGGATATGGAGAGAAGTTGGGTACAGGTTACTGATTGTGGATGATCAGCCATGATCACAATAAATGGCGGTGCTGGCTCGAAGGGCCGAATGGCATCCTACACCTATTTTCTATGTTTCTATGTTTAGATGTAATTAATTCCATGGTCCCTATCATTTAAAAAAATCACAGTTTATTTAATTAAGTCATTCCCAGTTGCCGTGATATGATTTGGGCAATGATTTGAGAATTATTATTGCAGACCAACCTAAATAAAAGATCCATTTTCCTCACTTTTATTTTTGAAATTAAAAATGTACTGCTAAAAGAACACAGTGGGTCAAGCAGCATCTGTGGAAGTAAAGGGATAGTTGATATTTCTGGTCATGATCTGATAGCAGGCCTGATACAGATCTTGACCTGAAAAGTTGACTATCCCTTTACTTCCACAGATGCTGCTGGACCCATTGAGTGCCTAGAGCCGTTTAGTTTTTGCTCCAGATTCCAGCATCTGCAGTCTCTTCTGACTTTGTTACTTTTGTAGTCCCTTCAGACCAATGGGAGAGGTAAAGAAAAGGACAGGGAAGCTACTTGTGCTTATAATTCATCTTTAATGCTGAAAAATGCCCTGTGCCCATGTCAGTGTCACCAATTAAGCTTTGACAGTGAACTGGTTAAGGAGAAAAGATGAACCAGAGCTAGGTTGGAGACAGGCTGGAAATAAAGGGAGTCACAAGGTTCGGAATTTGAAGACATGGCTAACACAGAGCCTAGAACATAGAACAATGCAACTTAGGAACAAGCCCTTCAGTCCATAGTGTCTGTATCAAACATGATGCCAAAGTTTAACACATTTTAATGGCCTGCATGTGATCTATATCCCTCCAATGCCTGCATATTTATGTGTCTAGCCAAAATCCTTTTTAAACGCCACAATCACATCTGCTTCCACCACCATCCCTGGCAGTGCATTCCAGGCACACACCACTCTCTGTGTAATGAAATGTGCCCCACACATCTCCGTTAAACTTTTCCCTATTCACCTTAAAGCTATGTCCTCTAGTCTTTGATATTGCCACCCTGGGAAAAGTGGTTCTGACTTTACTATATCTATGCCTCTCATAATTTTATATACTTCAGGGTTTAAAAGCAGGGACCTTCAGCTGGAGGTGTGCAGCTATTTCAGACAGTTGTGGGACTGGAGAAGATTACAGCGGGAGAGACAAGAGAGAAGTGTGTTTGGAGCTCAGTGATGGGGATAGGGATGATGCTATTCAAAGACTCAAGGAACTACAGATAAGTCAATACAGGCACAATGCTCTACAAATTATTTTGTTAAAAAAAAACAAGGAGCTGCAGGAATGAGTCACTGCATTCTCACAGTGTCAGCTTAACAGTGTGAAGTGGACAGCTGACAGAAACTGATGTGTCTGTGTGTGAATGATTTTGGTCTTCATTTTAAATCTTTTAGCCCCAGATCAGAAAGGGAGTGACCCAGAAGAACATCCATATTGAGGTCAGCACATTAACCACCGGGTGGCGCCAGCAATGGCTGCCTCGCCAACAGTCTGTCTGTACCTTCCTTCTCTGTTGTTTCTTCAGTATGTGTTAAATGTATGTTTTTATTGTTCCTTAGCTTGTTTCATGTGAGGGGTGGGGGGGGGGGGGGTTGGGGAATCTTTATTTTTAATCTCTTAATTCGATGGAGATGCGATTATTATCCATATCGTATCTCCGTCCGCACTGCGGTCTAACATCGTGGAGTTGGCATCCTCTGCTGGAGACCGACTTCGGGAGCTCCAACCGCTGGAGCCTGCGGGACTTTAACATCGTGAGCTGGCGATCCCTTTGCCAGGGATCGACCTTTGAGCTTCAACCCTGGGATCCTGCAGACTTTAACATCGTGGAGCTCACGGTCCCTGGTTAGAGACCAACTTCAGGAGTTCCAAGCCGCTGCAGCTTCGACCACCCCGACGGATGGTTCGACTGCCCCGACCGCGGGAGAAAAATGAGGGAAGATTAGGCTTTATTGCCTTCCATCACGGTGAGGATTGTGGAATCTGCTGTGGGTGTTTATGTTAACGTTTATATAGTTGTGTGTCTTGTTGCTTTTTTAGTATGGCTGTATGGTAATATGAATATCACTGTACCTTAATCAGTACACGTGACAATAAAAGACCTTTGAAGCCTTTGTTTGGAAACCTAGAGGAAAGTAGTAGTGGCTAATGTGAAAGTTTTTGTTTCAGTGTTGGATTTATTGACATTTTTATTTTAGGGTTGATTCCACTGTGGGAGCAGCTGTTCCATCAACCCATCCCACATGTGTTAAGAATGAACTACAGATGCTGGTTTAAACTGAAGATAGACACAAAAAGCTGGAGTAACTCAGCGGGACAGGCAGCATCTCTGGAGAGAAGGAATGGGTGATGTTTTGAGTCGAGATCCTTCTTCAGACATCACCTGCTTACAAATGGGCTGGGCAAAGTCACGGAAAATGCTTTTTTTCTCCCAATACAAACCACGGCCATGGGGTTTAATAGGAGAATGCTCCTCCCACTTTCTCCAAGTTAAAGGTGTAGACATGGGCACCCGCATGGGGCCCAACCATGCCTAACCTTTTGTCAGTTACGTCAAACAGTTCCCAGTTCCAAACGTACACTACACCCCAACTCTTTCCCTGCTGCATTGACGATTGCAAGGGGGCTGCCTCCTGCACCCACAGAGAACTCGTTGATTTCAGTAACTTCAAATTTCTATCTTTTCATCTCTGGCCTTTGTCCCAACCATCAGCACATCAATACTCCCCCTCAACTGCATCAACTGAAGAAGGGCCTCGACCCGAAACGTCACTTATTTCTTCTCCTCAGAGATGCTGCCTGTCCCGCTGAGTTATTCCAACTTTTTGAGTCTATCTTCAACCTATTACCTGCCAGGCTTTGTCCTGCCCACCCCCTCTTCCAGGTTTTCTCATTCCCCCACTCTGCCCATCTACAATCAGTGTGAAGTAGGGTCCCGACCCAAAACTCCACCTATCCATGTTTTCTAGAGATGCTGCCTGGGCCGCCAAGTTACTCCAGCACTGTGTCTTTTTGGTGGACCAGCATTCCGCAGTTCCTTGTTTCTATATAAAATATTGAGCAGTGTGATAAGATGGCCTTTTTTTTTATCAGAGTAGGGGACATCTGAAACCTAGATGGCCTAGGTTTAGGTGAGAAGAGAAAGACTTAAATGGACTTGAGGTACAGTGTTTTCACAGAAACGGTTGTGGGTATATGGAATGAGCTGCCTGTAGAAGTGGGTACAATTACAATGTTTAAAAGACATTTAGTTACGTTCATCAATAGAATAGGTTTTGAGAGATATATGCAAAACACTGGAAAATGGGACTAGCTCACAGATATCTCGGTTGGCATGGACAACTTAGGCTGAAGGGCCTGTTTCCACGATGGGTAACTCTATGATTTTGTGATATGAAAGGAGGTCATTGCAGTGCATCAAGTCTATGCTGGCTCGCACAGCAATCAGATTCCCCCAATAATTTTCCCCGTAACACATTCTCCTAACATTCCCATCAAATCTACTTCATTCTATCATTCGTCTATCCAATAATATAAAGGAGGATAGCAAAAGTTTTTTTAGGTACGTGAAGAGGAAAAAAATAGTCAAGGCAAATGTGGGTCCCTTGAAGACAGAAGCAGGGGAATTTATTATGGGGAACAAAGAAATGGCAGACGAGTTAAACCGTTACTTTGGATCTGTCTTCACTGAGGAAGATACACACAATCTCCCAAATGTTCTAGGGGCCGGAGAACCTAGGGTGATGGAGGAACTGAAGGAAAGCCACATTAGGCAGGAAATGGTTTTGGGTAGACTGATGGGACTGAAGGCTGATAAATCCCCAGGGCCTGATGGTCTGCATCCCAGGGTACTTAAGGAGGTGGCTCTAGAAATAGTGGAAGCATTGGAGATCATTTTTCAATGTTCTATAGATTCAGGATCAGTTTATGTGGATTGGAGGATAGCAAATGTTATCCCACTTTTTAAGAAAGGAGGGAGAGAGAAAACGGGTAATTATAGACCAGTTAGTCTGACATCAGTGGTGGGGAAGATGCTGGAGTCAATTATAAAAGACGAAATTGCTGAGCATTTGGATAGCAGTAACAGGATCATTCCGAGTCAGCATGGATTTACGAAGGGGAAATCATGCTTGACAAATCTACTGGAATTTTTTGAGGATGTAACTAGGAAAATTGACAGGGGAGAGTCGGTGGATGTGGTGTACCTCGACTTTCAGAAAGCCTTCGACAAGGTCCCACATAGGAGATTAGTTGGCAACATTAGAGCACATGGTATTGGGGGTAGGGTACTGACATGGATAGAAAATTGGTTGACAGACAGAAAGCAAAGAGTGGGGATAAATGGGTCCCTTTCGGAATGGCAGGCAGTGACCAGTGGGGTACCGCAAGGTTCGGTGCTGGGACCCCAGCTATTTACGATATACATTAATGACTTAGATGAAGGGATTAAAAGTACCATTAGCAAATTTGCAGATGATACTAAGCTGGGGGGTAGTGTGAATTGTGAGGAAGATGCAATAAGGCTGCAGGGTGACTTGGACAGGTTGTGTGAGTGGGCGGATACATGGCAGATGCAGTTTAATGTAGATAAGTGTGAGGTTATTCACTTTGGAAGTAAGAATAGAAAGGCAGATTATTATCTGAATGGTGTCAAGTTAGGAAGAGGGGATGTTCAACGAGATCTGGGTGTCCTAGTGCATCAGTCACTGAAAGGAAGCATGCAGATACAGCAGGCAGTGAAGAAAGCCAATGGAATGTTGGCCTTCATAACAAGAGGAGTTGAGTATAGGAGCAAAGAGGTCCTTCTACAGTTGTACCGGGCCCTGGTGAGACATTGCAAAATGGCGGCGCTGCCCTAGCAGCTGCGGCTTACCTGCGGTCCATTTGTCTTTGTGTTTTGTTGTTTTTTTGTGTCTTAATTGTAGATGTGATGTGGTGTTTTTGTGTTTGTGTACTATGTGTGTATGTGGGGGGGAGGAGGGGGGAACTGTAAAATTGTAAATATGTGTCCCTTCTGAACGGAGACCCGACCTTTGTGTTCTGGGTCGGGTCTCCGTTCCTGCTGCGGCCTACCATCGGCCAAACTCCTGGAGCTGGCCGCCTCCAGGGCTCTGGTTCGCAGATTCCGCGGATCGGACTTACCATCAGCGGAGCTGGCCGTCTTCGGAGGCTGCGGGAGCGGCTGCGACTCGCCTTAGGCTCGGGCCACGTGGATGCCGACATCGGGAGCTCCGGCAGCGGCAGCGTGTTCGCCCGCCCCGGATCGCGGGGCTTGGGTTGCGGACATTTCACCGTCCGGCGCGGCCTAAAATAGGCCGCGGGATTTTTCTCTGCTGGGTGGGGGCTTCAATGTCGGGAGCCATGACCGCCCCGACGTGCAGCAACAGCGGAAGCGACAGCGTGTTCGCCCGCCCCGGATCGCGGGGCTTGGGTCGGCCCGCTGCGGACCTTCCACCGTCCGGCGCGGCCTGCAACCACAACAACCTGACCGCGGGAGAGGACGACAGGGGAAGGGAAAAGACATTGTGGCCTTCCATCACAGTGAGGAGAGGACTGGAGGAGACTCACTGTGATGGATGTTTTCTTGATGGATGTTTCTTCTTTTGTGTGTTTTTGGGGTTGTGTAATTTTAGTGCCTATTTCGATGCTTTTGTTGTTGGACTGTGGGTGACTGAATTTCGTCCAATTTGGATGACAATAAAGCTATCTTGAATCTTGAATCTTGAGTACTGTGTGCAGTTTTGGTCTCCAAATTTGAGGAAGGATATTCTTGCTATTGAGGGCGTGCAGCGTAGGTTCACTAGGTTAATTCCCGGAATGGCGGGACTGTCGTATGTTGAAAGGCTGGAGCAAATAGGCTTGTATACACTGGAATTTAGAAGGATGAGGGGGGATCTTATTGAAACATATAAGATAATTAGGGGATTGGACACATTAGAGGCAGGAAACATGTTCCCAATGTTGGGGGAGTCCAGAACAAGGGGCCACAGTTTAAGAATAAGGGGTAGGCCATTTAGAACGGAGATGAGGAAGAACTTTTTCAGTCAGAGAGTGGTGAAGGTGTGGAATTCTCTGCCTCAGAAGGCAGTGGAGGCCAGTTCGTTGGATGCTTTCAAGAGAGAGCTGGATAGAGCTCTTAAGGATAGCGGAGTGAGGGTGTATGGGGAGAAGGCAGGAACGGGGTACTGATTGAGAGTGATCAGCCATGATCGCATTGAATGGCGGTGCTGGCTCGAAGGGCTGAATGACCTACTCCTGCACCTATTGTCTATTGTCTACGCGTTGGGGCAATTAAGAGAAACCAAGCAGCAAGATTTTGGAATGTGAGACAGTGGCTCTGTTGGTTACACTAGAACTGGCCATCACAGACAGTGGCAGCTGAAACGGCTACATTGAGTGCAGAGTCCTGAGGGCTTCAATATACAGTGGATAAAAGATGCAGTGCGGGTTTTGGGGTTTGTCGCAACAGTGCACGCTGTCATATGGAGTGGATGGAGAATTGATGAGGTGTTCTGCAATGCAGTCACAACAATGTTCCCCAACCGATCAGAAGTCCCCTTTGAACCCCTACCCTTCACAGCAACATAAAAATGCTTGTTTTCTCACTTTTCCAGTTCTCTTGAAGGGCCAACTACCTGAGGGGGAGTGACCTATTGCGACAGAGTGGTGAACAATGTTGTTTATGCTTTGCATAACTCATCAGAACTGGAAAAGTGAGAAAACGTTAAATGAAAATTAAAAAAAACCCCTGTCCCTGTGCAAGAAATCTGAAATAAAAGCATAAAAATGCTGGAAACAATCAGCATCCATTGGGAGGGAAACAGAACTGATGTTTCAAGTCCGTGACCTTTCAACAGATCTGATATCTGACTTGGTGTCTCAGGCCTGAAGTGCTCGCTTTGCTTCTCTTTCTAGTCTTGCCTAATCTGCTGAGTGTTTCCAACATTACTCACTTTTATATAAGTGGGGAAGCTATGGGGAAGGAATGAAGGGAAAGACTGGGATTGGTAATCTATTTAAAGATAACCCAGTTTCACTCTCCTTGGGTGTTGCCCGACTACTGAATATTTCCAGCATTTTCTACTTTATTTGCTATCTCCAAATTGACCAGTACTGCACCCTGTGATTGACTTCCATTTCTATCTCCCATGTGACCTTACGATCATCCATATCTCTGCCATCCTAGACTGAGCTCTTGTTGCTCCATTCACTCATCATCCCTGATGCTGCTGGTTACAGGTAAGTCATGTCAGATTGGCTCTTCCACATCTGTAAGCTGCAACCCTCCAAGATGGCTTTGCTTCTCCAATTATGAACGTGATCTTCACGATCAGCAGCTAAATCAACGTGCCAAAGCTGTTAATGCAGCATTTCATTCCCTAAATCGCTCTGCTTCTCTCCTCTACGATGATTCATAAATACAATCCCTTTGACCAAACTTGAAATCATGAACCCTAATACCTTACGTGATTCAATGACAAATTTTGTTTTGTAACACTCCTGTAGAACACATAGGTGTATTTAATGTTGTTAAATTCAAGTCATAGAGCGATAGAGAGAGAGAGAGAGCATTGAAAAAGGCCCTTCGGTCCACAATGTCCATGCCTACCATCAACCACCCATTTACGCTAATACCATTGTTTTTATTTTTCATTCTTTTTTAATTAATTTTTTTATCATCGTTGCTGCTGTGACTGTTACTTTCCACATAATCGGGGGTCATTTTGAAATGATTTCCTCAATGCCAGATTGATGTGTATGAAGGAGATAACTTATTTTTCACAGTGCGACCTTGAATCAGACATAGAGACAATGACTGTTGAGACAGGTTCTGCTGATATGTCTCATCAAGAAGAGGAAGTTTGGGCAATGTGAACTTCACAATTCAAGACACTGCTTAATAGAAATTCAGTGTTTGAGAGCACTGCAAAGTGAGGATAAAGATGCATGCTAAGAAAATTATTCTAATTTTTATAAATCCAATGCAACTGCAAAATAAACTCAGTTAAAGCCATGTGACTAGCTATTTAAAAAAATATAAAACAATCTAAAATGTTTTAACTTTATTCTTGAGTAAAGTATAGCCCTTATTTATTTTAGGGGTTGTTTTAATCCTGTTAAATAGCATATTTGATGCCTGTAAATCATTTAATTTGGCCAGATTTTTTCTCTCTTTGCAGTGAGTTGTGGAAGTAGTCCAGACCATTACGCAAATTAACCTCTTTTCCATTGACTCCATCTACACTTCACGCTGTCTCGGCAAGGCTATCAGCATAATCATGGACCAGTCTCACCACGGTCACTCCCTC
Source organism: Rhinoraja longicauda (assembly GCF_053455715.1). NCBI lineage: Eukaryota > Metazoa > Chordata > Chondrichthyes > Rajiformes > Arhynchobatidae > Rhinoraja > Rhinoraja longicauda. Next base: position 53,390,065 of record NC_135956.1, read on the forward strand.
TTCTCCCTTCTCCCATCAGGCAAGAGGTGCAGAAGGAACAAAACGCATACCTCCAGATTCTGGGACAGTTTCTTCCCAGCTGTTATCAGGCATGGAACCATCCTCTTACCTCTAGAGAGCGGTCCTAACCTCCCAGCTACCTCATTGGAGACCTCAGAACTATCTTTAATCGGTCTTTACTCTATTTTAACTTGAACTAAACGTTATATATTTTATCCTCTATCTGTACACTTTGGACAGCTTGATTGTAACCATGTGCAGACTTTTCGCTGACTTGATAGCACACAACAAAAGGTTTTTCACTGTACCTCGGTACACTTGACAATAATAAGCTAAGCTAAATTAAACTAAACTAAACTAAGCTAAACTAAACTAAACTAAATCGTAGGTTAAGATGAAAAAAATAACAGGGTGAAAACTTAATTGCACAAGAGTCAACTTCATGCAGTATTAAATGTGCAATTATCAGAAAAATAAAAATGAAGCTCACAAATCATTTCCTCAAATGGAAGAAATTATAAAGGGTTTTGTTTAGTGTAAGCACTTTGTTGACACTGACCTTATTAACATTGATGCACATTGCATAACACCCTATTACTTTGACTGAGAATTTCAAGCCCCTGTCCGAATCAAATGGGGGAAACTGTTTAAGGACACTAGACCAAGTGGACCCGTTGGGCCCAAACCTCTCTGCGTTGGTGCAGCACCCTCTCCTCCCCCTTCCCCCCTTTCCCTCCCCCCTTCCCCCTCCCCCTCCCCCCCCCGCCCCCCTCCCCCTTCCTTGGCAAGTATCATTAATTTATTTCTGGGAAATATGAGGAACTCCAATTCATTAGTTTCAAAAGCATAGGGGCAGCAATGAACTAGGCGTTGAATGTAATTAGGTGTCGGATTTTATTTGCAGAAATCCAGAGAGCATTATGACCTGATGATTCCAAAAATAGAAAATGATGGAAATACACAGCTGGTTAGGAAGCATCAATGGGAAAAAAAACAGAATTAATGTTTCATATCAAAGCATGCCAACATCATTTCTCTTTCTGCAGATGCTGCCTGGTGGTCCACAGAGTGATCAGAGCATTATTTTTTTTATTTCAGACTTACTACATCTGCAGTGTTTTGGTTAAAAATGATAAATTTCCCACATCAAGATTAAATTTTGAATGTCTTCAGAAACCCCACAGTGGGTCTCCCAAGCCAGCTGCAGGCTGGTCTTGTACATTAATTCTGTGAAACATGCAATGTCAACAAAATTCAACAATGCAGATGCTACTTCATATGCATCATTACACTAAATATTACTTCACTGTCTTGAAATCTGAAGGCAATGAGTCAGAGATGTCATGGACTAAATGCCGTGGGAAAGTGAAGCAGTGGAATGCGAAGTTGCTGATATTGGGAAATTAACAGGTTTTACAGACAGAGCCAGAAAAGGAGCCACAACTTTCTGTTCCCCACCCCTCCAGCTTCCCAAACCATTGTCACGGCAGAGTATGGTACGGTACTTGTGACAGTTCCCATTCACTGCATTTAATTCTAGTTCCAAACCAACTCCAATGCTGAGTTTTGAATCTTCAGATCAAGAATCTTTAATCTATTTGTAATGACCATTCACATGAGACACTTTACTCAGCAGCATGTTTGAGCTAGTCTTTTGGACCATCTCATTTTTAGGATTCATTGGCCTAATGTTGTAATTTGGGGAATTGTTGAATATTCCGGGCTTGTGATTTGGATGCACAGAATCCGTATAATGTTGTATAGGAAAGAACTGCAGATGCTGGGTTATACTGAAGGTAGACTTAAAATGCTAGAGTAACTCAGTGGGTCAGGCAGCATGTCTGGAGATAAAAAATAGGTGACCTTTTGAGATTGAAGAAGGGTTCCAACCCAAAACGTCACCTTTTCTTTATCTCCAGACCTGCTGCCTGACCCGCTGAGTTACTCCAGCAATTTGTGTCCATCATCCGTATAATGTTATCTGCCCTATTACTTCCTCGGTGCTACACCTGGCATCTCAGCATAATACAAGTACAATGAAAAGGAACGCTGGCTTGTACGTGGTTGAATTTATCAGCTTTTTCATAAAGCCAGCACTGGTGAACTGGGCTAAGTAATTCCAATCAGATGTGTTTTCACAGATGCTGGGGAATTCCATGCATCCACAGCTTCAGGATGTCCCAGCATAGTACCAAATGTGTTTTGTGACAGCCCACATAAAACCCTCTCATAAAAGCCAGCTAATCTCTCTTTTATTGGTATTGAATGGGTAACAGATTTTGGCCAAGGCATTGGGAATGATTAATTTTTTCATTACTCACTCATTAAACATCACTGGTGCTTTAATCTCTACCTGAGGCGGTAGGTGGAACTCCAGTTTCCCACCTACTGTCCCTCATGTGTAGAGAGGCCGCAGGTAGAGATTAAAGACAGCAGCTTCAGTGCTTACAGCCCAATGGTATGAACTTTGATTTCTCTAATTTCAAATAACTCCTGCATTACCTCTCTCTCTGTCTCTCCCCCACCCGAGTAGTTCCACTGTTCACATCCTTGTATCCCCCTCATTATTACACCTTCCCCAGCCAACAATGGGCCATTATAGACTTCACCCGTCGTGAGGTCATCTGATACCGGCCCTGATTTATTCTGACCTTTTCTTGCCTCCAGTGAGAAAGGAAGTGAGAAAACAAGGAACTATAGAGTAGTTAGCCTGACATTGGTGTGGATGTCAGGTTAACTGAAATCTATTGCTGAGAAACCAATAACAGGACATTTGGAAAATAAATAATGGATTTGGTAGATTAAACATGAATTTGTAAACGGGGAATGATGTCTGATAAATATGTAGGGATTTTGGAAGGTAGGGGCTAACAGAATACATATAAAGATGAACCAGAGGGTGTGATGTATTTGGACTTTCAGAAGGCCTTTCAATATGCAATATACTGCCATGGGTTGAGAATTGGTTAAATGCCAGGAAGATGTAGGAATAAGTGGGTCATTTTGCAGAGTGGAGGCTGTGCCATTGAGGCAGGGCTTAGAGCAAGGACCACCAATTCACAATCCATATCAATCATTTAATAAAGCAATTGTGTGACTTATCCACGCTTGTTGATGATGTAATGCTATGTGTGCCACGAGAGGATGCAGAAAGTCTTCAGTGAGTTACAGGGAGGGTCAACAAGGACATAGCAGAGATAATATAGTAAAATGCGAGATCATCTCCTCTGGTGGAAAAAATTGAAACATATTTCAATGAGTATTTATGAAATTCTGTGGTCATTGTACAAAAATCACTGCAAGTTAATGTAGAGGTCCAGCAAGAAATTAGGAATTCCAAAATATATATAGATCATAATTGAAAGGTGATTTAAATACTTGTAGAGCAGCATTGCACCCATCATGTAGTATGCCAGTCAGACTGCTTCAGGCATAGTATAAATAGATCTGGCCTTCTTACACAAGAAAGGATATATTTGGAAGGAGTGCAGTGAAGTCTCACTAGCTTAAATCCTTTAATGGCAGGTTGTTGCTTGAGACAACAGCAGCACAGTGGTAGAGTTGCTGTCTTACAGTGCTGGAGACCCAGGTTCTATTCTGACTAAGGGTGCTGTCTGTATGGAGTATGTACGTGCTCTCTGTGACCACGTGGGTTTTCTCCAGGTGGTCTGGTATCCTCCCACATTCCAAAGACGTGCAGGTTTGTAGGTTAATTGACTTCTGTAAATTGTCCCTCATGTGTAGGATAGAACCAGTGTACGGGTAATTGCTGGCTGGCTCTTTCTCGGTGGGCTGAAGGGCCTGTTTCCATGCTGCATCTCTAAACTAAACTAAACTAAGAAGAAACTAAGCAATTTGGCTCTGTGCTCTCTTGAGTTTAGAAAAATGAGAAATTATCTCATTGTAACATTTCAATTTTGTTACAATGACCATTTCTCATGTAACCGTGCTTGACAGGATTAATGCAGAGTTGACGTAACCCCTGGGTGGGATACTCAAAAACCAGGAGTCGCAATTCTTTACCGAATATGCTGTGATGGCGCTCTTTCTCAGTATTCCCAAGCTTGAGGTTGATTTCTGGTCATGAGGGGAAATAAGGGACTTGGGGTTAGTTCAGGAAAATAGTGGTAGGTAAAAAATAATAAGCCACAATCTGGGAATAGGGGCCAAATGGTTAATTCCTGCTTTTATTTCTTCTGTGGTTATGTTCCATATAATGCACTTTAGTTCCTCATTTAGATACTCTGACAGCATTCCCCAAATCTTTCAACCAGAAGAGTAAAGGTTTCAGATGCATTGGAACATCATTACCTGCAGTTTCCGTTCCAAGCCTCACATTGTCCTGATGAGGAAATATATTGCCATTCCTCCATTGTTGACAGATCTAAATCTTGGATCTCATTCTCCAACAGTGTTGTGGAAGTATTTTCCTCAGAAGATCTGCAGAGATTTGGGGTGTTGATATATCATCACATTCTTAATGATGGTTTTTGGATTGTTGGTCTATTTGCAGCCTCAAAATCGCAAAGAAAAGAATAAATTAAACTACTTTTCTTTAATGAGCCCTTCAAAATTTGGGCCAGCTAAGATCAGTCTTGAATGTTGCAGGGGTGGTGGGCTTTTGTGGGGGAGGGGGGGGGGGGGGGGGGGGGGTTGAGTAGCAGTTCCTTTCCTGGTAGCGGTAATGGAGACCCGGATTTCCTGTTGATGGGAGCAGGAAGGAACATGAGCTCGGCCTTCAGTGAACATATCCTGTGCCAATTAGGTGACCCCTTGACCCCTTGTAACCATGATCACAACTCATGAACTTTTGAGGCCTGTGTTGCATCCTTTTCCAATTTCGAAGACAATAAATAATGTTTACATTGGAAACGCAACAGAAATAACACGTTAAAACATTGTGTTCAGCAGAAATTTTTAATTGAGTTTTTGTTTGGTGTTGACTCTGATATGTGTCTTGCGAAATCGTTGGATCAATAAAAGATTAAGCAGAATCGGTGCCATTGGAGCATTACAGACAATGCTGGGTGCTTGCCAAAGAATGTTGCATGCAAAAAAGCCAAGATTGCATAACCCGACTTGATTTCGACCAGGGTAAATTTCGACAAACATCCTCCCCCACCTAAGATTACAAGTCGACATCCTGAAGCCTGTTTTCTCATGCCTGGAATTTTTATCTTGCTCCAACCCACTGAAATTGACTAAATCGAATAAAAGTGAGAGGAAGTTCCTTCAGAAAATACCTGCTGTTCAGCCTAATTGACAGAATGATATTACATAAATAGATTACCGTGTACAGAAACTCCCACAGATCGCTGCTATGCCAACACGATATTTTGCTCTCTATGATTCACCGCTTAAACAATTTCTATAGAAGCTAAAAATAATCTCAATGCCTATCACGGGAGTTTCCATTTTAATGCAGATGACCTTGGTAAATTGGGAAGGTAGGTTTGAGGTGCGAACCTGCATGAAAGTGGGGATTTTTAATTTTGTTTTTAATCAGCAAAGCTGGGGAATTTTGAATTGGGGAATTTCCTTCATCACTGCCTGTCATTCATGGCCTTGATCTATTGAGGTGCCAAAAATCACTAGAGCCATTATCACAACCCTGGGCTCCAAGAAGTTTATATTGATTATTTAGCCACATTCCCATTATAAAAGGAGTTACACAGACCTAATGTTGCATTTAAGGGAGTTTTAAAATAGAGCAAGGTAAGGCCTGAAAATGCTCAATGGGAATGCAATCTGATTGAACTTAATACTAGGCCACTTTATCCCCTCATGCCTGTTCTGCACAGTGCTAAACAAATGGATGAAGGTGAATCCTAAAGTTACCTGAAACCTGTGACTTCCCCTCCTCATTTCTCTCTCTCAGTGGGTTCCAGAGCCACCTCTAGCAGGTGAAGTGCCACTGAAAATACATGTTGCACAGCTTCTTTGTGGTGGCTGCAACCCCGATCCTTTATGGTTGATTATGGCCAGTGAAATATTGCACGAAAAGACACAAAATACTGGAGTAACTCAGCAGGTCAGGCAACATCCCTGGAGAACATGGACAGGTGAGATGACTGTATGATCCCAAGGCTTTCCTGGTCTACTCCAAAGTTTTCCCCTCCATTAAACTGGCACTATATTCCAACTCTTCACTCACATCGTTTTGCCTTTGAAGGCATCCTCAACCTTGGCTGGATTTTTATGGGTTGTATCTGGATCCTCCTCTCTGAGATATGAGTTTCATGGGGCATTTTTCTACCATGCTTGGTAGTCTACCTGGACACAGAAGTTAAAATAGAATTGCAAAGGAATGTCCGAGTTTTACTTCTACTTCCTAGGGCGGCACAGTGGTGCAGCGGAATAGTTGCTGCCTTACAGTGCCATAGACCTGGGTTCGATCCTGACTGTGGGTGCTCTCTGGATGGAGTGTGTACGTTCTCCCTGTGACCACAAGGGTTTTCTCCGGGTGCCCCAGTTTCCTCCCATATTCCAAAGATGTGAAAGTTTGTAGGTTAATTGGCTTTTGTAAATTGTTTCTGGTGTGTAGGATGCAAAAGTGGGATAACATAAAACTAGTGTACTGGTGACTGTTGGTTGGCATGAACTCAGTGAGCCGGAGGACCTGTTTTCATGCTGTATCTCTAAAAAAACATGTACAAAAAGAGTTGAATCCTCTCTGTTAATCTCAGTAAACACCCCTGATGTTGTGTCAGATCAGGATGTGGTGATTCCAGTTTATGCTCCTCACTTAAATTTACCAGTCAATTAGACGTAAATCAGTTTCCAGACATACACAGTTAATTCCTGTGGTGAAACATCTATTTTCCCTACAAGGAAAGATTCCCATGACCTTCTCTTCATCTTCAGGACATCCTTTCTGGCTCACCCTTGTGCATCCTAACTGTGGCAGCCAATGGAACACAATTCCTCATCCATCTTATTGACGTCTGTTTGCAGAACCAGCAAACTGGAATGTAAAGGGAAAATAAAGGACCACTAATTGTTATTGGAACAGAATATTCAAACAACGCATCCATTCTATTACCATTAATTTGTATATGAAAAGCTGACTTAGAATACCTCATTGGTGTCAGTGGACTGATATCAATACATTCAGATATCAAATCACAAACGTTGCTGATAAACAGTGTAGAAGCTGATATTCCAACCTGGATACAGAAAGTACGGTGAAAGGGATGGGGCAGGGAGGAATTTCAGACTTGGCCAAAACTCTATGGTAGAGTGCTCATCATTCACCCAATTTCATGTGCCTGGTTGTGTTTCAATTTCAGGCCTCATTTGGAAGTGACGGCTAAACTATGAGAATTAAGTGGATACTGCGCTGCGGATTGGCAGAAATTGGGTGGCTTCTAATTGGTTGGAGCCAGTTGGGTCACGATATGTGAGGGGGTGCATTATAATGTTGGCGGATTTATAAACAGAAAGTGAAAATGCGCAGTAGTTTTTTAAATTTTGTGGAAGTAGCTACTAGTTGTATTCAGACTAACGCAAATTCACTCAGAATACAGCAAACAGGAAACAGGACACTTCTGTAGACTTAGACTCCTGGTGTAGTTGTTATTCCTGTATGCCTCTATTTCCCCAAGACCAATACACCAGTGGTAGATCTACCTATAATGTGTTCAGGCTCTGCCTGCTATTTTGGAGTCTTAACCACTTTTTAAGCTAGCACGACGCAACTGAATTTTAGTTCCAATGATATTGTTTTAAAGTGGTAAAGGGTGTACAAGTAATAAACTCCGACAAAAAAACGGAACAGCATGTAAAAGCCAAAGACTGGAAATTGGAATGTGCAGCATTGATATTTAGGCATTAATTGCACAAAATTTCATTTAGCCAGGCTGGGTTGCATTATGGATTATTTCAGGGTGAACGTGCTCTAGTTGTAAAAATGGACCAGGCTTTTTACTGTGTGGTATATGTTTACCACACAGTGTCAGATATACACCTAATGATGTCAACGTATGCTTAATGCCCGTTTCCTTCAGTTACAGAATGAATTAGAGATCCATTGAAGGGATATAGATCACGTGCAGGCAGAGGAGTTTACTTTAACTTGGCATCATGTTGGCATGGTCATTGTAGGCCATTGGGCCTGTTCTTGTGCTGTTTGTTCTATGTTCTTTGTTTAATCTGAGCTCAAAGCTCCACGATATGACTGTAGTAGAACACACTCTACATATTATGCTAGTGTAGAACATCAAATAATTTAAAAAAAGTTCAGGAGCAGGCCCATAGGAAAACAAACCAGTTCAGATAAAGGGTCTTGACTCAAAATGTCAACAGTCCATTTCCCCCCACAGATGCTCTCCCATCTGCTGATTTCCTCCAGCAGTTTCTGTTTTTGCTTCTGATTCCAATATCTGTAGTTCCGTGTCTCTCGAGGAATTGGGCATTTGGCTCATGGACTCTGCACTAACACGCAATAAGAGATCCAATCGGCCTCAGCACAATTTAGTTCCCACTTTTCTCCTACCCTTCGACTCCCTTATCCTTTGAATACCTGTTAATCTTCATCTTGAATATAATCAATGCCTCTGCCCTCACAGGTCTCTAGAGATTCACAACTCTCTGAGAGAAATATCCTCCTCATCCCCATCTAAAATATGCAACCTCTTAATTCTGAAACATTGTCTCCTGATCCGAGATGCCACTTGTGTACTCTTTATTAAGGAGAACACTCTGTGGACATCAGGAGACCTGTTTGGCCAACTCCTGAACTCACCGAAGATTGCTCTGGCACCCTGCCACACTAACATTCCCACCAACACTGCCATAATTGGCCCGGGAAACTGGTAGAACTGGTGAGTAGTTCAGAAGAAGAAAGGATTGGTGATGTTTCGGGTTGGGACTCTTCTTTCGACTCAAAATGTTACCTATCCTTTTTCTTGCCTGACCCACCGAGTTACTCCATCAATTTTAGTCTATGTTTGCACTTTCCGTGACAGCTTTGTGCAGCCATGCTGGACATAACACAGAATCTTGAAATCTGTGAACTGCAGGTCAGCATCGATACTGACTGGTCTGTACTGCAGACTCGGCAGTTGGGAGGAATTCAGTGGATAAGGAGGTGCTAACATGTGAGCAATGGAGTCCACAAACATTCAGTGATGAGAAATTTCTGAAGCAACTCAATTGAGGATGATTTTTAAAGCATTATACGAAATTGACTACTTCAAGTTATATAATGAAACACAATTGATGAATTACCAGCAGTAGAAGCAGTTGGTTTCACTCAGAGTCATATAGCATGGAAATACAATATTGTTTATTGTACATATATTTGGTGTGTTGTTGTGTTTAATGTGCCAGTTATGCTGAATTTCATTGTTCCATTCACAGTGCATATGACAGTTAAACATTTACGACTAAGAACCCTTGGTCCATGGAATACATCCCGTCTGTTAAGATCCTATTTATACTAGGGGCAATTTACAATGGGCAATTCACTTACCGATCCGCACAACTTTGGAAACCCATCGGTCACAGGGAGAAATTGCAAACTCTACACAAACAGAGTTTGAGACAGTTTCAAATCCAGGTCTGGAGTTATGAGGCAGTAGCTCTATCAGTTATGCTATAATGATTGGATAATTTATCATATTCTTGTTTATTGTCCACAGCTGTCACCTTAGTCTGGGTTTGATTGCATATGACCTCAGTGCAGAGCATGTCTCACCTTAGTGTGTAGCCTCCCTCATATATCCATGGCTTCCAATGTGTCTCTACACCTTTGAGATGGCCAAGCCAAATGGCATGAGTGCAGTGCAAGCAAGGAAGAAGAACTGTGAGACAGTAATGAATTTTGCACTGAGGTCATATGCAATCAAAACCAGGCTAACGTGACAGCTATGACATCAGTCAAACTATTTCACAATCACATTGCTGCTGCATTGAAGCTAGATATTTTTAAGGGTAAAGATTCACTCGATATCCAGTGGAATTGCTCAAGCACATTGACCTGAAATTCGCGCAACCATTCCAGTGAGGCATGGCAGGGTTAGGTTACTAAAGTCAGCAACTGCCACACCCATCTGACTTGACTGTGCACAATGATGTTATTTGCACCAAATGCCAAATGCACTTGAATATAGTCTTGAGAATCATTTATAACAAAGAGACAGGTAGGTAAAAGGCATTGGTTACAAAATGATATTTGTAACGACAGTTTAACACCCTAGTGCTTTATCTATGTGATATCTCTGTAGGTGGGTATCAATAACTTGGTATGATTAAGAGGAGCAGAAGTGTGAAAGTGCACACCTCCAGGTTCAGGGACAGTTTCTTCCCAGTTGTTATCAGGCAACTGAAGCATCTTATCACCAACTAGAGAGCAGCCCTGACCTATCATCTGCCTCATTGGAGACTCTCAGACAATCTTTAATTGGGCTTTATTGGACTTTATCTTGCACTAAATGTTCCCTTTATCCCATATCTGTACACCGTGGATGGCTTGGCTGTAATCATGTATAGTCTTTCCGCTGACTGGGTAGCATGCAGCAGAAAAGCTTTTCAGTGTGCCTTGGTGTAAGATTTGAGAAGTTTTCCCTCATTCTGAAAGCAACACCAAACCAAAGAGCTGCAGTTTGGACATTTTAAACGGGAGACTGGGGCTGATAGCGGAGAAAGGCTGCGGTCAGTTTACCAAGGGATGTCACAATCTGTGGGTCCTAAAATGGCCGCAGGACCTCGTGACCAGCCACAAGAGCAAAAACCTTACAGCCCAGTCTCTAGGTTTCTGCAAAGCCACGGCCAGAACAATGGATTGGTATTGGCCATGCAGAAACCTGCGAAACCAGGTCGAAGTCCAGACACTGGGGCGCTGACATCAGCGTACTCACAATGCCCCAAGCCGACCTACACAGTTAATCTCGTTAAGGGGGCACAATAGCCCATAGAAAACTACCTGGTAGGTGATGGGAAACCAGTTAAACCCATCACCTCGCAACGAAATACCAATTAACACCGTCTGGCCATCCCCGGTACCCCCGGACATAAGCGCAGATCAGAGAGAAAACTCATACATATCTTTTAAACAAAGAGATCCCAAGATCTGGCGGGAGATAGGACGGGTCAGAATAGTATAACTGGCCACGACTTTTGGGTTTTAAACAGAAGTCAAACGGATGCAGGAGGAAGAAAAGACAGGCAAGAAGAAGTGAAGTGCAAGAGAGAGGACCGGCACGCAACTCGAGAAGAAATACTGCAAGAAAACCTGCAAGGAACGCAAGAAACGGAAGGAAGAAACTCAGGGGACAAGCACGACCCTCACGGAAAGCAGCGGAGAAGCAGCACGAACAGTCAGTAACCCCAGTAATAGCCCCATGGTGAGCATGTACCCCGATCCTGCATATCCTGGACATAGTTTAGTGTAGAGGGGAGGGTGGTTTGAATAAACGTGGGTGTGTACATGAATATGTGTTGGTCAATTTTGCGATGTGTCATACGTTCCCCATCTTACAGCCAAGAAATGTCTAGTAGAACTGTGTCTAAGTATTCGTGTAGTGGTGCATATGTCATTTAGAACTGTGTCTAAGTATTCGTGTAGTGGTGCATAAGTCTAATAGAATTGTGTATAAGTATTCATGGACAATAGTCCCAAGCGCTCAATAAAAGCCTTTTCCATTTAAACCCTGGTCTTAAAATCTGGTCTGGTTGAATTTTTCTGCACTATAAACGCTCCTGCATCTAAGTCCAGTGTCTAGAACCGTAGGGGGTGAGTGGGTCGAACCACTCATGGGGAACCAGTGTGCGCGGCCTGGTCAAGGGATCAGAGCAAGGCACAGGGGACCTTAGGTCGGGCGAAAGCTCGGCGCAGAAACCCCTTACAGATAATGGCCGTGGTCGCCATTATCTGTAAGGGGTTTTCTGCGCCGAGCTTTCGCCCGACCTAAGGTCCCCGTGCCTTGCTCTGATCCCTTGACCAGGCCGCGCACACTGGTTCCCCGTGAGTGGTTCGACCCACTCACCCCGTACGGTTCTAGACACTGGACTTAGATGCAGGAGCGTTTATAGTGCAGAAAAATTCAACCAGACCAGATTTGAAGACCAGGGTTTAAATGGAAAAGGCTTTTATTGAGCGCTTGGGACTATTGTCCATGAATACTTATACACAGTTCTATTAGACTTATGCACAACCACACGAATACTTAGACACAGTTCCAAACGACATATGCATCATTACACGAATACTTAGACACAGTTCTAAACGACATATGCATGACTACACGAATATTTAGACACAGTTCTACTAGACATTTCTTGGCTGTAAGATGGGGAACGTACGACACATTGCAAAATTGACCAACACATATTCATGTACACACCCACGTTTATTCAAACCACCCTCCCCTCTACACTATATGTCCAGGATATGCAGGATCGGGGTACATGCTCACCTTGGGGCTATTACTGGGGTTACTGACTGTTCGTGCTGCTTCTCCGCTGCTTTCCGTGAGGGTCGTGCTTGTCCCCTGAGTTTCTTCCTTCCGTTTCTTGCGTTCCTTGCAGGTTTTCTTGCAGTATTTCTTCTCGAGTTGCGTGCCGGTTCCTCTCTCTTGCACTTCGCTTCTTCTTGCCTGTCTTTTCTTCCTCCTGCATCCGTTTGACTTCTGTTTAAAACCCAGAAGTCGTGGCCAGTTATACTATTCTGACCCGTCCTATCTCCTGCCAGATCTTGGGATCTCTTTGTTTAAAAGATATGTATGAGTTTTCTCTCTGATCTGCGCTTATGTCCGGGGGTACCGGGATGGCCAGACGGTGTTAATTGGTATTTTGTTGCGAGGTGATGGGTTTAACTGGTTTCCCATCACCTACCAGGTAGTTTTATATGGGCTATTGTGCCCCCTTAACGAGATTAACTGTGTAGGTCGGCTTGGGGCATTGTGAGTATGCTGATGTCAGCGCCCCAGTGTCTGGACTTCGATCTGGTTTCGCAGGTTTCTGCATGGCCAATACCCATCCATTGTTCTGGCCGGGGCTTTGCAGAAACCTAGAGACTGGGCTGTAAGGTTTTTGCTCTTGTGGCTGGTCACGAGGTCCTGCGGCCATTTTAGGACCCACAGATTGTGACATCCCTTGGTAAACTGACCGCAGCCTTTCTCCGCTATCAGCCCCAGTCTCCCGTTTAAAATGTCCAAACTGCAGCTCTTTGGTTTGGTGTTGCTTTCAGAATGAGGGAAAACTTCTCAAATCTTACATTGGTACACGTGACAATAAAGTAAACTAAACTAAACTTTAAAGTGTCTTTGAATCGGCTGTGGTCTGTGTAGTGGAAGACTGTCCCCATTACTTTAAAATTGCATGGATGTGCACTTTCACACTTCTGCTCCTCTTAATCATACCAAGTTATTGATACCCAGCTACAAAGATATCACATAGATAAAGCACTAGGGTGTTAAACTGTAGATACAAATATCATTTTTAAGTAATGCCTTTTACATGTCTCTTTGTTATAAATGATCCTCAAGACTATATTCAAGTTCAACGACATTTGGTGCAAATAACATCATTGTGCAGAGTTAAGTCAGATGGGTGTGGCAGTTGCTGGCATTAGCATACTAACCCTGCCATGCCTCACTGGAATGGTTGCATGAATTTCAGGTCGATGTGCTTGGGCATTGCCTCTGCATATTGATAATTCATGAGAAGCATAAGCGTAGAAGGACCAGCTCCAGGCTGCTGAGGAGAATCAAATGAAGCAGCAGAGTGGGATAGGTGGCTGGGAGCATGGGTGGACGTGGTGCCTGGGAGGCTGTAGTGGGATGTGGATTGGAGACTGAAAGTCACTCAAGCTGCTCTACAACAATGACTCAATTTCCAGAGCAGGAGCTGGCACAATGAAATAATCCCTGAATCACAGATGTCTGGTTTCATCTCCTTAGAATCAGGTCTGTGCAATTGGAGCTGGACTCTGTTGACCATGAAGAAGTGTGTGACTGAGATGACTGTAACATGACCTTCCAACTCTTGTACCTGATGCCGAGCAAGCCATATGCTTCCTTCTCCACCCTGTCTACCGTATTGCCATTTCCAGGGAACTATGTACTTGTAGGTCTTTCTGTTCAACAACATTTAATGAGGCCACACCATCCATTCTGTTGTGGTCTAGTTTAACTTCCAAAATTGTATCAATTTGCACTTGTCCAAGTTAAATTCCATCTGCCATTGCTTTGCCCAACTTCCCAATTAATCTATATAGCATTGTGACCTTAGACAATGTTCTTCATTGTCTGCCACATCACCAATTTTGGTGTCATCTGCGAACTTCCTTTATGGAAAGCCATGAATTTCCCTCAATGGTTGGCATAGATATGTTGGGTCAAAAGTTTGTTTCTGGTGTAAGGGGTTTCTGCGCCGAGCTTTCGCCCGACCTAAGGTCCCCGTGCCTTGCTCTGATCCCTTGACCAGGCCGTGCACACTGGTTCCCCATGAGTGGTTCGACCCACTCACCCCTTACGGTTCTAGACACTGGACTTAGGTGCAGGAGCTCTTATAGTGCAGAAAAAATTCAACCAGACCAGATTTGAAAACCAGGGTTTAAATGAAAAGGCTTTTATTCAGCACTTGGGACTATTGTCCATGAATACTTATACAGTTCTATAATACCTGTCTATGAAACACATACCGAATCACACGAATACTTATACCTATGAATCATTAAACACACACAGTTCCACAGGACAGATACCCGAATGCCTTTTTTCGCTGATTTCTTGAAACACACACAGTTCCACAAAACATATACACGAATACCCTTTTACTTATGAATTCTTAAACACACAGTTCTACAAGACATATACACGACTGTAAGATGGGGAACGTACGACGCATTGCAACCTTGACCAACACATATTTCAATACACACCCAACGTTTATTCACAACCACCCTCCCCTCTACACTAAACTATGTCCAGGATATGTAGGATTTGGAGTACATGCTCACCATGGGGTTATTACTGGGGTTACTGGCTGTTCGTTTTGCAGTATTTCTTCTCGAGTTGCGTGCCTGTTCCTCTCTCTTGCATCCGTTCTTCTTGCCTGTCGTTTCTTCCTCCTGTATTCGTTTGACTTCCTTCCGACTCTCTTCTTGACTTCAGTTGACTTCGAACCCGGTTTTCTCTGCGCTTCTTGACTTAACTTTTTCACCCAAAAGTAGTGGCCAGTTATACTATTTCTGACCCGTCCTATCTCCCGCCAGATCTTGGAATCTCTTTGTTCAAAAAGATATGTATGAGGTTTTCTTCTGATCTGCGCTTATGTTCGGGGATACCGGGGATGGCCAGACGGTGTTAATTGGGATTTCGTTGTGAGGTGATGGGTGTTAACTGGTTTCCCATCACCTACCAGGTAGTTTTCTATGGGCTATTGTGCCCCCTTACTGAGATGAACTGTGTAGGTTGGTTTGGGGCATTGTGAGTATGCTGATGTCAGCGCCCCAGTGTCTGGACTTCGACCTGGTTTCGCAGGTTTCTGCATGGCCAATACCCATCCTTTGTTCTGGCCGTGGCTTTGCAGAAACCTAGAGACTGGGTTGTAAGGTTTTTTACTTTTTGTGGCTGGTCACGAGGTCCTGCGGCCATTTTAGGACCCATGGATTGTGACATCCTTTGTTAATCTGACCGCAGCCTTTCTCCGCTATCAGCCCCAGTCTCTCGTTTAAAATGTCCAAACTGCAGCTCTTTGGTTTGGTGTTGCTTTCCAAATGAGGGAAAACTTCTCAAATCTTACACTGGGCTGAATAACTGTGACTCCCTCCTGTTCTTTGCTGTCTTAGCCTTAATGATGAATGGCATGGAATGACCTTCTCATTATCATAATTTTGGATGCTAGGGTTGGGAGTTGGGATGGAGGGGGTGCAATATCAATAGTGCTAAGCGGTCTGCTGTAAGGAAGGATCAAGGTATTTGTGGGTGAGCTGTATTGTCCAAGATGCTCCACAGTGTGAGGAGCATCCTCCCCTCCAAGCCCACTTTCCTTGAATCCAACTCCGCCCCTAGGATGGAGCCAGACTTCCTGATGACTTTATTAATTCTATTGGCATCCGCGGCCTTCGCCCTGCTACCCCAGCACACGACAGGCATAAAGATGGCACTGGCCACCACCGATTGGTAGAACATCTGCAGCATCTTACTGCAGACATTGAAAGAGCCTCCTCAGAAAGTACAGATGGCTCTGTCCCTTCTTATACAGTGCCTCAGAGTTCCTGGACCAGTCCAGTTTATTGTCTAGGTAAACTCCAAGGTCCTTGTACTCGTTGGCAAACTGCACGTTCACACCCTTGATGGAGATGGGGCAGGGGTCCCTCCTAAAGTCCACCACTAAATCCTTTGTCTTGTTGGGTTGGTCATTCAGTTCAAGCTTCAGCAATGATGATAAGCAACAATCAGCAAGTTCCCTGAATATCCCACAATTATTATTCCCCTGAATGTTCCTCTGAAGGTTCCCATGTTTCCATCATCTCAATGGACAGTTGGAGCCCTTTTGTGAGAGTAAATTACTCACATCATTCCATATTTGTCCCTCAATATGTGTGATCCTCAAATTAAATGTGGTTTTGGACTTCATTCAGAACTCGACTTTCGGTGAGCATTCCCTAAGGCACATGTGCTGAGCTTCATTCACATGGGCATTTGGACACGGGAGGGAACAGGAGAAATATGCGTAACAGGGTTGTGATCCCACCAACAAGGTAATAATGTGTGATTTTTTAAGCATCGTTGCCATTTTGGCACCTTACATTAGGAGCTGCTGATGAATACAAGTTCTTGCAAGGTTGAGACAAGCTGTTTGCCTTTTAGTGGGGGTTGTGCAATGGGATGAAAATTCCTCCTCTCCCTTCCAATATTTCCATTCTCTTCCTGGGTGCTGAAATTAAGGCGATCAGGCATCTTGCAAAGGGCTAAAGTTATAAGACTGCTGTGATAACATGATAAAACTTTGGCTCTCACCCAAACACTTCTGAACATGCAATTGGGCCACCTCTGGATAAAAGGGGAAAAAAATTATAGGAATGAAAAGTAAATAAAGACTCCTAACAAATCTGTTTATCATTCATGGGATTAGTAACTCCAGATTTATGAGGAGTTGGAAGGCATTGCACAGGAGCTTTATCAAAGAAAATACTGAGAGACATAGGGCAGAGGGACAATAGTTTTGATTGACAAATAATGCTTTTAATCAAGAAAATAGAGTAGGAGAAATAAAGAGGTAGAGAGGTTGTGGAAAGGAACTACAGATTAAACATTGACAATTGAGTGATTGATTCAGTCCTGGAAGAATAAGAGGGCAGAATTTGAGAAGCACAGATGTCTCAAGGATTGCTGGACTGGAGGAGATTACAAAGATAGGGAAGAGTGAGGCCACTGAGAGATGTGGATGAAAAGGATGGTAATTTAAAATCAAACCATTGCTTGACTTGAATCTAGGGACGATTTCAGGCCAGAGACTTTCAAAGGCAGCTGGCCAGATTCCTGATTCAGCAACTCACCAAACTTAAGAGTTCCATTTGACACAACACAGGGAAGTGATGGTCAGCTTCTGATGAACTACCACTTCCACTTCTCCTCTCCACAACATTCAACTCACGACAAGTGAGCAGGAAGCAATATTGTGAATCACATAAAGTGGTTTGAGACGTACTGGGTTGCATTTTAAAGGATAGAATTCAGGTCTCTACCATGTGCCAAAATGTTTACTATATAAAAACTTTAATAAGGCATAGTCCCTGTGGAAATTAATATTTGTTCTCTTATCTGTATTGCATGGCAAAAAATACTATAGAATGTTTATTTTTCTATTTTTACATTGATTGTGTTCATGGAATTGCTTAGATTGGATGCTTGAAATGTGCGCCAGTTTCCATCCTCCAGTAAAGGGCAGGGGTGGGTGGATGATGGTATTATAACCGATAACATGGATTCCATTGTAAGTAGTGTGGGCAAAAAGAGATCACAATCAAAATGTTGGACATACAAAAATAACGTTAAAATAACAATGCTAGGTTTGTTTTTCTTGGTGGAGATAGCTAAGAGGGCACCTGAAAAAGTTGCACAGTTATGAAAGCCATAGAAAAGATAGATAGTCGTAAGTTTTCTCCAGAGCAGAGCAGTTTACAACCAGAGGGTGTCGGTTTAAGAAAAGGAATAGAAGGTCAGAGGGGATAAAAGAAGAGAAAAAGAGATTTTCATCCAGAAAAAAAATACAAGTTGCTGGAGGAACTGAGTTGTTAGGCAGCATCTGTGGAGGGAAACGGGGACAGATGACACTACGGATCAGGACCTTTCTTCAGACAGATGACAACCTTTGCTTTTTTAATTTATGCAAACAACACTTCTTTATCTGGGACCCTACTAACAAAGGGTGGTGAACATAAAGATCAGTTTTCTTTTCACAGATGCTGCATGACTTACTGGCTGTTTCCAGCATTTTTTGTTCTTATTTCGGATTTCCAGCATCTACAGTTTTCTGATTTTTTTTTAACATCTCAGCTCCTGCTCAAATAAATCGTTGTTCTTCTGCACTTATTTCTGCCCAGCTACTAAACTTTCCAATATGTCACGTCAAAGCTTTAGTGCTATAATGATGGCAAGCATCCTGAAATGTGTCCAAGTTAATAACAGCATCACTACGTTGCAGCATCAGGCCCTTATTTCAGCTTCAATGCATAGACAAAAGCCCCAAATTTCTCATCCCATCATTATTAAAAAAGATATGAGGAAATGTCGATCAGGCCAAGACTTTAATTCTTGGAGCACAGGGGGCTGAGGGTTGATCTAATGGAGGTGTATTAAATCATGAGGGGAATATATAGTGTGAATGCACAGTCCTTTTTCAAGGTAGGTGAATCAAGAATGTGAGGACACAGGTTTAAGGTGAAGGGGGTAAGATTTAATAGGAACCTGAGGGATAACATTTTCACTCAGAGGGTTGTGGGTATATGGAATAAGCTGCCAAAGAAGGTAGTTGATCTAGGTACTATAATAGTATGTAAAATACTAAATACATGGATAGAAAAGGTTTAGAGGAGAATGGGGCAAACGCAGGAAAATTGTACTATATTAGACAGGTCATCTTGCTTGGCATGTATGATTTAGGCTGAAGAGACAGTTTTTGTGCTATATGACTTTGATTCTTTGTCCAATATATTTCTGAAATGAATATACTTCCTTTGAAATTAACTCTATGAAAAACCTAGCTTTAGGTGCTTGACTATTTTAGAGTAAGGCTCATTGGGATTATTATATTTAGTCAGAAAAACATTAATTTAATTGTGAGATGAAAACTGTGATGGTTTTCATGTTCATGGTTTAAATTTAGTCCATACCTTTATTGGAAAGAAATTGTCTTTTATGTCTGAACAAAAGAGTGCCTAAAAAAACCTGTTCTGCATGGGAGAAGTCTCACTTTTCACCACAATGGAACTTGTATACATGAAATGATGATGCATTTCTGTATAATTTACATTATTCTGTCAGTTGCTTGGAAACAGACAAGAAAAGGTTTGCATCACATTCACTTTTGCATAAACACTTGAACTTTCAATAATAAGCAGCAGAGAAGTACATTCATAACAAGGCTCTGAGCACTTTTTCGTGAGGACAGCACAAAGCAAACCTTGACAAACATAAAATGAAGTGTCCACTGGAAATCTAAAAACTTCTGGATTTGGAAAGTTGGATTAGTCTCAATAGCACTTGAGGTCAACGTGGACATGATGGGGTCAATGGTCTCCTTTTGTGCCAGGAATTTCTTGACTCTTTAGATTATAAAAATAGTCAGCAAATCAGCACGTGACTGAGAACCAGAGTTTACATTTTAGGTCCAGTTTTGATGACAGTTCATCCACTTGAAATATTAATGCTTCATCTCTGCACTACTGATGCCAGACCTGCTGAAATTTCCAGCATCTTTTGTTTTTATTACAATAAATTTGCTTAAATTTCCTTTTATTTCAGTGCTGTATCAGTTGTGTTCTTACTTTTACAGACAGGAATAACTTAGTCATAAGATATTATGTTTTTATGGACCGATAAGGTTTATGAAGGAAATCAATTCTATTAGTTGTAATAGGAATGAAAGTCAACACTAAGGTTATTGCTGTCCCCATGTGTTGCTTGCGAGGGAGGAGTATGTCTGAATAACCTCAGTGAGTAACCACTTCATCAATCAAGTGAAATGGAGGTAAGCAAAGCAGTTGTAATAAATACAACCCTTGGCCTTTGGAGCCAGCTGATTCCAGATAGCATTTTTAGTTTGTGAGTTTCTCTCCGTGGCTGAGCCTCTGAAAGCATGTACTGAATAAGAAATATTAGCCGGGGAGTTCTCTATCTTCCTTGAACCACTTTTGTTTTATTCAGCCCACTTATGTGATCTTGTGAATTTCATGCACGACTCTCTCTTCTCTCTCCATTCATTTAGGGAACATGGATGGTCTAAGATGTGACTACAGAGTTTTTTTTGTGACGGGCAGACCCATGTTATTAGAATCCAACAAACCTGTTTGCCATTAAACAGAAAACAGGTTAACAAAAAAATATGAGGGTGTGTGACTTTGACATCGTATGTTTCAAATGCTTGTACAGTTGTCAAGCGTTGAGTGATTTTATATTTCAGATGAAAGATTGTTGGTCTGCAAGTTGCTCAAAATGATAAAGGAATTAGATCGACGAAGATAAGGCCAAACTAATTCCTCTTTTTGAGAAGCAACTCCAGAAATGCTTAGTCCCTTTGTCCCATCCAATATGTCCATTTGTGTACGACCTGCAGAACAACAAGAAGGCAACTGACTGTCTTATATGGCACTATGGCACAATAGTCCATTGCTCTCCAAGTTGGTCGTCTGTCACCCTGCTCTGCTGAGGTGTGCTCTGAATGTCGACAGACAAGTTAGATTGCAGATATCATGTTGGTAGAAACCTGTTTTGTTGCTTGCAGACATTTGTGAGGTTTCTGTGGATCTAAATAGCGTTAAGCAGACGCCCGAGCCTCGACCCAGTCTGTGGCTGGATTTTGCTCAAGTCTGATATCTAATGGAGGTCCAAAGACCATGCGGTCCATCCACAGTGTTGGAGCTGGTTTGTTTTTGTTCTTGTCCAGGTACCAATGCCTTTCCAGGTAACGATTGGATATGCCATCTGCTCCTGAAATCCCTCACGCATGCCCCATTAGTGAAGTCAAAGTTCAGCATCGATAACTGTCTAGGAGTGATGTTGCCGAAAGCAAATACCTGTTGGGCCTGTGCTCAAAGATTGCAGCAATTCTGATTGTAGATGTGTGCTTCCGCCACCCAGCTGCAGCCTTGTTCCTTGTCACCTGCTTGCAGTGGGCAGTGAAGTCACCACCTCTAGTGTGAAGCATTCCCCAAATGTTTACATCACATGCCTTCATGCTTCCAGTTATCCCAACCTCGAGAACCAGAGGACATAGGTTTAAGGTGAGGGGAAAACATTTGATAGGAATCTGAGGGGAACTTTTAACACACAAAGGGTGGTGGGTGTATGGAACGAGCTGCCAGAGGAGGTAGTTGAGGCAGGGACTATCGCAATATTTAAGAAACATTTAGATACAAAGATAGGACGGGTTTAGAGGGATATGGGCCAAATGGAGGCAGGTGTGACTAATGTAGATGGGACATGTTGGTCGGTGTGGACAAGTTGGGCCAAAGGGCCTTTTTAAGAATAAGGGGTAGGCCATTTAGGACTTTAAGAATAATGGGTAGGCCATTTAGGACTGAGATGAGGTAAAACTTTTTCACCCAGAGAGTTGTGAATCTGTGGAATTCTCTGCCACAGAAGGCAGTGGAGGCCAATTTGCTGCATGTTTTCAAGAGAGATTTAGATATAGCTGTTAGGACTAACGGAATCAAGGGATATGGGGAAAAAGCAGGAACGGTACTGATTTTGGATGCACAGCCAAGGTCACATTTAATGGCGGTGCTGGCTCGAAGGGCCGAATGGCCTACTCCTGCACCTATTATCTATGTTTCTAAGTTTACACGCTGTATGACTCTATGACTCTTCCTCCTGTCATTAGTCCGATAACATTCCTGTCATGTTCGACTGTGGCCGCACAGTGGTGCAGTGTACAGTAGCTGCCTTACAGTGCCAGAGACTTGAGTTCGATCCTGACTATGGGTGCTGGCTGTACAGAGTTTGCACATTCTCGCTGTGACCGCGTGGGTTTCCTCCGGGCACTTCGGTTTCCTCCCACAATCCAAAGACGTGTGGGTTTGTAGGCTAATTGAATTCTGTAAATTGTCCCTAATGTGCAGGATAGAACTAGTGTATGAGGTGATTGTTGGTTGGCGCGGACGCAGTGGGCCGAAGGGCCTCTTTCCATGCTGCATCTCTAAAATAAACTAAAACACTGTCCCATGCTGGTTAGTAGGAAGATTGTTTGCTTTGCCAGCCTAAGGTATTTTGAGGAAGCCTTAGCTCCTCCTAACTCCACTGGGAAAGTATAAAGATACTGTATATACTCTGCTCTCCAAGGTTCTCATCATACCAGGCCGTCCCAACTTAAAACTTGGTACATCTAACCAGGTCTCCTGCAATAATCACTGCTGGACTTGGTAAAGTATGTAACCTTGTGGATTTTGAGTGTCGTAATGAGAAACGTATGCAGGGTAACTCGTGGGAAACAGAATGATACCGAGAGCTCTGAAAGGTGTGTCTTATTGGTTCAAGATTCCTCCAGGTTTGCTCACATGTGAACAACAATGCACACATGATCTATTATGTCACACTTATTTTGGTCTCCCCAACTGCTTCTCCCTTTACAACAAAAGAACAGTGAAACTCGTTTCACAGTGTCTGCAATCTTGCATGTTTAAGTAATTCATTTGTCTCTGATTGGAGCAATAAAAAATTGCAGATGCTGGAAATTTGAAATAAAAATAGAAAATGCAGGACAGAGAAATGAAATTGATGTTTCAAGTCAAAGATTCTTTGTCAGAACTGGAAAAGTGGGAAAACAAGTGTGTTAAGTTACAGAGGGCGAGGGGTGGAGAGAACGTTAAGAGAGTTGAGTCAAGGGTGTTTAATTGTCATTGGTACCACAATGGGACAATTACTTTCTTACTCACAGCAGTACCACAGGTCTGTAAACTCATTAGATAACATAATAACAAACAAAAGAAAAAGTTCAGTAAATTAAAAAACCAATATTAGTGCAAAATATAAAACAAAAGCCCCAATTTCCTCGTGCAACCAAGACAGTACGTAGTTCGAAGTTTAGTTGGTGTTTGTAGTGTTCAATAACTTAATGGTTGTTGGGAGGATGCTGGGTACTGGATGATGATGCTGGTTGCCATTTTGTGGCAGTTCCTCCTGTAGACTCCTTCCATCCTGGAAGGTCAGTACCTGTGATGGACTGGGCAGTGTCCACCACTTTTTGTAATCCCCTTCATTCCTAGGCGTTCGAGTTGCTGAACCAGGCCGTGACGCAACCAGTCAATATTTTCTCTAGCGGCCATCTGTAGAAGTTTAAGAGCATATTCGTTGACATACCGAATCTCCTCAATCCTCAAGGAAATAGAGGCGTTGGTCGGGTTTCTTTATAATTACTTCAATATGCTGGGTCCAGGACAAATCCTCAGAGGTATGCATGCCAACGAACTTGAAATTGTTGACTCTCTCCACCATCGACCTATCGATGAAGACTGGTTTGGGGATCCTCGACCTTCTTCTGCTAAAGTCAACAATCAGCTTCTTAGTCTTACTGACATTGAGAGCAAGGTTGTCGTTCTGGCACCATTCAATCTAACGATCGACCTCCCTCCTATACTTTGACTCATCATTATCTGTAATTCATCCAACAACGGTAGTGTGTCGGCAAATTTAAGGATGGCATTGGAACTGTGTCTGGCTACACAGTCATGGGTATAGAGTGAGTAGAGCAGGGACTGAGCACAAAGCCTTGTGGTGCCCCTGTGCTGATGGTTATCGATGAGGAGGTGTTGTTGCCAATTCATACCTTCTGTGGTCTGTTGATGAGGAGGTTGAGGATCCAATTGCAAAGGGATGCACAGAGACCCAGTTCCCTAAGCTTGGTAACAAGTTTAGAGGGGATGACGGTGTTGAATGAATGGGTGGATGTATGCATTTTTATTGTCCAAGTGGTCCAGTGCAGATTGGAGAACCATCAAGGTTGCATCTCCTTTTGATTTATTGTGGCGAATGGCAAATTGTAGTAGGTCCATGTTCTTGCGCCATAACAAACATTTCAAAGCACTTTCTCACCACGAACATTAGTGCCACTGGTCAGTAGCCATTGAGGTATGTCACCTTACATTTCTTGGGCACCAGTATCATTGATGCCATTTTAAAGCAGGTGGGAACCTCTTATCTCAGTTATGAGAGGTTGAAGATGTTTGCAAAAAATCCAGCCAGTTGGTCCATGCAGATTTTAGGAATGCAACCAGGCACAACATCAGGTCCAAGCCCTTTCTGAGGATCCACCCCATGAAGGATCTTCTGACGCCGGCCTTAGTGACTGAGATTACAATGCCATTGGGGGCCCGAGCAGGTATACTGATGTTTTCCCGAACAAAGCGAGCGTAGGACTTATTGAGCTCATCTGAGAGTGATACCTCACTGTTGTGTGAGCTGCCACTTGGTTTTGCCTTATAGGAAGTGGTGGCCTGCAAGCCGTACCACAGCCATTGAACATCCATTTCATCCTCCAATTTGGATAGGGTGGACAATTTTGGTCTCCACAGGCATTCCTTTGGTGAACCCCTCTGAATTGCTCATCAATGTTTATGGGAAAAGAATCAGAACCATATATCTTCACTGCCTCTTCAATGTATTACCTTTTCAACTGGCTGGATGTTTCCGTGGAAGTGCAAATTACTGGAAAGTGTGGTCCCGAAGGAAATCTACGAGGGTTTATTTTTCTGGAAATGTATTAAGCGCGCACCACAATGACATGTCTTTTGTGCTAAGTATTCGCCAAAGAACTGGGACAGTGATGCTGGTGGACGAGCAGGTCAGCTTGAAGAGCATGCTTCTGCTTCCTATTTTTCACTGTGTATTTGTGGAGACTAGAAACATGGGAGGACATTTGGCTTGTTGTGCGATTTGAGCCGAGAAGGAAAGAAGTGAATTATTCACAAAATGCTGGAGTAACTCAGCAGGTCAGGCAGCATCTCGGGAGAGAAGGAATGGGTGACGTTTCGGGTCGAGACCCTTCTTCAGACTTCTTCAGAAGTGAATGTGCCTGACTGGATGGAGTGTGCTGACTGATTTATTCTACAATAACCATGAATGATGGAAGTATTTAGTGAAACATCCAGGCAATGGTTTCTTATTAAGCATGGTGAGCAGCAGAAGTGAATAGACCAGCAATGCTTGTAGTTTATGACCTGCTGGGTACTTTAACAGCAGGCAGGCTAGAGCTGATAATTAGTTGAATAGTGGAGACCTGACAGCTGGAACTATGGTTGTTTGTATCGGAGCAGAATTGGTTTCAACATTTGACAGCATGAGTAATGCACGCATGCAATCTTCCTGTTCACATTCAAATTGCAAAATAGATCATTTATCAAGGTGGAGGTGCCGAATATTTTTCACTTTAATCACAGACAGAATTTTTCTGAAATAGTTCCTAGTTTTGGAGCCAGATCATTCCTCTGTTGCAATATGTGCTCTCACAAAGGAGCTGTAGGTTGTTTTGCCTCTCTAGTTTTAGCCTTTCAGCACGCAATAAGAATGCGAGTTAAAGTTGAGGCAGGTACACCCAACCCTCCTCTTGGCAGTCCCAGCAGTTTGGGAAAAGCATGTGATATTCAGAAAATAAATACTCAGAAGATGAAGGCAGATGATATTATTTGGACCTTGAACCAATAATAATAATCTCTAATAGGGATG
Organism: Rhinoraja longicauda; assembly: GCF_053455715.1. Lineage (NCBI taxonomy): Eukaryota > Metazoa > Chordata > Chondrichthyes > Rajiformes > Arhynchobatidae > Rhinoraja > Rhinoraja longicauda. The sequence continues at coordinate 53,415,951 of NC_135956.1, forward strand.
GGCAGTAGATTTAGTCTTAACAGTTGACAGTCATGTACTATGTGTAACTAACCTCATGATATGCATGATGCAGTATCATGTTTAAAATTCACTGTGCAATTAAAAAACTTGGAGACCATGCATTCTCAATTGTCATCCTCTTAAGAATTTAAGAATATAAGAAAATAAGACCAGGACCTCGGCCCCTCAAGCCTGCCCCACTGTTTGATATAATCATGGCTGATCTGCCCCAGACCTCAACTCGTCTTCAGAGACTCCATTTCCTCAACCTTTCAAAAAAATTAATGATGTCCTTTTTGAATGCCGCTAGTGATTGAGCCTCCATAACCCCCAAGGTGGGAGAATTTCAGAGATCCACCAGCCTCAGCAAGAACATGTTCATGTACACGTCTCTTTTAACAGAGCACCCATAATCACGTAACTTATTCCCCTTATTCGAGATTCTCCCACGTGAAAAATTCTAGACATCTATCACGTCAAGCCCCTAAACAGTCTTATATATTTCAATAAGATCACTCTTGCTTCTTCTAAAGTCCAACATATATAAATTTAATTTATTTAGCCGCTTGTCAAAGGACTAATCCCTTATCCCAGTAAAATAGCCGAGTCTCATTGCTACTCCACTTTGGAGCCACATCTTGCATGAAGCCTGACGTCAGTTTTGTCCAACCAGGAAACTTGCACAATATTTCACCAAATCTCAATTAAGCTTTTAGAATTAAAAGGAAAAATGAAGCAATCCCAAGACCTTCCTTAATTATGGATCATGATCTGAGAAAAAAAGTGAGAATTTCTAACAAAACATATATGACTGAAAAGCAAAAAACTACAGATGCTGGAAAAACGGTGACACTGCTGCAAGCAAGATTTTCATTGTATGTGTACATTTTCTGAAGATGTAAGGTCATTGAGATGAAACGTTAGCTCTGTTGCTGCCTATAGAAACATAGAAACATAGAAACATAGAAAATAGGTGCAGGAGGCCATTCGGCCCTTCGAGCCAGCACCACCATTCATTGTGATCATGGCTGATCGTCCCCAATCAATACCCCGTGCCTGCCTTCTCCCCATATCCCTTGATTCCACTAGCCCCTAGAGCTCTATCTAACTCTCTCTTAAATCCATCCAGTGATTTGGCTTCCACTGCCCTCTGTGGCAGAGAATTCCACAAATTCACAACTCTCTGGGTGAAAACGTTTTTTTCTCACCTCAGTTTTAAATGGCCTCCCCTTTATTCTAAGACTGTCGCCCCTGGTTCTGGACTTGCCCAACATTGGGAACATTTTTCCTGCATCTAGCTTGTCCAGTCCTTTTATAATTTTATATGTTTCTATAAGATTCCCTTTCATCTTTCTGAACTCCAGTGAATACAAGCCCAGTCTTTTCAATCTTTCCTCATATGTCAGTCCCGCCATCCCAGGGATCAATCTCGTGAACCTACGCTGCACTGCCTCAATTACAAGGATGTCCTTCCTCAAATTAGGAGACCAAAACTGTACACAATACTCCAGATGTGGTCTTACCAGGGCCCTATACAACTGCAGAAGAACCTCTTTACTCCTATACTGAAATCCTCTCATTATGAAGGCCAACATTCCATTAGCTTTCTTCACTGCCTGCTGTACCTGCACGACAACTTTCAGTGACTGGTGTACAAGGACACCCAGGTCTCGTTGCACCTCCCCCTTACCTAACATAACTCCATTGAGATAATAATCTGCCTCCTTGTTTCTGCCGCCAAAGTCGATAACCTCACATTTATCTATATTATACTGCATCTGCCACGCATCTGCCCACTCACTCAACCTGTCCAGGTCACCCTGCAACCTCCTAACATCCTCTTCACAGTTTACACTGTCACCCACCTTTGTGTCATCCGCAAACTTGTTAATGTTGCTTCTAATTCCCTCTTCCAAATCATTAATATATATGGTAAACAGTTGCGGCCCCAACACCGAGCCTTGCGGGCACTCCACTCGCCACTGCCTGCCATTCTGAAAAGGACCCGTTTACTCCTACTCTTTGCTACCTGTTGCCAACCAATTTTCTATCCATGGCCTGTCCTGCTGTGTAAAATGTCCAACATTTTCTATTGTTATTTCATATTTATGATAGTTTACATTGATGAAGTGACTGTAAAGTTAACAGTCTGTTAATTGTGGGAAATGCTTAATTTATGTTTGCTTCAGCAGAGTTAGACTTCAACATTGCTCAATGTTGCTCAATGTGAGACAGATAATTTGCTTCAGAAGAGTGCTTGACATATGGCTCCACTAAGGTCAAGGGGTGTGCATCGCACAGCCAAAACTCAAATTGAGAGCTAGTGCTGGGGACCAGCATCAAACATTTATACCAGTGACAATTGCTGCAGTTAGGTCTGAACAATGTGGCCTCAGGTTGGATGCCTCAGTCACACCCCTTTCACCTGTGGCATTTTCATGGATGACCACGGCCTTAACCAGAAATATAATCATCACCATTATAATCCGTGAAATAAATGGAATTAATCTGGAAGCTCTGATAGAAACAAAAAATGCATGCTACCGTTTACACGCCTTGTAACTACCAAATAAAACCTACAAAAACTGGGCCTGGAATTCTGGTATTGGAATGTTTAACAATTTTTTTGTGCTGCATTTTTTATGTGGTGCAAGATAAGGAGCAATGTGCTTTCTAGGAATGACGTGTGATCTTGTTGATTATTTGTTCGTGAGTTTGGGCCTTATTTTGGAACAAGACTTTGCTTTTTTGCAAGAACAGTCAGGTTGATTTAAAATGTTTGTTGTGACATTGGTACATTGTGTGACCAGGCTACTGCATTAGAGGAAATGAACCCATATGTAGTGTCAACATCTCCCCAACTCTAGCTTCATAATAGGGTTCTCAGCAATGTTGTTTTGACAGTTAAAGAAATATTTCGATTTATTGCTGACATAATTAGGAGTGTTGTAATAAGATTTCCTTCCCAGAGTCTGATAGCGCTCTTTGTTCACTGAGAAATGTCTCCTGTCTAAGTATTTCCATTGAAAAATGCATTGGCTTCTGGAATTTTGAGTTGGATTATTGTCTTTTGTGACAAGTTGTTGCTTTGGGCTGGGCATACTTCTGTAGGTTTCAATTATCTCCTGCTAACTACTGTGGTTATTTGATCTGGCTATTTCCATCTTGCACAGACTTACTGTAGCCAATTGGAAAGTGCTTTTCAGTAACCTGGTTGAATAATTTTTCAAATGGCACTTTTTCCATCACCACTCTATCTACAACAAGCCAACGAGTGTTCTTTGACCACCCCGAAGATTTTTTCCCTAGCTTTGCTTCTACAGCTGGGCAGTTCTTGAAAGCCTTTGGAGAACTGATGATCCTTTCGCGAGGTCAGGAATCTGAACTACCATACTATTGGCAAAATTAAATAACAGACTTTAAATCCAAAGGCTTTATGAATGAAATTTTATAATGTTGAGGTCACCTGGCCATTTTACCTTCTATCCTTCATGACAATAAGTCACAAAGGAATTAATGTTGTTCAGAAATGTTTAAATAATCTGCAAATGCAATTCAAGGCACAGTCCTTATCTTAGAATGTCACCTATGACTCAGTTAGAGCATTCTTGGTTCAGTGGGTCCAAGAACGACTCCAGGGATCTGAGCACAAAATTCAGGCTGGGCATTTTAGTGCTGAAGAAAGTCAGTCCAGTCTTCCAGATGAAACATTTAACCATGGCCTCATCAGTCATCTCAGGTGGGTGTAAAAGATCTGCAATCACGGTGGGAAGCATAATTGTGCAGTGGTTGAGTTGTTGCATTACAGCGCTAGAGACACAGGTTCAATCCTGACTACGGGTGCTGTCTGTACGGAGTTTGTACGTTCTCCCTGTGGCCATGTGGGGTTCCTCCCACATTCGTGCAGGTTTGTATGTTAATTGGCTTCTGTAACATTAATTGTGTGTGGGGGAGAACTAGTGTATGGGTGATTGTGGTCGGCATGGATTTGGTGGGCTGAAGGGCTTGTTTCCACACTGTATCTCTGAACTAAACACAATTTGTATCACAGAACATCGAGCTGCTGGTCCTGTACCTCCCTCTCAACACCGTTTCTGTAATAGCTATAATATCCCAGTGTCATGTACCTATTCCTGAATTAATCCGCCTTATCTGTCGGGCCTCTTGCAATGAGATAAGATGGATCGGGGTAGCTTGTCTGAATGATGAAAGTGAGGACCAATTTCAGGGGATGCTCAAGCAGGAGATGACAGCTTGAGGGATTTGGCAAGCCTTTCCAAGGATTCTTTCATTAATTTAAACATCAGATCTTCCTGTTCTAAATACATGGAACCATTTATGACAGAGATCAGCACACAAGCACAATGGCAGCAAACCATTTACAAATATTAACACTTTAATACATTAATGTGTCATTATTGAACCACATGAGAAGTGGAATGGAGCTAGCCAAATGTAATAACATTTTTCCATAAAAGATTCCATCAAATAATATAATTGACAAAAATAACATCATGACTCATATAAAATTGGTGTTTAATATTTTCTTTTAATTAATCAGTGTCACTAATTTATTGTTCATCCGTCTCTTGTTCTGAAATCTCGAAGGTAGAGGGATCAGCCTCTGTTTATAAAAGTTGACTCGATGCCACATGTATGATAAGAACATTTTGTCCTTCGAATTTCTAGTTGCCATGGCACAATATAGCAGGCAGGTCCAGAACATGCCAAACAAACCATGCCAGAAGGATGGACATCAGGTCAAGCAAATGGAAAATGATGTGCTATTACTTTAGCTGCTGATGTTGCAGGAGTTTGTTCATGTTGTGCAAGTGTAAGGTGCAATACTGTGCATAGTTTAGCTGATGTTTCAACTTTGCAATCTTGTGCCTGTTGCACCATTTGTTAAATCTGTGCAATACATCTTCAATATGTTGTAGGCCTGGTCCAAATGTGGTATTTTGAAATGTTCAATGTTACATTGTACAACATTGTACGGTATTGTGAACTATTGAATGTTACACTATTAAGCACGACAGTATTAAATTATGATATATTGTCCTTACATCAGTCTGAAGAAGTGTCACCCGAAACGTCACCCATTCCTTCTCTCCGAGATGCTGCCTGACCTGCTGAGTTACTCCAGCATTTTGTGATACCTTCGATTTGTACCAGCATCTGCAGTTATTTTCCTACATGATATATTGTGCAGTCATTGAAGGTGCAATGTTAAATGATATTTTAATAAACTATCAAATATTAAACTACATGATTCTAAACTTTATGATGTTAAATTGTGCAGTGTTGAACTTTAAAGCACTGTACTGTACGCTATTAAATAGTGCAACAACAAATTATATATTATTAGGTAATAAAATATTTCTCATATGTCCTGACACAGAAGAAGATCATTCAGCCATCGGATCCATGCTAAATCAAAGCTTTCCTTTCAACATCTCTCCATCTGCCATTTCTCTTAACCATATTGTTTTCTGGTCATATGTTTTTTCTTTTTTAATTAATTTCTTTGTTGAATCTAAAAGTACTAATCCTCAGCTTTTTTTTTGATAACTTTATAAACTCATTGGATTTGATACTGTCTTTAATTGCTCCTATAATTTATAATTGAGCCACATTTCCTCATATGTTATCCCACTTTCAAATCCACTCCTTACACACTCGGGCCAATTCCACTCTGGAAGTCTTTAGAGTGTGGGAGAAAACCAGGAGGAAAGCCATTCAGTCACAGGGTGAACGTGCAAACTCCACACAGACAGCGCCCATAGTCAAGATTAAACCTGGGTCTCTGGCATTGTGAGGCAGTAGCTCTACCAGCTGCACCAGTATGCTCTCCCAGTTAGTAGATGAACAGTGGCAAATAGGTCTGTAATCTTCAGCAAGAGTTTATCTCAATCAAAATGTGGGTTCCGCTAAGAAAGCCACACATTCCGTGATTGTCAAAGGAGGTCGAGGATAATGTTGAATTGGAAAACAGGATATCCAAAGCGACAAGGGATGATATGAAGACTGGACGTTTTTAGGATCCAGCAGCAGAAGACTTTAAAGCTCATAAGGAGAAAATTAATTTTGAGAAAAACAGTATTATCATAACAAACTAGACCAAATGGGCCCAAACCCCTCCTGCATTGGTGCAGCACCCTCTCCCCCTCTCCCTCCCCTTCCCACCTTCCCTCCCTCCCCCCCTCCCATCCCCCCTCCCTCCCCTTCCCCTCCCCCTGAAGGAGTGGGTGGTGAGTTCGCAGACCGTTCTGAGGCACTGACATCGCCTTTCACCTTCCATCGCCACCATACAGTGGTACCCATGCACTTGTATTCCACCTGGTTAAACAATAAGGAGAGTTTTCTCAAACAGATTGTGTCCCTTGATCCCTGGCTGCCCGCAAAACCGGGGCCGCTGACTGTGCTGATCTTCACCACCTGTCCGGCTGCCTGCAGGCCAAGGTTACCAACGTAGTTGCATTCGATGGCACCCCCAGCCATTGAGCTGCTACAGGCAACACCAGGGTTATGCCTTTATAACAGCGTGTGTTTATAAGGGTCATAGGTAAATGGAACGAGTTACCAGAGGAAGAGTTGAGGCCGGTACAATGACAATATTTAAAAGGCATTTGGATGCGCTCTTGGACAGGAAAGATTGAGGGATATGGGATGGACGCAGGCAAATGGAACTAACTTAGATGGGGCATCTTGGTCGGCATGGATGAGTCGGGCCGAAAGGCCTGTATCTGTGTATGACTCTATGTCTGTGGGTCCTCCTGACTTAATATCCCCTCTTGACAATCAGAGAAAACGGACTCAATTACCCCACCCTCCAACTCTGACAATCAATGTTTCCTCACTCATCTGCGACTGACCATCAACGTCTACTTATTCAATACCCCAGCAACTGGAAAGAGAGCCCCCATACATCAAGCAAGGACCCCAGTCCCCTGATTCAACATCCCTGTGATTTAGTCAAAGCCCCTGGAATCAACTGCCCTCTGAGTAACACCATCCCAGTACTAAACTATCTTCCAGTTAATGCCCCGTGACACAATTACCCCTGACACAATCCCAGCCTCATACCCACTGAATGGCAGCAATGCCCCTAACTCAATTACTTGTGACTTTAAATCACAGACCACTGACTCAGTGGAAATCAATGCCCTCATACACAACTACCCACTGACGGACAATCATTTCCACTGTCCTAAGTACACTCTGTATGACGATCAACCTTACTCAATAACATCCCAACAGATAGTCACATTGCTGACTAAACTAATCTGTCGACATTCATCACCTCCATTCTTTTTATCTCTTGGTTGGCAATCAAGCCCTCTCACTCCCTGTTACACTCCCTGTGCTGAAAAGAGCATTGACTTGTCTATAACCCAACGAACAATTTCAGCATGTCCAACCTGACTACCCCCAATCTGAACATTGTAATGAACCTGACCCACCTGACAATCACAGCCTGACGACACAGTGCTGGAGTAACTCAGCAGGTCAGGCAGCATCTCTGGAGAACATTAATAGGTGACGTTTCGGGTTGAGACCCTTCTTTAGATTCACCACCCCCCCTCTCCCCGTCCCGACTCAACTACACTGAATTCCACAATCAACCAATGATCACAGATGACCACCATCTTTCCCAACTCTAACACAACCTTTCTTCTATTTATTTGCCTGATCCACAACCCTCACCCCTCCACCTCTTCCTGCAAAGTTCCCCACAGGTATGCTACTCAAAAGAAGACATTTCCTCAACAAACAGTGCAGTGACTAGTGGGGTGCCGTAAGACTTGATGCTGGTACCCCACTTATTTACAATATATATTAACGGTAGACAAGGGAATTAAACTGACATCTCAGGTTTGCGGATGACACAAAGCTGGGTGGCAGTGTGAGCTGCGAGGAGGATGCTACGAGGCTGCAGGGTGACTTGGATAGGCTGGGTGAATGGGCAGATGCATGCAGATGCAGTATAATGTGGATAAATGTGAGGTTATCCACTTTGGTGGCAAGAACAGGAAGGCAGATTATTATCTGAATGGTATTATAAGAAAATAACTGCAGATGCTGGTACAAATCGATTTATTCACAAAATGCTGGAGTAACTCAGCAGGTCAGGCAGCATCTCGGGAGAGAAGGAATGGGTGACGTTTCGGGTCGGGTCTGAAGAAGGGTCTCGACCCGAAAGGTCACCCATTCCTTCTCTCCCGAGATGCTGCCTGACCTGCTGAGTTACTCCAGCATTTTGTGAAGAAATTATCTGAATGGTGTCAGATTAGGAAAAGGGGAGGTGCAGCGAGACCTGGGTGTGCTTGTACATCAGTCACTGAAACTAAGCATGCAGGTACAGCAGGCAGTGAAGAAAGCTAATGGCATGTTGGTATTCACTGTGAGAAGATTTGAGTTTAGGAGCAAAGAGGTCCTTCTGCAGTTGTGCAGGGCTCTGGTGAGACCGCAACTGGAGTATTGTGTGCAGTTTGGTTCTCCTAATTTGAGGAAGAACATTATTGTTATTGAGGGACTGCAGCATAGGTTCACCAAGTTAATTCCCGGGAAGGCAGGACTAACATATGATGAAAGAATGGGCTGACTGGGCTTGTATTCACTGGAATTTAGAAGGATGAGAGGGGATCTTATAGAAACATGTAAAATTATTGAAGGATTGGACAGAGTAGATGCAGGAAAAATGTTGCCGATGTTGGGGGAGTCCAGAACTAGGGGCCACAGTTTAAGAATAAGGGGTAGACCATTTAGGGCTGAGATGAGGAAAAAGTTCTTCACCCAGAGAGTTGTGAATCTGTGAAATTCTCTGCGACAGAAGGCAGTGGAGGCCAATTCACTGGATGCTTTCAAGAGAGAGTTGGATTTAGCTCATTAGGGCTAAAGGAATCAAGGGATATGGGGAAATAGCAGTAATGGGGTACTGATAGACGATCAACCATGATCATATTGAATAGCGGTGCTGGCTTGAAGGGTCGAATGGCCTATTCCTGAACCTATTTTTCTATGTTTCTATGTTTATATGCAGTTTGGGCACTGAGTTCTAATAAATTCGCCTTTCGGCAAAATGAAAGTATAACAAGATCCAAATTGAAAGTTCTGAGGAAAAACATGATTCAGTCCCCATAATTTAAAGTTAATGAGAAACAGGATCTCCAGTGTGCCAACTCTGAGAAAGTCTTCAAGACCTAACATTAGACCTTTAACTGACCATCTCCTGAGTGAGCAATAATATAAGCATAAATTGAGCCATGATAAAGAATAACAAAGTCTCATTTAAATAGCATGTTTGTAATTTACTCTGATATTCTTAGATAAGTCTTGCTAATACTATTGCCTCAGTGGATTATAAGTTGTCAAACCTGCTTTTTGTATGCAAACAAAATGATATTTTTATGGAAACTATTGGACAGCATTGTCTTTGTGGAACTTATCTTCAGTCCCGACAAAGTGCAGTGACTGAACATACTACACTTGTATAATTTCAATCTATCAACTATTATCTTTTTCCCCAAAGAATGTGCAAATTGAGTGTGAGGACACATGACTTGCGAAGGCAGTTAGAAATTAACAGAAATGAAATGAGTGGACTATGAAATCAATAGATGTTAAGTACAAATACGCCAGTTGTTGCAATGATTGTATAGTCAAGAGGCCTGATGATGCAACCACAGCTTGTTTTTCAGGATGGAGGGATGTTGGGCAACTCTCATCTGTTGTACATGGACACAGTTACCCAACAGTTGAAGGATGCCACGTATTGTTGCAGTATTCTGGATTACATAAACGGCATTGCAAAAGTATCGAAGAAATTCACCTTACACAACTACTTCTTCTTTACGATGAGAAATCTTGCCACATCATGCAACTGCATTGAAAAATAATTGCATTGGGGACTATTTTTAAATTGTCATTGACCAGGATTATTTATAAATGCTGCCAGTTCCGACAACCTTTTGGATTCCAAGAAAGCATCCAAAAGATGAAGTATGTTGAAGAATAACTCTTTGTGCAGGCTGCACATTTGACTCTATTAACCATTGACTAGTTAAAAGAAAACATTCTTTAAACATCTTCTGACTGTTCTACATATTTTTTTACAAAATCTGGCAGGGGGGTGCAGGAATTACTTTTATATGAACACGCTTATAGGGATTGGATCAACAGAGAGACACAACGAGCCGCAGATGCTGGGACTCTCAAAGTGCTGGAGTAACTCAGGCAGCATCTCTAGAGATACACTTGGACAGGTACATTGATTGGAAAGGTTTGGAGGGATATCAGTCAGGCTCAGATAAGTCAGATTGGTTGGTTAGGCAAAGTGCTCAGCAAGGACAAGTTGGGCCGAAGGACCTGTTTCCAAGCATTGTAGCTTTGTTACTCTCTAACATCGCGAACCACATCAGCGTGCAAAGTCACAAGGCAACTTCACAAAGTCGTTTTACTCGGCAACAACAACAAGCTAAATCAACAGGTTACATTAGTTGGCAACACCAGAATGCAACATTCACAAGGCAACAGCAAATGGGACAACAGCAGGCAATATCAACAAGCACAGAACTAGACAACACCAACAAGCAACATCACTAGGGCACACCACCATGCTCCATCAGTGTGCAACATCAACAGGTAACATCAATCGGCAACACCAGACGGCAACATATTATTGCACTAAATGGTCACTTCATCCACAGGCAACATCAATAGGCAACACGGGACAAGCAAGGAGCCACTTGGTCCCCCATACCACTAGGTTTGACTTTGGATGAACAGCAATCTTAACCCCATCTGCCTGCCTTGGTTTTGTAACCTTTAATCTGCTTGCCTAATAGAAATCTATCAATCTCCCTTTTGAAACTTTTCAACGGACTCAGCCACAACAGTATTACAGGGGGAAGAGAATTCTATAGTTTCAATCTAGTTTGCACACAAAATCCTTACTGACTTCACCTCTAATCAGCCAAGCTGAAAGTTTAGGGTCTTGTCTGCTTGGTCTGTTCTCCCCCAACTGGGGAAATAGCTGCTCATGATCAATTTTTTGAAATGCATTCATTCATCTGAAAGTCTTCAGTTAGTTGACAGTTTAATCTACTGTGCTTAAGAGAGTACAATGGTGCACAATAGCTCTGAAATGGTTATGTGTAACAGGTTCATGAAAATAACAGGACAGACCGTCAACTTAAAAGCCAGTAAATCCATTTGGCTTGGTTTGCTATAATATTATAGTCACATGTACCAAGATAAAGTGTTTTGCCTGCTATCCAGGCAAGTCATGCCATTCATAACTACATCATGTAGTGCAAAAGTGGAAAGAAACTGAGTGGAGAATATAGGGTTTACAATTACAGAGAGAGTGCAGATTAAAAAATGGAAGGTCTGCAATGAAGTAGATTGGAAGATAGTGAATTCATCCAAAGCTAATGAGAAATCCATTCAAGAGTGTGGCAAAAGCAGGGAAGAAGCTGTTCTTGAATCTGGTGATATGTACTTTCAAGCTTTCCTTATGTTCTGCCTACAGAGGAGGTAAGAAAGGAGAATGAGATGGTGTGACATTATGTTACCTGCTTTCCTGAGCCAGCCTGAAATATAGATGGAGTCAATGTCAGGGGGGAGGTTGGTTTGTGTGGTGAACTGGGTTCTCGTGGTCTTGGGCGGAGCAGTTGCCATACCAGGTTTTGATGCATCTAGATAGGATGCTTTCAAAGCGTGTCTGAGAAAATTGGAAGGTGTCATTGGAGTCAAGCCGAATTTCCTTATCTTTCTGAGGATGTAGAGTTACTGAAATGTTCTCTTGGCAGTAATGTCAATACAGTTGGACCAGGATATTTACACCTCTCCCCTCCCTCTCCCCCTTTGCTCCCCCTTCCCCCACTAAAAGTCGGTTAATCAGTTTGACAGTTTGCAACAAAATATTCCTCTTGGAATCATACCGTCCCAATGAATAATGAGCCTATCAGGGAACTTCCCTGCCTGCGATAATCTGTTGCTGCACAGATTTATGCTATTTTCTTTCTTGCTTCCAGTTCCCCATCCCCCCTGAAATCAGTCTGAAGAAGGGTCCTGACCCGAAATGTCACCTATTGACTTTTTCCAGAGATGCTGCCTGATCCACTGAGTTACTCCAGCATTTTGTGTCTATCTTTTGTATAAACCATCATCTGCAGCTCCTTTTTATTACAGGATATTTACACCTAGGAACGTGAACCTCTTGACCATCTCCATTTCAGCACTATTGATACAGATGCTGCGTGTACTCCACCGCACCTCCTGAAATCGATGACCAGAGATGTCATTCTAGTGACCTTCTATTCAAAACAAGCATTGAATACATTGAGGGAGGGATGTGTTGTTGCCGGTGATACTACCTGACTTTGCTTTGTAGCAGATATTGTCCAGTGTGCAAGCTTTGCCACAATTGACAGGTGTCTGTGTCATTAGTCTGGGTCTCTAGTTTGGTATGGAATTGGCTCTTGGTGACCATTATGGCTTTGTGAAGCTACTACCAAGATTTCCTGTACAGGTCAGAAACTAAACTAAACAAAACTAAATTAAACTCATCTAAGCTTGGTCTGGAATTGGCACTTGGTGTCTGCGATGGCTTTGCGAAGTTTGTACCAAGATTTCTGATACCTGACTGGAACACCTTGGACTTGGGTCTTCACGAATGAATGGATCTCTCAGTTTATTCACGGTTTTTCCAGATCGGGAATATTTGGATTGACTTCTTTAGCACATGATCCTCTACACACTGACTGATAAAGTTTGTGAAGGCTTACCAGCTTTTAAACGTTTCATCGTGAGAAGCTCATGCTTCCTAGGCCAGGGTTGACGTGCAGCTTTCCACTTCTAGTAAATGCCAGCCCCAGCCTTTTGTCTGGCATCAGAGAACTCTGTGTGGAAGCCAAAGGAATGATACAAACATCCTCATGTTCTCCATCTTTCAGAATGGAAAATCTATCCACGTAACGTGCCCTTTGAACCTATCAAAGAAACATCGTTTTTATGGGTCAAAAGGAGGCAGCTCAGCCCATTGTACCTCTGTGGCTGCCAGTAGAGCAGGCTCATCGGTAGAGCAGGCTCATCGGTAGAGCAGGCTCATCGGTAGAGCAGGCTCATCGGTAGAGCAGGCTCATCGGTAGAGCAGGCTCATCGGTAGAGCAGGCTCATCGGTAGAGCAGGCTCATCGGTAGAGCAGGCTCATCGGTAGAGCAGGCTCATCGGTAGAGCAGGCTCATCGGTAGAGCAGGCTCATCAGCCCCATTAGAATCAATAGAGCAAGCTCATCAGCCCCATTAGAATCAGTAGAGCAAGCTCATCAGTAGAGCAGGCTCATCAATCCCATTCTCCTGCTCTTCCCCCCTTAGCCCGGCAAATTATTCTCTCAACTGCTGATCCAGTTCCCTTTGAAAGCACTCATTGATTCTGCGTCTATCACCCCAGAAATCAATGTGTTTCAGATTCTTGCTACAGTAAAACTGTAGTAATCTATTATCCAACAATTCTGAAATCCCAATGATGTGGCAAATTAATTCATCCAGTAATGTTGTGCGATTTTCACTCACTGGGTCCTCATTTCCTGAGCTTTATTCAACTTATCTGGTTTACTGGAAGAATTTATTAGAATACCATTTGACACGATATGAGCATTAATAGAAGATTGGCTGAATGGCAGAAGGCGCAGAGAGGAGATAAAGGAGGCTTTCGCTGATTGTCTGTCGGTGGCTAGAGGTGTTCCGCAGGGATGGGTGTTGGGTCCACCACTTTTTAGGTTGTATATTGATATTTGGACGATGGAACTGAAGGCTTTGTAGCCAAGTTTGCAGATGGTGGATCTTCATGTTAAAATGTATTTTGTGTGTTCTGTTGCTTTTTTTTGGTATGACTGTGTGGCAAATGAAATTCCTCATATGTTGCAAAACATACTTGGCTAATAAAATATGATTATGATTATGATTATGATGATACAAAGTTAGGTGGGGGATCAGGTAGTGCAGAGGAAGAAGGCAGTCTGCAGAAGGACTTGGACAGGTTGAGAGAGTGAGCAAAGAAGAGGCAGATGGAACGCGGCATTGCAAAGTGTGGAGTTATGCACTTTGGTAGCTTGAATAAAGACATAGACTATTTCTATATGTGGAGAGGATTGAAGGTGCCAAGGGACTTGAGCGTGCTGGTGGAGGATTTCCAAAAGGTTCATTTGCAGGTTGAATCGGGAGTAAGGAAGGCAAATGCAATGTTAGTATTCATTTCGGGAGGACTAGAATATAAAAAGCAGGAATGTAATGCAGAGGCTTTATGGGGAACTAGTCAGACCATATATTGAGTATTGTGAGCAGTTCTGGGCCCCATATTTGAGGAGGGATGTGCTAGGGTTGGAGAGGGTCCAGAGGACGTTTATGAGAATGACCCTGGGGATGATTGGGTTAATGTATGATGACTGTTTGATGGCTCTGGGCCTGTGCTCGCTGGAGTTTAGAAGGATGAGGGGGGATCTCATTGAAACTTACCAAATAATGAAAGGCCTGGATAGAATGGATGTGGAGAGGGTGTTTCCAGTAGTGGGAGAGTCTAGGACCAGAGGACACAGCCTCAGAATAAAAGGACATATCTTTAGAAAGGAGATGAGGAGGAATTTCTTCAGCCAGAGGGTGGTGAATCTGTGGAATTAATTGGAGCAGTGGAGACAAAATCTTTGGGTATTTTAAAGTGGAAATTGATAGGTTCTTGATTAGTAAGGGTGTCAAAGATTATGGGGAGAAGGCAGGAGAATGTGGTTGAGATCAGCCATGATTGAATGGCGGAGCAGTCTCGATGGGCCAAATGGCCTAATTTTGCTTCTATGACATGAAAAAAAGGTCAACTAAAAGTGTGTTGGGTATAATAATGTGCATTGGCATCATGGTTAACATAAATCTTGTGGGCTGAGTCTGTTCCTGTGTGATGTGGTTCTATGTTCTATAACATAAAATAGTCCAGAAAAACTGCTGGTCTGACCACCAAAACCCTGGATTGTCAGAGTTAAAATGTTTGAAATTTTTTAATGTTTAAAATGGTTGAGTTAAAATGTTTCAATTTTTGCACCTTTTGAGTTAAAATGTTTTCTTCACAGCTCCTTCTATGTTTTGATTAAAAGTTTTAAATCTCTTGCTTGTTAGACTACCAGGAAACCGCTTCCCTCTATCCTCCCAATTTAAACTTCCACAAAATATTCTCTAAACTTTCATCACTCCGATCTGTGTTCAGGAGTTCTGAACTTTCAGGTTTTATTTTATCCTTGGAGATGCAATCGCTTATTCCTGGAATCATTCTAATCATGGCTGTAGGTGTGGCCTGACCAGTGTTTTGTACAGGTGACACTGAATGTTTATGTACTTTGTGTCTCTGTTTATGGATTCCATCTGTTTTGCATAACAGGCTCATAACATGCATGTTCATTTGCCTGTGTGCTCACAGTGAGTGGAGTTGTTGTCTCACTGTTCAATCCTGACCTCTGCTTCTGTTTGCTTTAACTTTGCGTGTTCTCTGCCTCCATGAGGGTTTCCTCTGGATGTTCCAATTTTCTCCACATGTTTATTGCCCAATACAAATTGACCCCAGTATGTAGGTGAGAGGCAGTTCTATAGAGGATTAATGGGAATTTGGGGAGACTAAAAAACAGGATGAGCATAAGTGGGTGCTTAATGGTCTCAGTAGGCCACAGGGACTGCTTCTGTGCTGCTTCACTCCTCGACTTGCACCATTTAGTCTATGCTGTCTCTCCTTATTTGTTCTAACAAATTATATCACATCACACTTCTTCGTATTAAACTTCATCCGTCACTTCCCAGCCCAGTCTGTCCCTATCATTGTACAGTCCATGACTATCTTCCTCAGTGTTCACCAACTTCAAGCACGGTCCTCTTTATAAATTAGGAAATGTCATTCTGTACATCCACACTCTCCTCTGAACGGTCATCCCTGCCAACAGCCTGTAAAAGTGCATAGTTGTTTTTAGAGATAATAGCCACAGGGGCTTCCTGCCCTCTCTGCCGATTCACGTTCCCTCATGGTCATCCATCTCCTTTCTGCCTGTACGTTAGGTGTGACCACCTCACTACAACTCCTATCTGTGACACTTTGATCCTTCAGTCAACCAGCTGCAGCTTCAGTTCCCTATTGAGTTTAAACCAAGGGTTTAATCCACAGGGACCTGGATGTGTCGTAAATAGATTTCATGGGCCGCTCCGGATTGTCTGACATGGGAGTGGAGGACACATTCAATCTGGGCTTGATTTCATGCTCTGCATTTTGAATCCCTACAATATTTTGACTGTGATCTCACTCTCTGAATGCTCCCATTCACTCAATTCTGCCTCATAAATTCTGCTCCCATTTACAACCTTGTACATGTGGTCACCTTGGGTTTGCCCTGTTAGGGAGAATCTTCACCTCCCTCCAACCACCCCTCCTTCCCACCCACTGCCATCTCCACAACCCTCGCTGCAACTTTACAAGCTTCTTTTGACTCCATCCCAGTTCTGCTGAAGAGTCCTAGCTGTTTCTCTTCCCACAGATGCAGCCTGGCCTGCTTAGTATTTCTAACATTTTCTGTTAATATTTCAGTTCCAGTATCCAAGTTTTTAAAACTTTCAGTGCTATGTTGCCAGAAAGCCCACGCTATGACAGTCTACACAATCTGCCAAATGCCAGCCTTCACTTTAGAACAATGGGCTGCTCTATGGGAACAAGTGCTTTTCCCTGAAATTATTTATTTCTCCAAGTCTTAGACTAATACAATGACATTCCTGTGCTTATTTTCCAGGACAATCACATTTCTGCCCATTGAGTTTGAGATAATCATTTTTGCATTCTGATCTGACAAAACTTGTGTTGCATGAAGTATCAGTTTAATTCCGTTTTCATAATGTAGTAACAAAAGAAGTTACTACATGATGAAAACCTGAAATTATCTGATAAAACCTGTTATCTGAAACCCGACAGTTGCTATGTATTGATACAATGTGACCGAAGTCAATTTTAAATGAGATCATTGCAATAATTTACAATGTATTTAAACAAATTACTTGCTAATATACTAGTAACTGGTTTAACAGGTATATGAACATTTTGAAATAAATATGAGCTATTATTTCCTTCCATAAATATTATTTCAAGGATAAAATGCTGATTTTATAACATATTCACTGAATATGGTTCTGCATTTGTTCTGCAGTTTCATTTTTGAGCAAAAATGTCAGAAATCATATGTTGAATCTAACCTAACTTTCACAAAGAATCACTTGGATGATATGGTACAGCAGGTGCCAGGTGGGAATTCCTCTCTAGCTTTGGATCTATTTCAGTGGGAATTATCGGCGAATTGTCATGGAATCTATGGGGAGTTGACGAGAATGTGGGGAGAATGAAAAATAGGATTAATGTAGAATCGTTGTAAAGGTCTGGTTTATCAGACTCAGTGGGCTGGTGATTTATTGATGTTATGTGTCTCTATGACTTTCTATGACTTTATGATGATAGGGAGTAGAGGGACTTTCACCTCTCAGTGATGAGCCTCAACTGAGTTGTAAATCCTTGGGTCCAAGTCCCTCTCCAGGCACTTGAGTAGATGCTCTCAACTAATATTTCAGAGAGATTTAGATTTAGATTTAGAGATACAGCGCGGAAACAGGCCCTTCAGCCCACCGAGTCCGCGCCACCCAGCGATTCCCGCACATTAACACTATCCTACACACACCAGGGACAATTTTTACATTTACCCAGTCAATTAACCTACATACCTGTACGTCTTTGGAGTGTGGGAGGAAACCGAAGATCTCGGAGAAAACCCACGCAGGTCACGGGGAGAACGTACAAACTCCATACAGACGGCGCCCGTAGTCAGGATCGAACCTGAGTCTCCGGCGCTGCATTCGCTGTAAGGCAGCAACTCTACCGCTGCGCCACCGTGCCGCCCTCCTACTATTAGAGTGCACACTACTGTTAGAGATGCTGTCTTTTAGATGAGATTTTAGATAGTCTTTTAGTGGATGTGAAGGGATACGGGGCAGTGCTCACAGAAGGGAATGTCTTCTCTTTGTTTATTCCTCAACCAACCATTAAAACTGATGTAATGCAAAAAGACTACAGTCGGTGGAAATCTGAAATAAAGACAGAGTTGGATGTTCAGAAACTCATGATGGGAATTGATAGGGTGAATGCACCATCTTTTACCCAGAGGTTGGAAAATCAAGAACCAGAGGACATAGGTTTAAGGTGAGAGGGGGAAGATTTAATAGGGACAACTTTTTAAAAGAGAGGCACCTTTTTAATTCAGAATGTGGTGGGTACATGGAATGAGAAGGTAGTTGCAGCAGGTACAACAACAACATTTAAAGACACTTAGACAGGCGTATGGATAGGAAAGGTTTAGAGGGATATGGGCCAAATGCAGGCAAATGGGACCAGCTTAGACGGAGCATCTTTGTTCACAAATTCTTAAATTCTAAGGAGCAAAATTTGGCCATTCAGCCCATTAAGTCTACTCCGTCATTCAATCATGGCTGATCTATCTTTCTCTCTCAACCCCATTCTCCTAGCCTTCTCCCCATAACCCCTGACACCCGTACTAATCAAGAATCTATCAACCTTAAAAATATCCATTGACTTGGTCTCCATAGCCTTCTGTGGCAATGAATTCCAGAGATTCAGCACCCTCTCACTAAAGAAATTCCTCCTCATCTCCCTTCTAAAGGTACGTCCTTTTATTCTAAGGCTATGGCCTCTGGTCCTACTCTTCCACTAGTGGAAACCCTCTCCACATCCACTCTATCCTGGCCTTCCAGGGTGGCAGGGACAAGTTGGGCTGAAGGGCCTGTTTTCCTGCTGTATGACTCAATGACTGTTTATGACTCTAAAATGCACAAAACCTTCAGCAGGTCAGGCAGCACCCATAGAAAGGGAAACAGAATTAACATTTCAAGTCCAAGTCCCTCTCCAGTCTGATACTTTTCTAGGTCTATTCTGGATTAGGTTCTCTGACTAGAAATGATAACTCTCTTTCTCTTTCCACAGGCGCTGACTGACCTGGTGGGTATTTCCCACATTTTCTGTTTGTATTTTATGCTTTTGTTGGCAGTTTTCTTATGCACATGCTCAATATGAGACATTTCTTCCCTGATCGTTGTCAGGGGAAGATATTTCCAGATCAACAGAGGAAAAAATTCATGGATGTGCTTATTAGCTTCTTGAAGAAATGCAACATTCCCACTGTCTCCTGGGAATCTCTAGCCAAGTGAAGAAGGAACTATTTGAATGTTTATGAGAACCTCAAGGTCATGCATTGGGTAGGCACAAAGCCTACTAACAATTGGCTTTGGAAAAAATTGTAAATTGTCCCTAATCTGTAGGATTGTGCTAGTGTATGGGGTGATTGCTGGTTGGCGTGGACTCGGTGGGCTGAAGGGCCTATTTCTCCACTGTATCTCAAAACTAAACTAAACATTCTCATAAGTGTTCTCTGCACTCTTTCCATCTTAATGGCATCTTTTGTTCAGCCCAAAACTGAATACAATACTCCAAGTGTCCCAAATGGCCTTATCAATATCTTGAACAACTGTAAGATAATGTCCCAACTTCTATACTCAATGCACATACTGTCAGTGTGAAGGCCAGGGTGCTTAAAAAAAACCTTCTTCACCACCCTATCTACCTATGACACCATTTTCATGGAATTATGTACCTGCACTCCTAGACCTCTGCTCTGTAACACTAATCAGGCCCTGCCGTTCCCCCTGAGAGTCTTATCCTGGTTTGACATCCCAAAATGCAACATCTCACACTTGTCTGAATTAAACTCCATTTGATTTTTCTCAACCCACTTTCCCAGCTGATAAAGGTCCAGCTCTAATTCTTGGTAACTATATACATTGTATAAAACCCCTGACCTCCCTCCCTCTCCATTCTTATCAACACCCATCTCCCATGCTCACACCTTTTTTCCCCATTATCCCTGTCGCCCTGCTGTTTTCCCTCCCTCCCTACTCTAAATCCACCATTTCCACTTTATCTCCCTGCATCTCCCACCCCTCCCTACTCGAAATCCACCATTTCCACTTTATCTCCCTGCATCTCCCACCCCTCCCTACTCGAAATCCACCATTTCCACTTTATCTCCCTGCATCTCCCACCCCTCCCTACTCTAAATCCACCATTTCCACTTTATCTCTCTTCCGGCTTCACATTTTACTCCAGCGCAAAACATCATCGGTCCATTTCCCTTCACATTTCCTTCCCTGTCCGCTAAGTTTCTCCAGTGCTTTGTCACTATAAAATCACTGTTTAGGTAGTGCTTTGCAGAGCAATAGCGAAAGTGCTATAAAATTATGCACCCCTTTAGCCATTTGAACCTATAAATGGGCTTTTGAACCACAATGAGCTTTGAGAGCAATGTCAGTCTGTTCAGTGAGGATTTATTTCAGGTTCAGCCAGCTCATAACAATTAGTTGATTTACAGATAACCACAAGTGCAGAAGATTAAGCCTGATTAGTCTATTTAATCCAATCATTATTTGTGCCAATCCATTATCGGCAATTATGCTGCTCTTAAATAACATCAACATGTCTGCTGTTCAGAACAAGATGTTCAAATGTTGGGAGGCAATGGGATTCAGAGCCATTAATTCTACCTGCATAGTATATCAGCACTCAAAATCACCAAATTCATTTGATCACTTGTGCAAACATGGACAGAATCACGCAGGCAGAAATCTAGAGACACTTCAGGGCAGCAATGGAAATCGTAATTTAAAAAAATCTTTTGCTCATTGAGAATCCAGCACTTGGTGGGCGCTGCTGATTATTGCAGCAGGTGTCTTGGTTCTCACATTCGGCCTATTGAACCTGTGCTGTCTCAGAGCAATCCCATCTGTCCTGTTGGGCCAAAGCATGTACAATTGCCAAGAGGAATGCCAGACGTCGAAGATGCACAGCTCCTGTTGCGGTCAAGTGCCTAACAATCACCTCTGGGCCTCCAGATACTGTTTAGAGCAGGTAAACTAATATGGGCATCTAATGTTTGTTTTTAGTTGCAGGTTATTCTGACGGAAGCTGCCTCACATTTTTGTGGGGTGTTTCAAACGCAAAGCGGCTGGTCATGGATGTAAGTTCATGAGTTCATAAGTTAGAGGAACAGATTTAGGCCATTCGGCCCCTTCAAGTCTACTCTGCCATTCAATCATGGCTGATCTATCTTTCCCGCTTAACCCCATTCTCCCCATAACTCCTAGCTCCCTCACTAATTAAAGATCTGTTAATCTGCACCTTACAACAAAAAGAATGGCACTCCCATCCCCATGCAATGGTGGATGAGCAATCAACAACGGTGGCACGGTGGCGCAGCGGTAGAGTTGCTGCCTTACAGCGAATGCAGCGCCGGAGACTCGGGTTCGATCCTGACTACGGGCGCCGTCTGTACGGAGTTTGTACGTTCTCCCCGTGACCTGCGTGGGTTTTCTTTGGGTTCCTCCCACACTCCAAAGACATACAGGTATGTAGGTTAATTGGCTGGGCAAATGTAAAAAAAAAAAAATTGTCCCTAGTGGGTGTAGGATAGTGTTAGTGTGCGGGGATCGCTGGGCGGCGCGGACCCGGTGGGCCAAAGGGCCTGTTTCTGCGCTGTATCTCTAAATCTAAAAAAAATCTAAACAAATTAATTGTGTCTTACCATGGCCAGGGATTTTGGATGCAGGATAGAGTTCTGCTTGGAATGCCACACCAAGATCGCACACACTCCATTCACTTCTCTCTTAAACTGTTCTGTGACCTTCAGAGATTTGTACACTAATGCTCTCTTGATGACCTCCTTCGACAACTGATTGTGAACAAAGGCGTCAAATACGGTGAAATAAGTCAAGGGATTACTTTCTGGAGAAAACATTGCCGCATGAATTCAATGTTCTAGGAAGGAATGCAGTAACTCAGCCTCTAAGGTGGGGACAGGGGTAAATTATGAAACTGGGCTTCCATTTTGTTATAAGTAAATGGGAGTTTTAACAAGCTTCGTGGATCCTAATGGCAACCTTGAGATGTAAATGAATGGTCATGTGATTGGCATGTTTGATCTATTTGTTTTGCTTTTGAATGTCTAACTAGTCTTTCTTATAAAGATTCCAGAATGGTTGTAAAGCTTTTTATAACATTTCCTTTTTTAGGGCTATGACAAGTAGAAGTTCCACCAAGGGAACTCGAGTTACCTGCTGGCCCATTTGATAAAGCTCTTTGCAAGTTATTCATCCTCCCACAGCCCAGATCAACTTCCCACAGCCCAGAGTCTGACTGAAAGATGGCTCTCCAAGGGAACAACCCACCCTACATGTGGCACTGGCATAGTATGTGTGCTGTGAGCATACAGGTGAGCATAACAGCACAGCACAGGAACAGGCCCTTTGGCCCACAATGTCCATGCCGACCAAAATGCCAAGTGAAACCAATCTCCTCCACCTGAATATAATCCATAGCATTTCATTCCCTGCACAGACATGTGGCAAATTCCCAGAAAAGTCCCAGATGTGAGAAATCCCAAAGGTGTTGCTCCTCTGTTTAACTAAATGTCGTAATTATTTTGCACTGTCATTGCCATGAGGTGATGTTATGACATCACTTTGAGCAGCTGGGCACAGCTGACTTTTAAAATAGTGACATTATTGAGGGTAGAGGAATTTTAATGTGTAAACACGATAGGAAAAATCCTCAGCAAATCATACACCTCTTTATGTTGCATTATCCCCTGTGTTTAGATACCAAATCTCTCCTTTGATCATGTTGGGAAGTGGGTGGTTTTGTTGGCACAGGAAACACATTGGTAAGTCGATCACAAGTGTACTCCTAAACCAATGCCTTCTAGTTTTAGACTCCCCTATCCTGGAGAAAATGGTATCCTGGATACCTGATCTGTAGGAGTTGGTATCTTTTGGATGACAGATTAAACAGAAGCCAGGTCTGTTGTTAAGTGGATGGAAAAAATGTCATGTTACTATTCCAAAGAGAGCAGGATAATTCAGCAGGGTGTTCTGGCAAGATCAATTGACATCATCGAAACAAAGGGTTGTCTGGTAATTATCTCGTTGCTGTGTGTGAGGGAGATGGCTATGCATAAATTGACTAGATTGCTCTCTACATCTCTAAAGTACACCACAAAAGAGTGCTCCTGGATATGAAATGCTTTGGGATCACCAGAACAGTGCACAATGTAGAAACCTACTTATAGAGTCACCAAGCACAGAAATGGGCACCTTCCGTACACCTATGTACAGCATTATTGTACACCTACGTACAGCGTTTTATTCTCCCCACATTCCCATCGACTAGCCACGGATTCTACCACTCACTTACGCGCTTAGAGTAATTTAGAGAAACCAATTAACCTGCCAACTTGCATGGATTTTGGATGTGGGAGGAAAGCACACACAGTCACAGGGGAAAATGTACAAATTCCATCATGGTCATGGCAAAACCTGGGTTACTGGAGCTGTGAGGCATTAGGATATCTGAGTTTGAGGAAACCCAGAAGTTGGACATAAAATGGTGTCTGGAGAGTAGGAGGAGAAGAAAACAATAACCACGAAAGGATTTCGAAAGGAACTGCAGATGCTGGTTTATACTGAAGAAGACACAAAGTCTTGGAGTAACTCAATGGACAAGGCAGCATCTCTGGAGAAAAATGACAGGTGATGTGTTGGGTTGGGACCCTTCTTCAGATTTATCTATCTAACCACCAAAGAGGGGGGGGGAGAGAGGGGGGGGGGGGAGAGAGGGGGGGGGGGGAGAGAGGGAGGGGGGGGGGGGAGAGAGGGAGGGGGGAGAGAGGAGGGGGGAGTGAGAGAGGTTCCTACAGAACAGAAACAGGCCCTTTCACCCAACTCGTCCAAGCTGTCCAAGATGCCCCATCGAAGCTACTCCCATTTTCCGTGTTTGGCCCATATCCCTCTAAATCTTTCCTACTCTTGTACCTGCCAAAATGTTTTCACATGTTATTAAGTTTACGTGCCTGAATTATTCCTCTGGCAGCCCGTTTAATATACCCAGCATCCTCCGAGTGAAAATGTTCCTAGAAAAAGTTCCTCTTTCTCCTTAAACCTATGCTCTCTCGTTCTTGATTCCCCTACCTTCACCCTATCTATTCCCTTCATGATTTTATAATCCTCCATAAGTTCACCCCTTACCCCCTTCACTCCAAGCAATAAAGTCCTGGCCTACACAACCTCCTTAAAGCTCAGCCCTCCAAGTCCTGGCAGCATTCATGAAAATCCTTTCTGCACTTTTTCCAGCTTAATGGCATCATTCCGATAGCAGTGACAGAAGTACGATTTTATTAAATTATTGTACAACTGTAACAAAATGTTCCAACTTCTATACTTGGTTCCCTGACTGTGTATAGAAGTCCAGCATGCCAAAAGTCTTCTTTTCCAACTAATTACCTGTCATGCCACTTTCAAGGAACTATGTAATTTTTACTCCTCATTCCCTCTGCGTTAAGCCTCACTGTTCACTGTGAAGGTCCTGTCCTGATTTGACTTCCTAAAATACAATATCTCACACATCTGAATTAAACTCCATTAACTATTCCTCCACCCACTTGCCCAGCTGATCAAGATCCCCTCTAATTATTGATAACTATCTTTGCAGTCTGCAATACCACCTATTTTGGTGCCATCTGCAAACTTATCAATCATACCTTCTACATTCTCATTATAAAATCTATTTGGATTCTCCCTAATCTTATCTACAAGAGCTGCTAGATTCCCTCATTTTGCCCTCCCAATTTCCTGCTTTAGAATGTTCCTTAAACCCCTATACTCCTCTTGGGATTGTAGCTGCCTATACCTGACCAAGCCTCAGGTATGGGCTTGGTCTATAAGAGAAATTAAGAATCTCAATTTCTCTTATTGCCTAGGTTCCTTGCTCTTACCTGCCTTGCCCATCAAATTAATAACATACATACCATGAACTCTTACTATCATACTCTCATGATGTCTTTTTGCCCACAAACAACCTACCCTAATAACCTTTTGCATGTTCCTGTCCAATGCCATCAATACCGCCACAGGGAATGGTACAAGCAGAGTCAATATCACCATTCAAGATGTGTTTGGATGAGCACTTGAATTGCCGAGGCTTACAGGGGTGTGGACCAAATGCTGGAATATGGAATTTACACAGCTCCTTGCCACTGGTCTGTATGAATGTGGTAGGCTGAATGGCCTGTTTCCAAGGGTATGTCTTCATGACTCTATGAATATGCAGCTAGCCATAAAATTCAGCACGGAACGTATCCTTGGACAAATTGTGGCAAATAAACCATTTAGAAAACCATTAGAGTTCCTGTTATTTTTGTTCTCTCCAGCTGGCACTAAATTAAGCATGAGTTTAATGCTCCATATGATTATTTGTTGTTCATCATCCAGTGTCAGACTTGGCACCTTGGATGTGCTTTTGCATTTGGGTCTGGGAGTTGCAAGTTCGAGTTCAAAGTATAGTTTGACAATCCAGCGCTACTTGAGCATTTTACCGTAAAACTCCAATAACCACTATCCAATTATTTGGAAATCCTGATGGTTCAGCCTCTGGCTCATTGGATAAAGCTTCCCGTATGCCCTTTAAGTCCGCCAGAGAAGTCTCCTGAATTCCCTTTGAACTTACTGGATGCTGTTTCCTGTGATCCCTTTAAACTCAATGGGATCACTAAAAAGCTTATGATATAACTGCATACCATTAGAGTGCATTAAAGTATTAATATGAATAATATCCAATAATCCAGAAATTCTGCCAGTCCAGCACACTCAAAATCTTGAGCGTGCCGGCACCATTAACGTACACCGGTGAGTGTACTGCTTCGCTTCCTGAAGTCGATCACAATCTCCTTTGTTTTGCTGACATTGAGGGAGATTTTGTTGTCATGGCACCAAATTATGAGGTTCACAATCTCCTTCCCGTTCTCCTTCTTGTCATTATTTGATATCTGGCCCACTACGGTGGTGTTCCCTGCAAACTTGTAAATTAAGTTGGATTGGTATTTGGCTGCACAGTTGTACGAGTGTACAAGAAGTACACAGACGTCTTAACCTTAGTCTGAAGAAAGGTGTCGACCTGAAACATTGGACATTCCTTCTCTCCAGAGATACTGCCTGTCCTGCTGAGTTACTCCAGCTTTTTGTGTCTTTCTTCGGTCTTAGCCTTCACCTGGGAATGGACCTCATTGTTCATGTATGGTTTTGTTTGGGAAACACTCGGATTGTCTTTTCAGCAAGCATTCCTCTACGCAATTACTAACGAAGTCAGTCACAGCAGTCATTTAGGGTGGCCGCAGATTAGCTGAATATGGACCAATCCACTGACTCAAAGTAGTCGCATAGAATGTCATCTGTTCTGCAGACCAGCACTGAAAGACTTTCTGTACCAGATCTTCCCTCTTCAGTCTCACTCCAGTCACTCTCTCTTCTTGCTTCTCCAATCACATACCTCTACATTCAAGGACCGTTTCTTCCCAGTTGCATCCGGCAACTGAACTGTCCTCTCACCAGCTAGAGTATGGTCCTGACCTCCCATCTACCTCATTGGACACCTTCAATGGACTTTATCAGATTTATCTTGCACTTGTAGCGACCATAGAAAGTCGTCCTAGTTGTCGAACCCTCAGATTGGCCAGCAAGGTCACGTGTGGGTGCGACCGTAGGGATTGGTCCAGAGAGCGACACCGCTGATTGGACAGCGTGGTCATGTGCGCTTTTGGCGCCCGAAAAGAGTTAGTTGGGAGACGTCTTCGAAGAGAACAGTTAGTTTTAATGGTTGTCTGTAATCTTGTTAAGAAAACTTTGTAATCGAATATTGCTGTCGCAATAAACTTCTTCAACAAAGAACAAGTTTCCAGACTCGCCATACACTAAACATTATTCCTTTTATCCTTTTATCCTTTAACTGTACACTGTGAATGGCTTAATTATAACCATGTATAGTATTTTCTTTGATTGAAAAGCATGCAACAAAAGCTTTTCACTGCACCTTGGTGCAGTAGACAATAATAAACTAAACTAAACTAGAACATTACAATAGTGATTTGCTATCAAAAGCAATGAAGTGGTTATGCATCTATTTGGGATATTACAACGTAATAAAAAGAGGTGCATGAATGTAATTCTGTCTTTCCATAATAGTCTTTTGTATGGAGTTTTAAACAAAATATTTTGTAAAGTTACGTACACAGTCATGGGGTTTATTACAGTAGTGTCATGGGTGATATATTGATAATTTTGAACAACATGTTCTCAGAGCTGGATTGGCAATGATGTGCAATGGACCTCTGCCAAAAAATTGAGCCACATTCCACCACGAGAAGAATGGTGTTCAGTGTGGCCTCAAGGGACTCTGAGGGGCATCAACTCAACACACTAAAACCGCTGTGAGATCAGTGTGTAGGAATCCCTTAGCTGCAACTAGTCCTAGGGTAAGTTAAGGGTGTTTTGCCAGCCTGTCTATATTAATCACAAAATGTCCTTTTGTGAACAAATAAATTATAGTTAGGTGAAACAATTTCAAATTTCAATTTGATAAATGAAACCATCATATATCACACAATCGCACCCAAAATAAATCCATTATAAGAAAACCGCAGTCTCCAAACGTTACCAGCCTAGAGGGATTTATAATAATGGATTAAGGCTGCCCTTTTCGCAGATAGCCCATCTTCAAACAATGTATCCTGAACAGAAGGAGAAGGTAATTATCTAAACAGCAAGGAAGAGATCATATCTTCAACTACTCACACCCATTAAATCAACTAATTTGAATTTATCAAATGTGTTCAGGAATGTTTTCTCAGGCAATATGTAGAGGGCCTTACAAGGGAGAGGGCAAAGGTTAATCTCCTCTTAGTAAATTGGAAGGGCAAGCGACTGAAGTGTCTGTGGACGAGCATTTTTCTACCAGCAACCACTGTTCTATTAGCTTTAAAGTAGTTATGGATAAAGATAGGGTGGGCCCACAACTTAAAAGTCTGAATTGGGTCAAGGTCAACTTTGATGGTATTAGACAGGATCTTGTTAAAGTTGATTGGAATAGGTTATTTGCGGGGAAAGGAACGCCCGGAAAGTGGGATGTATTTTAAAGTGTGATGAGATGACACAATTTCAGGGCAGACATGTTCTAGTTAGGGTGAAGGGCAAGGCAGGTGGGAGTAAGGAAGCTGGGACGATGAGAGAAATTGAGGCTCTCATCAGGAAAAAGAAAGAGGCATGGGACATCTATCAGCTGCTGGGACACATGCACATGGGCACGCACACGCACACACACACAAGCACATGGACACACACACACACACACACACACACACACACACACACGCACACACGCACGCACACACACACACACACACACACACACACACACACACACACACACACACACACACACACACACACACACACACACACACACACACACACACACACACACACACACACACACTTTCTCACGTCTACATACACCACCTTCCTCAACGCCTCCAACCTGATCCCCTCACTCCTTCAGATCCTACTTCTGTTGACTACCCCCCAGTGCTTCTGTCAGTCTTCCCCTCGTTCAGTTCCACTCCCTCTAGTAATTTAATTTACAGTATTATAAGATGTTTTTATATAAAACTAGCAGCTGAATTAAATCTTTGCTGCCTTACCTTTATTATTTGGAAACATTTAGCATGGAAACATACTCTTTGCACAAGGTGTTTATGCCAACCAAGATGCTCCATCTAAGCTAGTGCCACCTGCCTGTGTTTGGTCAAATGTATTTTAATTGTTGGCACACTACCTGCCTCAACTACCTCTTCTGATAGCTTGTCTACATATGCATCATCCTCTGTCTGAAAATGTTGCTCCTTGGGTTTCTATTCAATCTTTCTCCTCTCCCTTAAGCCTACTCTGGGTAAAAGATTCTGTGTATTCACCCTACCTATTTTCCTCATGATCTGATACACCTTTATAAGATCACACAATAGCCTCCTTCACTCCAAGGAATAAAGTGCTACCCTGCCCAACCTGCTCCCTATAGATCAGGCCCACAAGTCCTGCCAAACCGGTGTAAATCTCAGTTGTACCCTCTCCATCTTAATGACATTCTTCCTATCGCAGGGTGGTCAAAACTGAACACAACACTCCAAATGAGCCCACATGAAAATCTTGTACAACTGTATCATAACATCCCACATTCTATACTCAATCCCTGGAATAATGGCCAATATACCATAAGCCTTCTTGACCACCCTATCTACCTGCGACATCATTTTCAGGGAACTATGTATGTGCAGTCCTATATCCTTTTGGCCTACAACACTTTCCAGAACCCTACTATTCACTGTAAGGGTATTGCCCTGGTTTGACTTCACTAAATGCAATACCTCATACTCATGCATTAAACTTCATCAATGATTCTGATGGTGTCACCAATGACGTGTACAGTTATAACATGATGACCTAACTCTTGTACTTATTGCCCTCACCGATGAAGACAAGCACACGAAACACCATCGTCTGCGGAAACTCATGAATGCAGTGCTTGTTGGGGAATGGGAAACCAGTGAATAAATTCATGTTCCAGGAGCAGAATTAGGCCATTCGGCCCAGAAAGTCTATTCTGCCATTTAATCATGGCTGATCTATCTCGCCTTCTCAAGCCCATTCTCCTGCCTTCCCCCCATAATCACGGACACCCTTACTAATCAAGAATGTGTCAATCTCCGTCTTGAAAATATCCAATAACTTGGCCTCCACAGCTGTCTGCACCAATTAATTCCACGGATTCACCACCCTCTGACTAAAGAAATTCTCCCTCATCTCCTTTCTAAAGTTACGCCCTTTTATTCTGAGGTTATGGCGTCTGGTCCTAGACTCTCCCACTAGTGGAAATATTCTCTCCACATTCACTCTATCCAGTCCTTTCACTATTCAGTAAGTTTCAATGAGGTCCCCCCCCTCATCCTTCTAAACTCCAGCCAGTATAGGCCCAGTGCCTTCAAACGCTCATCATATGTTAACCCAATCATTCCTGCGATCATTCTCGTAAACCCCCTCTGGACCCTCTCCAATGCTCCTTCCTCAGATATGGGTCCCAAAACAGCTCACAATACTCCAAATGCTGTCTGACCAGTGCCTTATAAAGCCTCAACATTACATCCCTGTTTTTGCATTCTAGTACAGGAGCTTCGGGAGTTACATAAAGTGATACAGTGTGAAAACAGGCCCTTAGGCCCAACATGCCCTCACCGGCTAACATGTCCCATCTACCCTAGTCCCACCTGCCTGCGCTTGGTCCATATCCCTCCAAATCTGCGATATCCATGTACCTGTCTAACTATTTCTTAAACCTTGGGATAGTCCCAGCCTCAACTACCTCCTGTGGCAGCTTGATCTGTACAACCACTTGTGTGAAAACGTTACTCCTCAGATTCCTATTAAATCTTTTCCCCTTCACCTTAAACCTATGTCCTATGGTCCTCGATTCACCTACCCTGGGCAAGTGACTGAGCCTCTACCCAATCTATTCCTCTCATGATTTTATATGTGTGGAAAACCAATGAATGCACTGTATGTAATACTGCGCACCACTTCAGAAATTGTGTCCATTGGGCTGGGCCTGTCTGTAAAAAGCCAGTGAATGCAATGGAAGCTGCACAGTGAATTTTGCTTCTGAAACCTAGCTTCTTAGATGTCAGCAGAAACAACTTTCAGAAGTGGAGTACAATACTACCACAGTATGCACTTGGGACAAGAGACAAGGGGTAATTTCAAACACCAGACACTGCAGTAAAACTAAGTGAAAGACTTCCGTCTACATGCTGCCTTTCATAACTTTACATTCTCTTCATGTGCTTTACAGCAAATGAGGTATTTTTGTAGCTGCTGTTGAAATATATCCAGACGGTGTTTAAATACCTTACCTCATTTGCTGCAAAGCACCTAAAGGGAATGTAAATCTATGAAAGGCACCATATAGACCTAAGTGTTTCACTTGGTTTTACTGCAGTGTCTGGTGTTTGAAATTTCCCCTTGTCTCTTGTACCAAGTTCAGAGACACTCAACAGCCGAGACTCAAACAATATGTCCCAGCCAAGTTTATCTAATAACGCGTTTCTCGTAAACCATGGACGCGTTACTAAATAAATTTGGCTGAGACATATTGTTTGAGTCTCGGCTGTTGACCTTTGTCAGTCCAGCTGTTTTGATGTAGAAGGAGCAGTCACATTAAGGTTGAAATTGGTGGATGCTTCACTGGCAAGCCCCTGGAGCCAGCAACCTCCTGATGCCCTTGTGTCAGAGAACAACGGACTTCCTAAAGTGAACTGGAACGTTTCCAACAAGCTCTGTTGGGAGTCTGTGCTGATCTTGATTAGATCAGTGAGAATTTGTGGAAATACATAAGAATAAGCTTTTGCGTCTGTGTGGCTGGATTAGGAACTGCGTACCACGCCTTAATCAAGGCATCAGGCAGACTATTCATGTGAATGATATAATGCAATTACATCAGAAGGGAAAAAACAGTGCTCTGGATAAGACTAGCATTTCAATTGCCAAATGTGTCTCATCATGCAAAACAGGTTATAATGAAAAATCATGGGATGGAAAGTCATTGCCCTGTTACATTGCTTACTAATTATTCCCAGTAGTATCTGTTCTCCTTTCCGATGTTAAGTATCTGTAACATCTGAGTTTTGCAATAAAATTTAGAGAACAAGTGCATGCAGGTGACATGACTGTCTCACTTTAACTAAGCATGGGTTAGTGACTCCTCCCAATATTGAGGACATCTAAATTTTTCCATGGAGACGCAAGCAACTGCAGATGCTGAAATCTTGAGTGAAAAACAAAGTGCTGGAGGAATTCAGCA
The DNA here is from genome assembly GCF_053455715.1 of Rhinoraja longicauda. Classification (NCBI taxonomy): domain Eukaryota; kingdom Metazoa; phylum Chordata; class Chondrichthyes; order Rajiformes; family Arhynchobatidae; genus Rhinoraja; species Rhinoraja longicauda. The sequence goes on from NC_135956.1 coordinate 53,447,868, forward strand.
GGTCAGGCTGCATCTACGGAGAGAAAAGGACAGGGATATTTCTGGTTGAAACCCTTCTTCAAACTGATGGAGTAGATGGGACAAAACTGGTAAAGAGAGGTGAGGGCAAGCACTGGGGTAAGAACTGGTAAAGAATAGGTGGATACTAGTGAGGAGGAGTGTTTGGCAGATGGGTGGTATTGTGAACTAAGCAAACTTGGAGACTTAAGCTGTTTAATAGAAAAGTCTTTATTTATCAGGAGCAAACATTCTCATGGAGAGCCTCTCAATAGAATATCTCAAACTCAAAGTACATCGTTTTTATACCCTTAAGATCAAAGATAACAGAAGGTGAATCGATGCGATTTCAAAAGCTATGATGATATTGTTTACATTGATATTTTGAGTCTGACAGAAGGTTCCATTGAATTATATATTCACATTGTGAGCGCATTGTAATCGGCAAAACACCTCTGAATGTTCAAACAAAAACCAAAGACCAGTGGCGCAGCAGTAGAGTTGCTGCTTTACAGTGCCAGAGATCTGGGTTCGATTCTGATTACGGATGCTGTCTGTATGGAGTTTATACGTCCTCCCTGTGACCTGCGTGTGTTTTCTCCGGGCGCTCCGGTTTCCTCCTCCGCTCCAAAGAAGGACAGGTTTGTAATCTAATTGGCTTGGTAAAATTGTAAATTATCCGTAGTGTGTATAGGATAGTGTTAGTGTGCGAGAATCGCTGGTCGGCGCGGTCTTGGTGGGCTGTATGGCCTGTTTCTGCACTGTATCTTTGCTGGGACTAAGTAATTCATATGGATGGTCAAAAAGCTTCAGAGAACACGGAATCCATATACCCAAAATTCATGTTGTGAGGGCTGGCCCTCTCTAGTGCACAAATACCCCTATCATTGCTATTCAGACAAATAGGCCTATGAGCATGTTTGATTCGCCAAGTGACAAGTATCTCTGGTCTGAAAGTTTTCTTCATCCCTATCACAATGATGTGAAATAACTTAAGCTGAAGATCTCAGGTTTGATGCAGGCCAAATTAATCTACCCCTAACATTCAGTTGATGCAGATGAGAATGTGTTGTGGTCATATGTAACAAAATATGTGTAGGATTCAAGGACAGAGATCATTGACTGAAGAAAGCACATCCTGAAGAGTAGACAGCACTGTTTGTTTTCAAAGCTGTCCTTTTAATTTTCTACTGATTACTATTTGTAATGTATATTGACAAAGACATTCTGAAGGCTGGTCCAAGAAGCCTAATGAATCTTTCTGAGCATTCAAAGTCAGTAAATATTATTTTCTACTGTTATTTATTTATCGATCAAATCAGTCTACCTGCTATCTACCAACAGCCTCGATTAAGCTGAACTCACCTAAAGTGTATTGGCTTCACGTCATCCTTGGACTGTTGAAAGCTCACATCCCGATCTCACACTTTACAGGTACTTCCACCAATGGCAGCTACATTACATTTATAAAGGACCTACTTTCCAAGAGAATATGGTGCACAGTGAACCGCTGAATGTCACTGAAACATTGAGTCCAACAACAGAGAAGCATCACAATGAATCTCTTACCCCAGCACTGGATCACGCAGAGTTTCTTGGAAACATGTCAGTGCTCCAAGCTAAAACACACATAGTTGAAATCATATGCTTGTCCTACTCCGTCTCCAGGTTGCATAATGCTTTGAAAGTCATTGAGTCATAGAAATACACAGCATGGGAACAGATATTTCAGCCCACTGAATCCACATGAACCACCACCCACCCATTTACACTAGTGCTACGTTAAGGTCATTCTTTTTATTCTTCCCACATTCTCATCAACTCTCGCCAAATTCTAATATTCATCAATGCACTGCAATTAACCAAAAAAACAGCACATCTTTGGAACATGAGAGAAACCCAGTGCACCTGGAGGAAATCCACGTAGTCACAGGGAAACCTGCAAGCTTCATATGGACAAAGGCCCAGGTCAGGATTGAATCGGATATCTGACGCTGTGAGGCAGCGACTCCACTACTCTGCCTCCGCCGCCTCTGCGCCCAGGGTGAGGTGTTTCACACTAGGGCATCAGAGATGTCCTCATTCTTTAGGAAACTGGGGTTCCCCACTTCCATTATAGATGAGGCTCTCAATAGGGTCTCCTCTATATCCCGCAGCTCCGCTCTTGCTCCCCTCTCCCCATTCATAACAAGGATAGAGTCCCCCTTGTCCTCACCTTCCACCCCATCAGCCATCGTATGCAACAAATTATCCTCCAACATTTCCGCTACTTCCAACGGGATTCCACTACTGGCCACACCTTCCCATCTCCATCCCTTTCTGCTTTCCGCAGAGACTGTTATCTCCATAACTCCCTGGTCCACTTGTCCCTTCCCATCCAAACCACCCCCTCCCCAGGTACTTTCCCCTGCAACCGCAGGAGATGCAACATCTGTCCCTTTACCTCCCCCCTCGACTCCATCCAAGGACCCAAACAGTCTTTCCAGGTGAGGCAGAGGTTCACCTGCATCTCCTCCAACCTCATCTATTGTATCCGCTGTTCCAGATGTCAACTTCTCTACATCGGCGAGACCAAGCGCAGGCTCGGCGATCGTTTCGCTCAACACCTTCGCTCAGTCCGCCTTAACCAACCCGACCTCCCGGTGACTCAGCAGTTCAACTTCCCTTCCCATTCACAATCTGACCTTTCTATCCTGGGCCCCCTCCATTGTCAGAGTGAGGCCCAGCGCAAATTGGAGGAACAGCACCTCATATTTCGCTTGGGCAGCTTACACCCCAGCGGTATGAACATTGACTTCTCTAACTTCAGATAGTTCCTCTGTCCCTCTCTTTCCCCTCCCCTTCCCAGTTCTCCCACTAGTCTTCCTGTCTCCTACTACATCCTATCTTTGTCCCGCCCCTCCCCTGACATCAGTCTGAAGAAGGGTCTCGACCTGAAACGTCACCCATTCCTTCTCCCCCGAGATGCTGCCTGACCCGCTGAGTTACGCCAGCATTTTGCATCTAGCTTCGATTTAAACCAGCATCTGCAGTTTTTTTTCTTAGTAATTGCACAACTGTATATTTACTGTTTTAAGTATTCTTGTTGCATTCTGTGGGTGCTTAGTGAATTATGTCATAGGTGCTGTCTAAGCTATTAAAAAAACCAAAATCTCTGCTCGAGATCTCATTGCAACCTCCTACTCTAACTTCCATTCCACTGCTACCAAAGATGGGATGACACCTCTGACAGGGAATACTTGATGCACACAACTTCCACATGAACAGAATGGGCCACATAGTGCCTCCTCTGTCTTATAACTCTTCAGGAGACAAGCACATTAAAATAGGCATGATCTGCCCTGTTTCTGCTGGGAAAGGAGCCTGTTGTGATACATCTGGATTTTTGGATGATGGGGCAGCACTGTGGCAGTTTACCACAAAGGCTCAGCTTCCTGTGTTCGATCTGAACTTCCAGTGTTGTCTTTGTGCAACTTGCACCTTCTCCTGTGATGGCCAGGATTTCTTCTGGTGCTCTGCTTTCCTTCCAGATCTTAAAGATGTGTTGATTAATAGATTAATTTAGTGACTGGAGCTAATGGACATGTGAGAGAGAATAGGCTTTAGGTTAATAGGTGGGGATGGGAAATGAGAGGATTGCTTTGTGAGCTAGCATTGATTCAATGGGATGTACGGCCTCCTGCTATACTGAAATAAATGAAACTTGCTATGAACATCTATTGAACTAGATACTATTTCGTATTACATTCCTCTTTGTACAGTTAGCATGCTAATGAATTTTCCCTTTTTCTATTTAACTCTAGTTAAGAGTTTGGTTTGGTCTCTTTAGTTTAAGACAGAATGAAAGGAAACTGTTTAGATTACCATGAGTGTGTCAACTCTTTGTAACAACTATTCAATTAAGCTCACAACCTCGCACTTTGTCGACAGGCCTTCGAAAAACACAAAAACATAGGTACAATGGGAGGGATTGACATGTTGGGCCAAATGTCCACTGACAGTGCAGGCTCTATGACTCTAGGAAATTTAAGCAAGAGGCAGCCATTTAGTTTTTGCACTATCCAGTAACAACATGCTGGATAGTTACCTCTAAAAAGGTGATTTAAGTTATTGGCAGCAGCATGTAAATTATAATTATGAGCCAGGAATTTTGGCCATCCCACCTTCGGTAGCAGTAGAGTCAAAAGATCATTAGTAATAGGAGCAGAATTAGGCTATTCCGCCATTCAATCATGGCTAATCTATCTCCAACTCCTAACCCCATTCTCATGCACTGCTCCACACCATTAAGATAGTGAATGCTTTTGGAATATGCAGAAAGGTATCATTCTCAATGAGTAAAATAACTGTTTTCCTTGGAACCAAGCATAAGTAAGGACTTTGTTATTGTGTTCGTACTATTGGTACCTGAAGAGCAGATTGGGGTGGCGGATTGCGGATTGTGGATTGCTTTAACTGGCATCTGAAAGTTTAGGTTAGACCAAAAAACAGCTGAAATTTATGCTTCAGATCCCTATCCATCAGCACTGGTAAATGTCCAACAAGGGCAGGAATGGGTTTATCTCTATTATATTCCATTGAAATGTGCAAAGTACATAAAACAGGAACATACTATTTAGTCCATGGAACCATTCTGTTGTACATGCACATTACTTCCCAACCTACTTCACTTAACCACAACAACGTATCTTCCCTATTTATCCCATACTCATTCAGTTTCCTCTTAAATGCAACATCACATGGTTTCAATTACTCATTGTGGTAGCGAGTTCCACATTCTAACCACAATCAGTGTAAAAGAGATTCCCCAAATTACCTACTGGGTTTACTAATGACCTTCGTCCAACAAAGTATCCTAGTTCCGGACTCTCACGCAACTGAAAGCACCCTCGATGCCCACCCTTCATCATGTAAGGACTTCTGAGGTCATGTCTTGGATTTTACTTATGGCAGGAATAAGTCCCTGCTGGTTTTGTCTTTCCTGATATTTGTCTCTCTTTTAGTTCAATAGTCGTTTATTTGTCACAAATAAATGTGTAGTGAAATGAAACATTACCCGCAGTTGAACAATAAGACCAATAAGAATAATCAATAAAAATGCAATAACACATACAATCATAAACTAACACCAAACAAATAGAAACATCCATCACAGTGAGTCTCCTCCAGTCCCTCCTCACTGTGATGGAAGGCCACAATGTCTTTTCTCTTCCCCTGCCGTCTTCTCCTGCAGTCAGGCTGTTGTCGTTGCCACGTCGGGGCGGTCGGGGCTCCTGACATTGAAGCCCCCACTGGGCGGTGAAAGGTCCGCGGCCTATTTCAGGCCGCGCCGGTCGGTGAAAGGTCCGCGGCGGGCCGACCCAAGCCCCGCGATTCGGGGCGGGCGAACACGCTGCCTCTGCCGCTGCCGGTGCTCCCGATGTCGGCCCCCACCCAGGGGCCTGCGGGCTTCCGACGTCCACGCGGCCCGCGCCGGAGCCTCCGGAGACGAGTCGCAGCCGCTCCCGCAGCATCCGCAGGCAGCCAGCGCCGCAGGTGGTGAGTCCGGGCCGCGGGCTCTGCGAACCAGAGCCCCAGGTGGTCCCAGGTGCATGGCCGGTGGTAGGCCGCAACGGGAACGGAGACACGACACAGAAACAAAGGTCACGTCTCCGTTCGGGAGAGAGAATTTTACAGTTCCCGTTCCCTCCCACCCCCCCACATAACATACAAACCCTACACCGTATTAAAACTACAATTCATACAAAAACAACAAAAAACACAAAAGACAGACGGACTGCTGGCAAGCCGCAGCTGCGACGGCAGTGCTGGCTCCTCCCTCCAGTTGCCTGGACTCTCCCTTTTCATATTGATATTTCCAGGAGTCAATAGAGACCTGTAAGATTACATTACTGTGCAAGTTTTCTTTTTCAGGAGGGCAGAACTAAAGAAAGGCAAGTGACACAAATATTAGATGTAGAAACGGGGATTGGGGCAATGTGTCTATTAGCATAGACTGACCTCTAGTGGATGTTCGATTCTCATGCAGGGAAGTTACACCAATAAATAAATGCAACTAGTCATGAATCAAAGTTAATCAAGTTGGCATTGCTATATTGTAATAAGTACAACTGTTAATTTCACAAGTTCACAAGTTATAGGAGTAGAATTAGGTCATTCGGCCCATTGAGTCTACTCCGACATTCAATCATGGCTGATCTCTGCCTCCTCATCCCATTTTCCTGCCTTCCCCCCTTAACCCTTGACACCCATTCTAATCAAGAATTTGTCTATCTCTGCCTTAAAAATATCCACTGACTTGGCCTGCTGTTGGTACGTAGTTCGGTTTCCTCTCACACTCCAAGGACGTACAGGTTTGTAGGTAAATTGGTAAAATGTAAAAATTGTCCCTAGTGTGTGCAGGAAAGTGTTAATATGCGGGGATCGCTGGTCGGCGAGGATCCGGTGGACCGAAGGGCCTGTTTCCATGCTGTATCTCTAAACTAAATAAACTAAAAAAAAGTACTGAGACAACTCAAAAGTCTTCTGACTCAGAGGCGAGAGTTCCACAACATGATTCATGGCCAATCGCTTAATAACCTTAACCAATTGGTTGATGTAGCAAGAGGATTGTTTGCATTTACGAACATCTTTTCCATAAGTTTCATTTCTTTCATTCTGATGAACATTGCTTGGCAGCCACAAGTCTGGTTATTATCTTTCAACATACCACCCAGCTGACTGGATGCAGGAATGAAAGGACCATTTCTGTGAACCAGTTGCGTTTCTGCAAAATTCTGGCAAATGACCATATGTATTGGTCATTGTCATAATTTGCCATAGTTCCCGACGGGCCTTGCAGACAGAAGGCGTTCCGACGGGCCGCGGCTGTGGACAGGGAATGCAGCCAGAGGCTTTTATCGAGGCGCCGCGGTCTCGATGCCTCCCGGATCGCTGCAGAGAAGCCCGGGTCAGGGCCCGGCTGGGGCCTCGCGGGTAGGAGCCCGGTCGGGGGAAGTGGTCGGGGGAAGTGGCCGGTGGAACCCGCGGCTGGGGCCCAGGTCGGCACCGTGGAGGCGTGAAGAGGGGCGTCGACAGCGGTGAGGCCTTGGCGGTGGCAGCAGTGAAGCCTCGCAAAGATGGGGCCTCGGCGTTGGTAAAGCCTTGTAGCGGCGGCGATGCCTCGTGGGTTGACCCACGGTCGATGGTCGATGACAGCGTGGTGGACCACTGTAAGGGGGGGAGGGGAAGAACAATGGAGGACCCGACGTGGGGTGGACCGCTGTGAGGGAGGTGGGGGGAGAACAATTGGGGGGGGGGGGTGGGATAAAGGACAATAGGGAACCGGCGTGGGGGGAACTGTTGGGTGGGGGACGACAAAAGGAGGAGCTTGTAACTTTGTCAACGCTGTAGGTGGCTGCTCTTTGTATACATTGTGAATGCAAGCAAAGAATCTCACTGTGCATAGTCACATGTGACTATAAAGTATTCCTATTCCTATTCCTAGTAGGAATTGAGCTCTGGAAACTAAAGTTATAAAACCTCATGTCATTCATTCTAAACTTGGAAAAATCTTTGAAGATCACAACAAAAACATTTAAAGCACATCTGTGGATTTGCTTAAATGGAATAAAAACATAAAATGCAGGGAATACTCGAAGGACATTCATGAGAGTTCATGTATCAGATTGCTGACCTTTCATCTGTGCTGGATAAGGTGCAAAGTGCAACTTAAGCAAGAACCTAGGTAGAGGAAGAATGAGGTGAGGAAATCAGGTTATGAGACAGGGTGAAAGACAGGAGAGATCAGTGACAAATGGACAATGGTGCAGGCAAAAGGAAGGGAATTGGACAAGCAAAGAAACAAAAGATAGGCACAAAAAGCTGGAGTAACTCAGCGGGCCAGGCAGCATCTCTGGAAACAAAAGGGCAGCTGGTGCATGCAAACGCCACCACCTACATATTCCCCTCCAGGTTGTAGTCTTTCTGACTTGGAAATATACTACTGGTCCTTTATTATTACTGGTGCTGACTCCTGGGAACTCTGCAACCAACAACGTTGTGCAAATATCTTCACCAGAAGGACTGGAGTAGTTCAAGAAAATGCCGGCTTTGTGAATGACACCTAATCCCCCAAAATGTTTAAAAAAAAATTAAGTGGTTTAGCACCCTTGACTTTATCATGCTCTGAAAATCTCAAACACAGAACCAGTCCTGTGTCAAATTGTAGTAATAAAAAAATACAGCTTTAACTGTGCATTTGTTGTACTGCTGCTTTGGAATTTGTAATCCATTTTATTTGAGTGAGCTGTTTACCACACATTGCACAAGAACTCTCAGAGCTTATCTGAGCAGAAATGTGAGCAAGAAAACTCCCATCCCGTTTCCTGATACCAGCAGTATCTCAGGGTAGGGTGAGTTTCTGTTGGGAAAGATCCATCTGTTCAGTTTGCATTGTCGTAAGAAATTGCCTGAAACCTTACATTCATGCACTAGAGGGCAATACATTCACAAGCTCTGACTGTCAGAGGTCTGTTGGAGGAAGCTTTGAGAAGCATTTCATTCATTTTCTGCACAGCAGCAGAAAAAAACCCTCAACTTGCCATTGTTGCAGGGTGATTAGACATTGGCATTCCTGTGCTTTGTTAAACTCTTGGGGATTATATCAATCATTTGTAGGAATGCAGCAGAATGCAAAACTATAATAATATCAATGCCATTTTTATTTTAATGTTACTGGTGCAAAGCTTTGAGTGCTTTGAGTAAAGCTAACAAATGCTGGGAATTTGTTAATGGTAGTGGGGGTGTGTTTCATGTGGCTGATTGCTGAAAGCTGAACTGGATTTAAATTGGGGCCAAATTGAAACTGGATCTTGTGTAGCCTTGGGAGAATGCAAGGAAGTGTGTTTTTGTGGGGTCAGTTCTGCAGTTTCAGTTCACCGAACAGAACCATATTGACTTGAACTGCGATATAAGTTCAAGCACAGTAAAAATAGTTGTGTAGTACAGCAATTGGTATTTTCAGGGGAAACTAACCAATTTTTTTCCCCTTCTTTAGTCATAATATTATTAAATGAGTGCTAAATGAGTTTGTAAACTGAAAATTGATTAACCAGGTATATTCAAGTCTGAGGTCAATAGACATTTGAACTCTAAGGGAACCAAGATTTATGGGGATATGGCCAGACAGTAGATCTGGCCAAACTTTGTATCAGCTATGATTTTATTCAATGATGTATGACCAACAGGATTATCGAATTTGTATGTCCTCATGGGAGAGTGCTTGGTTCAAATTAGCTGTTGTACTTCTCGCAATTTAAAAAAGTGACTGCCCTTTAGAAGCACTTTCCTAGCTGCAACGTGCTTTATAATGCCTTGGAAATCATAATAATATATTCCTTTATTCGTCCCACACCGGGGAAATTTACAAAAAAAAGAACGCAAATATGAGTATGTTTTCTTCTTCAAATTCACTTTCTGTAGCTGTTCCCAAGGCTTGAATTTTTATTTGCTTATCGGCAGTCTGGTTTTTACTCTTGGGATTAACTATTCCGAGCAAATTGTATTTTGTCCTGTGGAAATCAAAGACAGGCATGAATCTCTCAAAAGAATGTGACTGGCTCTGTCAATGTTTCAGACACAAAGCAGTCTGCAGTCCCAACTTAGTGAGGGACTGCTTTGCGCTTTGGTTATCCAGGTCTTTGTTGCACTTTATTCTTGAGTCTACAGATGAAAGGAAATGAAAGAAAACTTTCCGATAATGCATTAGATATGAAAAGCAAGAAAAAATGCAGCTGGGAAAAGCAACAGTTAAAATTCCCATTTTTAACATTGTCATTGACACAGAGCGACAATCCCTTTGCCTGATAGTGAAGCCCAAAAGACTGTTCCTTTCGCATTCTTTGACAGTTAGCATTGAGAGTGTCATCATTTATTAAGTTTTATGGTTAGGTCTAAACGAAAGGACAGCTGAGTAGATTAAATTAATTTGCATCCTACTGCAAATTGATATTATTATTTCCTGTCTTTTTTTAATGTCCACCTTTAGGATCTAGGTGTAACATCTAAGGCCGACATTCGTGGCCATTAATGATACTGGAATGTACCACATAGAGCTGTGGTGTCTCACAGCTCCAGTGGCCTGACTCCCAGTATTGTCTGCATGGAGTTTGCCCATTCTCGCTGTGACTGCATGGATTTCCACTGGGTGCTCTGGGTTTCTCCCCAAAGATATTAGCCATTGAAAATTAACCCTAGTATGCAGGTGAGTAGTACAATCTAGGGTGATTTGCTGGGAATGTGGGGAGATTAAAATGGGAATAGTGTAAGATTAGCATAAATGAGTGCTTTCACCTCACCAGCATCCACATCCAACACATTATCCTCTGACATTTCTGTCATCTCCTAAGGGGTCCCACCACTAATCGCATCTTCCCATCTCCACCCCTTTCCTCCTTCTGCAAGTCCTTGGTTCACTCATCCATTCCCACCCAAACCACCGAATCCCGAGGTACTTTCTTCTGCAACTGCAGGAGATGCAATACCTGTCCTTATACCTCCTCCCTTGACTCCAACCAGGGACCCCGACAGTCCATTCAGGTTAAACAGAGCCTCACTTGTACCCTCCTCTACTGCATCCGGTGGTCCTGATGTGAACTCCTGTACATCGGCGAGACCAAATGTAGACTCAACAACCATTTCGTTGAACACTTACGCTCAGTCTGCCAAGGCCTACTGGATCTCCCGGTTGCCAACAGTTCAGCTCCCCTTCCTCTTCCCATTCCCATACTGAAATTTCTGCCCTGGGCCTCCTCCATTGCCAGTGAGGCCACGCACAAATTGGAGGAACAGCACCTCATATTTCGCATGGGTAACTTACACCCCAGCGGTACGAATATTGAATTCTCTAATTTTAAGTAACTTCTACTTACTCCCCTCTTCCCCCCCTCCCCTCCCCCTTGCCCCCTTCCTCTACCCTGAATGTTTTACCAGTTCCACAATTATCCATGTTCTTTTCCTCTTCTGCTCTTGAGGACGGCATGGTGGTGCAGTGGTAGAGTTGCTGCCTTACAGCGCTTGCAGCGCCGGAGACCCGTGTTTGATCCCGACTATGGGTGCTATCTGTACGGAGTTTGTATGCTCTCCCTGTGACCGAGTGCATTTTCTCCGAGATCTTCAGTTTCTTCCCACACTCCAAAGATGTACAGGTATGTAGGTTTCTTGACTTGGTATATGTGTAAATTATCCCTAATGTGTGTAGGATAGCGTTAATGTGCGGGGATCGCTGGTCGGTGCGGACTCGGTGGGCTGAAAGGCCTGTTTCCATGCTCTATCTCTAAACTAAAACTAAACGAAATCACACTTTCCCAAGTCAACAATGGGCTTACTAGGCACTGTCCTGCCTTGAGTACATTTGTTGCCAAACCTGATTGGTTCTATTCTTTCCTCGCCTCAAGCTCTTCACCTCTCCCCCACTCCTCATCCCCTACTTCCAGTCTGAAGAAGGGTCCCGACCTGATGAAAAGTCACCTATCTGTTTTCTCCAGAGATGCCGCCTGACCTGCTGAGTTACAGTACTCTAGAACTTTGTGTCTATCTTTATCATTGGTGCAAACTCATTTGGTTGAAGGGCCAGTTTCCATGCTGCATGTTTCCATGCGTAATTTCATACAGGGCTGGGCAATGCCCTTGCCCCTTTGAGTGAATATGGGTGAACTCTGTCTTGCATCCTCTCTTTCCGGCCTAGGAGCCATACTGTGTATTGCCACTGCCTGGTTGCCATGGAGAGCATGCCTATAAAGGCCGTTCCTCTGCTCTAACCACGGTTCTGCAAAGCATATTGACTTCATTGCAGTTTTGTCTAGATTTCTGCAATATTCTGAAGACAAACCACCAGAAAATTGTTTCTTATGTATTTTTAGCCAATTTTAAGATGTTTTTCCAAATGGGCATGTTCAACAACATCGCAAATCAGTGCACCAAAAAAGGGAGAAATCTAATTTTGAAATGTTGCAAACCGAGGTGTATAAGTCGATTCTACTTACGTGATGTGTTGCAACCTCGTGCGTGTGTGTGTTCCCTATGTCCCATGATACTAAATGTTTACGCCATAACTTTCCAATTTTAATCATGTCAAATGATAAATGTGCAACACATATAAAATTCAGTGCTAACAATACAATATAAATGCTGAAGAAAGAATAATCCAAACAAATGGTTAAATAACCAATTGAAGGAAGTGTCTCTTAGAAGTTCATAGTAACAGTTTAAGTTTAAGGTATGCAAACTCAAAATGGTTGCGACTACAGTGCAGGGCTACCTGAAGACAAGGGCACATCATTGATAAATATGCTCATCAATGAGATTTAAGAACTGTGAAGGAAAAATGTGATAGAAGAGAAAGTTTTTAGCTGCTAGGAAGGAGAAAAAAGCTGAAGACAGAGTTTCCACATTCAAAGAGACATTATTTTTTAATGGGATGGAGGCCAGAAGAAAGACACACATGCCAGGATTGGAGTCCAGCAAACCTGCCATTCAAACACTGTGGCTGGGGATGGCCACTGGTGTCTCCTCAAAGAGTGAGTATCTTTGAATCATGGAACAATGCCGAAAGAAATGTCGTGATTCCAGACGATTGGCCATGTTCTCCGCAGATGAAGTTGCTGGTGTTGCTCTAGCACTTTTGTGTATTAACCTGCTGTTGCTGGAGCACTTTTGTGTATTAACCAGCATCTGCAGTTCCTTGTTTCTACAGACCAACAGACACATTGCTCTTGGACGCATACCAGGATCACAGATGGTCCAGGACAAGAAATAAACAGAAAAAGGAGAATGGATTAAAATAGAATGAATGGACAGAAAAGAAAAAGTAACACAAATTAGATTTACATTTATTTTTTCTCATAAGAACATAAAAAGTGACAGTTCCTTGGCCTCCCCTTTACTTTCTTGGCTCTTCTCCCTAATCTTTGACTACCTATTGTCAAGGATTTATCTCTCTTCATCTAGAACAAACACAGGAGAGAATTCCAGAGAATCAAGACTGTCTTAGAGAAGAAAATCTTCCTCAACTGATGACTTCATTCTGAATCTGTGCCCGCTCTCCTGGTCTGTATGGCCCTCACAAGAAACTGCATTCTCTCAATATACTCTCCACACTATTAAGCCCTTTAAAATTTTATGTTTGAACAAGATCACTTCTCATTCTTCTGTCATCGAATGACTGCAGACTCGGCCTTATCAATGAAGGAAAACCTTTTCATTCAGGAATCAATCTAATGAATTTTCTCTGCACGGATATTCCTCCTCTCATAAGGAGATGGAAACTCTGAGAAGAATTTACTACTTTCAGGCGTAACTGTTGATACAGTTTATTTTTGGGACTGGCGAGGTTGCTTGGCAAAACATTAGCAATTTTCACGTTGTTGAAAGAGGTATTTTCTTTGGTAATTACAAGTTGCAAAATTCTGCAGCAAAGTTTATTTGAGTTTAATGTCAAAATCCAATTGGTTCTGGCTAAGATGGGGAAGCTGAAGGCGAGTTGTCTTTGGCCAGAGGCACTTGGAGGAGCATCAAAGATTACCCATCCAGCATTAGCAATTCTCATTTCATGCCGTAGCTCAGTATTCCCTGAGCTTGTTAGCTGATTTATTCATTTCTCCGGGAGTGCACCATTAACATCCTCTTATTATCCAGCAAGGGTCAGACCTCCATTGCAATGTTACACCATCCCTCAGTCAAAACTACCCTGTCACCTCTTGATTGCCTAATAGGAAAATACCCACAACGAGACCTGGGTGTACTTGTACATCATGTCACTGAAAGTAAGCATGCAGGTACAGCAGGCAGTGAAGAAAGCTAGTAGCATGTTGGCATTTATTGCGAGAGGATTTGAGTTTAGGAGCAAGGGGGTTCTACGGCAGTTACAGGGCCCTGGTGAGACCGCACCTGGAGTATTGTGTGCAATTTTGGTCTCCTGATTTGAGGAAGGACATTATTGCTATTGAGGGAGTGCAGCGTAGGTTCACCAGGTTAATTCCCGGGATAGCGGGATTGACATATGATGAAAGAATGGGTCGACTGGGCTTGTATTCACTGGAATTTAGAAGGATGAGAAGGGATCTTATGGAAACATATTCAATTCTTAAAGGATTGGACAGGCTAGGAGCAGAAAAAATGTTCCCGATGTTGGGGGAGTCCAGAACCAGGGTCACAGTTTAAGAATAAGGGGTAGGCCATTTAGGACTGAGATGAGGAAAATCTTTTTCACCCAGAGAGTTGTGAATCTGTGGAATTCTCTGCCACAGAAGGCAGTGGAGGCCAATTCACTGGATGTTTTTAAGAGAGAGGTAGATTTAGCTCTTGGGGCTAAAGGAATCAAGGGATATGGGGAAAATGCAGGAACGGGGTACTGATTTTAGATTATCAGCCATGATCATATTGAATGGTGATGCTGGCTCGAAGGGCTGAATAGCCTGCTCCTACAGCTATTTTTCGGTGTTTCTATGTTCCTATGTTATTAGCAATTTGAAGAAGGGTCCAGGCCTGAAAATCGTCTGTACATTCCGTCAGCAGATGCTGCCTGACCAATTGAGTTCCTCCAGCACTTTTGCTCGACAATTTATTACTTCTCCTTGCATGGTGTTTTTCTGAAGTGGTAGAGTAGGTGGTGAGAGTAGGTTTTAAGGAGTTGGTTCTGGGACACCAGAACTAACTGTTGAGCCTTCCTGAGGTGTTTAGTGAGTCTAACTCAACAAACACCAATGAATGGAGGTGCCCACTTGATAACCCAATGATATACTGGCATCTACACACTTAGTTTTTTTATGTGCTTGTTAACATATTGATAGCTTATTACTGAATATGGAGTTAGTAATTGTCCTAAAGCATAGGTTTGTTTAGGCAGTCTAAATAATATTTTGGCATTGGGCTTGGTTTTCTTGGTTGATCGTTCCTGGTGTTATAGCACAAATACCTTGTGTTTTAATAGTAATTTGAAATGGTACCAAATCACACCTGTGACGTGAAGGATTTGTTGGAATCAAATTTATTTGACATTCACTGAGTTGATATCATTGATTTGGTAATAGTTTCAGCAGGGAATATAGATGCATAGAGGATACCTGAAGTATTATTTTAAATTTCACTCCAATAGCTCTGAGCTGTAGATAAGACTATAGATAAGTTTAATTTGACCAGTTTATGACATTTTACATACTTTATTGGCTAATGTTAATACTTGGATTGAGTGGCAGCCTGTCACCAGTCAGAGTGCTATAAATGGGATTAATATAAATGATGATTGTCATCGACCTTCTGCGTTATGGGGCCTGTTTCTATGACACTATGCTTCCAAAGTTTGTCTGGGTGATTCAGTGAGCAAGAAGGCATTAATGGAAAATGAAAGATGAGCCATGAGATAACTCGCACATGAGCATCAGTTTGTGACGCATTGTTGTTAATCAAATGGGGAAATATGATTCATGCCGGTATAAAATGTTAAATTGACATGTCTGTTATGTCCCTGGTTTCTATCCCAGCCTAAGATGAAAGGTTTCAAATACATTTTTGCCATATCTTTGATATTTCTCAAAAATATGTAATAAAAAATGTAATTAACTACAAAGGTATTCACATTACAAATTCCAGCATGATGTTCTAGGTTTTGGAATTCTATCTTTGTCCTGTGTATGAATATATTCTCACCAGTGAACTGAATAACTTGATTGACCGAAGTTCTAAATTTGATCTGCAATATTTTAATTGAACACTATTGCAAAAATAAAGCAATAAAGATTTAGATTTTAATTTTGCTCTTTTGATTTTTCTATTATTTTACTGCTCATGTGATAAAGGACCAACCAGTTAATCTTTCAACTATCCTGGTATCCTTTACATTATCGTTTAGTACTAGAGATTTTCAGAAAGCATTGCTTTAATAAAAATAGTAGAATATTTTAACATTGTAATTGATGCATTGGTTTGACAGAAATGTTTAATATTATTATGAGTTTAGCGATGTGCAAAGGGAGAAACCAAACCCACAGGCAGAAGGTTGGTAACCAAAGAGCACAGATTTAGGATAATTAACAAAAATGTGCAAGGAGAAATTATTTTTTCTTATGCGCTGCAAGTTGTTATGATCTGGTATGCACTGCCTGAAGGGATGGTGGAAGGAAGTTCAATAGTAACTTTCAAAAGGCAATTGGATAAATATTTGAAAGGAAGATACTTGCAGGCTGATGGGGAAAGATCTGAGGAGTGGGACTAATTGGATGGCTGCTTTAAAAAAACAGTGGAGGCACAATGGGCTGAATGTCTCCTCTTGTGCTGCACATCTGTATCTGCAGGGATGTGAAAGTGTGGGATGTGGTGATCTCCATTTCTTAATTACATTTCCCTTCTCCTAAAGCGAGCATGTCCATCCTGCCCAATTAATCTCCTGACCAATGCCTATCAAGTTGCCATTACGGTGGCTGGTACCGATTGCACAGGCAGTGGACAAAAAGGTGGGCTAACCTCCTAGGTTCATATCAATGGGTATTTAGAGTGTCCTGGGTAGAGGCTTGGCTTCTTCCTCCTGCTTATGCCATGTCGCAGGATTGAGAATGACTTGCTTCCATGTTGGTTCTACTGAGGTGACTGATGAGGTTAATGAGACAAGTGCAGGCTGTTCCCCAGATGGGGTTTAGAAGTCCCTCTTTGGCTATGCCTAATTACTGGGACTGCACCTCTGGAAGAAGAACAACAGGTAAACTCGATTTAGGGAATTTGGAGAAGAACAGAGAACAGATCAACTGCAGGGGGTTTTCCCATGGTGATCAGTGGCTGATAAACATGTTATCATTCACAGACCTCCCTTGGAGGTTGCATTAATTACCCATTAATTGGTGTAAAAATGGTGCTGGGTGGTCAGAACAGCCGGTGTCTATGTTGTGCCCCTTTAGGACTCTATAAGATAAAAGTTAGAGTAAATTGAGTGAAATAGCCTTCAGTGCAATGGATAAAGCAGCGGGAATTAGACTAAGCTGTCAAAAGTACAATTAGTTATCAGAGCAAAGGAGAAAATAAGATGGAAGCATTGCTTTGACTACCTTGTAAGCACTAGATATTTATAATCATTTATAATCATTTGAAAAAGAAAAAAAATAGCATTGTGTAATCAATCCTAAACAAAAATACGTCACACAAAAGCAAACAAATATTTCACATGAGAAACATGGATCAATATCTAATCAGATTAGACCTAACATCATAAATCTTGTAAATCTGATAAACTGAAGGAATCACTTCTAGAACACGCAGAATATACCATCTGGCCTACAGCTTTCCTCGTGTTCACACTCGTCAGAGCCCACCTCACCTCATGCTCGGACAACGAGAGTGTGTGCACATCCCCAGCAGTGGATCCCCCTCCAGCCTCGCTAGCCAGCGCGCTGGCAGTGTTGTTTTTAGACAGCGAGCTAGGGGTGATGTTACCCGTCTCGAATCGTGCTTAGAAGGAGTTCAAGTCATCAGCTAGGGAGGTGCCGGCACTCCCGGTTGAGGGGGTGGGGGGGGGGGCTGCACCGGTAGTTAGTTATAGTCCGTAGCCCCTGCCAAAGTCGTCTGGTGTCCTGCTGCTCCATCTGCGACTCCATCCTGTCCCTGTACCTACTTTTTGCATCCTTCACCACCCTTCGCAGTCGGATGGACTCTACCTTGTAGTCGTCCATATTGCCAGATGCCAGGCCGGAGTTGTAAGCAGCGGTGCGAGCATTCAAGGCAACGCGAATTGACCTGTCCACCCAGGGTTTTTGATTAGGAAAGATACTAACCCTTACCGTGGGGATGATGTTATCGGCTATTGTTGCAATGTAGTCCACAAACTCACTGACGTTTCTGGAACTTGCTTGGAACATATTCCAGTCGACATCGCTCAGTGCATCTTGCAGCATGGCCTCTGATTGGTCAGACCACCGCTTTACGTCCCTCGTCACTGTCGCTTCCCGTACTATCCATTGTTTATACTCCGGCAGCAGGAAAATGACAGCGTGGTCAGATTTTCCAAAAGGAGGGAGAGAAACGGCCTTATAGCCTTTCCTGAACGGCGTGTAGCAGTGGTCCAAAGTTCTTTCCCCCCTGGTGACACACGTGATGTGTTGGTAGAATTTGGGCATGACCTTTTTGAGATTTTCCCTATTAAAATCTCCAGCCACCACCACAGCCGCATCAGGGTTCTTATTTTGGTGTCGACACAACACATCGTGTAGGGTCGACAGTGCCACGTCGGTGTCCGCATGCGGTGGAATATAGACGGCTGTGATGATCACCGAGCTGAACGCCCGGGGAAGGTAAAATGTACGGCATGAGATAGTCAGATGCTCCAGGTCCGGCGAGCAGGAACGAGAAAGCGTCTTAATATTCCTAGGGTTGCACCAGTTATTGTTGGTCATGAAGCAAACTCCTCCGCCCTTGGATTTCCTGGATTCTTCCGTTCTGTCCGCAAGGAAAACAGTGAAGGACTCGGATGGGCAAATCACCTGATCAGGCACCAGCGGGGTCAGCCATGTCTCAGTCAGACTGAAGATGCTGCAGTCTCTTATGTCCCGCTGGAATCTGATCCTCGCCCTGAGGTCATCCAGCTTGTTCTCCAGGGACTGGACGTTCGCCAGCAGGATGCTGGGCAGAGGTGGACGGAAGTCTTGGGCTCTCAGCCTATTTTGAATCCCCCCCCCCCCCGCTTTCCTCGATGTTTCCTCCGACTTTTTCTCTGAGCTGCGCCCCCATTGTTGTTGCCGCGGCGCGCTCCTTTGATCTCTGTCGGCCACGCTGGATCGGTGAGTACAGTGTCTAATAAGTCTTCGGTTACGCTAAAGTTTAGTTTTACGAGAGTTTTCCGGCCATACGTTATTAGTGCTAGTGTGTTAGTACTTAAAAATAAATTAAAAATGAACATACAAGTTAAAAAAACGCATAGTCTCGGCGGAGCTATCACGACGGCGACTGGACTCGGCCGCCCCATCTTCTGCTTCGAACACAACATCTGCCATTGGATAAAGGACTTCCTAACAGACTGGCCGCAGTCAGTCAGGATAAGCCCACACCACTCTCCCACTCTGTCACTCAGCACAAGGGCTCCACAAGGGTGTGTGTTGAGCCCCCTCCTCTACTCTCTCTATACCTATGACTGTATACCAACCCACAACACGAACACAATCATTAAATATGCAGAGGACACGACAGTGGGCAGGACTGATCAATGAGGGCAATGAGGGAGGAGGTACAGAGGCTAACAGGCTGGTGCTCAGAAAACAACTTGGCGCTCAACACCAAATAAACAAAAGAGCTCATCATCGACTTCAGGAAGAAGCAGAATAACCATCCCACACTGCACATAAACGGAGAAAGAGTGGAAGACATCTATAGCTCCTGTTGCCTGCGGAAGGCATCCTGCATCCTAAAGGACCCATCTCACCCCGCCCAATACTTGTTTGCCCTTCGGCCCTCAGGAAAGAGCTACAGGTCCATCAAAGTGCACACCACAGGACTAGCAAACAATTTCTACCCTAAGGCCATCACCACACTGAACTCTGCACTGAAAGCACACCCCCATTGACAATATTGAAACTGTACAATACTGTACAATACTGTGCAATACTGATATATGCATTTATAATATTTATATTTATAATACTATTCTTAAGGGCGGCACGGTGGCGCAGCAGTAGAGTTGCTGCCTTACAGCAAATGCAGCGCCGGAGACTCAGGTTTGATCCTGACTACGGGCGCTGTCTGACTATGGGAGTTTGTACGTTCTCCCCGTGACCTGCGTGGGTTTTCTCCGAGATCTTCGGTTTCCTCCCACACTCCATAGACGTACAGGTATGTAGGTTAATTGACTAGGTAAATGTAAAAATTGTCCCTAGTGTGTGTAGGATAGTGTTAATGTGCGGGGATCGCTGGGCGGCGCGACTCGGTGGGCCGAAGGGCCTGTTTCCGCGCTGTATCTTTAAAAAGATGAATTCTGACAAGGTGCAATATCTTATATTCTGATGAGGGTGTATATGCAGGCATAATGTGTATGCGCGTGTGAATCTGGGTGTATGTGTCGCAGTGTGCACACGAAATTCATGAACAGGTTTTAATTTTCTCCCTCTTTTACTGCTATTTTATTGTTATTTTTTATCTTGTACATTTGAGCTTCGCTCAGGCAGTGAGCCTGAATTTCGTTGTATGCACCATTACAATGACAATAAAGACATTTGATTTGATTGATTGATTTGATGTACTCAATACTCTGACTGATGAAGGCCAAAGTGCAAAAAGCCATTTTGACCACCTTATCTCCGTATCTCCTTGACCACCGGAGGATCAATGTTAACTGTTCTCACCTAATTTTGCAAACATCCCCAGTCTTTCAATACCACTCCCTGATCTTGCCATTTAGCCCCAGATTGTTATTTTATTTTACCTTTTATTTAATATTGGGAACCAAGCCTTTGCCTGCCTCGTGTCTGTGGGACATGCTTCTCACTTGCTGTCAACCTTGACACTGACTCCTCCATTTTGGATTTTGTTTAAATCCATATCCATAACACATTCTTTTGCTCAACATTTCCAATATGTTTTTTTGGCTCAGCATCTGTTTATTGTTATGTCTCTGTGATATCTCTGGGGAATGGTTTCCTATTCTAAAAGTGTGATATAAATGCAAATGGTTGTCGTAAGTTTCTGCTCATCTGTTTAAGTTCTGGCAGTCGGGCTTTTTCTACTCTCTTCATATTTTTTTGGTTAAAATAAATTGCCTTCTTTCAAAACAGCCATCTGTTAGGATAAGTACTTTCCCTGCGATTATGTGCATCACATAATCACCACATTCAGGCACTTTCCAAAATGGGACATTACACCAGCTATAAAACATTGGCTAGTATTTAGGATGAAACTTTTGTTTTAATCTAGAAGGATTTAGCAATGAACTAATATTCAAGCAACTAGCAAAGGATTTAGCAATGAATTCAAGTATTCAAGCAACTAGTATTCAAACAACTAATCTAGAAGGATTTAGCAATGAACTAGTATTCAAGCAACAAGTGAGAAGCATGTCCCACAGACACTAGGCAGGCAGACCAGATTCAACCAATCCCATGTTTTCTGCATTGATTTTTATCCTCGTGCTGGATTATGAAATTCTGCATATGTAATATCTAAATAACAATTAAAACAAATGGAAAATAGTTTACCATTTCAATGTTACACAGCATCAGAGACCCAGACTCAGTCCTGACCTCGGGTGCAGTCTATGTGGAGTTTGCAGGTGCTCCTTATCACTATGGGGTTTCCATCTCCAGTTTCCTCCCATATCCCAAAGGAGCTGTACAATATTAACCTTTTATAGCAGCCTACTGTATGGAATGTGAAATGAGAGTTGAGGAATAAGCCAGAAAACTACCATACATGTATCATTAGATGTTTGGAGGAAACAGTTTTCCCCCAAAAGAAATTTAATAGATACTTGCTACTGCATGAAGTCAGTCATGAACAAAAAACTTGAAACTGAAACGGAAAGATTAAAAAAAGAGTTAGCCATCCTGGAAAAACACTGCGTGAACGTGACTGAGACAGCAAAGGATGTGGAGGAACGGGTAGATAAGGTGAAATTGAAGCAAATCAACTGCCTGTAAATTAGCTACTGTTCAACAACAAAATATACGAAATAAGGAGTAACGGGTGGACCTGGTGAAAGCACGCACTATGTTATCGCAAGATGGTTGAGACCCCGAACACTGGGATGGGAATCTGTGGCATTCAAATGAGTCAGACAAAGAGTGGACAGAGAGGAAGACGAAGATGACAAACTGATAATAGAAACTAGATCCTTGTCCTGAACCATAGTCAAAACTAAACAAATAAATAACAACTAAATTGGCTTAGCTGGATCCTCTGACTGAAGCCATAAAGACTGCTGCCAGGGATTATAGTCCCACAGAATTACGAATATAGAATACAGGATTACGAACACAGAATTAGTTCCACAAATAGTGAAAGGCCTGGATACAGTGGGTGTGAAGAGGATGTTTCGACTAGTGGGAGAGTCTAACACCAGAGGTCATAGCTTCAGAATTAAAGGACATTCCTTTAGGAAGGTGATGAGGGGGAAATTCTATAGCCAGAGGGTGGTGAATATGTGGAATTCATTGCACAGAAGGCTGTGGAGGCCGTCAATCAATATGTTTAAGGCAGAGATAGATAGATTCTTGATTAGTACGGGTGTCAGGGGTTATGGGGAGAAGGCAGGAGAATGGGGTTGAGGAAACAGGTAGATCAGCCATGATTGAATAGCAGAGTAGAGTTGATTCAAGATTCAAGATTCAAGATAGCTTTATTGTCATCCAAATTGGACGAAATTCAGTCACCCACAGTCCAACAACAAAAGCATCAAAATAGGCATTAAAATTACACAACCCCCTAAACACACAAAAGAAACATCCATCAAGAAAACATCCATCACAGTGAGTCTCCTCCAGTCCTCTCCTCACTGTGATGGAAGGCCACAATGTCTTTTCCCTTCTCCTGCTGTCCTCTCCCGCGGTCAGGTTGTTGTGGTTGCAGGTCACGCCGGACGGTCCGCAGTGGGCCGAGCCTAAGGCGAGTCGCAGCCGCTCCCGCAGCCTCCGAAGACGGCCGGCTCCGCCGATGATAAGTCCGATCCGGGGAGGGCAAACACAAAAGCTGCTGCTGCTGTTGCTGCACGTCGGGACGGTCGTGGCTCCCGACATTGAAGCCCCCGCCCAGCAGAGAAATATCCCGCAACCTATCTTAGGCCGCGCCGGACGGTGAAATGTCCGCGACCCAAGCCCCGCGATCCGGGGCGGGCGAACACGCTGCCGCTACCGGAGCTCCTGATGTCGGCATCCACGCGGCCCGAGCCTAAGGCGAGTCACAGCTGCTCCCGCAGCCTCCGAAGACGGCCGGCTCCGCTGATGGTAAGTCCGGTCTGCGGGCTCTGCGAACCGGAGCCCTGGAGGCCGACAGCTCCAGGAGTTGGGCCGATGGTAGGCCGCAGCAGGAACGGAGACACCACCCAGAAAACAAAGGTCGGGTCTCCGTTCGGAAGGGACACCTATTTACAATTTTACAGTTCCCCCTCCCCCCCACATACACACATAGTACACAAACACAAAAACACGACATCACAACTACAATTAAGACAAAAAAACAACAAAAACACAAAGACAAATGGACCGCAGGTAAGCCGCAGCTGCTATGGCAGCGCCGCCATTGGGCCTAATTACCTAATTCTTCTCCTATTACTTATGAATTTATGAATTACAAGAATGAGGAGCTGGAATGAAACCGCAACCTGGCCAGCCATTGACTTCTTAGCTCACCTGGATGTGGAATTAGGGTGCTGACCAGATGGATTTAAAGGAGAATTAAACAAAACACATGGGGCTTTAACTACAGATTCGCTCATGTGGCAGCAATGTGCGCCGGCAACGAGATACATTATCTCTAATATAACAAATGCTGGTTTACAAAAAAAGACACAAAGTGCTGGAGTAAATCAGCGGCTCAGGTAGTGCTGGAGAACATGGATCTGTGATGTTTCAGGTTGTGATCTTTCCTCAAAGAGGTGCTTGTAGTATGAAAAGGACTCATAACACGTCAACAAATGGAAACATAAATAAGAAGATGGCTATTGAATTGCTGCAGTCCCATTTCATTACTGCTGACAAAGATCTCTCTTGCCCTCAGATTGCCAGAGTTCTCATAGTCATTCATCTGGAGAAGGGTTGGGAGCAGATCACACGGCACGTGCAGATGGAGTGCTTTCAGATTTCAATCAGATTCATTTTAGGTCAATAAATAAAGGATGTTTCTTATTTGGGATACAATTATGCATGAATAATTGAGGCAGAAGAGTAAACTGGGGAATGCAGTTTAAAATAGAACATTGCAATGCAAACTCGTCAGATGTCAGGGATGAGATTTAATGACAGACAAACAGGATAAAAGCTTAAGGATTGCATGGTTTTGTCAATAAGGATTTGCTCTCAAAGTTTGGTTTAAATATTGAATTGGTTAGAAATGGAAGAGTTTGCACTCAAACACTCAGATCGTCATTATCTCTGCATATCTTTACATGGTTTTAATATACCTGAGAAACCTATTGTTCAGATCATGGTAACGTAGACTGACACCAGTTGGTTTGAACCTTCATTCTAGTTATGTGAAGCATTGTCATTAAAAGAGTTGGGTGCCTTATATTAGCCTTTGTGCATCACGGCTCGTAAGCATTGCCTCAACTGTGTCAAGGTTGTGTGAGATCTATCCACCTTGCGAATGACTGCATGCCTTACTTTTGGAATCCAACTGCTCTTATCCAGCTCACAAGCAAAATTGTGAGCCCCGATAAAATTAGGTATCATGATTATATTGCCTACCTACCACAGACACAATAGGCCAACACTCATCCTCAAGTAAATGCACAAATTGGAATATTCTGTGGGTCTCACTGTAAACTCTTGCAAGACCTCAGAGTCTTGGGTCTGAGAAAAGTCCTGATGTTGGAGTCTTTCTTATTGATTTTTGACACAGCAAAATTTTGGTTGACAGAAAAATGTTGAGTCTTATATAGTTGAGAACAATGGTCCCAAGGAATTTCAGGTACAAAATCATGAATACAAAGGTTTTTCTTTGGGGATTTATTCCCAGAGCTTTCAGAAATACTATCTTATCTTCCTAATGAATTAAGGTCAAGGCCAGCTGGGATTTGGGGTCTTGCAGAAGATGGGGGAAGGAAAGGAGGCCAGTACTTTTTTTCTGGGATGTAATGTGTTTTCACTTCTAGTCATTAAATAAATATTTTCTCTTTGCTGGAGGGCCTTGTCCTTCGGGCTGTTTGCTGCCTTGAAGAGTGAGCTATAGCAGATTTGCTGCAAAGAATGTGGTTCGATTGGGCATTACTGAGCACTGGTAACCATTGATGTAACAGATATTCTTCTTATTCCAGTGAATGACTGAACCTTTGCCACCACTTACACCATGAAAATCACAGACCAGCAAGTGATTGAGTTGTTCTACCTTTGTACCTCCCTGAGTAACTCATTCAGAAGCAGCAACTCATTCAGAAGTAGCAACTAATTGAGAAGCAGTAACTCTGATATGTTCGACTTTGTGAAGTGTCTCTTGGCTGACTCATTGTGCTGCTTGGGAATTGTTGGTGATGGCCTTTTTTTAATAAGCTTACCATTATCCAACCAAAAAGAGATATCTTTGGAATAATTTTGACTTTAGTTGTTTGTGTCCGGTGAGGGCAATGCCAACAAAATTATCCAATTTTGAAAATTCAGTTTGCAAAGTTGATATCGGCTATGTTACACTTTTAGCTAGACCAAAGTTAACACTCTTGGCTGACAAGCAGTTGTTTTTATTGCTTTGCAATCAATTTTCTGCCGATTTTACAAATATAAAATCAATAAATGTGGTCAGAGTCATATGGCAGAAACCTTGGCCCACCAAATCTGTGGCAACTATCAAGTACCCACCCTACACTAATCCTATTGTATTCTACCCATATTCCCATCAACGCACCCCGCAGTTTCCACCACCCACCTGCATACAAGGGACAGTTTGCCCTGGCCAATGGAACTGTGCCTTTGGAATGCGGGAGGAAATTGGAGTAGCTGGAGGAACCCAACATCATTACAGAGAGAACATATAACCTCCACATGGACAACACCAGAAATCAGGAGTGAGCCCGTGTCTCTGGTGCTGTGAGGCAGTGGGCTCTACTGGGCTAAAAAGAACTAATATGTTGACTGTTGCAATACATAAAAATATGAATATCTTTGTACAAATACAAAGTTTTCCTTCCATTTCTTTTATTCCTTCTATGTTCCTATCCCTCTGTTCCTGAATGTTGTGATTTATACAAAGTGACAGTATTTTATATAACTTTAATGTTATATAAAGCACTGTCACGTTATATAACACTGATTGACACATAACAAAACATTATTGCATTTTTCAAAATATTTGCAGGAAACAAATACATGTTCCTCTTTCAAATTCTCTGCACATTTTACAATGATCTCTATTGATTTGTTTGATGATTCAGTGGAAGAGTTTCAAATTTTCCTGAGAGGTTTTATTCAGGTTAAAGGAAGAATGTTGCCAGTTAGGCTATAAGCTTTCAAAAGCTTTTAACAAACTCTCTGCAGACACTGTTCAAGATCTTTTATAGTAATGTTTTCTAAAGGTTTGTGATCAATATGACCAAGACACATCCAACATCATATTTTTTTCAGCACATTCTTTTGAAGGAAACCCATGGTAGTCTGTGAAACTTTTTATGTGGCTGGAGAGATATTTGTTGATATTTAACTTTGGAAAAATCATAAAAGCACAAAAAAAGTTGTATAATATTTCCTCCTGCTCTTTTAATTCTCTATAATGATGTACAAAGGCAAATATTAGGAAAAGGGGAGGTGCAACAAAGGTACTGGGTGTGCGTGTACATCAGTCACTGAAAGTAAGCATGCAGGTACAACAGGCAGTGAAGAAAGCTAATGGCATGTTGGCTTTCATTGCGAGAGGATTTGAGTTTAGGAGCAAGCAGGTCCTACTGCAGTTGTGCAGGGCCCTGGTGAGACCGCACCTGGAGTATTGTGTGCAATTTTGATCTCCTAATTTGAGGAAGGACATTATTGCTATTGAGCGAGTGCAGCGTAGGTTCACCAGGTTAATTCCCGGGATTGCGGAACTGACATATGATGAAAGAATGGGTCGACTGAATGGGTCCAGAACCAAGGGTCACAGTTTAAAATAAGGGGTAAGCCATTTAGGACTGAGATGAGGAATAACTTTTTCACCCAGAGAGTTGTGAATCTGTGAAATTCTCTGCTACAGAAGGCAGTGAAGGCCAATTCGCTGGATGTTTTCAAGAGAGAGAAAGATTTAACTCTCAGGGCTAAAGGAATCAAGGGATATGGGGAAAAAGCAGGAACGGGGTACTGATTTTAGATGATCAGCCATGATCATATTGAATGGCGGTGCTGGCACAAAGGGCCGAATGGCCTACTCCTGCACCTATTTTTCTATGTTTCTATGTTTCTATGTTTCTATGCTCTATGTTTCTATGTCTCTATTGACCTGTGCTGCCATCTTCAGGAATCCTTGGCTTATATATCAAAAGTCCCTCAGTTTCTCAATATTCCCTAGAGCCCTACCATTCTTTGTGTTTACCCATATTAATCCTCCCAAACTGTTTTACCTTGCATTTCGTGGTGTTAACCTGTAATCTGCCAATGACCAATTTCACAAAGGTCTATGTGTGCACTTTGAAGGGATCCAGCAGATGTTGATTGTGACTCCAAATGTGTTTTGGGTAGTTCCTTTCAGTACACCCCTTTGATGGTCCTGCTACCTATTATTATGGACACACATTTGTGTGCACTCATGGGAGAGCTTTAGTTTTGTGAATATTTTTTATCCTGCTAAATCTGCATGCAAGTCAAACAAAGATGATGCAGATATTGTCAATATTTATAATAAAACCATTTTCAGGATCTGAGCGTTGTTCGTTTTATGCCCATCCCTGGTTGACCTTGAGAAAGTGACGATGAGTTGCTTTCGTGAAACACTGCAGATGTTCTGGTGGAGGTACTCACATGGTGCTGTTGGGCAGCAAGTTCCGTCATTTAGACCCAGCAGCAACAAAGGACAGGCAATGTATTTCCAAATCAGGATGCTGCAGAGAAATCTGCAGATAATGGTGTTCCAATGAATCTGCTGGCCTTGGGTTTCTTTGTGATTGAGGTCATGTGTTTGGGAATGGGGGGATTTGGCATTGGCAATTCCATTGACCAATACTCGATTAGGCTCTCTTGTCTGGTAGTTTTGTCAAATAATGTGCATTTGCAGTGCATTTTGTAAACAATACACATTGCAGTCACTGCACCAGTGGAGGAGGGAATGAGCTTTTGGGCTGGTTAATGGTGTCTGGTCTAGGGAGCTGTTCTATTTTAGAAGTTATTGAGCTTCTTGAGTGTTGTTAATGCTGCACTCATCCAGACAAGAAGAGATATTCCATAATGCACTGACTGGTGTCTTTTAAATGGTGTTGGTATTGATTTACCATTACCATGTGTACTGAAACAGAGAAAACTTTATCTTGTGTGCTTTCCAGCAAATCATAGCATACTGTATATGAGCACACCACAGTGCAAAATAAATAAATAAACAGAGAGTTGAATGTAGTGTTACAACTGCAGAGAAAATGCAAGTTAATAAATTGGTGCTAGGGCCACAATCAGGTAGAATGTAATGTTGGGAATGTAACCCGAGTAAATGAGTGGACCATTCAAGAGTCTGATAACAATAGAGAAGAAGCTATTCTTGAATCTGATGGTACTTGCTTTCAAGCTTTTGTACCTTTTGCCTGATAGAAGAGGAAAGGAAATTTCAATGTTCATACTGTTGGGTTGTAAGTTACTTACTGGGTGTAAGTTGATTATGAGAGGGAAGAAAAGAGAATATAGAAGCAAGGAATTGCAAACGGTGGTTTACACAAAAAGATACACAGTGCTGGATAATTCAACGGGTTAGGCAGCATCTACGGGTAAATATGGATAAATGATGTTTCGGGTTGGAGAATTCAATGTTTTCACTGTTTTTTTAAGCTACTGACCGGGATGTAAGTGGTCCTTGATAATGTTGGCTGCTTTTCTAAGACAGCATGAAGTATGGATGGTGTCAAAAGGGCAAATCTCTTGAACTGTCAGGAGATGAGTTATTGGCTGATGACCTACTTTTGGAACCTTTAGACATTAGAGATACAGCATGGAAACTGGCTGTATAAGAAAATAACTGCAGATGCTGGTACAAATCGATTTATTCACAAAATGCTGGAGTAACTCAGCAGGTCAGGCAGCATCTCGGGAGAGAAGGAATGGGTGACGTTTCGGGTCGAGACCCTTCTTCAGACTGATGTCGGGGGTGGGACAAAGGAAGGATATAGGTGGAGA
The DNA here is from genome assembly GCF_053455715.1 of Rhinoraja longicauda. Taxonomy (NCBI): domain Eukaryota; kingdom Metazoa; phylum Chordata; class Chondrichthyes; order Rajiformes; family Arhynchobatidae; genus Rhinoraja; species Rhinoraja longicauda. The sequence continues at coordinate 53,476,853 of NC_135956.1, forward strand.
CAGGAAGATAGAGGGAGCTCTGGGAAGGAGGAGGGGAAGGGAGGGACAGAGGAGCTATCTGAAGTTGGAGAAGTCGACGTTCATACCACCGGGCTGCAAACTGCCCAGGCGAAATATGAGGTGCTGCTCCTCCAATTTCCGGCGGGCCTCACTATGGCACTGGAGGAGGCCCATGACAGAGAGGTCAGACTGGGAATGGGAGGGGGAGTTAAAGTGCTGGGCCACTGGGAGATCAGTTGCGTTAATGCGGACCGAGCGCAGGTGTTCAGCGAAGCGATCGCCGAGCCTGCGCTTGGTTTCGCCGATATAGATAAGTTGACATCTAGAGCAGCGGATGCAATAGATGAGGTTGGAGGAGGTGCAGGTGAACCTCTGTCTCACCTGGAAAGAATGTTTGGGTCCTTTGATGGAGTTGAGGGGGGAGGTAAAGGGACAGGTGTTGCATCTCGTGCGGTTGCAAGGGAAAGTGCCCGGGGTTAGGGTGGTTTGGGTAGGAAGGGACGAGTGGACCAGGGAGTTGCGGAGGGAACGGTCTCTGCAGAACGCAGAGAGGGGAGGGGATGGGAAGATATGGCCAGTGGTGGGGTCCTGTTGTAGGTGACGGAAATGTTGGTGGATGATATGTTGGATGATATATGGAAACTGGCTGTTTGGCCTACCGAGTCTACACTGACCAACGACCACCCTATACACTATCACTATCCTACACACTAGGTATAATTTACAATTTTTACTGAAGCTAATTAACCTACAAATGCGTGTGTCTTTGGGGGTGTGGGAGGAAACTGGAAACCCAGAGAAAACCCACACGGTCACAGGGAGAACATATAAAGTCCGTACAGACAGCACCTGTAGTCAGGATCAATTCCGGGTCTCTAGCGCTGTATGGTGACAACTCTACTGCTGCCCAATGTTCACTGTTGTGACTGTGCTAGCCACTGTATTTATGCGGCTGGTCCAAGTGGTCGAAGGTGGTCAATTGTGATGCTTAGGATATTGATGGAGGGATTTGGCAGTGGTAATTCCATTGAATGTCATGGATTCTCTCTTGTTTTTCTCTTGGTGTCTGGCACTTTGTGGTATAAATGTCAACAGCTGTGATAAACACTGGTAGGCATATACATAGGCTGACCTACTCCTACATGTTCAAGAACAGCTTATTTCCAGTTACCATCAGGCATTGAACACAGCTCAACACCAACCTCAGCAACTATGATCTTCTATGGACAGTGTCTTTGGTTGCACTGTTGACTTCGATTTTTGTTTGCAGTTTTATGGTTATTTAGTATTACAGTTTTTAATTTGTTGTATTTTTGATTATTATATATCACCCGTGTGTTATTGCAGTTACAGGCCTGTGAAGCTGCAGCAAGTAACAATTTAATTGTTCTGAAGATAAACACAAAAAACTGGAGTAACTCAGCGGGTCAGGCATTATCTCTCGCAAAAAAGAATAGGTAATGTTTTGGGTTGAGACCCTTCTTCAGAAGAAAGGTTTCAACCCGAAACGTCATAACGAAAGGTATGTAGGTTAATTGACTGGGTATATGTAAAAAATTGTCCCTAGTGTGTGTAGGATAGTGTTAGTGTGCGGGGATCACTGGGCGGTGCGGACTTGGTGGGCCGAAAAGGCCTGTTTCCGCGCTGTATCTGAAATATGAAATATGAAAAAATATTCCTTTTCTCCAGAGATGTTGCCTGACCCGCTGCATTACTCCAGCTTTTTGTGTCTATCTACGGTATAAACCAGCATTTGCAGTTCCTTCCTACAAATTTCATTGTTCTGTTGACACTACATAGAACTGTTAAACACTCTTGACTCTCTTGACTCTTGAAAATCACATTATAAAAAACAATTGTATCAATGGGAAAAAGGGTTTGGGGCTAAAGAGGTTATTTTTGATTTCCAAATATTAAATTGTTTTCAATATAGGTTTATTTTTGTGGCTGCAAGCAAAAAATAGGAAAGGCTGTATGTTACATTGTTTAATACAGTATCATTGCACTAATATAATAGAAATGATTTCAATGGCTTCCTGTGATGAAAGTCGCAGCTGTGTACTTAATATACAATGGTATTTAATTATGGCGGGGATGCTACATGGAAACATTTTGTTTCTAAGACAGCTCTATTTTTCTGTTTCTGAATTTTCAAAATAACTTTACAGTGGTTCTCTCCTAACTGATCAAAATCTCGTTATAACCAATTAGGCCTGCCTAATACAATGGGTGTTCCCTAATTCATTGACTGTGTTCTATCCAAATCACGATGTGGAAACATGTGTTATAGTGGAACTACCTATATGTAAATTCACAGTAATATGGAACTAGCTCAGATAGAAAACTTGGTCTGCATGGACGTTGGGCTGCATGGACGTTGTTTCTGTGCTGAATAAAAAAAACAGATCCATTATCAGTCTTAAAGCAAAATTTGACATTTATAATATGGACAGAGAAAGTGAGTGATCATAATTGTAGCATTCAATGTTGAGTTGAGAAGGCTCCAACATGCCCAGACAGAAAATAGTGTTGTTCCTCAAGCTTGCATTGGGTTTTATTATAACATTGCAGGAGGCCATTGAATAATTTGTCAGAGTGCAGATTTATTTTATTTCCTTCTACCTATTTCTGGCAGCTGCAATATAAGCATGTTCTCCCTATGACAGTGTGGGTTTCCTCCTGGTGCTCCAGTTTCCTCCCCCAGTTGCCCAATCTGTATTTGTTTTACCCAGTGTCGAGGGGATCACATCATGAGCAATGAAAACAATATACAAAATGGGACAGAAGTATAAGGTGGCACAGTGGTGCAGCTGGGAGAGCAGCTGCCTCAAAGCCCCAGAGACCAAAGTTTGATCCTGACTCGGGATCCTGACTACTGCCTGTGTGGAGTTTGTACACTCTCCCTGTGACTGCCTGGATTTCCTTTCAGTGCTCCGGTTTAATCCGACATCCCAAATATGTGTGGGGTTGTAGGTTAATTGACCTCTGTAAATTGTCCCATGTGTGTAGGGAATGGGTGACAAAGTGGGGTAACATAAAACTAGTATGAATGGGTGTTCAATGGTTGGCACGGACTCAGTGGGCTGAAGGGCCTGTTTCCATGTTGTATCTCTAAACTAAACTAATCTAAATAAGGCATGAGACTTGTTGCTACCAGCCACCACCGTATCAGTGAAGAACCAACAAGCAGAAGGGTGAGATTTGTAATTCATTTAATTCTTTATGAATCCCTGTACTGTATATTACTATACTTTAAGAAACTTAGTTTCTTTGTAACCTTGAGGTTTTCTTTCTTTAGCATTGATCTAAATCCTCAAAGCTTGCTTGTATCATTGCAGCTGGTTTATCCAGTCATCTGAACCAGACAAATTGTCCTTGTCCCTAGAAAAATAAATGAAACCTAACCCTCTTCTGCTAAAGCCCCTGCTCAAATGTTGTGGCCTCCACCTGATGAATCACCTGTTCACTTAAATCCTGAGGACCTAGGCACATTTTAGGAGATCAATTTGTATATTATACCTCCCCACCCCCACAGTGTGCTCTATCTCCAAAAGTATGACTTCAGTAGGATCTTACACAATGTGTTTTAACCCCCAAACCCTGAATTCTTGCTGACATTTTTCTAATGGCATATGAATGACACGTCAGCATTCTTTTATTAGAAATTAGAATTGTAGATAATGGATGGCGTTCATCGTTCTCTTAATGAGAGGGAGCTAATGCTCTACATTTTGCATTAAATAGTCATCAAAGTCACCCAGCAGGATTCCATCTCTGCATAACTATTTAAGCCTGTGGGATATTCCAACAATTGCAAATCAGATGTGACTTAAAAGATTAGATCTGTGCAAAAATTCATTTTCATTCATTTCTGTGACGCTATGTTCCTGAGATAAGAACATCACTGCATGTTTCTTTTCACAATCAGGGCACACTTTCTAGATACATAATGGTTAGACCTTTGATTCTTCAGCCTGCCTCATTAATCATCCCTTAATGGCCCACAGACACATCACACCAGCCACTAAAATGTGCTCATCGCTTCCTTACAAAAGGTGAGAACAAGTTTTAGCATTTACCAGTGGCTATTTAACAAAATCTGACTTTTAATTGATCATTTTCTCTGCCATGGTTGGGTTGCATTAAAATTGAACAGGATCACAAACAATTTGCCCTCATCTGCTGCAATTTATATTCAACATTCACAGCAAAATGATAATCTTTTGTAATTTTAGCTGTTTTAAAACCGAGATGCGGAGGAACTTCTTCTTGCCGAAGGTGGTGAACTCTGGAATGCTCTACCCATAGGATTGAGAAGGCTAGACACCAGGGGCATTTAAAAAGGAAGTAGATAGAGGGAATTGAGGGCAATGGGGAACTGACACGGAAGAGAAATTGAGTGCAGGGCCAGAACAACCGTGATCATATTGTTATTTATATGAATGAAAATTGTCTGTTTGTTTATTTACAACTCTTTATCCATACAACGAGTTACAGAAGTAGGCAATAAATAATAAACCAGAAATATATCTGCTATTAGGAGCAATAAATATACTACATGCTACCAGAGTTTTAAACTAAGTCAAAAATGTATTAAATTTTTCATTTCACTGACATATAATGCATCTAGGTGAACAGGGGTGAACTTAATGCCTCTCCTAATGTATTCTGGATCTTCGGATATCACTGGGAATCCTGCTATTTATTGCCCTTTAAAGAACTTCACAAAGAGAAGCAGGAAAAGGCTATTCAGCCCTTTGTGTCTGCTCTGCCATTCTCATGGCCAATCCTTTACCTCAGTGCCACTATCTTGCACTATGTTCAATATGTAAAAGACTATCAATCTCTGTTTGGAAAGTATTGAGGAACTGAGCCTCCACAATCCGTTTGGACAGTGAATCATAAAGATTCACAACTTTCTGCTTGAAGAAATTTCTTCTTATCTCTGACTAATCCCTTATTTAGAAACCTTTGGTTCTAAACATCCCAGCCAAGGGAAACATATCCTGAACATGAGAGAGTACAGGTCTAGTCTGCTTAATCCCTCCTGACTAGGTGGTGATGAACTGCCTTCCTTTTGAGATGTTGCAATCTGTATGGTGCAGGGTGCTTTACTATATTGTTAGTGGAGGGTTTTAGGATTTTGATCCAGTGATAAAGAAGCAGTGACAAATATATATCCAAGTCAGTATGATGTATGATTTGGAGGTGGTGGAACTCCTGTTCACCTAGTCTTCTTGTCCTTCAAGGTGGTTGTAGTCATGGGATTGTGGTGCAGCCTCACAAGAAAATAGGAGCAGATGCAGGCCATTTGCCCCTTCAAGCCTGGCCCACCATTCATTTTGATCGATCTGTCGTAGGCCTCATCTCCTCGTTTGATCCAGTCAAACAGAGCTTTCAATTCACCAATCTTTCAAAAATGTATCTACATCTTCTTTAAACACCCAAATGATCTCATGACCATAACCCTTCGAGGTAGAGGATTTACAAATTCCGAAACATCTAATTCTTAAATGGCCACCCCATACCTCCGTGTTGGAAATTCTCCCACTTGTAGAAACATTGGCATGGTTGCGCAGTAGCACAGTAGCTTTTTTACAGTACCAGAGACCCGGGTTTGATCCTGACTGAAGGTGCTGTTTGTACGGAGTTTGTACTTTCTGTGACTGTGTGGGTTTTCTCTAGGTGCTCTGGTTTCCTCCTATATTCCAAAGATGTGCAGGTTTGTAGGTTAATCGGCTTCTGTAAGTTGTCCCGAGTATGTAGGATAGAACTAGTGTATGGGTGATCGCTGGTCAGTACAGACTCGGTTGGCCAAAGGACCTGTTTCCATGCTGTATCTCTAAACGTATCTCAACATTTAGTCTTTCATGCCTCTCAGGAACTTATAAGCTTCAATCAGATCATCCATCTTTCTTTCTAAACACTTAAAAATATAAATTGGCATCTTACTTCAATCAATGATCAACATCAAACTATTCAACTGTGATAGCCATCCCAAAGATTGCTTTCTTGCATGCAGATAAGCCAACAGGATCAGAAAGAGCTGAATGCAATTATTCTTGATGATTCCACCAAGCTTTCTAAAAGTTATCCTTAGAAAAGCAAAACAACTATTGTAATGAAAGAAACATAGACTGAGTGTTAGAAATCTTGAAACAAAAAACATAAAGTGCTCAAAATAGTTAACAGGACTGGTAGGAAATGCGGAGAGAGGAACACAGTTAATGTTTCAACACATTATAAGGAAAAGTCTCTGATAACCTCTTTTCTCTTTGCAGAAACTGCCTAACCTAATTAATGTTTCCATCATTTATATTAATTTACCACAAATTATTACTCCATCATAGTGCAGTTTGATCTTTCAGAACAACGGAACATTTTCCGTTCTCCAGCCCATATTCTATAGCTGTCTTCAACGGTCAGCTTGCTCAGATTGCTTGGAAGACAGGTCATTTAAGATGAAGTTAACCTCTCATTGCCCTTCAGTCTTACTAATGTCAAAAGCTGGTACTTCTGTGCATTGTGCATTTGACTCAGTTAAAGTGACAAGGGAATTAATAATGTTCTATAAATATATATAAATCTCGTTCCCTGTGACAATCAGTGCATTGCCCACAGCAAAGACTACACATCCTGACTAAAAGTCTGTCAGGTGTAAAAGGAATGTCTGACCTGAACCTAACCTGACCACAGTTAATCCAAACCCAGTGCTGGACTGGGGGATATATAATTATTTGTATAATGGATATCATAAGTCATAAGATCATACGTGATAGGAGGAAGTCTACAAAACAAATAAATACAATTATATTCAATCATGGCTAATTTATCTCTCCCTCTTAACCCCATTCTAATAATAATAATAATAATAATATTCATTTATTGTCATTGCAACGAGTACAAAGAAATTAAAAAATAGCCAATCCTGACGGTGCGTAAAAACATATATGCAATAAATGCAAAAACAAATAAATACAATTATATTAAGTACAAAAGATTTTTTAACAGTGTTGCCTAGTGCAGAAGGTAGTGTTCAGTTCTCATATGGCCCTGGGGTAAAAACTGTTCTTAAGTCTGTTTGTTCGGGATTTGATCGACCTGAAACGTCGACCAGAGGGCAGATAAACAAACAGACGGTGGCTGGGGTGGGATGGATCTTTTATTATTTTGCCTGCTCTACTGAGGCAGCGTAGGCTGAACAGGTGCTCCAGGGAGGGCAGTGAGCAGCCGATGATCTTCTGGGCCGTCGTGATGACCGTCTGAAGGGCCTTCCTGTCCTTTTCTGAGCAGCTGGCATACCATGTGGTTATACAGTATGCCAGCACACTCTCGATGGAGCAGCGATAGAAGGACATCATGAGCTTCCCCTGCAGGTTGGTTTTCCTGAGGATCCTCAGGAAGTGGAGTCTCTGCTGTGCCTTCTTCACTGTGGTGATGGTGTTGGTAGACCAGGTAAGATCCTCTGCGATGTGCGTACCCAGGAACCTGAAAGCGGGTACCCTTTCCACACAGACCCCATTGATGTAGAGTGGGTCGTATTCTACACTGGTTTTCCTGAAGTCAATTATAAGTTCCTTTGTTTTGGAGGAGTTCAGGACAAGATTGTTCACTGAACACCATGCTGCCAGCCTTTGGATTTCATCCCTGTAGGCTGTCTCATCTCCTCCTGAGATGAGTCCAACCACAGTCGTGTCATCCGCGAACTTGATGATGGTGTTGGTGGGATGGGTGGGGGCGCAGTCGTGAGTGTAGAGGGAGTAAAGGATGGGGCTCAACACACAGCCCTGTGGTGAGCCGGTGCTCAGTGTAATGGTGGAGGAGAGGTGAGGGCCTATTTTGACGGTCTGGGGGCGGTTGGTCAGGAAGTCCTTGATCCATTGGCAGATGGTTTGGGAAAATCCAAGGTCAGAAAGTTTGGTGACCAGTCTGCTCGAGATGACCGTGTTAAAGGCAGAGCTGACAGATATGATCTGAACTGGACATATATGGTTGGGAGGCTCTAAATAAAGTAGTGAGCCTTCGCAAATGTGTTTACAAGGAGCTAGCACACCCTAATTCAATATGAGCCAGCAAATTTATAATCTTCCTAATACCTGATTGGGGTTGAGCAAACATTCAGTTCCCATTAGGCTAGGGACAGGCAGCAAGGCTCTAATCCCGATAATAACCCAACTGCTAAAGCAAGGACTTGAGCTACATTGGTACCAGGATGGGTATTAGGTTTCCAATGTGGAGGGGCCAGTACAACTGCACAGAACCGGAATTAAATATACTGGATTCTATTTTAATGAAGATTTTAACTTCTCTCGTGGTGTTGGTGGCGTGAGCCACAGGGTGTTGCATGTGTCTAGTGCCCTGGTATAAATCCAGATGCCGCTGGCTAGCAATTTTTGCGAAAAAGGGAGCCGAGTGCGTAAGCCTCCCCCTGCCAGTACATAACCTCTGCATCATCAAGACTCTAGCTGTGCCTCCTCATGGCAACACATGGTAACTGGGGCCACCTTCAGTCCCAGGCTAAACTGCGCGGGGATCTCGGAGGAACTCTGACCCCCCAGAGATGCGACGTGCGGGCCCACCGCCGTGTGGACACGTCCTGACGTCCATCAACCAGGTCCCAACTATGGGTTAAATAGCACCCCACTGCCTTGTGGGTAAGGCTCAGGAGAGCCAAAGGTACTGGAGCTGGAGTCCCGAAAGACGGTCGGCTCGTGCGTCCACCTTCCAGCAACCCCTGCAACCGAGTAGGCCCCAGAAGTAGCAGCCACTCCGTTCCTCTGGAATCAGCCTATGAGGTCGAGAGGGGAATGCAGATGCTGGGCAAGTTTGTATTCCCATTTACCTGCCCAGGCTCAGCGGCCAAATCAAATGGAGAGGACACTTCATCCTTGCTGGGCACAGTGAGATGTAACCACAGATGGAAAATCCCCCTCTCCAAGCAGGACAACGCCAAGCCGCACCATCATCTCTCGCAGATGGGCGGATGCCAGTACCAGTTAAAATCTGCAGCGCAGGTATATTTGATGTCAATCAATGATCCGGGCTGACTGGACAACAACAGTGCCTTTTCAGAGTGATATCCTCTCTCGAGTTTCAATGGTTCAATGGTACTTTATCTGTCACATGTACAGTGAAATTCAGTTTCGTATACAGTTCAGTACGGGTATCACTATACATAAGCACTTAGATAAGCATCCCAGATACAGTACAAGTGTACAGCAGCAGTACACTGAGACAGTATACAGTATCCAGATTTGGCGCTAATTTCAATTGTTAAGTGCACAACTGCTACTTGCAGTTGCAGGCTGCGTCTTGTCCATGTGCTCGGCTTTTTGGATCGTCTCCCGATCTAGCTGAGCCCCAGGCTGCTGTCGGGCCACCAGCGGCCCACTCCACCGCTGAGGTGCCCGGCACTGCCTCCCGCAGCCAATCTGCTTACCGTATTCTGATTCCGGCTGAACATGGGTTCATCCACTGGCGTGCTAACTGCTTGGACAGCTCTAATTGAAGTGATTGTCAATTACTTATATATTTACTTGCTGGTTACTTTTCTTTGCTGTTGCATCAATTCTATGCAGTCGTGTTTGTTTTCCATCCTTAATTTTAATTTCCAAATTTCTACAGTGAGTGGTGTTTCAAGAGCTGGAGGAATGTTTGGTGATTTAGTGGCTTCAGTATCAACTAGTTGTTTCCTGACAGTGGTGGGTCTTCCTAGATGGGAAAAATAAAGAGAAGTCATGGAGAGTATGATAACCTGATATCACAGGGAAGGAAAAAAGGGCAGGAGAAGAAGGCTATTTCCACTTGGGGATGTTCAGGGAGATAGTTTCCAACCCAAGCTCATCAGCAACCAAGACTTGCACCTAAAGGGGTTGTTTATAAAATTTACCAACCACGATCTTAGAGCAGGGCAAGGGCTGCATTGCCAATGGGTGTGAAGAGGGAAAGTTATGTGCCTGGCCCCTTCAATGTTGTTGCTGGGAATATTGGAAACATTTCACTGTTGACTTGCAAGAAGGAAGATGCCGATGAAATCATTTCAACAAGAGAAAATTTCACATTATTCCCTCATGGACCAGACGGCAGACTGAGTACAAGGATCTACAAGACTTGTAGGTTGCATCTCGTGTCTCATTAGCTGCGCATATTTTACTTAGACGTTGCCATAGCTCAACTGTGCCAATTATGAGAACTAGACGGAATTCATCTCCCTTAACCGTCATTTAGTGCGGTTCCTTGCCAACATCCTTGCCAACCGCAGTTTTGTACTCAAGACCAGTGACGGACAATCTAGCCGTCTGCGACGCCTAAGAAACGGACTCTCCCAAGGCTCCGGACTGGCCCCCATGCTCTTCAATCTCTATATCAGCGATCTGCCACGCACGACCTCGCACCAGTACGGATACGCAGATGACTTGGGCCTACTGCACTCGGACAAGAGCTGGTCAAATGTTGAGGATGTGCTCTCTGCGGATATGGAACTTAAGACCTGGAGACTAAAAATGAGCATGGCAAAAACCACCACAACGGCCTTTCACCCGAACAACAAGGAAGCTCAACGTCAGCTAACCGTCACCTTCAATGGGTCACCCCTACCCTACAACCCATTTCCTACATATCTCGGGGTGAAACTAGATCGGCAGCTGACCTACAAGCAACACCTTGAAGCTCTCCATGTTAAAGTCTCGGCACGGAACAACCTCCTGCGCTGCTTGGCCGGATCGTCATGGGGCGCCAGGACATCTACTCTTCGAACGAGTGCTCTTGCACTCGTGTGCAGCGCCACTGAGTACGCCGCCCCAGCATGGTGCCGTAGCGCTCATACTAGCATGCTAGAGGTCACCCTCAACGACACCATGCGGATCATCACTGGCTGCCTACGCCCTGCTCCGGCAGATCACCTGCCGGTGCTCGCAGGTATCACACCCACCAAGCTTCGCAGAGAGTTCTTCACTCATAGGCTGGTGTGCAAGGCCCCATCGGACGCCAAACATCCTTTGCACCACCTCGCCCAGGATTCACAGCAACTGGGACCTCAACGCCTGTCATCTCGTCGCCCTTTCTCCCGTCATGCAGCGACCCTCTGTGGCTCCGGTTTCAACATATTAGGAGCATGGAAAACCAGCTGGGAACAGACATCGCAACCTCCTCAATTCACTGTCGCACCGAACGCCACAGCCCCACCCAGCTCGGACATGCCCCGCAAAGAGTGGGTCGCCCTGAACTGGCACCGCACAGGGGTCGGCCGGTTCAACGCCAACATGCATTGTTGGGGGTTGCGTCCATCAGCAGCCTGCGTGTGTGGAGCAGACCAGCAAACAGCGCAGCACGTCATTTTCGACTGCACAGTCCTCCATCCCCCTGGTGGAGGGGTAGACCTCACGGCCCTTGACAACAGCACATTGCACTGGCTACAGCACCTGGAGGGCGTTACATAATTTCTGCTGCCTCAAACGCAAGAAGATCTCCCTTAATGTCCATTTGGTGTGTGACACAGGCATCCCATCATTCCCATTTGTTGGGTTCAGCCATGAGACATTGATTCTGTGACAGCCTGATGTGCCTGATGTACTTAACCACTATCGTAAACCAAAGAATAGTTATTTTGTACAAAACCTCTTGCTGATGATGGCTCCTATTCTCATTTCACACACACATACCGTATATGCAGAATGCTACAAATTCTACAACAGTAAGTAGGGCATAGTTGACCATCAAATTAATGATTCCAATTTCTAAGCCTCTGGCAAAGCCTTTCAGCATTTAGTTAAACACAGTCATAACAGGCCTTTGAGCAGCACAGTGGGGCAGCTAGTGGAGCTTATGCCTGACAGCACCAGAGACTGGGGTTCAATCCTGTCCATGTGAAGTTTGCTTATTCTCCCTGTGACCACATGAGTTTCCTGAGGTTCCCTCCCACATCCCAACAACGTACAGGTTGGTAAGTTAAAGGGCCTGTCCCAATTAGGCGATTTTAAGGTGACTGCCGACGACTAGGCTGTCGCCGACAGTTCGTCGGGTGTCGTGGGCATGATTGTGAGGAGTCTTCCAAAAATCGTAATGGATCTCAGCGCTTCGCTGAGAAATCATCCGGAGTGAAATTTCTCGACGACAGCTGGCTTGTCGTCAGGTATCGCTACTTATTGCGGGCGCTGTTGCATGCTGTCCCCAGGTTTGATAGGTTGTCTTAGATGCATTTAGAAGCACATAATATTAAAAGAAGTAAAGTCATTTCAAAATACCATAAAATGCTTGTGTTTAACCAATTTATTTACCGTCAGGACAATTGACAGGTAGATTGGAGGCGACAGTTTGACGGTCAGGTAAGCGTGGGAATTTTCACGATGTTTATGGCCATCAGCCATTACATTTAAAGTGGGCTCCCAACCCAGATATGCAACCCAGAAACCAGATATGCATCTCCCGTACATTTTCAAAGAATGCCCACACACTTTTCACAAAAATCCACTTAACCACTTAAAAAATTTTTTTTTTTAATACTGCTATTAGTAAACTGGAAGTAAATCCAGTTTATTCCTTGTTACAGTGAAGCTTGCTTTTTAAGTAACCCATACAAGATGTTATAGTTCAAAACTCTCAAGTACTTACGGACTTGTCGGTGATTTCAGCGAAAATTAGGACGCGGAGAAGCATTGACAGCGTGGGAATTTCGCAATGTTTCCGAAGACGCTGTAATCTCGACCTGACTCAGCATTGTCCTGGTCATTGTCGTCGGGTAAAAGAAAGTTTTGGCGATCTGACAGTCAGATTTTGACAGTCGCCGGCAGACGCAAAAAAAATCGCCTAAGTGGGACAGGCCCTTAAATGGTCACTATAAAATTCCCCCAGTTTGTCAGTGAGTGGTAAAATTTGTGAGGAATTAATGAGAACAAAGGGAGAATGGGATTAATGTAGGATTAGTGGATGTGGGGTGGGGTTGATAGTTTTGGTGTCCCTATGTCTCTATGATTCCTACGACATGAAGCAGAGCTGCTGAATATCACACAGATCCTTCAGACGTGATGCGGGGTTGCTGATTAAGGACTGGGTGGTCCTTAACATCATGTGAGGAATTAAAGAGTAGCAGCATAAAGAGTGATTGCATGGATTGCTATGTTGGTTAATTCATTCACAGATGGAAGTGGATAACTACTTAATGGAACCAGGATTTATGATTATGTGAAAATGTTTCCTAAATAATAAGTCATCAGAGAAAGCAATTGTCAATGGAAGAGATGAGTCGTAGAGGAAATAAAAGTTTCATAATATTTCTAATTGCCTTTGAGGGTTAGGGAGACTTTATTAAAAGGTTTTTACCAGAACATTAAAAAGATGCACAATGGAGTTCAACAGCTAATGGAATGAGGCTAATGTGTTGTAAAACCTCTTCAAATTTATATCTGCGGGATTTTCTGTCATTACGTAAATTAAGCAACCTGCAGAGAGGACTTGTTTTGAGGTTTTTGCTTTTAGGATTTGTTTTCATGCATGAACTAGACAAAAATTTTAAAACATTTCAGTTCAACATAATTATCGAAAACAATGTGAAGGTTTGGACCCTGCCTCCAATTGCAAACTGATAACCCAACATTTTGCAACCAGAGCAACAGGATAATGAAACCGTAGAGATTGATATCATAAGAGTTCCTTAAAAAGTTATACATAGATACATAGATACATAGACAATAGGTGCAGTAGGCCATTCGGCCCTTTGAGCCAACACCGCCATTCAATGTGATCATGGCTGATCATCCACAATCAGTACCCCGTTCCTGCCTTCTTCCCATATCCCTCGATTCCGCTAGCCCTAAGAGTATCTAACTCTCTTTTGAATGCATCCAGTCAATCGGCCTCCACTGCCTTTTGAGGCAGAAGATTCCACAAATTCACAACTCTCTGGGTGAAAAAGTTTTTCTTCATCTCAGTTCTAAATGGCCTCTCCCTTATTCTTAAACTGTGGCCCCTGGTTCTGGACTCCCCCAACATCAGGATCATGTTTCCTGTCTCTAACGTGTCTAATCCCTCAATAATTTTATATGTTTCTATAAGATCCCCTCTCATCCTTCTAAATTCCAGTGAATACAAGCCCAGTCGCTCCATTCTTTCATCATATGACAGTCCCGCCATCCCGAGAATTAACCTCATGAACCTACGCTGCACTCCCTCAATAGCAAGCTTGTCCATCCTCAAATTAGGAGACCATAACTGCACACAACACTCCAGGTGTGGTCTCACTAGGGCCCTGAACAACTGCAGAAGGACCTCTTTGCTCCTGTACTCAACTCCTCTCGTTATGAAGGCCAACATGCCATTAGCATTCTTCACTGCCTGCTGTACCGGCATACTTACTTTCAGTGACTGATGTACAAGCTCACCCAGGTCTCGTTGCACCTCCCCTTTTTCCTAATCTGACCATTCAGATAATAATCTGCCTTCCTGTTCTTGCCACCAAACTGGATAACTTCACATTTATCCACATTATACTGCATCTGCCATGCATCCACCCACTCACCCATCCTGTCCAAGTCACCTTGCATCCTCATAGAATCCTCTTCATAGTTCACACTGCCATCCAGCTTTGTGTCATCTGCAAATTTGCTAATGTTACTTTTAATTCCTTCATCTCAATTATTAATATATATTGTAAATAGCTGCGGTCCCAGCACCGAGCCGTGCGGTACCCCACAAATCACCACCTGCCATTCTGAAAGGGACCCGTTAATCCCTACTCTTTGTTTCCTGTCTGCCAACCAATTTTCTATCCATGTCAATTCCTACCCCAATAACATGTGCTCTAATTTTGCCCACTAATCTCCTGTGTGGAACCTTATCAAAGGCTTTCTGCAAGTCCAGGCACACTACATCCGTTGGCTCTTCCTTGTTCATTTTACTTGTTACATCCCCAAACAATTCCAGAAGATCAGTCAAGCATGATTTCCCCTTCGTAAATCCATCCATCCTGTTACTGCTATCCAAATGCATCTTTAATATTACATCTTTAATAATCAACTCCAGCATCTTCCCCACCACCAATGTCAGGCTAACTGGTCCATAATTCCCTGCTTTCTCTCTCCCTCTTTTCTTAAAAAGTGGGGGAATATTAGCTACCCTACAATCCACAGGAACTAATCCAGAATCTATAGAACATTGGAAAATGATCACCAATGCGTCCATGATTTCTAGAGCCACCTCCTTGAGTACCCTGGGATGCAGACCATCAGGCCCTGGGGATTTATCAGCCTTCAGTCCCATCAGTCTACCCAACACCATTTCCTGACTAATATGAATTTCCTTCAGTTCCTCCATCACCCTAGGTCCTCTGTCCCCTAGTACATCTGGGAGATTGTTGGTGTCTTCCTTAGTGAAGACAGAACAAAAGTACATGTTCAACTCGTCTGCCATTTCCTTGTTGCCCATAATAAATTCACCTGTTTCTGTCTTCAAGGGACCCACATATGTCTTAACAATTTTTTTCCTCTTCACATACCTAAAGAAGCTTTTACTATCCTCCTTTATATTCTTAGCTAGCTTACATTCGTACTTCATCTTTTCTCCCCGATTTGCCTTTTTAGTTACCTTCTGTTGATCTTTAAAAGTTGGCCGATCCTCTGGCTTCCCGCTCATCTTTGCTATGTTGTACGTCTTCTCTTTTATTTTTATACTGTCCTTGACATCCCTTGTCAACCACGGTCACCTCTTACTCCCCTTACAATCTTTCTTCCTCTTCGGAATGAAATGATCCTGCATCTTCTGGATTATCCCCAGAAATACCTGCCATTGGTGTTCCACCGTCATTCCTGCTAGGGACTTTCCAGTCAAATTTGGCCAGCTCCTCCCTCATGCCTATAGTCCTCTTTGTTCAACTGCAATACTGACACTTCTGATTTTAACTTCTATCTCTCAAATTGCAGATTAAAACTTATTATATTATGGTCACTACCTCCTCATGGTTCCTTTGCCCTGAGTTCCCTTATCAAATCCAGTTCATTACACTACACTAAATCCAGAATTGCCTTCTACCTTGTAGGCTCCAGTACAAGCTGCTCTCAGAATCCATCTCCGAGGCACTCTTCAAATTCCTTTTCTTAGGGACCAGTACCAACTCCTGATTAGGGATCAGTACCTGATTTTCCCAGTCTACCTGCATGTTGAAATCTCCCATAACCACCGTAGCATTACCTTTGTTACATGCCGATCACGTGATCCAACTTGCACGTGATATCCAGGCTACCGTTTGGGGGTCTTTTTACCCTTACAATTTCTCCGTTTTATCCACAATGACCCTACATCTTCTGATTCTGTGTCACCCCTTGCATGGGACTGAATTTCATTCCTTTCCAACAGAGCTACCCCACCCCCTCTGCCCACCTGTTTGTCTTTTCGATAGATGAATATTCGGTTCCCAGCTCTGATCCTCTTGCAGCCATGCCTCTGTAATTCCCACAACATCATACTTACCAATCTCTAATGGAGCCTCAAGCTCATCCACTTTATTTCTTATACTTCGCGCATTCGTATACAACACTTTTAATTTGGTATTCACCTCCCCTCTCACACCGGTTCCTATTTCACCTGACCTTACTCTCTTATCCCTTGAAATTTCCATCCCATTAATTATGGTGTCTTTTGTAACTTTTCCTATACTCTCTTCCCCTTTAACTCCATCCTTATACTCCCAATTTGTCAACCCCTCCCCCCCGCTATTTAGTTTAAACCCACCCATGTAGCACTAGCAAACCTGCCTGCCAGAATTTTGGTCCCCCTCCATTTAAGCTGTAACCCTCCCTTTTGTACAGGTCACTCCTACCCCAGAAGAGATCCCAGTGGTCTATAAATCTAAATACCTGCTCCCTGCACCAGCTCCTCAGCCACACATTCAGATCCCCTATCTCCCTGTTCTTTCCCTCACCAGCACGAGGTACTAGAAGCAACCCAGAGATAACCACCCTAGAATTCCTGCTTCTTCCTAACACTCTAAACTCATGTTGCGGTACCTCCTTCCTCTTCTTCCCAACGTCGTTTGCGCCTACATGCACAATCACTTCTGGCTGCTCACCTTCCCTCTCGAGGATGTTCTGAAGTCGGTCCGAAACATCTTGGACCTTGGCACCAGGGAGGCCATACACCATCCTCGAGTCTCGCCTGCTGCCACAGAATCTCCTGTCCGCACCTCGGACAATGGAGTCACCCACCACTATGGCTCTGCCCAAAGTCGGTCTCGCTGGTCGAGTCTCATTGCTAGGATTGGAGCAACAGACCTGTCCGCCGCTTGGACTGGAAGCGTCGTCTGCCCTGACAGCTCCCATGTGGGCGTAGCTGTTTGCAAGAGGAACTTCCACCAAGGTCTCCTGCACCCACTTCATCCTCTTTCTTTCCTTCTCTACCCGTCGCACCTCCTGCACTCTTGGAGTGACGATCTGACTGTAGGTCATGTCCAGGAAGCTTTCGACTTCCTGAATGGACCGCAGGTCATCCAGCTGCTGCTCCAGTTCTTGGAGCTGTGCCTGGACACAGTTCCCGCAGGTGTAGTGGTCAGTGACACCAGCAGTGCCCCAGACTTCCTACATCCTGCAGCATACACACTGCACTAGCGTCCCTGCCATTATGCTTAAATATTTAAATTAAACACACAACAGAATAAGTGTAGCCTCCTTGCCTCAGCCTCCTCGTGCAAGATCATTAACAGACTGGATAACAAATTGCTAAATATTTTCTCCTATACTTTTTTCTTCCTTGTTTCTGATTCATAGGAAGATGAGCTGATAATGGCCTCTGGCCCATATGCTGAGAGAGGAGGCACAATTTATTTTGACTATGCCAAATTACTGGGGTTTAATTACAGTGCACCTCATGAAGTTGTCAATTTGAAAAGAACGGTTTCAAACACTCAGCAGAAGCATGGAGAACAAACATCTTGTAAGGCTGATCTATCCGTGCCCATTGGGCTGTGCCCATACAAAAGCACACAGAGTCATGCAGAGAAACCCACCATGAACAGTGGGGGGGAATGCCTAACCCAAGATATGTTAAGAGGTACTTGAAGGTTTGGTTGGGATTGAGCAGGAGCTGATAATATTCAAGAAAACTGTGATTTTTTGTTCATGAGCATGAAACCCAATGTGCAAAGGTAATCTATCCTAGAACTAACAAATTGAGAGACTTTGACCCCCAGTGTCTTTGTTTGGAGCGATGACAATGGAGACGCCACTGGAATTTTGGTGCACCTTTCTTGCTTCCCAAAGAAACCTGTATTTACAAAGGTTGGGTGTATGTTCAGGGAATGGAAGGAGACAACAATCACAGGATGCGATCTCTGAAGATGCATTAGACTGGGTGCTCTAAATGTTCACGGATGTCGATAAGATTGTACGATTAATCATCGTCGTAGGCCTCCAGGAGATTGATCAAATCAACCTGACAAAAAGGAACCAACAAATGGTAACTAGCCATAGGAAAATGTATGTTTATAGCTGGCACTGCAGGTCTCTCCTCTTCTAGAACTGATGAGTCCCACACCAGTGAACGAGGCCATTCTTCCCCCTAAAGAGACACCTGTGGCTGACAAGGGAAGTCAGGGACAGCATAAAAATTAAGGAGAGGAAGTATAACATAGCAAGGAAGAGTGGGAAGACAGAGGATTGGGACTCTTTTAAAGAGCAACAAAAGTTAACTAAAAAGGCAATACGGGGAGAAAAGATGAGGTACGAGGGTAAACTAGCCAATAATATAAAGGAGGATAGCAAAAGTTTTTTTAGGTACGTGAAGAGGAAAAAAATAGTCAAGGCAAATGTGGGTCCCTTGAAGACAGAAGCAGGGGAATTTATTATGGGGAACAAAGAAATGGCAGACGAGTTAAACCGTTACTTTGGATCTGTCTTCACTGAGGAAGATACACACAATCTCCCAAATGTTCTAGGGGCCGGAGAACCTAGGGTGATGGAGGAACTGAAGGAAATCCACATTAGGCAGGAAATGGTTTTGGGTAGACTGATGGGACTGAAGGCTGATAAATCCCCAGGGCCTGATGGTCTGCATCCCAGACTACTTAAGGAGGTGGCTCTAGAAATAGTGGAAGCATTGGAGATCATTTTTCAATGTTCTATAGATTCAGGATCAGTTCCTGTGGATTGGAGGATAGCAAATGTTATCCCACTTTTTAAGAAAGGAGGGAGAGAGAAAACGGGTAATTATAGACCAGTTAGCCTGACATTGGTGGTGGGGAAGATGCTGGAGTTGATTATTAAAGATGTAATATTAATGATGCATTTGGATAGCAGTAAATGCATTTGGATGCTGGAGTCAATTATAAAAGACGAAATTGCTGAGCATTTGAATAGCAATAACGGGATCATTCCGAGTCAGCATGGATTTACGAAGGGGAAATCATGCTTGACAAATCTATTGGAATTTTTTGAGGATGTAACTAGGAAAATTGACAAGGGAGAGTCAGTGGATGTGGTGTACCTCGACTTTCAGAAAGCCTTCGACAAGGTCCCACATAGGAGATTAGTGGGCAAAATTAGGGCACATGGTATTGGGGGTAGGGTACTGACATGGATAGAAAATTGGTTGACAGACAGAAAGCAAAGAGTGGGGATAAATGGGTCCCTTTCGGAATGGCAGGCAGTGACCAGTGGGGTACCGCAAGGTTCGGTGCTGGGACCCCAGCTATTTACGATATACATTAATGACTTAGACGAAGGGATTAAAAGTACCATTAGCAAATTTGCAGATGATACTAAGTTGGGGGGTAGTGTGAATTGTGAGGAAGATGCAATAAGGCTGCAGGGTGACTTGGACAGGTTGTGTGAGTGGGCGGATACATGGCAGATGCAGTTTAATGTAGATAAGTGTGAGGTTATTCACTTTGGAAGTAAGAATAGAAAGGCAGATTATTATCTGAATGGTGTCAAGTTAGGAGGAGGGGGAGTTCAACGAGATCTGGGTGTCCTAGTGCATCAGTCAATGAAAGGAAGCATGCAGGTACAGCAGGCAGTGAAGAAAGCCAATGGAATGTTGGCCTTCGTAACAAGAGGAGTTGAGTATAGGAGCAAAGAGGTCCTTCTACAGTTGTACCGGGCCCTGGTGAGACCGCACCTGGAGTACTGTGTGCAGTTTTGGTCTCCAAATTTGAGGAAGGATATTCTTGCTATGGAGGGCGTGCAGCGTAGGTTCACTAGGTTAATTCCCGGAATGGCGGGACTGTCGTATGTTGAAAGGCTGGAGCGATTGGGCTTGTATACACTGGAATTTAGAAGGATGAGGGGGGATCTTATTGAAACATATAAGATAATTAGGGGATTGGACACATTAGAGGCAGATAACATGTTCCCAATGTTGGGGGAGTCCAGAACAAGGGGCCACAGTTTAAGAATAAGGGGTAGGCCATTTAGAACGGAGATGAGGAAGAACTTTTTCAGTCAGAGAGTGGTGAAGGTGTGGAATTCTCTGCCTCAGAAGGCAGTGGAGGCCAGTTCGTTGGATGCTTTCAAGAGAGAGCTGGATAGAGCTCTTAAGGATAGCGGAGTGAGGGGGTATGGGGAGAAGGCAGGAACGGGGTACTGATTGAGAGTGATCAGCCATGATCGCATTGAATGGCGGTGCTGGCTCGAAGGGCTGAATGGCCTACTCCTGCACCTATTGTCTATTGTCTATTGTCTAAATCAAACTTGGAAAATAATATAGAAACAAAGAACTGCAGATGCTGGCTCACAAAAAAAGACATAAAGTGCTGGAGTAACTCAGTGGGTCAGGCAGCATCTTTGGAGAACATGGATAGATGACATTTTGGGTTGGGATCCTTCTTTAGACTGTATGTAATGGGGTGGGGTGGGGTGGGGAAGTAAGCTGGCAGAGAGTAGGAACTGGACAAGGCATGTTCTACAGAGATGCTGCCTGACCCGCTGAGATACTCCATCACTTTGTGTCTTTTTTGGTGGACCAGCATCTGCAGTTCCTTGTTCTTTCCCAAGTATGATAACACATGGGAATATTAGCAGTGTACTGAGTGATAAAGAAGTGTATAACATCAGCTGTCTTTGGTCCACAGGCAGCCAGAAGAAGGATGAGACTGGTCACAGCAACCCAGGCTTATATCCAACATTGGACGACCAACTGGTGCGTTATTATAGGTTTCAGTCACACCAGTTGAGTACTGAGTTTCTGGTGTGTGTTGTGGCACTTTGTGCTGCCTGGCATGGCAAATCTTCTATCAGAAGGAGAAAACAGGAGGGAAGGAAAAAAAATGGAGGAGAAGAATGTACATGGCAGGGAGGCTGCAATTTAAATGATTGATGATACCACTCTGTGTAATCACTTTACTTGAGTGATGCCAATAAGCTTTGATCCTGCCTCCCAGCCAACAACTCTCCTTCTCTATCCATAAAACAGGTTTCTGACATCAACATAGCCCAGAAAGTGCACATTAAAACTAATTTTGTAAATAGTTCAATAGTTCAACAATGCATTGTTTGTCACATTTGCAACTGCACAGTGAAATTATTTTTGCATGTATCTTACACATGCAGGCAACGCCATTATTGGCACCATTGTTGAAAGTCCAAAGTTTGGTCAGCCCGGGTGCTCGATGTACTGGAGCAGTTCGCATGAACCAACGTCCCTCTCCTCTCCTAGTTGGGCCATCTTTGTGTCCTGGGGGCACCTCCTGCAGCCTACCTTGAAGGTGCTTGATTATAAATCACCTCAGTAAATGATGCAGGCTTGTGTATCCCTCTAGCGTCCATCTTTTCTTGTCTTTTCATTTCCGTGAGACATTGTTTTTGCAGCTATTTAGAAGCAACTCACTTGCATTTGAGGAGATTGCAAATGATCAAATGGTGTTGCTGGACATCTCTAGGTCTTGAAAGCCCAGCTTTGGACACCACCATGCTCCCACTGGGCACCATCAATATAGTCTGACTGACTCATAGGTTACTGGCAGAGGAGTAGGGACAGGCATCAGGAATTCCTTCATTCTAAGAGAGGATTGTACGCTCTTGTTCTCTGCAGTCTACGACAGCTTCCCAGCAAAACTCCTCAACAATCCTCCTACAATACAATACAATACAATATATCTTTATTGTCATTGTACCCAGGGGTACAACGAGATTGGGAATGCACCTCCCATACGATGCAATAATTTAGGTAATTTAGACAGCAGCAACCCAACGAAACGAAACAGTTGTAACAGTTTTGGACAGGGTAAAGTGCAAGTTGATCTATGCGTTGTGGCCATACGGCTCAGCAGGACCGGTTCATAGCAGCTATGGCCCTGGGGATGAAGCTGTTCCTGAGTCTGGAGGTGCGGGCATAGAAGGCCTTGTATCGTCTGGCCGATGGAAGGAGTTCGAACAGACTGTTGCAGGGGTGTGAAGAGTCTTTGTGGATGCTGGTGGCTTTTCTGAGGCATCGTGTGTTGTAGATGCCCTCCAAGTCTGGTAGCTGTGTTCCGATGGCCCTCTGAGCTCTATGGACTACCCGCTGTAGAGCTTTCCTGTAGAGCTAATCCTGGGGGATTACTGTGAAATCTACACGGCTCCTAAACCTTGAGATTGGCTAAAATATTGAACTCCCTGCCAAATGAGCTATTGAGGTGAATAGCACAGTTGCATTTCAGGGAAAGTTGGATAAATTCACAAGGAATAGAGAAATAGAATATTGGACAAGACATTGAAGGGTATAGCATGGATCATAACCACAAGCATAAATCAGTTGTCCTATAATTTAGAATTTAGACTTTAGAAATAGAGCAGAGAAACAGGCCCTTTGGCCCACTGAGTCCACGCCAACCAGCGATTACCCTGTACACACTTGCACTATGCTACACACTAAGGGCAATTTTACAATTTTACTGGTCAACCAAGCTACAAACCTGTACGTTTATGGAATGTGAGAGGAAACCGGAGTACCCGGAGATAACTCACACGGTCACAGAGAGAATGTACAAATTCCATACAGACAGTACCCGTAGTCAGGATTGAACCCGGGTCTCTGGCGATGGAAAGGTAGCAACTCTACCGTTGTGTCACTGAGCCCACCTGTACAGTTTACTCAGATGTGTGTAAACAGATGCTTTTATCAGTTGGTTCAGTTCAAAAATGATAAAAAGGGAACTGGCAGGCAGAGCTTTGCATACATGTGTCCGTGGATCATCAATTTGTGCCACAAAATTGTTCTGCGACCAGACTTATTGCGAGATGATAGATTACGATACCAACACATTGAGAACTGTCAGCCATTACAAGTTTTTAATTAAAACACCTCAGATAATTCAGCAAGTGAATCAGCGTTGATGGACTTTTATGAATTTAGGATTGGATTAATATTACAGAAAGTTTCCAACATTGATGGTTAGAGTTGTTTAAAATCTATTTATGAGCTAAAAGTGGAGCAGGCTTGACAGTGAAATTATATTTACAATCCGTTGCCCACCCTCACATCAACTTCTCAAAAATTGCATTTGAACATTGCTCATTTAAAAAAAGCAGGAAGAAAGCAATCACATGAAGTATGTAAAAGGGTGTCAGTGTGAGTTCTGTAATGTGCTGAATACTGAGTGTGCAGAATAAGTGCTCATTTTTCCACAACATGCAATGATAGATTGACTAAAAAAATATTATTTAGAAATAAAACTTTGCACAAAGCTGGCTGGATGGAATAACTCTATAACTTACTGAATAGTGAAAAGCCTAAATAGAGTGAATGTGGAGAGGATGTTTCCACTAGTGGGAGAGTCAAGGACCGGAGGTCATAACCTCAGAATTAAAGAACGTTCCTCTCGGAAGGAGATGAGGAGGAATCTATTTAGTCGGAGGGTGGTGAATATGTGGAATTCATTGCCACAGATTGATGTGGAGGCCAAGTCAATGGATATTTTTAAGGCAGAGATAGACAGATTCTTGATTCGTACGGGTGTCAGGGGCTATGGGGAGAAGGGAGGAGAATCGGGTTAAGAGGGAAAGATAGATCAGCTATGATTGAACGGCGGAGTAGACTTGATGAGCTGAATGATCTATTTTGCTCCTATCACTTATTCACTTATGAACTCTTGATGGCTATCAAGTGCAAGATGCCTGTTCCATGTCTTTTGGGATTTAACCTATCAGTGACATGAAGAGTTCCTCCACCCTGTACATGAGCCCTTGCTAAAAGCTCATACTTGTACATGACATAAAAGGTGGCCATTCAGTCCATCAAGTTCATAATTTCCTTTCTGCGACTTATTCCCATGTAAGTCCATCACACAGACCACACTCCCCACCTTTGACTCCAATTACACTTTATGCTATTTTGGAAAAGCAGCCAACATAATCAAAGACGTCCCACTCTGCCCATTCTTTCTTCCCCTTCCTCTCGTCGGGCAGAAAGTACAGAAGCTTGAAAGCGTGCACTATGAGACACAAACTGCTTCTTCCCCTCTGTTATCAGGCTTCTGAACAGTCTTTCCACAAGATAGGGTACTGTCCAATTCACTTTGACCCCATTGTGGACATCAGACTTTGTCTATGAAACTGAAGCATTAAAATACTGAGAATTATATTCTGCACTCTGTATCTTCCCCTTTGCTCTACCTATTGTATTTTAGTTTAACTTGATTGTATTTATGTATAATATTATCTGATTGAATAGCATACAAAACAAAGCTTTTTAGTGTGCCTTGGTACACGTGGCAATAATAAAGCTCAACCTAAACCTAACCCTATTCTCTCCCATGTAGCCATGAACTCTCCCTGATTCTCCTGCCACTCACCTACATTATAGGACAAGTTACAGCAACCAATTAACCTATCTTTGGAATGTCAAAAGTAACTGGAGCATCAGGGAGGAATCCCATGCGGTCAAAGGGAGGATATGCAAACTCCACTCAGACAGCAACTGAGTTGAGGATTGAACCAGGTCTCTGGAGTTGTGAGGCAGTGGCACCAGCTGCTTGTATAGCAGTGCCATTCTGATTATCCTGTAGAGGACAAACAAAGAAATTTAGGTGGATTGGCTGTCACTGTTCCCAGGACAGCAAGTTACATCTTTATTGCCCAAACTCACTTATCAAGTTCAATTTCTTGGTTGAAGCCTATCGCCC
The DNA here is from genome assembly GCF_053455715.1 of Rhinoraja longicauda. NCBI lineage: Eukaryota > Metazoa > Chordata > Chondrichthyes > Rajiformes > Arhynchobatidae > Rhinoraja > Rhinoraja longicauda. Next base: position 53,501,931 of record NC_135956.1, read on the forward strand.
ATCATGGGTGCAGTTGTTGCTTCTAACTTGAGGAGCAACAAAAGCAAAGAAGTAAATCAGAGGGAAAATTCAAAGAATAAGCAAACCTTATGAGTAATTTGCAGATAGATATCGAGAGTCAAGAGTGTCAATAATGTTTAATTGTTCATACAGTAAGTTCATAAGTTCCAGGAGCAGAATTAGGCCATTCAGCCCATCAAGTATACTCCGCCACTCAATTATGGCTGATCTATCTTTCCCTCTTAACCCCATCCTCCTGCCTTCTCCCCATAACCCCTGACACCAGTACTAATCAAAAATCTGTCAATCTCTACCTTAAAAATATCCATTGACTTGGCCTCCACATCCGTCTGTGGCAATGAATTCCACAGGTTCACCACCTTCTGACTACAGAAATTGTTATATGCACTGGGACTGGAACAATTAAATTCTTACACCCTGCAGCTTTACAGGCACATTAAAGCATCAACACAAGAAAAAAAAATGCTATAAAATATTAGTGCAGATTAATAGTTGTCTTTCAGGCATTTAGTTTTCAGCACAGATGGTAAATGAGTCAAATTAAACATTTATTTCCAATCAAGTAAAGAAGGTATAAAGGAGATAGAAACAGAGTGAATGCCAAAACTATGGGAATCAATCTGATCATAAGTATGGCTAGGGTGTGAGTTGTTTAGAAACTATTAAAGCTTCACATTTTCACCACTGCTCACAGACACAGTTTACTGTGATCAGACATTGGTGGCCATGATTGGGGGCAGTAATTTTCAAGGCAACATATAATCAACAGTACCAGGCAATTACCACCTGCTCCATGCCAGTGCTGATACTTCACTTGAACCTCACCTTTATCTAATCCCATCAGCATAATATTTTCTTCCTGTCTCCCTCCTCTGTTTATCCAGCTGCCCCATGGATGTCCTGTTATGTGGAGTGCAGGGACGCTTGAAATCGCCTGAGCAATTTCTTCAGCAGAGACATCAAGGAGAAATCTGCACATAATAAGCAGTGGATCTCCAGAGAACTACTTCACTTAAAATGTTGTTGTGAGATGATAGTAATATAATTATTACAGCTCCTGAGAATTTGCAATGTTACTGTTCCACACTAAGTACATCACTGCAATTTAGTTCCATATAATCTGAAATAATAATTGATTTGGCGGTCTTGGGAAATAAAAGCTCTGAGTTATCCTTTGGCTCCTCCATGCGCTTTTGCAGGATTATACGATGGTGGGGAGGGAGTGCTCAGGATACGGTGGTTCTTGGTGCCAGGCCTCTATCCATTTCCCTGTCACGAGTCAAGAGTGTTTTATTGTTATAAGTCCTGAAATGGAACAATGAAATTCTTACTTGCAGCAGCACAACAGAAAAGTAAACATAGTACTCTGTAAACAACAAAAAAGTTACATGAAACAAAGAGACAAATAAATAACCAAGTCAGAAATAATGCCCCCAAATTTATGTAGTTTGGAGGTTGTAGTATTTAATAGCCTGATGGTCATAGGGAAGAAGCTACTCCTGAACCTGGACATTACAGTTTTCAGGTTCCTATACCTTCGTCCTGATGGTAGGGGTGAAATAAGAGTGTGGCTCTTATGATGCTGGCTGCCTTTTTCAGGCAACGACTCTTGTGGATCCCTTCGATGGTGGGGAGATCAGTACCCGTGATGGACAGGGTAGTGTTCAATTTTTGCAATCTTAACTCTGGTATGAATGGGGATTGCCTGCAAGAAGCTGCAAATTAATCACCTTCTGTCCCAATGATCTGGCATTTGCTGAGCTGGTCTCCACTGTAGTTACAAATGAAAGCTCTACGAACTACTGGATACCCCTGAACAGGTAGCGACGGTGGCGAATTTGAGAGAGCAAATCGTTGTATTTTCTTTATGACCTTAATTCCCAGAGAGTTCCTGAGAAGGCGAGAGGTCAGGAAAATTAACCCACCCCTTTTTTACTCAAACCTAATGTATCTTTTCTGGTTGATCACTTTACCCAGTTACGGATCTTACAATTGCATTAGTTTTGAAGCCAACATGCTCCTTGTAAAGTTATGTGCATGAATACATATTACAGCTCCCTAATGCACAGTTACAGCTTCCATAATTGACTCAACAGGCAATTTGACTAATCATCTGGGTGCTAAAATTGCTCAAAGATTTTCTTGCATGTAATACTGCTTTGATCTACGATAGTAATGCTTTGTCCTATCCAGGGTAGACACAAAATGCTGGAGAACTCAGCGGGACAGGCAGCATCTCTGGACAGGAATGGGTGACGTTTTGGGTCGAGACCCTTCTTCCACACAGCACAATGGCACTACAGGTAATACAGCTGCCTCAAAGATTTAGTGATCTGGGTTCCAGTCTGACCCTGAGTGCTGTCTGAGTGGAGTTTATATGGAGTCATTAAATCAAAGGGCTATATAGCATGGAAACAGGACTTTCGGCCTGGCTTATCCATGCCAACCAAGTTGCAATTCTGGGTTATTGCCATTTTCCTCCATTTATTGTAGCATATATATCTCTAAACTCTTCCTATCAATAGCAAATTACAAAGTACTGGAGGAACTCAGTGGGTCAGGCAACATCTATGGAGGAATTGGACAGGCGACCATTGGTATATCTGTGGAGGAAATGGACAGGGGTCTTCTGTCCATTTCCTCCATAAATGTTACCTGACCTGCTGAATTCATCCAGCACCTTGGGTTTTGTTCAAGATTCCAACATCTGCAGTTGCTTGTTTCACAATTTTAGTTTAGAGATATAGTATAGAAACAGGCCCTTCGGCCCACCGAGTCCTCGCCAATCAGCGATCCCCATACACTAGGACCATCCTACATAACTAGGGACAATTTACAATTTTTACTAAAGCCAATTAACCTGCAAGCCTGTACATCTTTGGAGTGTGGGAAGAAACCAGAGCACCTGGAGAAAACCCATGTGGTCACTTACGCTGATGCCCTCTAGTTATAGAATCCTCTACCCTGGGAAAAAGACTGTGAGCGTTCACTTTATCCGTGCCCCTCATGATCTTGTACACCTCCATAAAGCCACCCCTCAGACCGCTATGCTCCAAGGTTCTCTCTATAAACATGTGTGCTTCCCCTGAGCGCTCTTAATCCCCAAAACTATGCTGGTTGTTGTTAATTGGCTATTATTAAATTACTCCTAGTTTATGGCTCGAAAGAGAATCTGGGGGAAATCAATGGGCACGTGCGAGAGAATAAGTTGAGGAGAAATTTGGGCGAGTCTGACAGGCTTACAGTGACTGAATAGTTTCCTTCAGAGTTGGATGAAGTATGAAATATAACAACCAGCAATATATGAAAACACACAGGTCAAGATAATACTGGCAATGTATAAAATCTTTAAATAGCATGACACAATGGTGCGGCTAGTAAAACTGCTGTCTCATGGTGTCAGAGACCCAAGTTCAGTCCGACCTCTGGTACCTTGGTTGATCTTTTGCACATATTTACATTTTGACCTCAAGAGTTTTGTCGGGTTGCTTCGGATTTCTTCCACATCCAAACGATGTGTAGATTAATTGACCACTGTAAAGTGCTGCTAGTCTGTAGTTTGTGTAGGTGAGTGAGAGAATATGGGGGAATTGACAGGAACTTGGGGAAAGTAAGATTGGTGCAGAATTCATGTAAATGGTTGCTCGATAGTCAGTGAGGAATCAATGGGTTAAAGGGTCTGGTTCTGTGCTGTATGATGTTGAGGTATGAATCTACAGCAGTGAATGCCGACAAGAACATGTGAAATACAGCAGCAAGTACCTGTGCTGTTAACATAGTAAAATATAGTGGGGAGTGTAATGAAGTGACTGGTGCAGCCAACAGCACCTGGGAGAAACGTAGGGGAGGAAAAAGCTGTTGGAGCCACAGGGGTCTGCAGATACTGGAATCTTAAGCAGAACACAAAATGAGGAACTCAGAGAGTCAGGCAACATCTGGGAAGGGAATGGACAGGCGATGTTTTGGGATAGGAGCCTTCTTCAGGCTGATTGGAATAGGGGAAGAAAGCTGAAAAAGAGAGCTGGGAGCAGGACAAAGCCTGGCAATAGATGGATTTAGGTGAATGAGGGGAGGGGGTGCAGGTTGATTGGCAGATGGGTGGAGTAAGTGACAATCCCTAGAGGTGAAAAGGAGACAAAATGGTATCAGATAAGGAGAGGTGAGGAGGAATTAAATGTAAAGCCGGTAGGGGGGGGGAGGAGGGGGAGCGAATAAAAGGAAATGGGTGGTGGGGGGGGGGGGGGGGTGGGGGGAGGAATGTATGAAGGAGGGGAAAGGAGCAGGGTGACTGTGGGGCATGGGAGATGTTAGGGTAAATGGGTGGGCAGCAGGGCATGAGAAGTAAGGAAGCACGGGAAAGATGGTAGTGACAATAGGCAATAAAACAAAGATAAACTATTGTTGTCCCTCAGTATTGAACTGGCAACTGATAAACAAAATGAGCTCCTCCAAAGAGAGCAGGGGATTTACTAGTAATTTGGATGCAGTATAATTGTTCAGCAGTGCAGTTCATCCCGCCAAAGGCTGTAAATGTAAGTGTTATACAATTTACTATAAAACTAATTTGATATAAAAAGAAAGAGCTTTGATTGCACAGCACCTGACATAACCTTAGGGCTTCCCACAGCTCTTTAATTCCATCAAAGCTCCTTTGAAGTGTAGTCTTTGTTGTGATATAGGGGCACATGGCAGCCAAAGTGTATGCAGTGAGATCTGAAAGATAGCAAAAAGGCAACAGAACATAGAATAGTATAGCACAGGAACAGGCCTTGCATCCCACAATGTCTGTGCTGAACATAATGCCAAGACCAAGACTCCACTGGTCCTCGCCTCTCCCCTAGTCGGCAGCAGGCTGGTGCTGTCTACTCACCTGGATTCCAGATGCAGTTCCAGACTGAAAGTCTGAAGAAGAGTCTCGACCTGTAACAAAACCTATCCATGATCTCCCGAGATGCTGCCTGACCCGCAGATTTAATCCAGTATGTGTAGAAAGGAACTGCAGATGCTGGTTGAAACCGAAGATAGACAACAAAATGCTGGAGTAACTCAGCGGGACAGGTAGCATCTCTGGATAGAAGGAATGGGTGACCTTTCGGGATGAGACCCTTTTTCAGTTACTCCAGTACTTTTGTGCATTAACCAGCATCTGCAGGTCTTTGTTTCCACTATGTCCTACAATGATGCTCTATTACTTGGAAATTCCTTACTCGGTTAAATCAGACAATCGCCATTCCCCCCCACTATGGTTCATTATAACAAGGTTTTACTGTACTCTATTTTTCTACATTGAACAGAGTTCATTAAATTGCTCTCAATGTCCTTTAACTGACCTGTGAAAAGTGCAGCTCACCAGGTATGTTGAAGGTCAGCCTCTGTGCTCCTGTACCTTTATCATGCATTATGCATGTCTGAGTCGTGCACTGACACATTCAATTATCTAAAATTTCATTGACCTGTAGCCAACATTTTTTTAGTAGCCGATTTACTGAATTTGTTGCTTTTTTGTTTGCAGTCTCATCAATATTTCATCAATAACTTGAATGAATGTCAAACTATAACAAAACGATCACATTCACAAACTGTAGATGCTGGAATTTCCCCGAAGGGAGTTCAGTGCCACCCTCTCTCACTCTTCCCCCTTTCTAGTATCTACAGTTCCTAGTGTCAGCATTACAGCCATAGCAAATTAAATTGGATTACCCTGAAAATGGGCGAGGAGATGGTGATGTAGGATTAAGCCCCATTATTTATTAAATCCGAAATTTAGGTTTAGGGCAGCATTGTGGCACAGTGCATTGGGCCACAACCTCACAGAGCCAGTGACTCAGGTTCAATCTTGAGCTTGGATGCTCGCAAGTCTGTGTGTAGTTTGCACATTCTTCTTGTGACTACATGGGTTTCCTCTGAGTGTTCAGGTTTCCTCCCACATGCTATTTGGTAGGTTAATTGACCATCACAAATTGCCCCAAGTATCTGATTGGTAGAATCTGGGGGGAATTGATAGAATTTAGACTTTGGACTTCAGAGATACTGCATGGAAGCAGGTGCTTTGGTCCACCGAGTGTGCGTCGACCAGCAATCACCCCGTACATTAGTTCTATCCAACACACTAAGGACAATTTACAATTTACAGAAGCCAATTAACATACATAACCTGTTTTAGGAATGGAAGGAAACCAGAGCACCCTGAGAAAACCCACACAGTCACAGGGTAAACCTACTAACTCCATGCAAACAGCACCTACAGTGAAGATCAAACCCGGGTCTCTGCTGCTCTAAGGGAGCAAACTCTACCGCTGTGTCACTGTGCCACCTGCAGAAGGAATGTAATTAACGCAGAATTAGCGTAAATGGGTGCTTAATGGTCAGTGTGGACTTGGTGGGCTGGAGGGACCATTACAATGCTGTATCTTTCTATGATTTTGACTGCACTGCGCTGAGCCTCTTAATTATTGCAATGTTGATCCATGAGCCAATGCTAACTGCCTTCATTGACTAACTACACACATCAGCAGCAGGCCAATTTTGTGTAGCCATTCCCACTTGAGACTGATATCATGCACTGCTTAAAGCTGGCCTGTATCTCTTAGGTTGGAGGACTGAAGCAGATTATGGGTGAAGTTTTGGAAATCATTTGACCTGGGAATTATTCATGGAAGGTAGGTCAAAGGTGTGAGCAGACTTCAGGAATTTTGAGCTTGCATTGGAGGCACTAATGGAGGTGGAGAAGACAGGACTGATTGTTCATCTACTCAGGGCTAGAAACATACTGCCCATAGACGAGTGGAGTGGATTAATCCACAGCTCGATAGTAGGACTGTCATTTTAAGGTCGTGGACGCAGTGCTGAAAAATGTTCAATTACGTCACACAAACAGCAAAGGTTAGTGAGTGCATCTTCAAATGCCATATCTGACTGCCTGCCTATGAACTGCTCAATGAATCACACACCTATCATTCAGCTGCCAACAATCTCCATCAATCAGAGCTCATTCCTAGCATTCTTCCACTCACTGCACCCTCGGCACATCTAACATTGCTCCAAGCCTCACTCAGCTTCAACAAACAGCTGGTCAATCAACCGCAACACCCACATTACCCAATTACACTGTGCAATATTCATCCTTCTTGCACAACTTTGAAGTTTGGACTGCTGCAGTGAGTACTTCAAAGTGCAACAAGAAAGATAACACCAAAATCTTTCAAATCCTCTGGCAGGAAAAATGAATAAGCTTTGGCATTCAAGCCCTGGCCAACATCTTCAGCACTGAGGCCCTCATCTCCGAGAGTCATGCCACATCACGGGCCTGTCCAACACCAAACTACTGAAAGAGATACTCTGCTCCAGCTTGTCACTGCAAGCAATTGCAAGGTAGACAGAGGAAAAGATTCAAACATCTCGCAACAAACAGCTTGAAAAGGTATCACATTTCCTCCAACTCAAGGCTATTCCTGGGCCAATTTCGCTCAAAATGGAGAAAGAACATTTGGGATGTATTGGGAATACCCGTTCAGTGTACCAGGGACACCTAGAATCACAGCATAAATGGCAGAGGGAAGCACAAAATCTCTCAAGTTATTCAGCCATCTCCTGCCCATCAATGTCAGGGACTGTGGATCCCCCATTGGCCTCATCAGTTCCCAGAACTGGAGTGGAACCTGTGGGACTGCTGACGAAGAAGCGTTTTGGACACACAGTTTTTTCTCATGTGTTAACTTTAATGAGATCTTGATCCATTATTAATGGACTGGGAATGTCAGATGCAGCATAAAGATTTGACATGGAGCAGTTATTCAACTGGCCTGCCAGTTTATTATTTGCAGTGTTGTCCAGCCTGTTTTTAGGTAGCGGGCAGTGCCCTTGTCTCTTTCTAATCCGACTAAAGGCTTCTTCAAAGAGTGGGATTTAAGGGGGGATGGGATAAAATAGTAGAGATTTAGCGATAGAATTCCAGATCTGAAGAGACCAGTGCAAATGGTGGAGTCTGTTAGTTTGGGATAAGCCAGCATCCAAAATTGGTGGATCATAGATAAATATAGAATCACACTACATGTAAGTACGCTGCTTGGCTACCTTATCCATGCTGGCCATTCAAGCACCCACTCACACTAACCAGTGCATTCAGAATGTATTCAGACCCCTTCACTTTTTCCACGTTTTGCTATTTTTGCAGCCTTATTTAAAAATTGATTAAATTCATTTTTTTTAATCATCAATCTGCACACAACACCCCATAATAAAAAAGTGAAAATAGGTGTTTAGAAATTTTTGCAAAGTAATTAAAAAGAAATAACTGAAATATCACATTTACATCAGTATTCAGACCCTTTGCTATGACACTCAAAATTGAGCTTATGTTCATCCTGTTTCCTTTGATTATCCTTGATTGGAGTCCACCAGTGATAAATTAAATTGATTGTACATGATTTGGAAAGGCACACACCTGTCTATATAAGGTCCCATATTTGACAGTGCATGTCAGAGCAAAAACCAAGCCATAAAGACGAAGGAATTGTCCGTAAACCTCCGAGGCAGGATTGTGTCGCGACACAGATCTGGGGAAGGGTATAAAACAATTTCAGCAGCATTGCCAGTCCAGAAGAGCACAGTGGCCTCCGTCATTCTTAAATGGAAGAACTTTGGAACCACCAGGACTCTTCATAGAGCTGGCCGCCCGGCCAAACTGAGCAATCGGGGGAGAAGGACCTTGGTCAGGGAGGTGACCACGAACCCGATGGTCACTCTGACAGAGCTCCAGAGTTCTTCTGTGAAGATGGGAGAACCTTCCAGAAGGACAACTGTATCTGCAGCACTCCACCAATCAGGCCTTTATGATAGAGTGGCCAGACGGAAACCACTCCTCAGTAAAAGGCACATGACAGCCCACTTGGAGTTTGCCAAAATGAATAATAATAATGAATGAATAATGAATAAGTTTATTGGCCAAGTATGCATATACAAGGAATGTGTCTTGGTGCTCCGCTCACAAATGACAACACAAACATACAGTTAACAATTAAGAATAAAGCATAAACACATCAAAACAATAAGGATACACCATTATGGTCTAAACATGTGGGTGAAAATATGCCAGAGCAAAAAAGAGACTACAGACTTTGGTTATTGAGTAGAACGATCACTCGTGGAAAAAAGCTGTTTTTATGTCTGGCTGTGGCTGCTTTGACAGTACGGAGTCACCTTCCAGAGGGAAGCGCTTCAAGGAGTTTGTGGCCAGGGTGAGAGGGGTCAGAGATGATCTTGCCCACTCACTTCCTGGCCCTTGCAGTGTACAGATCGTCAATGGGGGGAAGGTTGCAGCCAACAACCTTCTCAGCTGTGCAAACGATCCATTGCAGCCTCTGGATGTCGTGCTTGGTGGCTGAGCCAAACCAGACCATGATGGAGAAGCTGTGGCTGCTATCATTATAGCAGTATAGAATTGGACCATCATTGCCTGTGGCAGATTGTGTTTCTTCAGTTGCCGCAGGAAGTACATCCTCTGTTGGGCCTTAAAAGGCACCGAAAGGAATCTCAGACCATGAGGCACAAGATTCTCTGGTCTAATGAAATCAAGATTGAACTCTTTGGCCTGAATGCCAAGTGGCACCGCTCAACACCTGGCCAATACCATTCCTGTTTGGATGTCGTTCAGTGGCAGGAACTGGGAGACTAGTCAGGATTGAGGGAAAGATGTACGGAGCAAAGTACAGAGAGATCCTTGATGAAAATCTGCTCCAGAGCATTCTGGACCTCAGACTGGGGTGGAGGTTCACCTTGCAACAGGACAACGACCCTAAGCACACAGCCAAGACAACACAGGAGTGGCTTCATGACAAGTCTGTGAATGTCCTTGAGTGGCCCAGCCAGAGCCTGGACTTGAACCCGATCGAACATCTCTGGAGGGACCTGAAAATAGCTGTGCATCGACGCTCCCCATCCAACCTGGCAGAGCTTGAGAGGATCTGCAGAGAAGAATGGGAGAAATGACCCAAATACAGGTGTGCCAAGCTTGTAGCGTCATACCCAAGAAGACTTGAGGCTGTAATCGCTGCCAAAGGTGCCTCAACAAAGTACTGAGTAAAGGGTCTGAATACTTATGTAAATGTGATATTTCAGTTATTTCTTTTTAATTACTTTGCAAAAACATCTCAACACCTGTTTTGCTTTTTTATTATGGGGTATTGTGTGTAGATTGATGATAAAAAAAAAGAATTTAATCAATTTTAAAACAAGGCTGTAACATAACAAAATGTGGAAAAAGTGAAGGGGTCTGAATACTTTCTAAATGCACTGGATATTCTTGCCTCATTTCCCCTAACATATTCCAGCACACAAATTCACACTAAGACCTATTTACAATGTCCCAGAAACCTATCAACCCAGACTTTTGGGGATGTGGGCGGAAATTGGAACATCCATGGGAATGTGGGTGGTCAGAGGGAAAACATGCAAACTCTACACAGATCAAATTGACTGCTTATTTTCAATATAATTGCAGCAATCTTTTGTGCTCATTCATCAGAACTTTCTTTGATAATTTTCACTTTTTACCTTTGTGCTTTGTACCTGTAGGTTACGGGGAGAATGCAGAATGGGGTTAGGAGGGAGAGATAGATCAGCCATGATTGAATTGCAGAGTAGTCTTGATGGGCTGAATGGCCTAATTCTGCTCCTATCACTTATTAACATGAACTAGGTATTATTTATTCTCATCTTTTTTTCCATTATTAAACTTGTCAAGAGGAGAATTAATGAACTAAGAGTGGAAATTGGGAGTGTTAATGTAAGTGAAGGAACATCTAGGTAACCATTGAATGTTCCAAGCCACGGGTGTCGAGCAGCTTCCATCCCCACAGCCACCCCAATCTCCCACAAAGGAAGGTATTGATACACTCTTTCCTCCAAGAATGAATAAACACAGGACCACCTCTGATGCAAACATACTCATGCCAGAGGAATGATTGAAAGAGAGGAAACTCCCCTCAAACTCACTCATTATGCAGACAACTACAGATAAAGCTTGGCTGGAGGCTTAGACAGAGGATACTGACTCTACACTGCACTTACAGGAAACAAGCTTGAGAATACCACTGAGAATTAATCTGCTATGTTTCTCCTGCTCAGTTACCCATTGATGTAAACATTTGATCAATGCAATATTGAAAGACAATAATGTCTGCAAAATTTAAGGTGCTGCTTTATTCCACTAGCAATGAATGCGTTGGTGTCTTTTGATATTGATAATGGTTTATTATTGTCATGTGTACAGAGATACAGTGAAAAACTTTGTAAGCTATCCAGACAATTCATACCATACTTGAGAACAATCAAGCCATATAAAAATTCAACAGATAATGCAAAGATAAATTTATTGCTAGTATCGTAGACTTAGGATAAAGATTTAAAAGATGAGCAGTGAGTAGAAATTTAAAGAGTGGAATGATTGTTGTAGATTATAGTAGAGCCTCTTCTGGGACCAGCACACTTCAACACCATCTTGGGTCATCTTTACTGTTTTAGTATATTATATGGACAACGTACATGCCCGTTTTGTATTATAGAAAATTACAACACAGAAGGAGGTCATTTGGCCCATTATCCCTAAGGTGGGCAAGAACCGGCTTTATGTTAATCCTACTCCCTTACTCTTGTTCAATGAATAGCCTGATGGTCATGGCTCTTCAAGTATTCAACTTGATATGGATTAAACCAGTATACGTACCTTAGCTCACATTTATGCAATAAAATGTTAAGTATGTTTAAGATAATAGGTGTCCATGTATTGTTTATAATTTTTTAGAGCAATATTCTGAAATGACAGTATCAGGGTGATTGGAGGAGCTTAGTTTAGTTTAGAGATATAGCAGGGAAACAGGCCCTTCGGCCCACCGGGTCCGAGCCGACCAGCAATCCCCACACATTAACACTATCTACGCACATTAGGGACAATTAAAATGATTTTTTTTTTTTTTACATTTACCAAGCCAATTAACCTACAGACCTGTATGTCTTTTGGATATGTGAGAGAAACTGGGTTAAGAGGTCAGTAGGGGAATTGGTCTGAGAGCCAGTATGTGTTGCAATGTCATACGGAAATATAAAATATGCGAAACAATGATCCAAAGGGTCACAGCTGCCAATGCATAAACTTCACATGTAAGGCACGAATGCCAATTTTCAACTTTGCTTCAATTATATAGGACTTTGGTGAGACTATGTCTGGAGCATTATGCATACTATTGGTCTCATTCTTTATGGAAGGATGTTAAAGACATGGAGTCAATTCAGAAAAAGTTTACTCAGGGAAAATGGAGCAGTGAGCTAGGCACATAGCACTGAGGTGCACCTATTCAGATGACCAGTGAGTTGATGTAACTGATTCACACTGAGTGAGGTCTGCCAATGTGAAAGTCAAAGGTCTTGTTGCAAAGAGCGGTATGGAGTCCGATATTGGAGCCAGGTGATAATAGAATCATAGTGTCATACAGTGTGGAACCAGGCCCTATGGCCCAACTTGCACATGCTGACCAACATGCCCCATCCACACTGGAGGTTGAAGATGTCCTTTGTGATGTAAGTAAAGTAAAGGGGGAGATGTGATGTAATTAAAGTAAAGGGGGAGATGTGATGTATATGTAATGTAAATGCCAGTGCCCCCTTGAGGCCAAGAGCAGAAGCTGGCCAATGGGCTTGTGACTGAGGTCAGGTGACCTTCAGGGGGAGATGTGATGTATATGTAATGTAAATGCCAGTGCCCTCTTGAGGCCAAGAGCAGAAGCTGGCCAATGGGCTTGTGCCTTGTGACTGAGGTCAGGTGACCTTCTAGGGCCAATGGGCTTGTGCCTTGGGACTGAGGTCAGGTGACCTTCTAGAAGTTTCCTGGTGAAGGATCAGTAATAAAATCTTCTTACAAGATGTCGGGTGTATATTCATTGTGCTAGCCACAACAGGGTCTTACAGAGGACATTAAATCCTTGAATACTCCAGCCAGTGGTTGGCACAGATCTTTAGAATCTAGGCAGGTACACTGCCTGGGCCAGGCACTTTGGGTGGATTCCCACTCTTGAAGGATGCACTGACACCGGCCTTGGTGATTGAGGTCACAGGGTCATTAGAGGGTGTGGGGACTCGTGGAGGTGTGTCTTTGTTCTCCTTTCCAAAGTGTTCACTCGAGCAGCATCTTTATAAAGAGCGACCCTTCCTCAGAACTAACCGAAAGGCCAGATTGGAATGGAAATTAGAACTGAAAGCGCCAGGAAGCTGATGGTTATTTCTGCAGACTGAATGATGGTGATCTTCAAAATTTGAACTTAGTTGGGGCTAGGACACTGCCCTGAGGATCTCCTGCATCAATGTCCTGGAACCAAAATGATTGTCTGCTCACAATCTCATCGGGAGGTAAGGAGCAGAAAGATCCAGTGAAATTCAAAGAAAAATACACCGGTGAGCAGTTTATAGGTAGCACTGCTTAATTCACCTAATGTTACTTTACTGAATTAGACTGATGAGGCAGTAATTTGCCGGAGTGGATTGTCCTGATTTTTTGTGAATATGGCATGCTGTTTTTATTGTGGTGTCCGGAAGATGCAAGTTTTTTTTAGACACAAGAGACTGCAGATGCTGGACTCTGGAGCAACAGACAATCTGCTAGAGGAACTCAGTGAGTTGAGCATCTGTGAGGAGAAAGGAATTGTCAATGAATTAGGTCAAAACCCTGCATCTGGACCGTATGGAGAGGGGACTTAGCCAATAGCATGAGAAGAGGGAGAGGGGCAAGACAGGAACTGTAGGTGATTAATAGGCTGAGGAGGGGTAGAGGCAGGTAGGGGAGCGGAATTGGGAAACAGATGCAGGTTAATGATAAATGGAGACAAACCTCTGGCTGAAAATTTTTTGATGGAACTGTCATGCTGTCAATTCTGATATTTATTCTCTCCCTTGGTATATGGTGCCTCAGACAACTCCGTATCCATAACAATTTAGAATTTATATAATTGGAGCATTTAATTTGAATAGTTGGATTTTTGTCATGTCCTAACTAGGGTTGGATACATAGCTCACTCCCATAGTTAGTCTCTTTTAAGAATGAATTCTTAAGTGCTAAATTAAGAAGGTCTTTCTTTGCCCTTTTGTTATTGAGGCATTTTGGCTAATGGTGTGTCCGTAAATTAGTTCCCTCTTAAACACAGCCTTATTAATAAACCATTGCAGACAAGCAAAAATAAAATGCAATTTCACAGAAAATTGTCATAGTCAGTGTAAATTTTGGAAGCAACTAAGGTGAAGCCTTGCCTTTGAATTGATGTCAGTTTGTAATGTAAACATTGAGAAAGATGCACCAGTGAATTGAGCTTGTTTGTACATCAGTTTTTGCCTGCCTAATCTAATGGGTGTAAATGATTATTAAAATTAGCTAATTATGTTTCTAACTGATGGAATGAAACCTGGTGGCAGTGGGCAAGATACTGGTTGTACACTCAACATATTTCACCTTCAGGTTTCTTGTTCTGAACAAAAAAAAATGAGGCTTTTAAAAACAATTCACTCTAAATGCAAATATGTCTAATTTCAGAACAAAATAGGCTTGAAGCAAGGGTTTGTGTGATTTTTTTTTCAAAGTGTTGATTCAGCCAGCATTGTCAAGGTTGTACTGCTGATTTGAGATGTTAGGAATTGCAGCTGGATATATCATATCCAGTATAACACTGCTGGAAAAAGGTGTGAGCCACAGGTGAAAGCTAATGTATATTCCAGAGCTCATTCATGAAATCAGGTGCTCATAATTCAGCGTTAAACACTGAGTTTAATATCTCAATGTGTATGAGAGCATTTGTATTTTAAGTGCTTTTTCATTTATTTTTCATATATTTAATTTGCAATTAATTACTTTTGAAAGTTTCTGAATGTCAGAGTTATTCGGACATATTGAAAGTCCTTGATAACATTTTACTGGATACCCCTCTCATTTCTCGGTAGCCCACCCAATTGTCCTGCTCTATGTCACAACCCATGTACAACTCCTGGCACTGAGTCCTGCTCCCTTGCTTTGGTTGTAAGTCATGTCCAGTAATTTAGCATGTGGGTAACTGCAAGCTGAAATGGAACAATAGCTGAATCTCTGCTCTATTGTCAATCAGTTGCTGTCACCCTGCTGTGCTTTGGTTGAGAGAGACACAAAGCTATAGTAGTGAAAAGAGGAGGGGGGGGGGGGGGTGGATGAGAGGTGCATGTTTACACTATCTGTTACTTATGCTAGAGAAGAGATGAGGGGAAAGTGGAATACACAGTGTAAGTGTGATCACAAATAACATGGTCAGCGGTCTCTGTACCTGGCCTGGACATGCGTTCTGCTCCTGTAATGTCCAGTACTTTGCTCTCCAAAGACACAGAAACTTTGGACCAAGCAAGTACCCAGCCAATGTTCTCCTGGTTCCAATTAGTTTGTCCTGAAAAATAAAGAGAAATGTGCTTGCACTGTGCAATGTATTTGAGTGACTTGCAGGCTGGTTTTAGTTTTTAGTTTTAGAGATACAGCATGGAAACAGGCTCTTCGGTCCACCGAGTCCGCACCGGCTAGTGATCCAGGGACCAGTTATGGAGGATATATGGCTTGCACCCACTGCTATTTCTTCTGCTCTTGTGTCCTTTTTTGAAATTGGGCTTCAAATGGGAAATTTTAAATTAATTCTGAAAAATGTCTGGAGACTAAGACAAGTTTGTTTGGCATGACATTTTATTTGAAATTCTCATCTTTTAGTATTTGTTCGGATTGAACCTAGAGTAGGATTCATCCCAGTATCTGAAATAGGCCATTTTACCGAGACTTCGAAGCACGTTGCCAGTCAGGATTATATTTTTAACTGCGGTCGTTCTCTCAGCAGCCAAAGCTCCCATAAATGGTTTCCACAATTCTTTCATGTTGTTTTTGCTTTAGAACATAGTAAATTTGCCCTCCCTTGCACACAAACCACTGATCAACGTGGGTCCTTTAATGTGATCTACAATACTGGGAGAGGTAAATGAGAGAGAATAACATGTAAAGGTCACTATCTTTACCCTAGTCTCCCAGGGCCCAAGCTATAATATAAAAACTATCATCTCACACCATATTTTAATTTTGGCATAATGGGAAATTAATTTCCTGGACATAACCTTGACATCCAATTCCGTGGTAGAAGGGCTGTGGGTTCATGATTCTAAATGAGGCATGAACAATTCTTTCCTACAGGGTCTCTGGGGATGGCCAGCAGTGGCTGGTGCTCTTGAATGTGGTGGCTTGTCTGTGCAGAGGACATCCAGTGTAACGTTAACATTCATCATCCTGTTAATCTCTGGGGATTCATGCCAGAGCATCTAATTTATAAACTACTTTTGGATTACTTTCTCTTTCCAGTTGGTGTGTTTTGGCTGGGGCTTTGAGACGTGCGGGGACTTTAGCCATGTTGCTTGTGAATGAATATTGTACTCTTTCCAGTAAGTTAACTGGCTATGCACGTGTGGAGTAGACTACATTTAATATAGCTGATCTTTTCAGAATCAGAATCAGAATGACCTTTATTGTCATCCAAAAAAAACAAGTCTTTTGGACGAGATTTTGTCACCCACAGTCCAACAATAAGAGCAATCAAATAAGCAATTACACACACAACCACAAACCAACACAAAACAAAAAAAAGAAACATCCATCACAGTGAGTCTCCTCCAGTCACCTCCTCACTGTGATGGAAGGCCAGAATGTCTTTTCTCTTCCCCTGCCGCCTTCTCCCGCGGTCAGGCTTGTCTCCTGCAGCAAAGGCCACTATTGCTAAGTTACAATATTATTTTGGATTTGGATTTTAAAACAGGTCTGTGTAGTACAAATGAGATGATGTTGTGCAAATATATGAGCACAAAATGGGTGCAATTTCAGCAACCAAAGTTTCGCAATTTAAAAATTCTGAAAAATGTTTGAGCTTTAATTAGGTTGAATTTGAGCTTTAATTAAGTTGCAGGGTAACATTTAAAACAAATGTTAGGTTATTGGCAATGAGGAGAATGGTGCCTTGCGTAAGGATGAGGAACATCATCTCATCTTCTGACTAGGTGCATTTTGTATCAAAACTGGCTGCTTCTGAGAAAAGGTCATCAACCTGTAACATTGACTTTGTTTCTCTCGTGACAGATGTTATGTGAGATACGGAGTATTTCCTGCAACTTTGGTCATCATTTAAAAATTTCTTCCTGACCCAGTTTGGTTGTGATCAAAAGTGAGGTTACATCATTCCTTGAAAGTGGTGTCACAGGTACATAGGGTGACCAAGAAGATATTTTGGCACATTGACCTTCATCAGTCAGGATACAGAGTGTAGAAGTTATGTTTTTAGTTGTACAAGACATTGATGAGAGGTCATGTTTGAAGTATTGAATTCAGTTTTGGGTCATCCTGCAATAGGAAAGCTGCCATCAAGTTTGAAAGAGTACAGAGCAGATTTACAAGGATGTTGCCTCGACTTGAGGGCCTGAGCTCTTGAAGAGATTGGGCAAGCGAGGACTTCATTCCTTTGGAGCACAGGATGATGAGGGGTGACCTTATAGAGGTGTATAAGATCATGAGTTGAACAGATAAGTTAGATAAGTTAGATGCACAGTCTATTATCCAGAGAACCAGATAGGTTTAAGGTGAGAGGGGAAAGATTTAAGAGGAATCTAAGGGTCCAACTTGCCCACGCCAACCAATATACCCCATCTACATTAGTCCCACCTGCCTGCGTTTGTCCAAGCCATTCCGATCCATGTACCTGTCCAGATGTTTCTTATGCGTTGCGATAGTACCTACCTCAACTACCTCACCTGGCAGCCCTTTACATATACCTACCACCCTTTGTGTAAAAAAAAAGTTGCTCCTCTGGTTCCTGATAGAATTGAAAAGTAAGAAAGTTATATTTTATATGTTTGAAACTTATTTTGACCATAAATAGAGTACAGTGCAGGGTAGAGTTCTGACTGCCCTGTTATGAAAATGACTTGGAGGCACTGAAAAGGATAGAGAAAAGACATAGGATGACACTTAAATGTGAGGTCCTACCAAACAGGACAGATGAATAGGGGACACATGAGACACCAGATGCTGGATCCTCTGGCAAAAATAAAAGGAGAGTAGCTGAAGGAACCCCACAGTTCCCACAGCATGTGTGGAGGAAAATGGGCTGTCGACATTTCAGGTTGAGACCCTTCATCTCAGAAGGATGAATGGACAAGATTTCTTATCTTGAGAAAATAAGGCTGAGGAATGTAAGATGTCACCAGGGAATCCAATATAGAATTCAGAAGAAATTTGGCAGACGGCTGATGTGAATAGTGCAGATTTGTTTAAGGGAAACTGGACAAATGGCAGGGAAGTGGGGGAGAAGGCAGGAACGGGGTACTGATTGAGAATGATCAGCCATGATCACATTGAATGGTGGTGCTGACTCGAAAGGCCGAATGGCCTCCTCCTGCACCTAATGTAAAAATAAAAATAAAAAATTTAAAAAGTGAATGGCGAATTACAAAGATAGATTGAGATGAAGAAGGGTGGGTAGAGGATTGAGTGTTGCATTAGCTGGTTGGGCTGAATGGGCATGATCTTAAAATGGCCATGGTCTTAAAATTGGATTCATTGTATCAGACCCAAAATAACGAACTAAAATAAATTAAATCCATGGTGCCTTTGAACCTTACAGATTTTATCCTTCAGGTATGAAGGAGTATTATTGGAAGATTTTTAAAACACCAATGACTGTAACCTGCTTTGGGCAGGCTAACTGACTTACCATGACTGGAAACACATCAAAATCTCTTGTGCCAAATACTGAATGTTTTGTGAAACTGCAGAATGCAGTACTAAAAAAGAGCCAGTGACAGATCAGCCACAATTTAAAGTCCAAAGAAATACTGACAAACAGCTTTCATGTAATTCTAGAATTCCCCCAGCATTACGCATTACTGGTTCAAATTCGTTTAAAGACTTATGCCATTAATAATTTTCTGCTTTATCTAGTGGAAAGAGGACAAATTTGCACTTAATAAATTTTGATGTACACTTTTTTAAATTATACTGTGATTGTACGGTTCCTTCTTTATTAAAATTCTTGAATATTTGCATTCTTCACTCAGCAATTAGAGGATTTCATTTACTTTTTTTCTGCTGACTATACCTCAAGAGACTTACTCTAAAGTTGGTTCAATTGTATTGAAAAAGTCTTTAATGTAAATGTCACTCAGAATAAAGGATTGTATTTATTCTGACATTGGAGTTCAGTTTGTAAATGTAGATTCTTCGCTGTGTGTAAAGGAACTAGATTGTAATTCTATCCTGATATTTCAAATTTATATCTTTTAATTTGTTTCGCCCATACCATGTGTTAATCTTTAAACAAGGACATCGCCTTCACCAGCTCTGAATAATAAACACCTCGTACCATTCCCTAAATCCATTAATAGATAGAATTGTAGTAACTACAATATAAACATATTCTGCTTTGCAATATTTTGAAATATAATAAATTGACTCAAAATTTGACATTTCTGCATTTTAATATTGGCAATCATCTTTTATTCCCTTCGACATTTTGACATATAATTAGTTTTGAATTACTACATTAACATTCCCATTTTACATAATTAAATTTTTGGATACTGCCCTGTTATTTCCATGATATTTATCACAGCAATTTTATGGTGGAAGAATTTTATACCATTCCTATAGCAGCAATTTTTGAGTGTGTGTTCCCTGGAATCAAATACGAATCGAAAGATAAAAATCTATCTGTTGATAAAAATTCTACACTGAACCCTAAGATTCATCACATCTAATTGTTCTAAGTTTGTACAATATCCCACCTCAATGGCGTATGTAGTGAGGAGAACAGGGGAGGGATAGAGTCACACAGTGTGGAAACAGGCCCTTTGGCCCAACCTGCTCACACCGACCACCATGTCCCATCTACACTAGTCCCACCTGCCTGCATTTGGCCCATATCCCTTTAAACCTATCCTATCCACATACCTGTCCAAATGTTTTTTAAACATTGTGATACTACCTGCTTCAACTACCTCCTCTGGCAGCTCGTTCCATAAACCCACCACTCTCTGTGTGAAAAAGTTACCCCTCAAATTCCTATTAAATCTCCCCCCCCCCCCCCCCCCCCCACCTGAAACCTGTGTTCTATGGTTCTTGATTCACCTCCTCTGGGCAAGAGTGTGTCTACCTGATCTATTCCTCTTATGATTTTGTACACCTCTATAAGATCACCCCTTATCCTCCTGCTTAACCTCTTCCCATTGCTCAGGCCTGGCAATATCCTTGTAAATCTTCTCTGCACCCTTTCCAACTTGACAATATCTTTTTTATAACATGGTGCCCTGAACTGAACAAAATACTGTAAATGATGTGTGGGAGCGTTTCATGGTACAAGTGGCAATTGGACTTAGCCAGGGAGTCAATATAAATCACTGGTCAGTTTCTCCTGACTGAATTAGTGTTGTAAAAGCATCACTGTTGACCATTTACTACAGGCAAAATAGCCAAATATATTATGTCAAGGGACCAATTTCCCATTTCATGACTGCAGATTGGTTATTTCCTACTAACCAATTGTAGCGCTTGTTAGTAGTTGCTCCGCCTAATATGCGATATATATTACCAAGAGCTTGCTTACGTAGGGCAGTTGGAGTAGCTATTAGTCGCTGTGACATCTTGCAGATCAATGCTGTAAGTGGACTTTAATAAATGTGTGTTGCATTTCGACGTGTGTATGACTCCACCCATTACATGGTGTCAGAGGGGTACTTACTTACTCCGTTTATGTTTATCGGGTTTTGTTTTTTTACATTTGTTTTATGTGCCTGTTAACTCTATCATGGCAAACTCGTCTTGCCGTCCTAGTCCTCTGACCTTTGACTCTGACATTGCTGCACGCTGGCGCCTTTTCAAGTGCGACTACACTCACTACATTCGCATTGTGCATCGCAACGATCATCCAGATGTTCGTGCTTCCGTGCTGTTAAACCTGGCTGGTCCTGAGGCAATGAAACGTGCGGACCATTTTACTTTTCAGCCTGCTGTTTTAGGCGCAAACGGACAGATTCAAGTGCCTGCAGAAACGATTGATGACCCTGCTGTCCTACTTGCAAAGTTCAGACAGTTGTGCGACCTTCCCTCAAACTCTATTATCGAACGTACCAAGTTTTTAGCTCGTATGCAACAAGTTGGCGAGCCGATGGAGTGTTTTATCAGTGACTTGAAACACATGGTTGCGCGCCGTCAATTTCGAGATTTATGCGATGAACTGATCCGCGACAAACTCTTTGGTGGTATGCTTAATGACAAGGTGAGAGACGAATTACTTCGTAACACTGAACTGACTCTAAATCAAGCCGAACACGCCTGTCGCATTGCTGAAATAACGGCTTCTCACACTACGTCTGTGCCCAGTATAGTGTTAACCTCACAGACACCTCTTGTTGGAACAAGCGTCCCCAGCCTTCCCCGCCCTGGCAGCGGACAAGGTCTGTTGCTCGATGTCCTAATTGTAGCTATTCTCACGCTCCGGCTCGGGAGTTCTGTATTGCTTATGGTAAAATTTGCAATTTCTGCAAGAAATTCAACCACTTTGCAAAATGTTGCCGTTCCCGTGCGACTCAATCCGTCCCAAGGACGAGTTTGCACCTGTTGCACCATGAGTCTGCTGATTACGAAAGCCGAGGGTTTACGGAGCCATCCCCCACTCAGCTCTCCAAAAGTGAAGATAACAGTTCCACCATCCACTCTCTCCTCCCTTCCTCTAACGAGCAACTTGACCCTGAGGTAACCATGTTTGTAAATAACAAACCTGTGACCGCTAAAGTTGATACCGGTGCGAAATGTAATGTCATCTCGCTGGCTGCGTTTAAATAGATACGTAATACTGAACATATTGAAAAGGCCTCGGGCACGCTACGGGCCTACGGGGGTGAGGTTATACACCCGCTTGGGCAAACTGATTTAAACTGCATCATAGACTCGCAGTCTTATACACTGAACTTTTATATCATCAAGGGGGATTCTGAGACTCTGCTTGGTATCAATGCATGCCATGATCTAGGCCTAGTCTACTTTGGCCACGCGGTCCATCACCTCTTTCTCGCTGAGGGCCCCACTCAGCAAATACTCTCTCAATATGGAGAGCTTGGCAAGCTGCCCCTCAAGTACAACATCGCCATTGATCCCCAAGTCACTCCTGAGGTTCGCGCATCGCATCATGTTCCGCAGGCCATGCATGACAGAGTACACAACAATCTCAAGCGGATGGTCTCCCTGGGTGTCATTGCTGAAGTTACTGACCCGTCTGACTGGGTTTCCACCATGGTGGTTGCAACAAAGAAAAGCAAGGAGGAAATCCGTATCTGCATCAACCCCATGACCTCAACACAGCCCGCTCTACCCTCTGCAAATCGTTGAGGAAGTTGCTGCTCAAATAGGCAACGCATCGGTGTTCTCCGTTCTGGATGCCAGAAATTCGTTCTGGCAGATTCGGCTGGACCCAGACTCGTTCAACCGTACTACGTTCGGCACCCCCTTCGGCCGTTACAAATTCCTGAGGATGCCCTTTGGCATCAACGCTGCCAGCGAGGTCTTCCAGCACACGATGGAACAACTGTTTGCTGGGTATCCATGCGCCATCATTGTTGATGACATTCTCGTCTACTGGCGCGATTTGGCTGAGCATGACGCCAATCTGAAGAAAGTGCTGGACCGTGCCAAAGTCATTCAGCTCAAACTCAATCCCCTGAAGTGCACGTTTCGGGTCCCGGAAGTTACCCACGTCGACCATGTTTTCACATGCGATGGCCTCAGACCAGACCCTTCAAAGACTGCTGCTATCAATGAAATGCCAGCTCCTACTAACGTTACGACTCTACAAAGGTTCCTTGGAATGGTCAACTACCTAAGAAAATTCATTCCCAACCTCAGCGATATATCTGCCCCCCTGCGAGAACTGACACACAAAGACACGGCATGGTCCTGGTATCCGCAGCACCAAAGAGCTTTTGACATCCTTAAGTTGCAACTGGCCAGCGCACCCACCCTCGCATATTTCGCTTTATAGTTGCCAGTCACACTCACATGTGATGCGTCCCAGTGCGGACTTGGTGCTGTTTGCCTGCAGCCCACTGCAGATGGCGAATGCAAGCCCGTTTCTTATGCCTCTCGCATGCTAACCAATACTGAACAACGTTATGCACAGATTGAAAAAGAATTGCTTGCAAAGGTTTTCGCCTGCACGAAATTCAAAGACTTTATTTTTGGAAAGTCTGTGACAATAGAAAGGGACCACCAGCCGCTGGTCACCATCTTGAACAAACCCATCCACGCTGCTCCGGCTCGCCTGCAACGAATGATGATGCAGCTGCAGCGTTTTGATTTCGACATTGTCTACAAAAAAGGCAAAGACATGCACATTGCTGACATGCTATCAAGGG
The DNA here is from genome assembly GCF_053455715.1 of Rhinoraja longicauda. Taxonomy (NCBI): domain Eukaryota; kingdom Metazoa; phylum Chordata; class Chondrichthyes; order Rajiformes; family Arhynchobatidae; genus Rhinoraja; species Rhinoraja longicauda. The sequence continues at coordinate 53,525,433 of NC_135956.1, forward strand.
GGCCATGCAAAACCAACGAACAACAGCCCTCTGAACAGGATCAGTTCTCTGTAATGAAAGTATCGTATGTTCCGACTGATTGCCTAAGCAGCCTGGCTGAGCACACGGCTGCTGACGAGACTTTACAACTGCTGTCCGCAGTCATCCGGCATGGTTGGTCGGATAAACAACACAGCACCTCGCTCGCGATCCACCCATACTTCCTGGTTCGCAACAAGCTGGTGTTATAGGACGGGATTATAGTCAAAGGCCACAAGGCAGTTGTCCCAGCTGTCATCCGAGACAAGTACTTCGACGCCGTCCACAGGGGCCACCCCAGTGTGGAGGCAACCTTTCAACGGGCACAGAACATGTTTTACCGGCCTGGTATGACCAAGTAGATACGTAACAAAACTGAAGTCTACGCCATCTGCAACAGCCTAACGCCACGCCAGCCCTTACTGCCGCACCCGGTTCCTCCTCTACCGTGGTCTTCGGTAGCCACTGACATATTCGAATGGCATGGGAAACACTATCTGGTTCTTGTCGACTCTTATTCGGGCTGGTTTGACATCGATCTACTCCAAGCCATTCATTGTGATCATGGCTGATCGTCCCCAATCAATAACCCGTGCCTGCCTTCTCCCTATATCCCTTGATTCTACTAGCCCCTAGAGCTCTATCTAACTCTCTCTTAAATCCATCCAGTGATTTGGCTTCCACTGCCCTCTGTGGCAGAGAATTCCGCAAATTCACAACTCTCTGGGTGAAAACGTTTTTCCTCACCCGTTTTAAATGGCCTCCCCTTTATTCTAAGACTGTGGCCCATGGTTCTGGACTCGCCCAACATTGGGAACATTTTTCCTGCATCTAGCTTGTTCAGTCCTTTTATAATTTTATATGTTTCTATAAGATCCCCTCTCATCCTTCTAAACTCCAGTGAATACAACCCTAGTCTTTTCAATCTTTCCTCATATGTCAGTCCCGCCATCCCAGGGATCAATCTCGTGAACCTACGCTGCACTGCCTCAATTACAAGGATGTCCTTCCTCAAGTTAGGAGATCAAAACTGTACACAATACTCCAGATGTGGTCTTACCAGGGCCCTATACAACTGCAGAAGAACCCCTTTACTCCTATACTGAAATCCTCTTGTTATGAAGGCCAACATTCCATTAGCTTTCTTCGCGGTGCTGGCTCGAAGGGCCGAAAGGCCTCCTAATGCACCTATATTCTATGTTTCTATGTTTCTATATTTACCATTGTGCTATTAATAGTCAATTTCACACTTTCATAACATCTGTTAATAATTGGCATGTCAAGTATAGTTTAGTTCAGTTTAGTTTAGAGGTACAGCACGGAAACAGGCCCTTCAGCCAACCGAGTTCGTGCCGATCTGCAATCTCCATACACTAGCACTATCTTACACACTAGGAACAATTTACAATATTACCAAAGCCAATTAACCTACAAAGCTGTATGTCTTTGGAATGTGGACAAAACCGGCACAAAGGTTGAACAAAGGCCAGAGATGAAAAGACAAAATGTTTGGCTGGGAAGGAATGAGTGAAGCAAGGAGTTGCGGAAGGAACAGCCTTTGTAGAAGTGGAAGGGGGTGGGGATAAGAAGGTTATAATGGTTGTGCTGACTGCTGGAAAATGCAGCATTAGGAAACAAAAGTCAAAAGAACCAGGACTACGCTCACTGAAGATCACCTCCATCTCCGTTATATTTGAACTGTTCCAGTTTTTGGATGTGGATTCGAATTGCATCCTACTTCCTTCAGATTCTGGCCCCCAAATTGGTGTCTATGCTTGTATAAGGGGAATTTATGAAGACCCATGGCCATCAGTTTGTTCCAAAGATAGACACAAAGTGCTGGAGTAACTCAACGGGTCAGGCAACGTCTCTGGAGAGAAAGGATAGGGTATCACCCTGTCAGAGGTCATTTGTGGCCGGTCCTGATTGATCCCGGTCTTTTCTCGCCTCCAGTTCTTCACCTCCCCTCATACCCCTACTTTCAATGTGAAGAAGGGTCCCGACCCGATACATCACTCATCCTTTTTCTCCAGAGACGCTGCCTGACCCGCTGAGTTACTTCAGCACTGCAGTTCCTCGTTTTTCCATCAGTTTGTTCCCAGCACACCTCTAAATTTGTTTCCATCACACCAGTGCCACTATTAGATGTGCAAGGAAGTCTAAAAACAGAGGTTAAAATTACACTCGAGGCAAAGGAGCTGCATTTTGTGTGACAGAGTGGGGAATATAGTTTACCAAAGCTGGTTCCTTGCATTACTGTGGGTGAGTAGCAGTTGTGGGTTCATATCTCTTTGGGAACTGAGCAAGCACCATGTTGTTTAAAAGTTTTTTTTTTTCTGTTAGATGCTACTTTAAATGGTGAAAGTGTGTGTACTGGGAATATGGCAATAAGTGTTTGAATCCTCAGGACCTAGTTGACTGTGACAATCTTCAGAATGTTGCATCAAGTGCCAAATAGATCTTGAAGTAGCACAGATGCTGTGAATGGAGAGCTATGAAACCACAATTCTTTGCGAGTGGCCAATTATGTTTCTAAAGCAGAAAACGAAACTAGCTTCAAAGATGAGCTGCACTATTGATGGTGTCACCCCATGAAGAGCTGTCTGTGGCAAGCATATTGGATCTATTAACGTGTAATGTGCCAGGAGGTGGCTGATTGTATTTCTCAAACAAAGAATCGGTGTTTTGTTTTCTGTGACTTAAGCCTAAAAACATTGGAATTCAATTGTGTGACATTGTGGAAAAAGTGCTGTGTGATCCATATACTGGGTAATTATCTAATTGATTACTTCCTATATAACAACAGTGAGTTTATTTCAAGGGCAACTCTATTCTCAACTTGCACAGTGTTCTTTCTAAGTCATGGGAGGCTAAAATAGCACTTCACTTTCGGATTGGGTATCTGCACATTTAATATGTATTAATAGTCTTTTTATCCCCATTTCTCAGAGGGATTTACTCTGTTGTCCTTTGTTTGCATTTAGTTGAAACGTTCAGACACAATCAATGTACAATTAGACGTTAATCCCTCTGAAACATATGTGTAAACACACAAATTAATGACATTACAAACTGTAACTGACTGAAAGTGCTTCTTATAGAAACCATAATCATGTATTAAAGACATAAACATTACAGTGGAGCAAAAATAAAAACAGATTATTTGAATAATGATGGACACACACACACACACACACACACACACACACACACACACACACACACACACACACACACACACACACACACACACACACACACACATATATAAATTTAATATAATATATAAATATATTATACACACACACACATCTCTCTCTCTCTCTCTCTCTCTCTCTCTCTCTCTCTCTCTCTCTCTCTCTCTCTCTCTCTCTCTCTCTCTCTCTCTCTCTCTCTCTCTCTCTCTCTCTCTCTCTCTCTCTCTCTATATATATATATATTCTATATATATATTCTATATATATATATATATATATTCTATATATATATATTCTATATATATACATATATATAGATTTAGTGTGTTCCCAAACTACAGCCAAAATGGTACACGATAGCGCGACAATTGTAGCACCACCTTAATCCCCATTGTCTTGTGGTTCAAATGGTTGTTATATTTTTAAATGTTTTTCACTATTTAAACTTTAATAATCTCCTTTTTAAAGTTTAAAAAAATCATTTTTCCATTTCCCCTGGCCGTCAACGCATTCCACGTCACAATGGGACCCGCCCAAATGATGGTTGAGGGGGGATGGAGTGGGTGAGTTGGGAAGGGGGGGAGTGGGGGAAGGGGAAGGTGCTTCACGAATGCAGGAGAGCTTTGTGCCCAATGGGTTCACCCTGTTCTATATATTATAAATGTTATAAATAACAGTGAATATGGGAGGAATAAGCGAATATCAGACCTAAACAAATCTTTAGTTCGGGTGCAATTAAATTATATATTAAAAATATTATATAACATTAAATAATATTAAAATAATTTGGGACCAGCAATCACTGTTCTTTAGGCTTTAAAATAGTCATAAAGTCATACAGTGTGAATACAGGCACTTTGGCCGAACCTGCCCACACCAACCTATACGCCCCATCTATACTAGTTCCACCTGCCCGAGTTTGGCCCATATCCCTCTAAACCTATCCTATCCATGTACCTGTCTAAATGTTTCTTAAACGTTGTGATAGTACCTGCATTGTTATGGATAAAGGCAGTGCGGGCCCACGAGCTAAAATTCTGAATTGGGCAAAGGTCAACTTTTGATGGTATTAGACAGGAACTTGGCAGAGTTGATTGGAGTAGGTTGTTTGCAGACAAAGGGACGTCCAGAAAGTCGGATGTTTTTAAAGTATGATGACAAGAGTTCGGAGCATACATGTTCCTTTTAGGGTGAAAGGCAAGGGTGGGCATAAAGAAGCATGGATGACAAGAGATATTGAGATTCTGGTCTGGAAAAGAAGAAGGCATGGGGCTGTTATAGGCTGCTGGGATCAAATGTATCTTTTTTGGAATTTCAGGAACTGGAGTATACTCCAGGGCAAAATGGGGGCAGGAGATAGCTCTGGCACATAATATTAAGGACAACCCAAAGAGATTTTGTAAGCATATTAAGGGAAAGAGGGTAACTAAAGAGAATATAGGGTTCTGAAACCAAAGCGGTTATCTCTATGTGGAGCAGCAGTAGGTGGGGAAAGCTCTCAATGAGTATTTCTCCTGTTTTTAGAGTGGAGAAAGATATGAAGACTGGGGATCTTGGGAAAGCTAATGAAGATGTCTTGAGGACATTTCATATTATGGTTGAGGAAGTGATGTAAGTCCTAAGGAGTATACAGGTAGATAAACCTTCGGGGCCTGATCAGATATATCTGAGGACTCTGTGGGAAGGCACCCTGGCTGAAATATATGAATCATCATTATACACAGGTGAGGTGCCGGAAGACTGGAGGGTAATGAAAGAATGAATGATGAATGAATGAATCAATGAAGGTATGCAAGTAGTCGCCCATAAAGGGCGTTCACAAAGTTACAAAGTTACAAAGTGCCCACGTGCAGTTCCCCCACACTGGGGCCTCCTTTGTTGCTCAGGTAGCTAATGTTGTGCCCCTATTTAAGAAGGGCTGCAGAGAAATACCTGGGAAATATAGACCAGTGAGCCTAACATCTGTGGTGGGCAAGTTGCTGAAGAGTATTCTGAGGGATAAGAAATATATTCATTTGGATAGATTAGGTAATGGTCAGCATGGTTTAATGCATGGGAGATTGTCTCTTATGAATCTGATTGAGTTTCCGAAGAAGTAACCAAAAAGATTGATAAGGGAAAAGCCGGAGATATCGTCTACATGGACTTCAGCAAGGCATTTGATGGTTCTGCATAGTCGGCTGCTCTGGACTTTACACTGCATAGGATGCAGGGAGAGCAAGTTAACTCCCCGTTGTCTCTCTCCCTCCTTTCTTAAAAGGTGGAGTTGCATTGGCTACCCTCCAGTCCACAGGAACTGATTCAGAGTCGAGAGAACATTGGAAAATGAGCAGGAATGTGAAAGAGGGAGACTTCTGGCAGTGTGCACACTCTGTTGCTTGAATGGTAAAACATTTGACTGGCCAAGGATCCCACACTGAGAATTAGCTCAGTCTATTCAGTCTGCTGTATATGAATAGCAGCTAGGCCAGGCTATTCCCTCCTCTCCCTCCCCAACACAGTGCAAATGGGGGCAAGATTTAATTGCAGTGCATGAAATTAGTGGAAGTCCTGATGGGATAGATCTGTTTCCTTGAGCAGAGAAGGGAATAGCTTGGAACTAAGCTAAGATAATTTAATGTGGAATTAAAGAGGAACATAGAGCATAGAATATAGAATAGTACAGCACAGGAATGGGCTCTTCGGCCCACAATGTTTGTGCCGAACATGATGCCTAGCTATATTGATCTCATCTACCTGAAAATGATATATCCCCCCATTCCCTGCAAATCCATGTGCGTATCTAAATGGTTCTTAAACACCACTATCATATCTGCCTTCAACACCACCCCTGACAATGCATTCCAAGCTATCCTCATTTTGCACTGCAAATTTCTGTGATTCATTGGTAAACAGAACACACCTGGAATGGACCAAATTACATTAGGAAGTATAGCAAACCACACTAAAACAGACACCCTCACCAACACGCAAGCACACAAATATCAGCAGGCAGCTCAATTCTTTGAATGATATAACTCTCCCTGCCATGCATCCATCCATTCCTGTTCTCTGATGCAAACAGCAGAAAAGTAAAAGTAAAGTCCTGAGAGCTGAAGATTAATGGTGAAGACAGATGGGTATATCATCCTCTGTGTAGAAAAACTTGGCCCGCTCATCTCCATTATATTTTCCTACTCTGTTGAAGTTGACTCAACTAGTTGAATTTTAAGGGCAGAATAAGCTGCCGAGGGAGAAACCTAGATTAGATTTTTTTAAATATTTGCAGCTATTGAGGTGCTTTCAAATGCACATCCACAGATCAAGAGCTAAGCGTTGTATTACTCTTGATAGCACATCTTTAACTAACATGAACTGAATATCCTCATTTTGCACTGCAAATTTCTGTGATTCATTGGTAAACAGAACACACCTGGAATGAACCAAATTAGATTAGGAAGTATAGGAAACCACACTAAAGCAGACACCCTCACCAACACGCAAGCACACAAATATCAGCAGGCAGCTCAATTCTTTGAATGATATAACTCTCCCTGCCATGCATCCATCCATTCTTGTTCTCTGATGCCAACAGCAGAAAAGTAAAAGTAAAGTCCTAAGAGCTGAAGATGAATGGTGAAGACAGGTGGGTACATTAAAGCTCTGATTACAAATCCCACCAATCATAAGTCAGCAAACAAAGAGTTTGTGTTTTAAAACACAAACATAATTGCAGTTTGTTATTTTAACTTATTTCTGTAGATGTGAGTAACCTAGCAATCCTGGGCGTTCGACCTAAGCAGGAACAGTGTAATCCATGGTGACAGTTGAGGATGAATTGAGGACTTTGACAAGATGTCACCATGATGTACTGAAGTGCTGAATAATGCTAAAACTCAAAAGCAATGTATCTATTACCCAATGTTTTGAGATCTTCCGAGAAAGCAAAATGCCATTTGTTTCTCTTTTGTGGAATTATGCTTCCATCTGCCTTGGTCAAAATATTGCGGTGCCATTATATTTTTTTCTATTTGTAAATCTCCGTGGCTCACTCTGAATTTTTTAATTTCAGTCTGGTAATTCTCAAAGTAGGAGTCTTGGGTGTCCCAGCGAGTTGTTCTACTGAGGTGAGTGAGCATGCAAATTCCCAAAAGTACTCTTCCCTCGTAACTCATCAAACTTCCAAAGCCATCAACATGGTGGTCCAGGGTCGTCACTAATTTTGTGTGCTGTCAGAGTCTTCCCTTAACCTCTGACGATTCAAAGAAAACAATCCAAGTTAGTCCAACTTCTCCTTATAGCTAATATCCACTAATCCAGGCAGCATTCAGATAAACCTCTTCTGTACCTTCTTCAAAGCAGAATATTTCACCTGTGAAATAATGAAAATGCTATCTTTAGATGCCAGGCAAGCATTATAAGGCAATTTTAAAACTATTTGGCTTTCTCATATTATATCTGGAGTACTGGGTGAGGGTTCTTGTTCCAAAAATGTTTCCAGTTGTTGGAAGTGATATTAAGAAATGCTACATTTTTGTTTTGGGAACGACAGGTGTGAAACAATTGCCACAATTGGCTCCATGCTCTGACAAGAAATGAAGTTTGAGAGGGGATATTGCAAATGCCCTTAAGATGACCAGAATCTTGGATAACATTGATTTAAGGCAGCTGTCCTGCCATGGATAAGATTTAAGCACAAGAAATGAAATTAACACATTAAGGACAACAAAAGATAATAGAAGTTACAGAAAGAACACTTCTGGTCAAGGAATGACAAGTGGAATAGATTGCAGAGATGTGCCAGAACAAGAAACCTTACTGAGATCCGAGAAGAAACATGACAGGTTTGTGCCAACAAAAGAGACTTCGGATTAATTGGAATGTACCAAGAGAATAATGTGGATAGATGGGCTGGATGAAATCAGTGTCTTGTCCTGCCAAAACTAGTACCACATCATCATTAGCAGGACATCCTAATTACAGAAACACACTATAAGCAGAAGGGCATACAAATAAAGAAGAACACCAGACCAGCTGTTAATATAAGTTGAGCCCAAACATGCCTGTTACAATCAGCTTGAGATTTATTTGGTTATGGATTTAATTTCTTTCCCTGAAGTCTTAGAAGAAGAAACAATTTTCTGGTTGAAAACGTATTTCAATTCAATATCCTTGCACGGTTTAGATTGAATAGCTAATCATTGATCTGATACTTTCTACTCATCCGTGAGTCCAAATAGACACTTTCAGATGACCCAAACATCTGGAGTTTTCAACTTTCAGCAGGCCAATTAGATTATTCAGACATTCTGTAATTAAAAGAGTCAGATTAGATCTAATTTCTCCAGCACTTTCATTTATATGCTGGTAATCAACTTTCCTTTGATCAGCAGCACTAATTAAAAACACTTTGCACAGTTTCTGTAACTTACTGAAATCAAACTTTTATGGGTTTCATCCAACGTTGTCTCACAACAAATTATCTTCTCCCCCTTCCTCTCCGACCCCGTCACCGTATAAAACTAATGCTGTTTGATCAAATAATGTTGCGCATTTGATGTGTCTTTGCATTCGAGGATGGAGAACCCATCTGTGCACCTGCAGATGGTCGGCAACTTAACTAAGCACATTAGAAGACATTTTCATGGGCAGAAAACTGCCACTTACTAGATTACATCTGGAGGCTGCGCAATGAGCTATAAAAGATCGAGATCTTCAAAATTGACGGAGGAGGCAAACCTATTTGGAATGTCATAATTTCTACTTATGTTGCAACAAATTTGCCACTTAAGATATCCTAACAATGTAAAGAAAACCATTAAAATACAATTATTCCAAGAGCCCGTAACACAATGAAATTGACTGTTTGTAAAATGGTCTTAGCTTTTTCGAGTGATGTTTAATTGCTCAGTTCAATATGATATTTCTATTGTATTATTGTCAATTGCAACTATATAGTTCAGCAAATATTAGCTTCTAACTGTTCAGGAGGCGCATCTGAGGGCCAGTAATATATACACTAAAACTCTTGTTTGTTTGTTTGTACCTGAACTACAGCCAAAACGGTACACGATAGCGCAGCACTTTTAGGCCCACCTTACTCATCGTCGTCCCTTTGGTGCTAATGGAAGACGTTTCATTGAAATCGGTGTTATACTTTTAAGCCCATTCAAATTTTAAAGTTTAAATCTATCTCCTAGGGAGGGAGGGGGGAGGAAGGGAGAGAGGGAGTGGGGTGGAGGGAGGGACGGGGAGGGAGGGGGGAGGAGGGAGTATAAGGGGGGGTTGAGGGGGATGGAGTGGGTGGGGAGGGGAAGTGGGAGAGGAAGGGGGAGGGGAAGGGGAGGGGAAGGGGAGTGGGAGGGGGAGGGGGAGTGGGAGGGGGAGGGGGAAGGGGGCGGGGAGGGGGAAGGGGGCAGGGAGGGGGGAGGGGAGAGAGGGGAGGGTACATGGATAGGAAAGGTTTAGAGATAGGGCCCTATGTGGGAAATTGGGACTAGCTTAGATGGGGCATCTTGGTCGGCAAGGATGAGTTGGGCCAAAGGGCCTTTTTCCATGCTGTATGGCATGCTCTTTGACTCTAGGACCCTATCATTCACCTACATGATTTTTGAGGTATCTGAAGAAATCCAGATGGTTACAGAGAGAATGTGCTAGCTCCATAATTTAGCTAAGATAGAACCCAGGTTGTGTGACGGCTGTGAGGCGGCATAGCTATGAGTAGTCTTACTGTGCTGCCACAGCTATGGGCCCCATGGCCATATTCAGGAGAGCGGGAAAGGAACTCTGTCCTCAAGAATCAAGAATGTTTATTTATCATTTGTGCTGGCAACGGAACTATCAAAGTATTACTTTCAGCAGCATAACATGCCTGTAAACATAGAACTCATAGATAACATAATAAATTTAAAAAATCAATAGATTAGTAAACCCCAACATTGATGCAAAAAGCTCAAAATCCTAAATGCCACAAAGACAGCTCATAGTTCAAAGTCTAGTTAGTATTTTGTAGTGATCAACAGCCTTATGGTTGTTGGGAAGAAGCTGTTCTTGAATTTGAAGGTCATAGTTTTCAGACTCCTATACCTTGTTCCAAACAGTAGGTATGAAATGAGAGTGAGACCAGGACAGTTGTGGGTCTTTGATGATGCTGGCTGCCTTTTCGAGGCAGCGTCTCCGCCTGATCCCGGTGATGGTGGGGAGGTCAGTGATGGACTCCGCGGTCTCCACCACTTTTTGTAATCTCCTTCATTCCTGGGCGTCCGAGTTGCTGAACCAGTCTGTGATGCAACCAGCAAATATGCTTTGTGGAAGTTCAAGAGAGTATTCATTGTCAAACTGAAACTCCTCAATCTTCTTAGGAAGTATAGGCTATTTTGGATTTAGTGCATCTGAAGGAAACTGTGTGGTACTGCGTAAATGTGAAAATGTTTTTGCATGTTTCCAGGTACTTTATCAAAATAATTGCACTGGTATATTATTTATATGGTGTTGAATTATCTCCACAGAGAGTTCTCTTTGCTAGGGGCTGTGGAATCTGATCTATTGAAGTATGGGTTGAAGTGGGGAGTGTAGATGCATTGGTTTGATTCCTGGGGTGAGAGGTTGGTCTATGAGAAGATTTTGAGGAAGAATGGAGCTGAGGAGAATGACAAATCATCTCTGAGATAAACGAGGTTCTGAGAGAAATGTGTGAGAAGGAACTGCAGTTGCTGGTTTAAACCGAAGAGAGAAACAAAAAGCTGGAGTACCTCAGCGGGACAGGCAGCATATCTGGAGAGAAGGAATGGGTGATGTTTCGGGTCAAGACCCTTCTTCAGACTGGTTAGGGATAAGGGAAACGAGAGATATAGACGGTGATGTGGAGAGATAAAGAACAATGAATGAAAGATTTGCAAAAAAAGTAATGATGATAAAGGAAACAGACCATTGTAAGTGTTTGTAGGGTGAAAATGAGAAGCTAGGGTGACTTAGGTGGGGGAGGGATAGAGAGAGAGGGAATGCCATGTCTACCTGAAGTGAGAGAAGTCAAAATTCATACCACTGGGCTGAAAGCTGCCCCAGTGAAATATGAGATACTGTTCCTCCAATTTGTATTTAGCCTCACTCTGACAATGGAGGAGACAGAGGACAGAAAGGTCTGTGTAGGAATGGGAAGGAGAATTAAAGTGTCCAGCAGCCAAGAGATCAGATTGGTTCACGCGGGCTGAGCGAAGGTGTTCCGCGAAATGATCGCCCAGGCTGCGTTTGGTCTCGCCGATGTATAAGAGTCCACATCTTGAACAACGGATACAGTAGATGAGGTTGGAGGAGGTGCACGTGAACCTCTGCATAACCTGAAAGGACTGTCGGGGTCCCTGGACAGAGTCGAGGGAGAAGATATAACGACAGGTTTTGCATCTTCTGCGGTTGCAGGGGAAGGTACCTGGGGAGGGGATAGTTTGGGTGGGAAGGGATGAGTTAAACAGGGAGTTTTGGAGGGAACAGCCTCTGCGGAAGGTGGAAAAGGGTGGAGATGGGAAAATGTGGCTAGTGGTGGGATCCCGTTGGAGATGGCAGGAATTTTGGAGGATTATGCATTGTATGCAACGGCTGATGGGGTGGAAGGTAAGGACCAGGGGGCTCTATCTCTGTTGCGACTAGGGTGAGAGGGAGCAAGGGAAAGGGCAAAGCTGCGTGGTACCAAGAAGACATGAGTGAGGGCCTCATCGGTGATGCGAGAGGGGAATCCCCGTACCCTAAAGAATGAGGACATCTCGGATGTCCTAGTATGGAACACCTCATCTTGGGCGCAAATGCGGCATAGATGGAGGAATTGGGAGTAGGGGATAGAGTCTTTGCAGGAAGCAGGGTGGGAAGAAGTGTAGTCGAGATAGTTGTGGGAGTCAGTGGGTTTGTATTAGACGTCAGTCAATAGTTTATTTCTGGTGTTGATGACTGTGACATCAAGAAAGGGGAGGGACGTGTCGGGGGTGGTCCAAGTAAATTTGAGTGCAGGATGAAAATTGGTGGTGAAGTTGACGAAGTCCATGAGTTCTGCATGGGTGCAGGAGGTAGCACCAATGCAGTCATCAATGTAATGAGATAGAGTTTGGGGATAGTACCAGTGTACGCCTGGAACAGGAATTGTTCAACGTACCCTACAAAGAGGCAGGCAGAGCTGGGGCCCATGCGAGTGCCCATAGCTACGCCTTGGACTTGAAGGAAATGGGAGGAGTCAAAGGAGATGTTGTTGGGGGGGGTGAGGACCAGCTCCACCAGGTGGATTAGAGAGTTAGCAGAGGGAAATTGGATGGTTCTGCAGTTGAGGAAGAAATAGAGGGCTTTAAGGCCTTCCTAGTGGTGGATGGAGGTGTGGAGTGACTGCACGTTCATATTAAAGATGAAGGTGAGGGCTCGGAAAGCGGAAGTCATTAAAAAGACAAAGGGCATGTGAGGTATCTTGGACATAGGTTGGGAGAGTCGACGTACGTGGAAATCATTTCCATGGGACAGGGGCAGGCAGAAACAATGCGTCTGCCAGCGAAGTTGTGTTTGTGGATTTTGGGGAGAAGGTAGAAACGGGCTGTGCGAGGCTGGGATACGATAAGGTTGGAGGCTGTGGAAGGCAGACAGCCAGAAGTGATGAAATCAATAATGGTGTTTGAGAAGAAAGGCCTGGTGCTCATCTGTGGGATCATGGTCCAAGGATAAGTAGGAGGAGGTGTCTGAGAGTTGTCGCTTGGCCTCAGAGGTCAGTGTGCCAGATTACCACGGCACCTCCCTTGTCGGTGGGTTTGATTATAATGTCAGGGTTGCTGCAGAGTGAGCGGAGGGCTGTACGTTCAGAGGGAGTGAGGTTGGAGTAAGTAAGGAGAGTGGAAAAGTTGAGATGGTTGATGTCACACCAGCAGTTAGAAATAAAGAGGTCTAGAGAGAGTAGAAGGCCATTCTGGGAGTCCAAGAGGAGGGGGACTGGTGGAAATGGGAGAAGAGGTCATCACTGGGTGGTGAGGACTCCTTCCCATAGAAAAAGGCATGGAGGCTGAGGCGATGGCAGAAAAGCTCTATGTCGTGGCGGACCCAGAACTCGTTGAGGTGGGGGAGGCGAAGCGGAATGAAGGTGAGGCCTCTGTTGAGGATAGACTGTTCCGTATCGGTTTTTCTTTCTGGGGAGTCCAAAAAGAATGCCAGGATAAATGATAACAAGCCATTTCACCTGGCTGGATAGTCTAGAACTAAATGGCATAGTGCAACGATAAAGTGGCAACCATTTACAAATGAGACAAGCCAAAATTATTTTTCCTCATCTATATACTAAAACTCTCATTTGTTTGTTTGTTTGTGACTGAACTACAGCCAAACGGTACACGATAGCGCGACAATTTTAGGCCCACCTTACTAATCGTCGTCGCTTTAATGGTAATGCAAGTAGTTTTATTGAAATTGGTGTTATATTTTTAAAGTTATTCACATTTTAAAGTTTAAATCTATCTCCTAGGGGAGGAGGGAGGGTGGGATGGAGGGGGGTGGAGGGAAGGAGGAGAGGGAGGAGGGAGGAGGGAGGATAAGTGGGGTTGAGGGGGATGGGGTGGGGGAGGGGGAGAGGAGGGGGGAGGGGGGCAGGGGGGTTGTAGGGAGGGGGAAGAGGGGAGGAGGGGGAGGGGGGAGGGGGAGGGGAAGGGAGGAGGGGAGGAAGAGGAGGGAGTGGAAGAGAGGGGAGGTGGAGGGGGGAAGGAGAGGGTGCTGCACCAATGCAGGAGAGGTTTGGGCCCAACGAGTCCACTTGGTCTAGTAGGGTTGTAAATCTCTTAAGAATCAGCTGAAACCTATCTGAATAACAGAGCAAGCTCAAGGGCCTGAATAACGTAAATCAAGTCCTTCCAACCAAATGATCAATTTGATTATGTGATATCTTATTATGGAAAATAGTTTCAGAAGAATTTCATTAGTTCAGAATAAATTACTTTTGAGTCATTACATAATCAAAATTGGTTAATTACTGCAAAGTAGATTACTGCCTTTAATTTCAGAAAATAATTGATAAATTAATTTTATCACTAAAATTGCCTTGGAATCACAAAGCAGAACTTTGATTCAGAGGTAAAAAATAATGCATTACAAGTCCACCTGAATTTATAAACCAAACAGCAACACAGTAAAAAAAAAAAAGCATTAAAATAATCTTGCAGATCCAAGTTGTTGTTGTCCTCATGAGTAATGCCTACTATTATTCAAAGCTCATCAATGGAACATCTAGCATTCTTAAAGAATTTGGCGTTATTCTTGATTCTTTTATTAGCTTAGAAAATTAAATTCTACAATCCCATGAGATGCATAACTAGTATAATTAGAAACTCATAACCCGTTGGTAGAACTAAATATGTTATATTTCTGCTGTGGTTTGGAAATTCATTTCCATTGACTTTAAAGAAACCAAATGTTTGCAGAAGATTATGTTTCAGAGCTCCTCCTCTATAACATGCTTAGTATCTCTAATAAGTGATGAATTTCCATTGAATTCTATTTTGATGGAAGGTTAATGTCTTTTTCAACATATAATAACTTGTATAACTCTAATGTAGACCAAAGTGGTGTACATTGAAAATGTTAGACTGATAAACACGAGCAAACTAGTGCCAAGATATTAAAGCTTATTTGTGTTAACTTTGGTGGTATTGGTACCTGAATCTGAAGCATGCTGGCCTTCAGGTGACAGATCTATGCTCAAGAGGTGGTGTTTAAGAGGCTTTTGAAAACATCCTGAAATTCTTCAATGTGCTGGGATGGGCACAATAAAGAAATCTAAGGTTTGAAAGATGAATAACCTGGAAGACGTGAACTAGAAACAAAAAATAAAGATGTAACATTCCCTTTCATCCCCGCTATCTAAGTCCTACATCTCAGTAAGTTTTACCTGCATGGCTCACAGGTTTTCCTGCTTCCAAACACCTCACAATTATTTCACAAACCTCATGTGCAAGCCTTTATTAAAACATCTTCTGAAAATCTGTGCATGTAACATCCATTAATCATATTCTGCCTGCCACTCTGTTGAAAATTTAAAAGACTGCAGATTACAGAAATTTGAAATAAAAACAGAAAATGCTGGAAAACACTCAGAAGGTCAGGCAGCATTTGTGGAATGAGAAACAGAATGAACACTTCTGACAAAGGTTCTGTGATTTGAAATGTAACTTGTTTATTTTCCCTCGGGTGCCTGTTCAGCCGATTGTTTCTGTATTTTCTGTTTTCATGGCATCATAATGACTTTGCCTAAGGACTCTAACTCAAAAACACAACCCACCTTTAATTGGCATTGATGACACAATAATGAGCCAATACTGGATACTTTCAATAGTCAGTATTGAAATCTGGTCATTTACTCATTACTTGCATTAAACTCTGTCCCACTGTAACTTGGTTTGTTTGTTCCTTCGCTTTGGTTTATGGTACAGTCTTTATTGTCTTTTGTTTCCCTGGCGCTCCTCTTAAATCTGACAAAGTTTGAAAGGTTATAGAGCCTAATCATCTCAGATGTGCATTGTTCCTATGAAGATAGAAAAGCCAAAGAGGAAGGTGACTCAGATTTATGTCCATGCTGCTTCAGGAGTGTGGTGGGATTTCCCGAGTTTCCCTGGATGGATGTGATTAGAAAATCATAGGTCCAACATCTGGCTTGGTTCAACTGAAAATAAACAATGAAGTAGAATGGACAGAGACCCTGCCAAAAGAACACATTCTTTATTTCCATGAATGTCAAGGGGAGGTTGTGTGGCTCCATTTTCATTATGGAGAATGAGTGAATCAGAAAGCAAAAGGAGGTTGTTCAGCCTGTTATGCTGAAGCTGATTCTTTGTGTGAACTATCTAATGCATCCCACATTGTGGTGAATTCTCAAGTATACCGATGTACAATAATTCCCATTGGAAGGCATTAATGAAGCTGCTTCAGTCATCCTTCCAACTCAATACATACTAGGCTTTGGTTTGATCTCCATTTATTGTTGTGAAAGACACTTCTTTATCCAGCCAAGCCTAAATGTTATCTAGTGTGTAGGAAAGAAACTGCAGATTCTGGTTTACACCGAAGATAGACATAAAAAGCTGGAGTGACTCAGCAGGTCAGGCAGCATCTCTGGAGAAAAGGAGTAGATGATGTTTCAGGTTGAGAACCTTCTTCAGTCTGAGAGTCAGATATCTCTCCTTTCCTTTTCCCCTGAGTCTCAGTCTGAATAAGGGTCTTGACCCGAAACGTCACCTATTCCTTTTTCCAGAGATATTGCCTGTCCTGTTGAATTGCTCCAACTTTTTTGCGTCTATCTAAATGTT
This sequence comes from Rhinoraja longicauda, assembly GCF_053455715.1. Taxonomy (NCBI): domain Eukaryota; kingdom Metazoa; phylum Chordata; class Chondrichthyes; order Rajiformes; family Arhynchobatidae; genus Rhinoraja; species Rhinoraja longicauda. The sequence continues at coordinate 53,541,937 of NC_135956.1, forward strand.
ATCTAGCTCTGGCAACATTATTAGACGAATTGAGTTGTTACCTAGACTATATTACATCACACCCAAACAGGGAGGTTCTGAAATTTAATGTTGTTGTAATCTGTATGCTACATATAACACACATTAACCAATACATATCTTTCATTTAGTACCTCAATTTTGAGTTTTTTTATTTATCATGTTGATAAAAAGAATGACAAAGTCTTTTGCTGAGACTGAATTGCAATCGATGGCCTGTGCTCAGAATTTTTGTAGATTGTTTTCACTGAATGAGCTAAGGTGCTGAATTGTGTGTCCCTTGGAACTGAAATGGCTGTATGAATGATTCATTTATCTTGTAATTGGAAGTGTATTAGTCGTTCCATGCTTCCTATGTATGTTTAGCTCAATGCCTTATTCTGAGGTGGTGACAGCTGGCTAAAGCATTAGTTTTCAATAAGACCTGTTCCTTCTGCTGTTCAGGAAGATTGCATCGTGACAGTTAGTGTTGTGCCTCATAAATCACGAGGGCAACTGCCTTTAGTTTAGTATGAGAAAATAACTGCAGATGCTGGTACAAATCGATTTATTCACAAAATGCTGGAGTAACTCAGCAGGTCAGGCAGCATCTCGGGAGAGAAGGAATGGGTGACGTTTCGGGTCGTCTGAAGAAGGGTCTCGACCCAAAACGTCACCCATTCCTTCTCTCCCGAGATGCTGCCTGACCTGCTGAGTTACTCCAGCATTTTGTGAATAAATGCCTTTAGTTTAGATTTCAGTGTGGTGTAAAATCAATTACTCTGTAAAATTAAACATTCAGTTCCATCAGAAATAAGATTCATATAACAATATGCGGCACGGTAGCGGCACGGTAGCGCAGCGGTAGAGTTGCTGCTTTACAGCGAATGCAGCGCCGGAGACTCAGGTTCGGTCCTGACTACGGGTGCTGCACTGTAAGGAGTTTGTACGTTCTCCCCGTGACCTGCGTGGGTTTTCTCCGAGATCTTCGGTTTCCTCCCACACTCCAAAGACGTACAGGTATGTAGGTTAATTGGCTGGGTAAAAGGTAAAAATTGTCCCTAGTGGGTGTAGGATAGTGTTAATGTACGGGGATCGCTGGGCGGCACGGACTTGGTGGGCCGAAAAGGCCTGTTTCCGGCTGTATGTATATGATATGATATGATAATATTCTTCAGAAATGTGGAAGGTGCCAGTGTGAGTGAAATCATGATCTAACTTGCACCTGGAATTTACAAATCATCTTCCCATTGATCCTGTCCTAGTCTGGTGGTGGAACCACAAGCAAGGAATGCATATCAAGCTTGTCTTTCAAGCATGTGGCTACAAAATGCCTCACATTATTTTTGTCTAATTTTATTTAATCCAGCAAAGTTATTGCTGACCCATCATGGAGCCTAATGTGAAGAAGCAATGTGGATTTTTATTATATTGGATGACCAATGGTCTGAACCTAAACTTACCTGGTCTGTTCTGGAAGAAGAATGTAACTTATGTCAACAAAAGTTGGCTTTTCTGTTGGCAAATATTTCTTCTGAGAGTGATCATCCATGGGTTTTTTTCCAGTCCACAACTTCTCTCTGATCCATTATCCTGCCTTTCTGTGAAGGTAGACACAAATTGCTAGAGTAACTCAACAGGTCAGGCATCATTTCTGGAGTAAAAGGACGGGTGACGTTTCACAGCGGAACTCTTCATCAGACACTGTAGAAGTCTGAAGAAGTATCCCGACCTGAAACATCACCCACCCTTTTTCTCCAGCAATGCTGCCTGACTCGCTGAGTTACTCCAGCACATTGTGTCTACCTCCGGTGCAAACTAGCATCTGCAGTTCCTTTTTACACTTCCTAAGAAGGTTAGTAGATTAAAACATCCAATAAGATGGGTGATGGGCATTCAGACCTGCTGAAGTACACCAATCACCAGATTACAATAGGTTCAGATGAGGTCTTTCATTGGCTGCTCCTAAGGCAGCTGTTATGACATTTATATTTACTAATAGGGGGCTCACTGAGAAACCATAAAGAATATGGCGGATGTTGCTATGGATCATCAACATGGGGCAGCATGATGGCGCAGTGGTAGAGTTGCTGCTTTACAGCGTCAGAGACCCGGGTTCGATCCTGACCACAGGTGCTGCCTGTCCGGAGTTAGTACGTTCTCCCTGTGACCTACGTGAGTTTTCTCCGGGATCTCTGGTTTCCTCCCGCATTCCAAAGACGTACAGATTTGTAGGTTAATTGGCTTGGTAAAATTGTAACATGTTCCTCTTGTGTAGGATGGTGCTTGTGTGTGGGGATCGCTGGTCGGTGCAGACTTGGTGGGCTGAAGGGCCTGTTTTTGCACTGTCTCTCTAAGCTAAAACTAACCATACTTATTTGATGGTGGAGTTTGAAGGAGAATGGTTGCCGTCCTGAAAACTACTGCGTGTATGATCCTACCCCCTACACAATTACTTCCCCATTCCCTTCTCCTTTTAGCCTCTGCAGCAGTCCACTTAAGCTCACATCACTATCCCCCAGCCTCCTGACAAACTCCAGATAAAACAATAACAACTTGATGCGCATTCCTAAAATATAGGCATCGACGTAGAAAGCTGAAGGCTTGATAAAAAATATAGGTTTTTAACAGGTTGATTTAGATACAATGGAAGAGAAGCAGAGAATCACACAACTGTAGGACACTTCTGGAGATTTATGGAATTATTTCCCAGCAAGAGCAATGTGGAATCAAAATCTGAAAACAACACCTAGATCAAGAAGTGGTCTAAAGATCCTCGGGAGCTCAGAAGAGTTATCCGGTCATAAGCAAACCTGTGGAAAAGCTGTTACTGCTTCTTCACCATTGTGCTTGCTTCTGTCTAAAGCTTCTTTGGAGTCTGACTGAAGTATTTTTAATCATAACACTTATTTATTAAAAAGGTTAGCCTTCTGCCTGCACTGGGCAGACTCGATAGTCTTGCAATCCCGTAAATTGAAATGATGGAGAGGTGAATGGATGGATTTTGAGGGGTGGGCTCGGTGATGCAGGTCCTCAGAGAATGCTCATTCCTTCTCTCCCGAGATGCTGAGTTACTCCAGCATTTTGTGAATAAATACCTTCGATTCGTACTAGCATCTGCAGTTATTTTCTTACACTAACACTGACTGATATATTTACGCTTTTTATGCATCTATCCATAGAGGCCAGGCTGGAGTCAGGGTTTCATATCTGCCTCTGTGATTCTACTGCACATTCTCAGAAAGTTCATACTCCAGAACTTTGTTTCTAAGAGACCAAGGTACATTGCTATGTGAATATTACAACATTGGTTGCTTCTTGCATTTGTTCAATTTTTCAGCAAATCTTATTGGGATATCAAAGAATAATGTTTTCAAGGTGGGTTAACAAAGTCATAGAGTCATTGAGCACAGGACAGTCCTTCGCTCCCCTGAGTTCATATTGACACTTACATACCCATTTACACGAATTCTACAGTAATCTAACTTTATTCTCCCCATTTTCTCATCAATTCATCTCAAATTCTATCACTCACCTACACTCTTGGGGCAATCAACCTACCAATCTGCATGTCATGGTGTCATGCAGCACAGAAACAGGCCCTTCAGCCATTGATTTTACACTAATCCTACTTAACCTTATTTGATGCTCTCAACATTCACGGCAACTATCCGACCAGTCACTTGTACACCAGCAGAAACTTACAGTGGCAATTTATTCTATAAACCTACATGCCTTTGAGATGTGGAAGGAAACCGGGCTAAACCATGGTCACTGGAGCTGTGAGGCAGTTGATCCATTAGCTGCACCCTGTGATATCCTGATCGTTTCAGTAAACAATTATTGACTATTCAGTCAACAATTATTAAATTCCAAGATAGTTCTTCTGTTAACGACAAACTTATCGACTACATCTCCCCTACTATCCTTCATCCATCCTCTCCCCCCCCCCCCCCCTCCACACTACTGATGAAGATCTACTGACTCTCATACTCAAGGCTCAAGTATGGCTTTAACTCAAAGTATGAGCTACTTCTTTAATGTGACTGACGCAGAGCCCACTACCCATTCTTCATTTGACTCTCTTCGCATTGATTGCACTAGTATCAACAGCCAAGAAACCCTGCTTGCTACGATGGACCAACACCTGGATCTCTCTGTCACCGGACCATTGTTGCTCAGGTGCACCACACTGTGCAATGTGGTTGCCGAGATTCTGGCTCCAGCATTAAATCTCTTTAGTTTTCAGGATACGTTTTTAATTATATTGAATATTATCTCTGGTATGGACCTGAGTGGAGGTGATTAGCTAATTCCCTTATCAACCACGCCTTGGTGTTGGCAAAGCTGTACCTGATTAGGTTTGACTTTATAAACAGAAGGCAATTAGTCTCCCATCATTGCACTTAGCAAGAAAAACTGCCTTGTTTTAAGCATATTATACTGTATAGTGGCTACACCTGCAGTACTTCCATTTTTCTCCAGACCTGTACAAGGTTTTGTTCAAAACTTTCAACACAACATTAGGCAACTTCAAATGCATATTCAGAATAAGACATTATTGTTTTCATAAGAGGCATAGACCATGAATGCTCGAGAGGTCAAGGGGCATAGGGCAAGGATCACTTGTGATGCCTAGGGAATGTTGAATTGGTTCAGGATAAAGACCTTATGGGCTTGCTTTCCAATAGAGAATGACATTTCCTGTGATCCAACTCCAACAGACTCTTCATTGTTCCATATCCAAGGCAATGGAAGAGAGAGATTAATTAATATTTGCAATTAAAGTTTCCCCACCAAAAAATATATATTTTAGAACATAGAACAAAGAACAGTACAGCACAGGGACGGACCCTATGGCTCCCAATGTTTTTGCTGAACATGTTGCGAAGTTAAACTGATCTCATCTGCCTGTACAAGATCCATATCCCTCTATTTCCTGTGCTTCCATGTGCCTATCTAAAAGCTTCTTAAACATCACTATCATATCTGCCTCCTCCACCACTCCCGGCAATGTGTTCCAGGGCCCCACTAGTCTCTGTGTAAAATACTTGTCCCACACATCTTCATTAAACATTCTCCCTTCCAGGGACCCCGGCAATCCTTCCAGGTGATATAGAGTTTTATGTGCACCTCCTCTAACCTCATCTACTGCATCTGATGTTCCCGATGTTGCCTGTTTTACATTGGTGGGGGCCAAGCATAGATGTGATGACCGTGTTGCTGAACACTTGTGCTCGGTGCACTGAGGCCGACTGGTTCTCTTGGTTGCCAACCATTTTAACTCTGCATTCCTGTACTGACCTCTCTATCCTGGCCCTCCTCCATTCCCAGAGTGAGGCCACATGCAAACCAGAGGAATAGCACCTCATATACCACATAGGTGGCGAACAACCTAATGGAACAAACATTACATTTTCCACTTTTAGGTAAGAAATCTATATACCTCACCTCCTTTCTCCTCTCCTCTTTTCTCCTCTCCTCCTTTCTCCTCCTCCTCCTTTCTCCTCTCCTCCTCTCCTCCTCTCCTCCTCCCCTCCTCCCTTCCTCCCCTCTCTCTCCCCTCTCTCCCCCCCCCCTCCCCCCCCCCTTTCTGTCCCGCTGAGTTATTCCATCATTTTGTGCCTATCTATCTAACATTTTCTGTTGCCTGAAACTGGCTATGTGCGAAAATCCAGCAGGGATGGAAATAAAATGTTGTTCCAGGCATCTGATCACATAACATCAATGTTCCAAAAACATAATGCACTCTTTGTAGTTTCCCCTCCCAGGAACAGTCTTCTCCACCAGTATCACAGAGCTAGGCCCACAATGATATTCACACATTTCATTGACATGTATTTTCGAACTTGTTTTTCCTGTCAAGCTCGCAGCTATATCTTTGCCTGTTACTGTTTACACTTTTTAAACCATGGCAGCACACTCGTACAATCACTCCCATGGAAACTATATTAATGAAAATAGCACTGGTGCTAATCTTCACTGCTTTATTTCAGAATTAGTGACACAAAGATGTGTCTTTGGGTACTAAATGTCGACAGCATTTTGAAAAACTACCCATTTAGTATTTTCCAAATAATGTACCTTGGTACTAATACTTCAAGATATAAATAAAACATAGAACAGAACAACACAGGAACAGGCCCTTCAGCCCACAATGTCCGTGTCACACATGATGCCATGTTAACCGAATCTCCTCTGCCTGCACATGATCCATACTCCTCCATTTCCCACATATTTATGTGCCTAGCTAAAAGCCTTTTAAATCCCACTATCAAAATGGGTGCCTTTACCACCAACCCTGGCATCGTGTTCCAAGCAGTCATCATTTTCTGTGTGAAATATATCCCCTACACATCTAACCTTGATGCCAGGCCCTCTGGTCTTTGATATTTCCACCATCTTCTCTATCTATGCTTAATTTTATATACTTTGATAAGCTCTTTCTTCTACCTCTGATCTCCAGAGAAAACAATCCAAGTTTGTCCAACCTCTTTTATAGTTAATTCCTTCTAATCCAGGCAGCATTCTGGACCTTCCTCTGTACCCTCTCCAGAGTCTTCAGCATGAGATCCTGACTCTTCAACATGAGTTCCTGACTGAGGACGACGCATGCACCATATGTCTTCTTGATCTTCATCTAATTGCGATTCTATTTTCAGGAAGCTATGTACTTGGAACCCAAGATCTCTTTGTATATCAATACTGTTCAGGGTCTTGCCATTAACTGTATACTTTCCCCTTACATTCAACCTCCCAAAGTGCAATATCTCACTCTTGCTTGCATTAAACTCCATTTGCCAGGTCTCTGCCCATTTCTTTAATTGATCTACATATTGCTGTATACTTTGATAGCCTTCCTCACTGTCTGTAACTCCACCAATTTTGGTGTCTTCTACAAACTTACTAACCTATCTACATTTATGTCCAAGTCATTTATATGTATTACAAATAACAGAAGTCCCAGCACATATCCCTGAGGAACTTGACTGGTCACAGACCAGAATATAACCCTTTCATCACAACCTTCTGTCTCCTATGCTCAAGCCAGTTCTGAAACTAAATGTCCCAAGTTGCCATGAATCCCATGCATCTTAATCTTCTGGATCAGCCTACCCTGGGGTACATTATCAAAGGTCTAACTGAAATCCACATAGACAGCATCTACCACTCTAGTCTTGCGTAGTCTCTTCAAAAAACTCAATCGAGTTTGTAAGACATGACCTGCCGTGGACAAAGCCATGCTGATTGTTCCTATCTTGGGCCATTTTCTTCCAAATGTGAGTAAGTTTTATCCCATAGGATTCACCCCAATAACTTGCCTACTATATGAGACTCATTGGTCCATAATACCCAAGATATTATCTCTACTACCCTTCTTAAACAAAGGGATAACATAGGCTACTCTCCAGTCTTTCAGAACCTTGCCTGTGGTGAGTGAAGCTACAAAGGTCTTTGTCAAGGCCTCTACAATATCCCCTCTTGCTTCTCTTAATAACCTGAGATGGAGACCCTCAAGACCTCCTACCTTTTTGTCTCAAACTGTCCTGACATATCAGCATTCCCCACATTGATCTCACTATCGTCCATGCCTTTTCCTTACTGAATACAGATACAAAGTACTCGTTTAGTACCTCGTCAACATCGTCGGACTCCAAGCACAAATTCCCTCCTTTATCCTTGAGCTGTACTACCTGATCCCTGGTTATCTTCTTTTTTTAATGTACATATAAAAAGCGGGATTTTCTTTAATCCGACTCACCAATGGCATTTCAGGGCCCCCATTTGGCCCACTGTCATGTACTCACAGAGCTGGCTATATCAGCTACCTTCTGCCATGCTCCATATCTTGAGATGGCAAGCTGGAATGAAAGGGTTAAGGACCTGTGAATAAGTCAGGCCGTTAAAACTAGATGTGTTGCGACAAATTTACTAATATACACATTTAGCAGAGTCATGAAAATATCTGCGTTTTAACTACTTCAGTTTGACCAGCATTTTGTGAATGTTGTGAAGTGCTCATTTTTGTATCCACCTCTCATTTGCTGTGAGTTCACTGAACAGGAATTTCCTTTTCATTAAATAGTTATGCCATCATCATCTTGGCAGAAAATCAAGGGTCACAGGAAATCCTCTGTCAAACAGGTTTTGGCTCGGATGATTTTTGTGGAAATCAGACGTCATTTTGCAGAGCAACACAGGAAACACAGCAGCTTGAGTGAGGAACTGGGCAGTCATTGTAGCTCATTAAAACCAAATATGGTAATGAATCATGGAAGGGTTACTGCCAATCCTACAGGATCATCCTGAAGTGATGGAAATGATCCTGTGATCTAGGAAATGAAGTTTAATTCCATGGACAATGCTGGGAAATGACCCTAATTATTAAAAAAATTGGAAAGATGGGATAAAATATTGCTAACTTGACAGCCAAGGCTGGCCCAATCAATCTCTTCTTCTTCTAGTTGTCACGTATTGGTTGACTAATGATGGCATGCAAGGAAGTCAGTCATGTGATGATATCTCTCAGGACACAGTCTATTGGAGCTGGAGCCTGAGGTCAGGTCTGATTTCCAACCTTCTACTGATACTGATAAACATAGCTGGAGTGTGCCCAGATGAAAAGTAAAATCTCTCTAAACCAATGACTGGATTGTGTTGGTTTCCTTTTCGTTTTATTTACATGATGGCACCATGATCCTGCCTTTGTTAAATTTAATCTGGATTTTACACGGCCTGACCTCCTGGTAAAAGTAAGTGGGGAAATGTTTCATTCAGGGATGGGGCAGGGAGGGGGTCTGAAGATGTAGCAGATGTCCAATGCCTGACCCTGGCCAACTGCTATCAATACTTGATCCCATCCACCTAGCATTGGTCGGGACAGCCAAGTCTGTGGCAATTAAGGGGAACAGCTGCAGTTGAGAAAAGAGGGTAAAGGACTGGCAGGCATTTGCAACATAGTTTCTTGCATTCTGGAGTCATAATGAGGTGTGATGTCCTCACTGCCTCGGAAACTGCAAATGTGCTGGCTGCTGATTCCACCTGATGCTTCCTGTCATTTTCTGTGCAGTTACCTTATCTTTAACTCACTTCTCCAGTGGTGTTACAGAAGGGTGTCTTCCTGTCTGATATCTGGACCCAGATCATTGGGAAACTGTTTCAAGCTGGCAGCTCACCAGTCACATTAGATCTTGGGCAGTCAGTCAAAATGGCACAGTGTGCCCATTGCTTCCTTTGTACAGAACTCATTCACTTCTTGGCTCAGCAAAAAAAATCAACCCCCATTGCCTTCAGACCAAGGCTCAGAAGATCAAAGCAGAAATAAATCCAGTGCATTTGAGCCAACTAAAAGTGCATAAATTAGATTGAGTAAAAATAAAATTCCCAGTAGAACCAGCTAAAAATGAAAAAACTGGCTTGATCTTTTGTTAATTGCTAGCAGAACCATGCTGGGACAATTTCAGATAGCTGGAAGAGTCTATTTTTTTTGGTCCGGCAGTTTGATTTTCATTGTCTACCCAAATGTTAGTGTAATTCTCAAAATGTTACAAGCTGGCCATATCCATCACTACTTGATTCATTTCAAATGTTATCCTTGACTTTTAATCTAACAGCATTTTCTCCCTATTTCCAAAAATGTTATGACTAATGTGAGTTTTCCCAGCATTGTCCTTGGAATAGGAGATGTTCCAAAGGATATATTGATCAAGCAATAAAAGTATGGTTACATTATCTTCTACTAAACATAATTGAATATTAATCCTAAGTGCAGGAGCAACACAGCAGGTTATGCAGCATCTGTGGAGGGAATGGATAGGTGGCATGTTGATTTGGGACCATTTTCAGAGTTTTCTAACTCAAAACATTGCCTATTTATTCCTTCCACAGATGCTGCCTGACCTGATTAGTTACTCCGGTATTTGGTGTTTTACTCAAGATTCCAGAATCTGCAGTTCCTTGTGTCTCTGAATATTAATATACTGTAATTCAATAATTTTCTGTCTGATCCTTTCAATGTATGCACCCCCTCAGGAGGTAAGTAGAACATCTTGTTTCCTTGGTTTGACCTGTTAACGTTCTTCTGACTTAAATGTATTTGTTAATTTTTGTGGAATCACAGAAATATATTGTACAGAAGGTAGAGCGGTGTAAAATCAGCGACTTATCCTTAATTGGACGCATTGTGAGGCATTGGATTTGGGACAAACTTTGCAAAAGATGGAGATGATTATTTGTCCGCAAAAGGACATGGTGCTACTCCAAATTTGACTCAGGATGGTTGAAAATTGCCCTTTAGATAATATTGTCACTTTGCTTTGATTGACACAAATGCAAAATATGAAAAGCAAAAGTTCCCACAGACTTGCTGAATGTTTCCAACTACTATTGCTTATATTTCAGATTTCAAGCATTTGCTGTTTCTGGATCTTGATGGTTCTATGAAGGAAGACTGATAAAAAAAATGAACTCTGGCAGAATTCTCCTTACTAGGTAGTTAAAATCAGGGCAGCAATTTACTCCCTTGCATCAACTACTCTCTTGTTTGATGTCATTTTAACTTTGCTTCTTTTAACCAAATCAGTCACCGTTCAGAATAGAAAAGATCAACCCTTTAAGTCAATCTTACTCTGATAATTTCACCGAGGTGTGACTGTATTAATGGTGGGTGGATGCATGGAGTTTCAAATCATTGGCCAACCATGATCTAGGTGAGTGTCTGTAACATGCTCTCCAGGGCGACCAGATCATGCAACACAGAAGGAAACCATTTCAAAAACCAATTTCATTATTCCCGTGACCACCTCAATTAACATTACTGAAGACAGACACTTTGGTCATTATTACGTCATTGTTGCTGGAAGCTTGTGTATAATTTCTCTCACACGTTTCCTACTAGTCGTCACTGACTGAAGGCTAAGGAGCTATATGAATATTTTTTTTTAAATCATGAATGACAATTGTTGGTGAGCAGAGGCAGAACAGACATTAGATTTACTGTAAATAGCTAAAGCATGTGCCAAAAAATGGTGACCGGTCCCATTAATAATACATCTTTCCCAGACTGTAGAGTAAGCTGTATGACAACTCAATTATTTTCATGACATAAGATTTTACCAAGGGTCTCTCAGGCCAGTCTGTCAGAAACTCCAGCGAACATTATATTCTCCATCATCACTGTTGGTAAAAGAGAGACATAGGCTCCATTGCATGTGAAGTTGCAGAAAGTAGTGGACATTACCTAGTTCATCACAGCTATTGACTTCCCCCTCCACTGAAGTGATTTATTGGAAGCGGTCCCTCAAGTAGACAGCTAATAATTAAAAAAACACCACAATCCTGGCCATGCTTTCATTTAGTGCTGCCATCGGGAAGGAGGGATTGGAGCCCGATAACAGCTTCTTTTCATCAACCATCAGGCTCTTGAGAAACAGTGCACAATACTAACCACAACCCACCTCAGCACTAAACTACTTTGGACTTTGTATAAGGTTGTATTATATACTTTGACTCGCTCTCCATCTCCTCGATAACTTCTGGTTTTCAGGCCCCCACTCCCTCATCTGAATACTTATGTAAAAGTGATATTTCAGTTATTTCTTTTTAATTACTTTGCAAAAATTTCTAAACACCTGGTTTAGCTTTTTTATTATGGGGTATTGTGTGTAGATTGATGAAATATTTTTTTTTAATCAATTTTAAAATAAGGCTGTTACGTGGCAAAATGTGGAAAAAGTGAAGGGGTCTGAATACTTTCTGAATACTTTCTGAATGCACTGTAGATCTCATGGGAACCTGGGAGAGCTAGTTAACTTGATACAGAATTGGCTTTGTGTGATGGTGGACAATTGTTTCTCAGATTAGAGGTCTGCGACTAGTGGTGTTGGAATCAGGTGCTGTTTGTCATTTATTTCAATGATTTGAATGAAAATGTGCAAGGCATGATCAGTAAGTTTGCGGATGACACTAAATGAAGTGATATCATAGGCAGTGAAGGAGGTTATCAAGAATTAGAGCGGATATTAATCAGCTGGGGAAATGGGCCAATAAATGGAAAATTATGTTTAATTCATGTAAGTGTGACATCTTGCACTTTAGCTAGTCAAACCAGGATGGTGAATGGTAGGTCCCTGGGGATGTTATAGAGCAGAGAGAACCACAAGTCCAAGTACGTTGGAAATAGAGTCACAAGTGGATAGGTAGGTGAAGAAAGGTTTTGGCATGCTGGGCTTAATCTGTCAGAGAATGAAGTATAAAAGTTGGCATGTTATTTTACAGTTGTATAAGATGCTGATGAGACTACACTTGGAGTATTGTGTACAGATCTATTTACCATGCAATAGGAAAGATACCATTAAGCTGGAAAGAGTGCAGAGATGATTTATAAGGACAGGCTTGGACTTTATTTCATCAAGCATAGGAGACTGCAGGGTGATCTTATAGAGATGTATAAAATCATGAGGGGCATAGATAGAATGAATGCGCATTGGTCTTTTCCCCAAGGCGGGGGAATCAAGAATTGGATGGCATAGGTTTAAGGTAAGAGAGGAAAGTTTTAATAGGAACCTGGGAGCTTCTTTTTCATACAGACGATGGTGGGTATATGGAACGAACAGCAAGACGGAGTGGTTGAGACAGGTATAATAACAACATTTAAAAGTCATTTGGATAGGGACATGGATGGCCCAAACATAGGCAAATGGTACCAGTTTAGATGGGGCATCTTGGTCAGCACATACAAATTGGACCAAAAGGGCCTGTTTCTGCACCATGTGACGTTATGAATATGACTCTATGACTCTAAATAGTGAAGCTCCCAAATGCATTTCCCCTTTCAACGTAGTAACTTTTAAACACATTCTTTGGTGCTTCTAAATGACAGAAGGCAAAGAGCACTGTGCGAGTCAAGGGTATTGAATTCAGCCAGAGTCTTAAACGAATGATATATCATGGTTGAATTGTATTTTTATTGAATTTTGATAAAATTATGCATGTGCAATTTTATATAAAAGAATAAACATCAAGTGATGACAGAATCAATAACTTGAGCAGAGAAAAGCCAGTTGAGTGTTATCAGTTGGACGTGGTATAAGTAGTATTAAATTATTAAGTGTTCTTGTTCAGATTTGTCATATGATTTTTATATACATGCATTATTCACACCCAAGACTTCAGTGTTGATGTTCTGAAGATAATCGCATCTTCATTTATCATTTGTTGTGGAAGGTCCATTGGTGAGTTCAGAGGGTTTATTTTAGCATGGCTTTAACTAGTTAATCTTGTGTCAGAGGTGGTGCTGAAATGATTGAAGTGGGCGCAGGTATGATTATAATATTTAAAAGACACTTGGGACAGTACATAGATAGGAGGGTTTAGAGGGATATGGACCAAATGCAGGCAAGTGGGACTGATTTGGTGAACAATGTGGTGGGCATGGATGAGTTGTGATGATGGGTCTGTTCCCCTGCTGTGTTATGTTACCACTCTAACTTTATGGGCCAGTGAAGTTCCTTCAAGCTCCTCAAAATAGTTGTGCATTGTTGTGTTGGGTTGCTGTTGGTACAACCATAAGCATGGCCTCACATCTTTTCTTTACTCTCCTCCACTCTATCCCCTTCAATACCCTTCCTCGTCAATCCTTTTCTTTCCCTTCACTCTTTGTTCCCATCCCTTGCCCCTTTTCCTTCACCCTATTACTTAATTAACCTTTCCTGCCCTTTCAGTGACTCCCTCATTCTTTCCCTGTATCTCTCCTCCTCTCCTACCCTGAAGCCGCAATGCACAGGAACATATTCTATCCACTCTTGGTAATGATGATTCTCCTCATTAGATTTATTTATCAGTGTTTTATTTTTATGACTCCAAGAAGTAGTCATCCCCACGGCCACTAATGGTTTATTTTGTTAATGATTTCATTGTCATCATCTCCAATTGCCTGTGGTCTATTGATAAATGTTCCTTGTAGGGAGTAAAATATCCTTTAATTGGCAAAATCTTCAGCTCAATAAATGCCCCAAATACATTTACCTTGAAGGCCCACATTGCAGTTCTGAATTCAGCTATCTGGTTGTGTAGAGCACTCTCCATCATAGATATGATGGTCTGAATGGCCTCATTCTCAGCCAAACACTTTCACAACTCTTCACATTGATGTACCCGATGAGTCTGGATAGGAGATTGAGGGCAACATTTCACCTGAGCACCCTTTTATCTTCTTAAAGCCAACCATGGGTTTTCTGATTGCCTGTTTCGAGGTCAACGTCAGACGAGTAATAGTATGCTTTACTAATAATGTATTAAATGCTCCACTGGCATAGTGACCCATGTCGACCCATGTGAGTATTTTACACTGCAGGGAATGGTCAACAGGGGTTTGAATTTGAAAATCTAGATAAACTTGTAATTTGTAGGCCTCAGACCCTTCTGTTCTGGTCCAGGATTTGTTCTCTGACCTCAACTGAAATTGGCTGAGCATTGCTAACCAATTCCATTCCAAGAATGGAAGTACGTTGTTAATTTGCATTTTTGGTAAATTTTATTTGTATTTGGAAGAGGGTAAAGAATAAAGTCTTCAAACATTTTGAACAATCTGCTTGTCCAGAGGCAGAGTGCTAAAATAGAACTGAGCTTCTTCCCATCCTGCCTCTTATAATAATCTACAAATAATCTATCCCCTCCCCCAATTCCTCAGTCTCTGCCGCATCTGCTCCCAAGATGAGGTGTTCCATACTTGGATACTCAAGATGTCGTCAGTCTTTAGTAAATGTGAGCTCTGCCCTTCTTTCATAGATGAGACCCTCACATATGTCTCCCCCGTATACCGTAATTCTGCTCTTGCTCCTCCACCCTCCAGTGGCAACAGGGACAGAATTCCCCTAGTCCTCACCTTTCACCCTATCAATCAATATATAGAAACCCACTCTGGGAACACCAGATTCAGTAGATGAGGTTGGATGAGGTGCAAGTAAACCTCTGCCTCACCTGAAAGGATTGTCGGGGTCCCTGGATTGAGTCGAGAGAGGAGGTATAAAGACAGGTATAAAGGAGGTATAAAGACAATTCTCAGTGCAACAGCACATTGCACTGGCTACAGCGCCTGGAGGGCGTTACATAATTTCTGCTGCCTCAAACGCAAGAAGAAGAAGACCCTATCAGCCATTGCATACAACATATCATCCTCCGACATTTTCATCTCCTCCAATGAGATCTCACAACTAGTCGCACCTTCCCATCTCCAACCTCTTCTCCTTTCTGCAGAGACCATTCTGTCTGCAACCCAGGTTATCTCATCCCTCCTCACCCAAACCACCCTACCCCAGGGACATTCCCCTGCAACCGCAGGAGATGCAACACCTGTCTTTATACCTCCTCCCTCGACTCCATCCAGGGACCCCGACAATCCTTTCATGTGAGGCAGAAGTTTACTTGCACCTCATCCAACCTCATCTACTGAATCTGGTGTTCCCAGAGTAGATGAGGTTGGATGAGGTGCAAGTAAACCTCTGCCTCACCTGTAAGGATTGTCGGGGTCCCTGGATGGAGTCGAGAGAGGAGGTTCTGACCCAAACCATCACCGCTCCCAAGACAAGCCGCTCACGTTCGCCCTGGCAAAGGTCTCCGACCCATGGTCTGCCCGACAGCAGCGCCAGTTGGCGTACATCTCTGAATTCACTACCTCCATCCGCTTCATCGAGGGGAAGGAAAACCGGGTGGCCGACGCGTTGTCTCGCCCCGCCATCAATGCCGTTTTAGAAGTGGCGCCCGGCATTGATTATTCTGCCCAGGCGGAGACCCAGCTAACGGACGGGGAGATGCCCGCCTATCGGACTGCCATCTCTGGCCTCCGCCTTGAGGATGTCCCCCTCGGTCCCGGAGGAGCGACGATACTGTGCGATGTGTCGGCAGGTCAGCCGCGCCCCATCGTCCCGGCCGCGTGGCGCCGGAGGGTGTTCGACGTGGTCCACGGGCTCGCTCACCCATCCATCCGGGCGACGACCGCACTGGTAGCTGCGCGGTTCATGTGGCACGGTCTGCGCAAGCAGGTTGGCCACTGGGCCCGCACCTGCATTCCGTGCCAGACGGCAAAGATTCAACGCCACGTCCGGGCGCCACTCCAAGAGATCGGTCTACCCTGCCGACGTTTCGACCACCTGCACGTGGACATTGTGGGCCCGCTCCCGCCGTCCCGGGGCATCACCCACCTCCTCACGGTGGTGGACCGCTTCACGCGGTGGCCGGAGGCCATACCGCTGGCCGATACATCAACAGCCACATGCGCTCGTGCGTTGGCCGCGCACTGGATTGCTCGCTTTGGGGTGCCGGTGGTCATCTCCTCGGACCGGGGGCCACAGTTCACCTCCGAGCTGTGGTCGGCCATGGCCCACCTGTTTGGCGTGCGGCTGCACCACACCATGGCTTATCACCTGCAGGCAAACGGCCTGGTGGAGAGGTTCCACCGGCAGCTGAAGACAGCGCTGAAGGCGCGACTCTCCGGCCCCGACTGGATGGACGAGCTACCATGGGTCTTGCTGGGCATCCGGACTGCGCCCAAGGAGGACCTGGCTTCATCGTCAGCGGAGCTCTTATACGGGTCCCCGCTCACGGTGCCCGGGGAGTTCGTGCCCTCGTTGCCGGGGCGAGAGGAACCGCCCTCATCCACCCTACAGCGCCTCCGAGAGCGAGTTGGCAAGCTCGCATCCGTGCCGACGTCCCGCCATGGGACATTCCGACACTCCGGGACTGCCCCTTTGTGTTCCTGCGCCGTGACGCCCACCGGACGCCACTCCAGAGACCGTATGAGGGCCCGTACCGGGTGCTGGAGCACGGACAGACAACCTTTATCTTGGACATGGGGGGCCGGCTTGAGGCTGTGTCAATTGACCGCCTGAAGCCGGCCCACTTAGACATTGACCAGCCTCGGCCACGAGGTCGCCCACCCTTCCGGGACCCACCACCTGTCCCTCCAACTGTGCCTCCGCCGGCCCCTCTGTCGACCGATTACCGTACGCGGTCCGGTCAGGTTGTGCGACCACCAGTGCGCTTTGTGCCTCCGGTTCTGGGGGGGGGGGTCCTGTGGCGGCTCCCAAGGGCCGGGCCATACCACTACCGACCCCTCGGCACGGGAATGGACCAGTCCAGGGGGGCGGTCCGGTACCATGTATATAAGGACAAGGTTTTGGGCGCGAAGCCATTCCGGCAGACTCGACCCGTCTGATAACCGTGTATTAAACCAAAACGCCCCCAAAATACCTGGCTCCTTGCCTTTATTTCGGGCCTCTACCGACGCGCCACAGCCTATTCTTTTTCTCCAGAGATGCTGCCTGACCAATTCAGTTACTCCAGCATTTTGTGCTTATCTTCGTGATTAACCAGAATCTGCAGTTCCTTCCTACATGTGCTAAAATAAGTGTTCAGCTGGGATATACTGTGGACATGTAGGCTAGAGTCTGGGAAGTAAGCCTGTGCTGTGGTTATGTTCCTGATCTGTGGACCTAGACTAATGATTCTAAGATGTGATTCTGAATCAGAAAACACAAGCAAGGGGCTATAAAATATTCTGGAATAATAAGGTATCACAAAATGCTGGAGTAACTCAGCGGGTCAGGCAGCATCTCTGGAGAGAAGGAATGGGTGACGTTTCGGTTCGAGACCTCTCTTGAGACGTCTGGAATAATAAGGTAGATTCCAAGTGTTGAACATGAAACAATGGAATTGTGGTCAAAATCAATCAGGTTCACATTTGGAAATTGCCATGGTAACTTGGTTTGAATCAACCAGTTGTGGTTCTTGACAAATCTGACTGCATGTTCAAACAGAGATAAGTGTCCTTGACATCAAGGCAGAATTTGACTGAGGGTTCACCGAAACAAAACTGAAATCAATAGGAATTAAGGGAAGTCGTTTTTACTGAATGGACTCATAATTAGCACAAAGGTTGTTTGTCGATTGTCAATTCCAAGACAATATTGTATGAGTTGTTCTATTCCCCATCATCACATCAAAAGATAAACTGTTTTGTAACGTTCCGTTACCTTTTTGTGGCAGGGCAGACTTAGATGGGCCAAATGACCTAATTCTGCTCCTGTGTCCCGTGTTTTATGGTAATCATAGCCAGTGTCCAGTCTATTCTCATGCCTGCAGGCAGCAAGATCTGGACAACACTTGAGCATAGTTGAAAAATGGCAAGTATTCTTTTTGCCACATAAGTGCCTGGCAACAACAATCTTCTTCAGGAGGGAGTCTACCTTTGTCATTGACATTCAGTAGCATTACCATCACAGATCCCTAATCATCAATTTCATGATGGCCACTATTAACCAGACCCTTAAAAGAATCACATGCTGTAGCAATAAATAAGGTCAGGTTAGAGGCTGCTGGAGGTATGAGTTACTCTTCAAATTAGAACATAGAACATAGAACACAGAACATAGAACAGTACAGCACAGGAACAGGCCCATCAGTCCTCAATGTCTGTGCCAAGTTAAACTAATCTTGTCTGCCTGCACGTGATCCATATCCCTCCATTCCATGCATATCTATGTACCTATCTAAACACCTCTTAAATGCCACTATTGTGTTTGCCTACTCCACTACCCATGGTACCTACAATTCACTATGTAAAAAACTTGTCCTGCGCATCTCCTTTAAACTTTTGTTCCTCACACCTTAAAGATATAAATTGCTAAAATCCCCAAACTTTAAAGCACTAAATTTCACAAACTTTACTACCGTCCACAAGACACACATCAGGATTGTGATGGAATACTCATCTTTTTCTGGAGGAGCGAAGCTCCTCATTAAGAAGCTCAAGAACACTAGGACAACGGAGCCTGATTGACTGCTTTCCACCACCGTAAAAACTTACTTCCTCCTCCATGAGCACTCCCTGGCTGCTATGTGGCCAACTGCAGAATTCGCTGCATTTACTCACCCAGGCTACTTCAACAGCACCTCCTCAACATGCAACCACTGCTGTCTGGAAGAACGAAGGAAGAAGACATTTGGAAACTCACAATGTCTTCTTCGGGGCAATTAGAGACTGGCAAATGCTAGTCTTGCCTATGATGCCCATGTAAAATGATGCTGATGCACATTTTCACTGTACTATTTTAGTGATGTGTTGTGGGAAACATTATTTACTATTACAGTGTGTTACATGTGTAATATATCATATCATCATATCATATATATACAGCCGGAAACAGGCCTTTTCGGCCCACCAAGTCCGTGCCGCCCAGCGATCCCCGTACATTAACACTATCCTACACCCACTAGGGACAATTTTTACATTTACCCAGCCAATTAACCTACATACCTGTACGTCTTTGGAGTGTGGGAGGAAACCGAAGATCTCGGAGAAAACCCACGCAGGTCACGGGGAGAACGTACAAACTCCTTACAGTGCAGCACCCGTAGTCAGGATCGAACCTGAGTCTCCGGCGCTGCATTCGCTGTAAAGCAGCAACTCTACCGATGCGCTACCGTGCCGCCCGGTATGTTTATATTCATTCTGAAATGTGTATTAATAGTAATACAATACATGCTTTATTGTACATCGTAATATGGTATATTGCTCATTTTATCAAAAATGTGTGACTTGTTCATAATATCATCTTTCTCCTAAGAGACTCTCCAGCAGTTTAGAAAGAAGAAAGGGTTATTACCTATCCCTATGTCAGTAATTAAGCCCAAGATGTTGGTTTGAAACTCCAGAGTTTGAAGCTCCAGCTGCTCTGGGGATCTCTTGGTTTTTTAATGATCTTACATGGTCTAGAATTTCAAACATGAGCTAAGCGTGGATTTTTTAATTATCATTTATCAGATGGCAGAATGTAAATCTTCTAGCTTATAACCATAATTTTGCTCTTTCATTAGTGTGTTTCAAATCATCATAAATATAAATTCCAGTGTGGGTGGCGTTTATGCCTTTCTGTTGAGCCATTGAGGCAAATCAAGCAGAAATATACTTCACAAAAAATCTGTCGGAGACTAATGCCATAATTATTAAAATGCAGTCCATAAAATGAAAATTGCACACATCATAATTTAAGACTGGGATCTAATAGGCTTTATCAATGTCACTTTAGTTCCAGATTCATCAAATTTTGATATTCAATATAATTTCAGAATCCCACAGGTATATAAATGACTGCTGTTAAAAGTAAACTTTTTACTTACTATGTCGGCAATTGGCTTAACTAAAAAAATAAATATATATATATATATATAAGGAAAATGATTTTGATTATTGATTCTATGAATCTATGAATGAATTGTAATTTTTTAATTGAATAGTCCAATTATTATTCAGAATTTTCAATCATGTTTTGTGCACTGGGAAGAGTACTGAAGAGGTGCAACTGGATATTTAATCAAAGAAGAAAGGTTTGCATTTATGGCAACACTTTCATAAATGCAGGGCGTCCCAAAGTATATTCCAGCTAACTACGTTTTTTAACTGAAGTATAATTTTTGTCATAATTTAGGAAACAATGCACCTAATATATACAGAGCTAACTTCCACAAACAACTAAGTGAGAATGAAAGGACCATCTTTTGCCTTAGTGAAGAGAATGTCCTACTTATCCTCAAAATCGTGCAGACGATATTTCATTTCCACCTGCAAGGACGCTTGGTTTAATTTCATCTCCCAATAATAATTTTCACTCCCTCAGTACTGAACTTTCATTTCAGTTTGGTTAAAATCTATTATTTCCAATCTGACATTGCATTACCACAAGGACTAAAGTGGTCACATTTATAGAGCAACTGTTGATGAATAATAAATCTGTCCTGCTCTTCATTTGCCACATCGTTGTGATAGTCTCTGCAATTAGCTACGTATAATACAAGTAAAGAAGGGAAATCACCCTCTAACTACCCCATTTGTCATTTGTTCCACTTGCCACCTTTTTTGCAACTTAAAATGATGTTTTCTTAATGTTTCTTTTCCAGTTTTGATGAAGTGGTTCCATTCCTAAAAATGTAACACAAATTGCTGGAATAACTCAGCAGATCGGGCTGCATTTCTGGACAAAATGAATAGGTAAAGGTTCGGGTTGGAACCCTTCTTCTCTTTCCACAGATGCAACTGGTCCTGCTGAGTGTTTCCTGGATTTGCAGTTTTGTTTCATATTTCTAACATCTACAGGTTGTTTTTAATTTAATATAACAACTACATATCCATCTAGTTGAAGAGTAGTAGAAATTGGCTGTCATGTTTTCCCACAGCATTAGCATTTCAAAAATGATTCATTTAAAGTAAAGTGATAAAGTACAGAATTGCGTGCAGATGTATGTTCATTGCTGCCATCTGTAATTTGGTGTAAATTACTTCCTAAACTACCTTGATTAAAAATACGGAATCCCTTTGGTCTATTCATCATCCCATTTACTGACATGTAATTCTAAATCCATTTTCCATTGATGTACTGTTATATTATTGTGCTAAATATCCAATAAGAAATCACAAAATGCAGCACTGTGGTGGAGTTCCAATGAGAGAAACGTGGTTTATGCCTTTCTTTAATACCATCTGACTGTTCTCTGTTGGGAGGTTTTCTTCAAAAGACGGATTATCTATCAGGCATCAAATATCCGTTTGGCCCAGTCCTTAACTTCCATTGGTGCACATTTGGCATATATTGCCACACTGTTGGTCACAGAATCATAGAATTATATAGCATGGAAACAGACCCTTTGACCCACTGACACTATGCTGACCATCAAGCAATTATTTTTGCAATTATCATACCCGACACCATTTTATTCTCCACGTTTCCATCATTTCAGACACTAACCTACACAGTAGGGGCATTTTACCGTGGCCAATACCTAGATGTTTTTGGACATGGGAGGAAATCGGAGCACCCAAAGGAAACCCAGGCAACAACAACGAGAAAGAGGGAACTCCATACTGAGTGCAGGTTGGTTGAACTTAAGGCAACAACTCCACCAATAGTGTCTCTGTACATAATCTATGTAGATAGAGAATAATCTATATTTTGGGCTAAAACTTGAATGGCAGAGAGAGATTTCCCATGCATTTATTTAAAGATAAAAGAAACTGGAGAATCAGTGAAGATATACTTTTTTGCTGTTTCCCAAGAGGCTCTGCCAATTTGGCATCAATGCTGACACTAGATATTTGTCCTGCTTATCTCCTTGATTTTGTTGTGCTATCTACAGTATAATATTCATTTTACCCACATTTGAAGGGTGAAAAGGGGCATGAATCCTTGTGCAAAATCAAACCCATGTTCTAAAATTCCTCAAACTGGAGAGATTATATGGAGTAGAAGTGTTGAGATCGACTGAAGGAGTACGGCCAAGCCAAATGGCAAGTGTCTCCTTTAGGAGGGAATTAATAAAAATAAATGTTTTCCATGATCCACTTGGTCCTCCTGGGCATTTTAGTACAGATTGAACAAGTGCATTAGCTCAGGGCGAGGTCACTGATTCCAGTGTGCCCTTGTTGAACTCTTGTTGCCTACTCAGGTTGTAGTATTAAGCTCATTCCTAGTGTTAGGATGGGGTCTCCAGCCTTGGGTTAGAGGTAAGGGAGGGTTGCAGCTGCATTCAGTAGAGTATGCCCTCCAGCAATCTCTACGCACAGGTCAAGAGTCATCACTGGAAATGTTGACTAGGCATCAGCACAATTTATCCACTCAGATCCAGGAAATAGGCAATTACTAATTGGGTTTTGCAATGGTAGACCTGCTTCTCCTGTGGCAAATGGACTGGAAACCTTGAAACTGATGTGTCATATTTGTGAATTTGCATATTTAATCCCTGGATTATGAGCAACCGACTTTAGTTTAGTTTAGTTTATTATTGTCACGTGTACTGAGGTACAATGAAAAGCTTTTGTTTGCATGTTATCCAGTCAAAGAAAATACTTTCGGGCATCTGTACAGAGCATTGAGCTCCCACAAAATTATGGAAGCTGTTAGAGGAAGTGGTTGAGGCAGGTATAGCAATATTTAAGACATTTAGACAGATACACAAATAGGAAATATTTGAATGGATACGGGTCAAATGTGGACAAATGGGACTAACGTAGATAGGTATCTAGGTAGGCGTGGACAGATTGGGCTGAAGGGCCTGTTTCTGTGCTCTATGACTCTATGGCTTTATTAAATTCAAGAGTCCAATGGGCATATATACCTCCGTTCATGTGAATAGCCGATCTAGTTTCTGCTCTCTCTCCATTTTTCGTTCTTCTTTTTTATCACTTTTATGTGCTTTTGGTGCCATTCATACAACAGTGAAGGTATGGTTTCCTATGTTGAATACTTTTTGTGTAGACAAAATTGACTTATGGAAAACACAGAACCTGCTCGCTGCCTGAAAATGGCCTCTACTTATTATGGATGAGAACTTTAACATTTCAGATAAATTTTAATTTCTTATCATTATATTTTTATGTTCCATGCATGTTATGTGATATTATAGAATCAATGGGTGACTTTTATTCCAAAACTGCTAGTTATTGCTCTTTAATTATTTAACAGCATTTTAATAACATTGACTTTTGTAGCACACTTACAGCACTGTAAAAGACAAAGAAAAAGAAAATCATTTCTTTCATTACATTTTCAAAATGGCATCCTGAAAAGAAAATGGGGTTTCCCTTTATTAACTGTGCAAGATGTTTCAGAGCATATTTTGTCCAACTAAGGTCAATAGGTCTGATTGATGGGAAATCATTATATCTGCTTGTCAGGTTAAGTGGAGGTGACTAGAGATAAACATATCCACCATAAAACTCCCAAAGGAAGCTTCTGTTGCATGTGAATTATAAAGATATTGTACCCTATTAATTCTAGGATATTGGTGAAAGTATTTGGCCAGTGACTGCAAGCATTTATAATGGTTTAGTTAAACCTTTTCTTCCTTAGTCCCATCCTTCAAAGTCATTGCTCTTCCAAGGGTATTTGGGTGGATATTAATAGCAGGATCAATAGTTAAAAAAATTCCCAGGGCTGTAATGTGGATGCACCTGCAGTGCTTCAACAGCTCGATGTGCAGTTGTGCCTCTCCCCCTCAGGGAAGCTTATCCATAACTGGTACATTTCCTGTGCATCGGTCTCATCTTGAGTAGCAGTAGACTGAGAGGTCTCCATACAGTTATTCCATGGGAATAAAAAGGGGTAATAGCATAGAAATTCATGAATGTACAGTATGTCAAACCACACAAAAGTACAATCACACACAGGGGGGTGAACATGTGTTTTGTGTACAAGAATTAACATAGTTGCATGAAACCAAAGGCAGAATGGGAGCCTTCAGAATAACATAGAGAAGATCTTCAGATGAATATATTACTATTCCTATTACAGTCACATAGTGTGATTTTAGTCTCTGGAGATTGGAGCTATAAATGAGTTCTTATGTGGGATCGGTGAAGAAAAATTGAGACGGCCATGAAATGAATACTAAAGATGTGCATGGAGAAAGAGGATTCTTTGCATTAGTTTGCAGATAATATTTTCCCTCTCTTGTTCGCTCATTCTCTGTAAAGCAAACAACTTCTGCCCTGTTTTCCTTTACTTGTCGACAGGAAGTGGGCACTGCCTACTAAGTCAATGTTTATTACCAGTCCTCTGTGGCAGGCTGTTATGGGATGCTATCCATATGATATTTTAACTCTCCCTCCTATTCCTACACTTTCATCTCTGTTCTCCATTGCCATGCTACACAAATTGGAAGAACAATATCTCATATTCTGTTTCGGGAGCTTGCAGCCGCAATTTCAGGACCTCCCCTCCCCTCCTCCCATAACCATTTACCAATCCACCAGAAGTTTAGTTCTCTCATCCCCTCCCCTCACCTGGTTCCATTTGTCCATCTCCTTGTGGTTCCACCTCTCACCTACCAGCCTCGAGCCCAACCCCATCATAGTGCGATATACTGCAATCATTCCTCTTCCCTCTTGGTCTTGATGAAGGGTCTTGATCTAAAACATAAACTTACACCTTTTGCTTTCACAGTTAATACAACCCACTGAGTTCTTCCAGCACCCTATTTATTCTTTGTTCAGATTCCAACATCTGGAGTCCTTACTGTCTTTGAATGTGTATTTTGTCTTGGATGTTGTTAGACTTCCTGTGTGTTATTGGGATTGAGTCGGAGTCGAGTCAAGTCGAATCAAGTAAAGCGGAGTCAAGACAAGTTTATTTTTCCTATGCACAAGTACGGTGAGGTACGGTACAGGTACAATGAAGGTCTTGCTTTCAGGTGGTGACCATTCTATCACATTTTTGACTTGGACCCTATGGATGGTGTTAAAAAGCATTGTGAAATCAACAGAAAAATTGACCGAATACTCAGCCTCCATCCTGTATTACAGGGTATCGAGTCTCTGACCTCTTGTTGTGGTCAAAATACAGACATGGTAAGTCTAGTTCTGATATGAATGATGTCCACCAGGAAGTTAATAGTGCTAGACATAGTGGTGGTAGTACCATTGAATGCCAAGGAAAGTTGGCCAGATTGTCACTGCATTGCACTTCTATGTTTGCAAATGTTACCGGCAACTAATCATACCATCGCTGAGTGTTCTCTCTATCGTGCTGCATGCAGGCCAGGGTTGCTTCCCATCTGGGGAGTTGTGAATGGAATTAAACATTATGCCATCATCGGCAAGCAAAACCACCAGCAAACAAAAACAACTTTCTTTGTATTAGGTAACATGTAATATCCGGAGGGATCATGACAGGGTGGATGGGTAAAGGATATTTCCTTCTGATATTAAAAAATGATGGGTTATTAGTTAAAGTTAAGGTGACACCCATTTTTTATGAAGATGAGGTGAATCTTTTTTCTCCCTCAGGTGTAAAAGCCTTTGGAATAAAGTTACCCAAAGCACCTTGAAAGCATCCTCTGAATTTTTTTTTAAGGCAGAGGTAGGTAGATTATTGATGATTATCAGTTATTGGGGATTCATGGGAATAAGAAATTGTAGTTATATTTAGATAACTGAGAACTTATTAAATGATGTAGCAGGCTTGAGTGGTCTTTGCCTGCTCTGAATTCATACATTTGTTTGTTAGTTGGTATGAATCTAGCTACCAAAGTATTTTTCACGTAATTCGCTTCAACTTCAAGTTTTCCAAAGCTCCTTGAATCCACACAATTCAGCAGGAGGGAGAACACTCAAGTGAATTCCAGTTTTTCCAACTGACATTCACTGCTGTCCAACCATGATTCCTTTTCCGATATTTATTCATCCTATCTGCCTTTTGGCCCTTGATTACCAATTCACCAACCTGTGGAAAAAACCTTCCCTACATCCATTCACTATCTGGAGGACCTCCGTTATGTCATTCCAGACTCTCTATTCAGTGGAGAAAAGATTGCTAAACCATGCACATAATTACAGGCATTTACTCTTGTTATTATCCTATGGGCTTTCACGGCTCTACTGTTCTAAGCATAGGGTGCTATGAATTGTAGATAATCCTTTTAGTTGTGCGATAATGAATATAATACATAAATTCAACATTTTTTCACAATTAAGGTATAAAACCCAGATTGGATTTTTCTTCATTCCTCCTGGAACATTTTTGTTCAATCATATTCCCCATTTGGGATTAGTGACCTTCCACAGTTGTTTTCACAGTGGTGGCACTGAATTGCATCAGCTGCCTCTTTGCCCTCTTCACGACACTGTCTCTGAGAAAATGTTTGCCTTTCTCCTTATCATCTGCAGCGTTCTTTAATTTGTTAACGTCAGCAAGCTTGGGTATCATTCCTCTCCCAACTGTGGCAAAGAAAAATAGAAAAGGGTCTCAGCACAATCCAATTACAATAGACAATAGACAATAGACAATAGGTGCAGGAGTAGGCCATTCAGCCCTTCGAGCCAGCACCGCCATTCAATGCGATCATGGCTGATCACTCTCAATCAGTACCCCGTTCCTGCCTTCTCCCCATACCCCCTCACTCCGCTATCCTTAAGAGCTCTATCCAGCTCTCTCTTGAAAGCATCCAACGAACTGGCCTCCACTGCCTTCTGAGGCAGAGAATTCCACACCTTCACCACCCTCTGACTGAAAAAGTTCTTCCTCATCTCCGTTCTAAATGGCCTACCCCTTATTCTCAAACTGTGGCCCCTTGTTCTGGACTCCCCCAACATTGGGAACATGTTATCTGCCTCTAATGTGTCCAATCCCCTAATTATCTTATATGTTTCAATAAGATCCCCCCTCATCCTTCTAAATTCCAGTGTATACAAGCCCAATCGCTCCAGCCTTTCAACATACGACAGTCCCGACATTCCGGGAATTAACCTAGTGAACCTACGCTGCACGCCCTCCATAGCAAGAATATCCTTCCTCAAATTTGGAGACCAAAACTGCACACAGTACTCCATGTGCGGTCTCACCAGGGCCCGGTACAACTGTAGAAGGACCTCTTTGCTCCTATACTCAACTCCTCTTGTTACGAAGGCCAACATTCCATTGGCTTTCTTCACTGCCTGCTGAACCTGCATGCTTCCTTTCATTGACTGATGCACTAGGACACCCAGATCTCGTTGAACTCCCCTTCCTCCTAACTTGACACCATTCAGATAATAATCTGCCTTTCTATTCTTACTTCCAAAGTGAATAACCTCACACTTATCTACATTAAACTGCATCTGCCATGTATCCGCCCACTCACACAACCTGTCCAAGTCACCCTGCAGCCTTATTGCATCTTCCTCACAATTCACACTACCCCCCAACTTAGTATCATCTGCAAATTTGCTAATGGTACTTTTAATCCCTTCGTCTAAGTCATTAATGTATATCGTAAATAGCTGGGGTCCCAGCACCGAACCTTGCGGTACCCCACTGGTCACTGCCTGCCATTCCGAAAGGGACCCATTTATCCCCACTCTTTGCTTTCTGTCTGTTAACCAATTTTCTATCCATGTCAGTACCCTACCCCCAATACCATGTGCCCTAATTTTGCCCACTAATCTCCTATGTGGGACCTTGTCGAAGGCTTTCTGAAAGTCGAGGTACACCACATCCACTGACTCTCCCTTGTCAATTTTCCTAGTTACATCCTCAAAAAATTCCAGTAGATTTGTCAAGCATGATTTCCCCTTCGTAAATCCATGCTGACTCGGAATGATCCCGTTACTGCTATCCAAATGCTCAGCAATTTCGTCTTTTATAATTGACTCCAGCATCTTCCCCACCACTGATGTCAGACTAACTGGTCTATAATTACCCGTTTTCTCTCTCCCTCCTTTCTTAAAAAGTGGGATAACATTTGCTATCCTCCAATCCACAGGAACTGATCCTGAATCTATAGAACATTAAAAAATGATCTCCAATGCTTCCACTATTTCTAGAGCCACCTCCTTAAGTACTCTGGGATGCAGACCATCAGGCCCTGGGGATTTATCAGCCTTCAGTCCCATCAGTCTACCCAAAACCATTTCCTGCCTAATGTGGATTTCCTTCAGTTCCTCCATCACCCTAGGTTCTCCGGCCCCTAGAACATTTGGGAGATTGTGTGTATCTTCCTCAGTGAAGACAGATCCAAAGTAACGGTTTAACTCGTCTGCCATTTCTTTGTTCCCCATAATAAATTCCCCTGCTTCTGTCTTCAAGGGACCCACATTTGCCTTGACTATTTTTTTCCTCTTCACGTACCTAAAAAAACTTTTGCTATCCTCCTTTATATTATTGGCTAGTTTACCCTCGTACCTCATCTTTTCTCCCCGTATTGCCTTTTTAGTTAACTTTTGTTGCTCTTTAAAAGAGTCCCAATCCTCTGTCTTCCCACTCTTCTTTGCTATGTTATACTTCCTCTCCTTAATTTTTATGCTGTCCCTGACTTCCCTTGTCAGCCACAGGTGTCTCTTACTCCCCTTAGAGTCTTTCCACCTCTTTGGAATAAATTGATCCTGCAACCTCTGCATTATTCCCAGGAATACCTGCCATTGCTGTTCTACCGTCTTCCCTGCTAGGGCCTCCTTCCAATCAATTTTGTCCAGCTCCTGCCTCATGCCTCTGTAATCCCCTTTGCTATACTGTAATACCGACACTTCCGATTTTCCCTTCTGCCTTTCCATTTGCAGAGTAAAACTTATCATGTTGTGATCACTGCCTCCTAATGGCTCTTTTACCTCTAGTCCCCTTATCAGATCAGGATCATTACACAACACTAAATCCAGAATTGCCTTCTCCCTGGTAGGCTCCAGTACAAGCTGTTCTAAGAATCCATCTCGAAGGCACTCTACAAACTCTCTTTCCTGGGGTCCATTTCCAACCTGATTTTCCCAGTCTACCTGCATGTTGAAATCTCCCATAACCACCGTAGCATTACATTTTTGACACGCCAATTTTATCTCCTGATTCAACTTGCACCCTATGTCGAGGCTACTGTTTGGGGGCCTATAGATAACTCCCATTAGGGTCTTTTTACCCTTACAATTTCTCATTTCTATCCATACTGATTCAACATCTCCTGATTCTATGTCACCCCTTGCAAGGGAATGAATATCATTCCTTACCATCAGAGCAACCCCACCCCCTCTGCCCACCTGTCTGTCTTTTCTATACGTTGTGTACCCCTGAATATTCAGTTCCCAGCCCTGGTCCTCTTGTAGCCATGTCTCAGTGATCCCTACAACATCATACTTGCCCATGACTAACTGAGCCTCAAGCTCATCCACTTTATTTTTTATACTACGCGCATTTAAGTACAACACTTTAACTTCTGTATTTACCTCCCCTCTCACATCGTTCACAATTGGCCCTGCCCTTAATTTCTTTTCCGCTCTAGAACTTCTGTTCCCATTCTTCCGAGAGTCTTTTGCAATATCTCCTGTATTCCCTTTTACCTCATCTTCATATTCACAATTTGTTAACCCCTCCCCCCCACTACTTAGTTTAAAGCCACAGGTGTCACACTAGCAAACCTGCCTGCCAGAATGTTTGTCCCCCTGCTGTTAAGATGCAACCCGTCCCTTTTGTACAAGTCACCCCTAGCCCAGAAGAGATCCCAGTGGTCCAGAAATCTAAATCCCTGCTCTCTGCACCAGCCCCTCAGCCATAAATTCATACCCTCTATCTCTCTGTTCCTGGCCTCACCAGCACGAGGTACCGGTAGCAGTCCAGAGATAACTACCTTCGACGTCCTACTTCTCAGTGCTTTTCCCAACTCTCTAAACTCCCGCTGTAGCACCTCCTTCCTCTTCCGCCCGACGTCATTCGTGCCCACATGCACAACGACTTCAGGTTGATCGCCTTCCCTCACTAGGATTTTCTGAAGCCGGTCTGTGATGTGTTGAACCCTGGCACCAGGGAGGCAACAGACCATCCTCAAGTCCCTCCTGCTGCCACAGAATCTTCTGTCCGTCCCTCGGACTATGGAGTCACCGACCACTACGGCTCTTCCAGACTTCGGTCTCCCCTGTCGAGTATCCTTGCCAACAGGTCCGCCACTCGGACTGGAAACGTCTTCTGCCCCGACAGTTCCCAAGAGGGTATACCTATTTGCAATAGGCACAGCCACTGGGGTCTCCTGTAGTCCACGTCCACGTCCACTCCCCCCTGAAACAGTCTCCCACCTTCGCTCGACCTGGACCCTTGGCGTGACAGCCTCACAATAGGTCCTGTCGAGGAAACTCTCGCATTCTCGGATGGCCCTGAGGTCATCCTACTGCCTCTCCAACTCCACTACACGTCCCTTCAGGAGCTGCACCTGGACACAGTTCTTGCAGGTGTAGCTCCCAGAAGCTCCAGCGACGTCCCTGTCTTCCCACATCCTGCAGGAAACACACCGCACCAACTTTTCCGCCATCACCTTGTGCCTATAACCAGCTCTGGCTTAAAACAATCGTATCCTCCTCACCTCGCCGAAGACTCGCAGCCAAAGACTCGCACTTTTCTCACTGGGCACTTCCCTCACTGGGCACTTCCCTCACTGGGCACTTCCCTCACTGGGCACTTCCCTCACTGGGCACTTCCCTCACTGGGCACTTCCCTCACTGGGCACTTCCCTCACTGGGCTGCACCCTTTTGCAAGTATTGCTTATATCACCAATTAAATTGCCTGATTGTCCAATTTACCTGACTTCTCACTTAAACTAGCACTTACTTTACTGCTCAGCCATTTGTTTTGCTTCACATTTCTCTATCCATGTGGGCACATTCCTAGTCACAGTATGGATGATTACAGCAGATACTGGCCCTGTAGTATCTGAAACATAGAAACATAGAAACATAGAAAATAGGTGCAGGAGTAGGCCATTCGACCCTTCGAGCCTGCACCGCCATTCAATATGATCATGGCTGATCATCCAGCTCAGTAGCCTGTACCTGCCTTCTCTCCATACCCCCTGATCCCTTTAGCAAAAAGGGCCACATCTAATTCCCTCTTAAATATAGCCAATGAACTGGCCTCAACTACCTTCTGTGGCAGAGAATTCCACAGACTCACCACTCTCTGTGTGAAGAAATGTTTTCTCATCTCGGTCCTAAAAGACTTCCCCCTTATCCTTAAGCTGTGACCCCTGGTTCTGGACTCCCCCAACATCGGGAACAATCTTCCCGCATCTAGCCTCTCCAACCCCTTAAGAATTTTATATGTTTCTATAAGATCCCCCCTCAGTCTTCTAAATTCCAGCGAGTACAAGCCCAGTCTATCCAGTCTTTCCTCATATGAAAGTCCCGCCATCCCAGGGATCAATCTGGTGAACCTTCTCTGTACTCCCTCTAAGGCAAGAACGTCTTTCCTCAGGTTAGGAGACCAAAACTGCACACAATACTCCAGGTGCGGTCTCACCAAGGCCCTGTACAACTGCAGCAGAACCTCCCTGCTCCTAAACTCAAATCCTCTTGCTATGAATGCCAACATACCATTCGCTTTCTTCACTGCCTGCTCCACCTGCATGCTTGCTTTCAATGACTGGTGCACCATGACACCCAGGTCACGTTGCATCTCCCCTTCTCCCAATCGGTCACCATTCAGGTAATACTCTGCTTTCCTGTTCTTGCCGCCAAAGTGGATAACCTCACATTTATCCACATTATATTGCATCTGCCATGCATTTGCCCACTCGCCTAATCTATCCAAGTCACTCTGCAGCCTCCTAGCATCCTCCTCGCAGCTAACACTGCCACCCAGCTTCGTGTCATCCGCAAACTTAGAGATGTTGCATTCAATTCCCTCGTCCAAATCATTAATATACACTGTAAATAACTGGGGTCCCAGCACTGAGCCTTGCATTACCCCACTAGTCACTGCCTGCCATTCCGAAAAGGACCCGTTTATTCCTACTCTTTGCTTCCAGTCCGCCAACCAATTTTCTATCCACCTCAACACTGAACCCTCAATACCGTGTGCTTTAAGTTTGTACACCAATCTCCTATGTGGGACCTTGTCGAAGGCCTTCTGAAAGTCCAGATATAACACATCGACTGGTTTTCCCTTAACCACTCTACTAGTTACATCCTCGAAAAATTCTATAAGATTCGTCAGACATGATTTGCCTTTGGTAAATCCATGCTGACTTTGTCCGATGATTTCACCACTTTCCAAATGTGATGCTATCACATCTTTAATAACTGACTCTAGCATTTTCCCCACTACCGATTTTAGGCTAACTGGTCTATAATTCCCCGTTTTCTCTCTCCCTCCCTTTTTAAAAAGTGGGGTTACATTAGCTACCCTCCAGTCCTCAGGAACTACTCCAGAATCTAAAGAGTTTTGAAAAATTATCACTAATGCATCCACTATTCCTTAAGCACTCTGGGATGCAGCCTATCTGGCCCTGGGGATAAACATTTATCAGTGGTCAAGATAAATTCTCTGCTTTGTATTTTCCTTTTCTTTTATCTTAAGATAATTTTATTTGTCATTTGGATTACTTCATGTTTCTGACAATTTTTTTAAAATTATGGGAATTCTTTCCACAATCTCTTCATCACTGCTCCTTAGTATAAAGTGTGTAAATGGACTGTTTGGTCTTTTTGCTTTTTTAATGCTCTAAATCATGCTTGTCTCCGCTTGTGTTAAGCTACTCCATTGGTTTACTTTTATCTGAGGCTGTAACCAGTCTCTTAAATGTAACTTCTCCTTTCAACCATGAATTCACCTTTGGAAAAAATCTTTGTAGTTCCATTTATCTTGAATCCCAATTACTCTCTCAGTCTTCCTGTAAAAATTCTGAGTTTCCTTCCATAATCCTCTCGATTTTTCACTAATTTCTACTCCCATCCTTCTATTTACCTACAAACTCCAGACTTTGGCACACAATTTCATTGATAGTCAAACAGTATTAAAACATTACATTGGACATTACATTTTTAAATGTTTCCCAATGATGAGCAACAATCATTGTTGGCGGCGCTGCCATAGCAGCTGCGGCTTACCTGCGGTCCATTTGTCTTTGTGTTTTTGTTGTTTTTTTGTCTTAATTGTAGTTGTGATGTCGTGTTTTTGTGTTTGTGTACTATGTGTGTATGTGGGGGGGAGGGGGGGAACTGTAAAATTGTAAATAGGTGTCCCTTCCGAACGGAGACCCGACCTTTGTTTTCTGGGTGTTGTCTCCGTTCCTGCTGCGGCCTACCATCGGCCCAACTCCTGGAGCTGGCGGCCTCCAGGGCTCTGGTTCGCAGAGCCCGCGGACCGGACTTACCATCACCGGAGCCGGCCGTCCTCGGAGGCTGCGGGAGCGGCTGCGACTCGCCTTAGGCTCGGGCCGCGTGGATGCCGACATCGGGAGCTCCGGCAGCGGCAGCGTGTTCGCCCGCTGGGGCTTGGGTCGCGGACATTTCACCGTCCGGCGCGGCCTAAAATATGCCGCGGGATTTTTCTCTGCTGGGCGGGGGCTTCAATGTCGGGAGCCACGACCGCCCCGACGTGCAGCAACAGCAGCAGCATGTTCGCCCGCCCGGATCGGACTTATCATCGGCGGAGCTGGCCGTCTTCGGAGGCTGCGGGAGCGGCTGGGACTCGCCTTGGGCCGGCCCGCTGCGGACCGTCCGGCGCGGCCTGCAACCACAACAACCTGACCGCGGGAGAAGACGGCAGGAGAAGGGAAAGACATTGTGGCCTTCCATCACAGTGAGGAGAGGACTGGAGGAGACTCACTGTGATGGATGTTTCTTTGATGGATGTTTCTTTTTTTGTGTGTTTTTGGGGTTGTGTAATTTTAATGCCTATTTAATGCTTTTATTGTTGGACTGTGGGTGACTGAATTTCGTCCAATATTGGATGACAAATAAAGCTATCTTGAATCTCTTGAATCTTGAATTTTCAATCATTCTAGTAAATTAATTTGGATCTCCAGCCATTTGTCTCCATCAATTTCTCTTCTGTATTTAATTATTTATGTGAACCCAATTAAACTGTGGTCACTATCCCTGGAGTTTGACTGCTTTACTTGTTCTCATTTTGTTGAAAATAAATGGAAGCATTACTGCTTTATTCATCAACATATCATTTAAAGGGAATAATCCCTTGGATTAGCTATGAATGACTTCCACAATTTTCCTTTTGTGAATCAATCAGAGTGCAATTAAAATTCACCAAAGTGAAGTCAATGGAAAACAAAATCAAGGTGATAGGAAACCAAATGGCATTAATTTCCTGCTGACAGTGATGCGTCAAAATGGCCTCCAAGATTTATTTATTTTCTAGTATCTGTTTCTAAATTAATCTCTAAGATTTTACATGGTTTACAGACAAATTCTCCATCCCATGGCACATTCACTTTCCTCAGGGTTTTCGCTTTTGACTTAATTCTTCATTATTCCTTTCCTCAGTAACTGTCCTTCAACTTCTGACTTATGTCCATATTTCTCTTTGACTGATTTCATATCTGTTATTGCTAGATTTTCTCCAATTGATGCATGATTAACCCTTAACCCTTCCCCTCTAGATCAAATCCTCTGCTACCCTTTCTTTAGAAATAAACCCTCAATACCAATCGGCAAGACCAAGAATAGACCCAGTGATGGTTTTGCCGAACACTTGCACATTGTCTGCCAAGGCCTACCGAATTTCTCAGTTGATACCATTTTAATTCCTCTTCCCATTCCCATACTGACCTTTTCGTCATGGGCACTCCTCCATTGCCAGAGTGAGACTACAAGGAAACTGGAGAAACAGCACCTCATATTCCGTTTGGGAAGTTTTCAAACCAATGGTATGAACATTAAATTCTCCAATTTTAGGTAACTACCACCCCCGTCCTTCTTCACCCCCCCCCCCTACCATTTCTCCACCCCTCTCTCTTCCCTGTGCCCCACCTGGACCAGCACCTATTTCTCCCCTCCCGCTCCCTTTCCTTCTTCTAGTTTTACAATTCACAACTCTTCCCAAATTTTCCCAAACTTGTTTCCCAAACTTTCTATCTTTTCACCCTGTGCTTTGTCCAACCATCTGCCTATCAAACACTCCCCTCATCTGTATCCAGCTGTTACGTGCCAGGCTTTGTCCCAACCCTCCTCTCTTCCAACATTCACCCCCCCTTCCCATCACAATCAATTTGAAGAAGGGTCTTGACCCAAAACGTTACCTATCCGTATTCTCCAGACATGCTGCATGACCCACTGAGTTACTCAGTACATTGTTTCTTTTTTTGAAAACCAGCATCTGCACTTCCTTGCTTCAGACTTAAATTTTAATATTGATTTAAATTATTGACTTAGCAAAGCTTAGGAGATAACGAAAGAGCACATGGTGTCCTGTCTAAACAATCAGGAGACTGCCTCGGAAATGAGTTTCTTGAGATGGAAATAATTTGCCTTTGTGTAAAATAATAAGTAAGACTGTATACTCTGGATGTTGAAAATAAATAAGAAAGCATTGGGAATGCACAGCAGACCCATTAACGGTTGTGAAGGCAAAAATAAATTTTATTTGGATGGAGAGGGAATACTTGATGAACATTATAACATTGGATGCCTGAGTATTGCAAGATATTCCCCGCACAGATGTCAATTGAGCAGCCAAGAACGTGCAATGAAGCTTAATCCCTTTCTCCGGCTCCTGCTCCACAGCTGTGTAGGCAATGACAGATTAAGTGTTCACTTTGTGCATGAAATGAAAATCTCTGTTTTTATCACCATTTTAAGGCAGCATTTCTACCACCCTGTGAGTGAACAAATATGTGCCCCATTTAATGTTCAGCTGTACTCCATGTTTAATTTTCACCTCATAATTCTCTAGAAATGTAACCTTCAATCGGATTCATAGACGTAATTTTTTAAGTAGCATTTTAGTAAGATTGAGTAAATGTGTTGGGAAAGGACAACTAGCCTCCTGAGTATGCCCAATATTTTCTGTTTCTGCTAACTTCTTAAAAATGTTTTTCAACTCGGGTTGTGCCTGCAGAAAGAATCACAGCACATTAATAAAAAATATTAATATGATGCCAACAAGACTAGAGATGAGGAAATGTTCTCCACAAGAGAGTAAATACGAAGTAGATTCCCAGTAGAAGCAGTTTGTGCTTAAGAAAAACATGGATTTTTATAATTCCCTTCATGATCAAAAATATTCAGAGGCACTTTGTAGTGGCACAAGGGATAAATGGATATGAATCTAATGGTTTAGAGTGCCTCTGCCCAGAAGCTTTAGAAATATGGGGCCCTGTATAAACTTAACATAAAAGTGAAAAGATGTATATAGCTGCTGCAGTCAGATGGACCTATTTACAAAGAAAATAACATGGAACAGTACAACACAGGAACAAACCCTTCAGCCCATAATATATGTGCTGAATTAAACATCCAGACAAATTAAACTAATCCCTTTTGCCTGCACATGATCCATATCCCCCCATTCCCTGCATATCCATGTGCCTATTTAAAAGCTTCTTAAACACCAATACGATATCTGCTTCCACCATCACCCCCGGCAGTGTATTCCAGGCACTCACCCCTCTCTGCTGAAAAAATGTGCTCCTTCCCCCATTCCACCCTCTCCCTTTAAAGCTGTGCCCTCTAGTATTTGTCATTTCCACCCTGGGGTAAAGGTTCTGATTGCATATCCTCTCGATGCCTCTCATAATTTAATGAATTTCTATCTGTCCGTGTATCTTGCTGTATGTTTGCATTTTAAAATGTTTGTGTTCAAAGCGTGGAAAACAACCTTCCGGTGAGTCACAGGATGCTAAAAAGGTAGACTGCCAGTCAAGGATTTTGGAGCCCAGGGAGTGTAGCATACAAGAAGTAGGGAGCGGTGCAGCTTGGAGCAAGAGCAGGAAAGAGAACATGGGAGGTCCTGGAGGAAGGATAGGATAGAGAGTTCCAGAGAAAGGGTGGGAGTTCTGGTTGAGCAAACCAGAAATCTGCAGGTCCTGCCTCTGCCGTGATTACCATAAACCTTTGTTGGGTGTGAAAAATCAACGCTCCTCATGGTTTGGGAACAGCTCCATCCAAGGCTGCAAGAAACTGTAGAGAGTTGTGGACCTAGCCCAGACCAAACTCCCTTCCATGGACTCCATCTGCACTCATGCACTCAAGGCCACCAGCATAATCAAGGACCAGTCTCACCCTGGCCCTCTTCTCCTCTCTCCCATCAGGCAAGAGATACATAAGTTTGAAAACGCATACCTCCAGATTCAGGGACAGTTTCTTCCCAGCTGTTATCATGCAACTGAACCATCCTCTCACTAGCTAGAGAGCAGTTCTGACCTCCCAAAATGGAGACATTTGAACTATCTTTAATCAGACTTTATCGTGTATCTGTTCAATGTGGACTGCTTGATTGTAATCATGCTTTGTCTCTGTAACTGCACAGCATGCAACAAAAAGTTTTTCACTGTACCTCAGTACATGTAACATTAATAAACTAAATTAAATTAAATCACATCTATCAACTAACCAAAAAGTTCCAAAAGTATTAAAAATTAAAACTTACTAAAATATATAAAAGCATAAAGAAACACTTAGAAAGTATTAAAACATTTAATTCATCACAATTAATTAAAACAATTCAGCCTTCCTAATTCTTTCTTTGGTTTCTCACAGCAAGGTTGGAATTTCTGAAGGAAAAATCCAGTTCAATCAAGAAGCCAGAGAGATTGTTTTTAAGTATTTATGCCGGCTCCCCTATATCAGGCCATGTGTCAAAATGGCTGAGAATTCTCACCTGATATTCCTTTTAAAATCTCCTCTCCTGGTGTTGAACTGATTGGGCTAGAGTCACTTGGGTTCTCCTTTATATTCTCATTCCTCTAGTGCGCCAACATCACTCTTGTTCTCAAGAAGGATTCAATGACAGCAATTGCAACCTTAGTTCTCTCAGCAACCAAGACTGCATGCAATCTGGAGTTGGTGACTTGCCGTGTTGCTCACCTTTCAAGAACCTCTTTATCTTATCCAGTATTCTGGCAAATTTTCCATTTACTAAGCTTTGACCGATAGCTTAGTAAGCCTATCCTTGTTCGATACTACATAACTTATTCATTTAGTAGCTCAGCTGTACCAAATGGATCACCACATTTTGTCTCTAATTAGCTCTCCCCTTTTATAGCATAATAAAATACTTCTGGAGTCTGTTTTAGGTATTGAAAGATAATGCATTCATTTTCATTATACTAACTTTCAAACTAATATTGCCCTTTCAAAGTTAGTTTGCAATAGATAGCAAACTAACATTGAGATTTGTAAATTTTCTATGGAGATGTGGTAAATTACCAACATTATAAAGTGACCGAAGATAGATACAAAAAGCTGGAGTAACTCAGCGGGATAGGCAGCATCTCTGGAGAGAAGGAATAGGTGATGTCTCGGGTTGAGACCATTCTGAGACCACACAGAGTATTTTCTATACGACAGGTCTTCCTTTGAAGGATATAGCTGCAATAGAAGGAATGGACCAGAGGTTCGGCAGCTGTTTCCTGGGATGCTGAGTTTGCCTTATGAAGAGAGATGAAGCAGACTGGACCCATTACATGAATGACAGGTGATTTTACTGCAACATACAACATACTTACTGAGCTTTACAGGGGAGATGTAGGGATGATATTTCTCTGAGGTAGGGTATCTACAACCAGGTTTCACAATTTTAAAACTAAATTGTTAGTACAGAGCCGAGAAAAACAAAAATCTCCACCAGAGGGATCCTTGGAATGACTGATGAAGTTCAGTCATTCTTCGTGAATGCTCATAGACGGAGGTCAATAGCATTTTGGACATTAAAGAAACCAAGGAATATGGTACAATGCAGGACAATGGTGCTGGATAATCATGATCATATTAGGTAGGTACACTGGGTTGTTCAAGGGGTTGAATGGCCCATAATTACACCTATCTCTTACATTCCAGTTTTCTAGAAGATCAATTTTAAAGTACATTAAAAAATTTAAATGCCTTTTTTTCAATAGTTTTCCATGACTACATTATTATACAAACTCATAAAATAAAAGGCTGCTTCACAGAGACCTTGATGCTGTTTATTTTTTATTTCTTATTCAGTTTAAATAATGCAGCATAATATAATTATCATTTCATCAAGTATCACTGACTTGCATTGAAATGGAGTCGCCAATCTTCAAATTTTATTTTGTACCAGACATCCCAAAATGCTGACATCTGTGTTGATTCTACAAGTAATTATGTTAACAGGTTGGCTAATACAGAAAAACAATTTTAGCTAAAACACAGCTGGGGTGTTGCATTTGACTATTTACCTAATGATAGTTTAGACACTGTCCATTACTAGGATGTTAAGCAGACAGGAGGATTCAGCAATTAACATTTCCTTTTAAACACAAAATTAATTCAGGTTAATAATAGCAACTTCTCTTTGCATTAGAGTCATACTTATGCTGAGTGCAAGCAATACTACCCTCCACACTGGAAAGTGTCAACCACGTCATTTCCCTTAGCATTTCCTGAATCCTCCTTTTTCAAGAGAGAGATTTAACTCTTAGGGTTAAAGGAGTCAAGGGATATGGGGAAAAAGCAGGAAAGTGTACTGATTTTAGATCATCAGTCATGATCATATTGAATGGTGGTGCTGGCTCAAAGGACCGAATGGCCTACTCCTGCACCTATTTTTCTTTGTTTACTTTAGTACGGGGAACTGTCTACAATGCTGCCTGAACTATGTACTACAGGTTAGCAAAGGCTCAAATGCACACGCTGGCAATAAAATTCATTAGGCTTGATTAAGGATTCGCATCGGGTTAATTAACTTTGGCAGATTAACCTCAGTCAATAAATCCAATTAAAAATAATGTGATAAAGTAAACTCAATTTTATTTTCACAGATCATGTGATTGTGTTTTCTGGAATATTGCAGTGTGCTACCTAATGGGAGTGCAATGGTACAATACGTTGCCATTTTTTCTGAAGTCTGTTTCCTTCTGTTTTTATTATATTCCAGTAACAGCCCATGTACTGTAGAAATAGAAACTAGGGCCCAATTTAAGTTGGAACGTGAGGGGCGATTTGGACAAGGAGGGGTAGGGTGTGCACACCTCATAACTGATATCAAGGAGCAGTTCCTGCCTGAACTTGGCTTGAATGATATGAAGGAATGGGTGCATCACCGAACCCTAACTTCCAAATATTTATCATCATCATATCATCATCATATATATACAGCCGGAAACAGGCCTTTTCGGCCCACCAAGTCCGTGCCGCCCAGCGATCCCCGTACATTAACACTATCCTACACCCACTAGGGACAATTTTTTTAACATTTACCCAGCCAATTAACCTACATACCTGTACGTCTTTGGAGTGTGGGAGGAAACCGAAGATCTCGGAGAAAGCCCACGCAGGTCACGGGGAGAACGTACAAACTCCTTACAGTGCAGCACCCGTAGTCAGGATCGAACCTGAGTCTCCGGCGCTGCATTCGCTGTAAAGCAGCAACTCTACCGCTGCGCTACTGTGCTTGAAGCAAATTCCTCACAAGCCATGCAAAAAAGATAACATAGTTAGGGCTTCTAAATAAATATACTTTATTTAAGATCAACTAACATCAATGACTGAAGGAATTTATACACACTCAATAATGGTTCAGTGATACTTTGTTGTCACATGTATCTAGCTACAGTGAAATTCTCTTTCTGTACACAATTCAGTTAAAATCTTACCATACATAGCCACAAGATTGTTACAAGAGCGTAGGAATAGTAGATTACACTGAAGTAGTATACATGAGTCACTATGCTTCAGGTGCCATCTTGTATGATTCAAGTCTAAAGTTGTTACAAAACGTAGAGTCTTAACTTAGCCATAAAGGCCTGTTGTCCTGACGATGGCACTGGGTTTTAGTTACAGCGTTGGCCTGGCCAGGAGATGTTGGCGTCTTCTCCTGCTGTTCTGCCACTCCATGCCGCTGCAGACGTTGTCCGACCCCCACACTTGGCCACTTGGTGTGGCACCTGATTTACTTTAGCCCTAGGCTATTGTAGGGACTCCAGCAATCCATTCCAGCAACACGTCGATCCAGACACATCGACCTACCATCATCTCACATGCTCCATGCATAGGGGCACCACCATTCAGCCAACCTTGGAGCATGCAGTGTAACTCCGAGGGTATGGGAGATAAGGCCCCAGCCCGCTTACCGGCACCATTGTTTACCTGTATTTGCCACTGCCACCAGAATCTTCATATTATCAATATATAATACACCAGGAGTGAAATTGGCATTGGGCAAGAGAGAGATATGAAATGAAAGGTTGGTATTTTACATCTGCTTTGATGTCTCATTTGATCCATTCTTGTCAGGAGCAAGGTTTAACGTTGGGCCTTTGACAAAGTGAGGTTGCATAAAACCTTTCATGTATGGGTGCCAGCTAACAGCCTTTAATGGGATATAAACATGTACTTTATTGGATTCTGAATTGGGAAAGCTTGTGAAATTGGGTAATGCAAAACTTGAGCAAGCAAAGCTTAGACATCATTCACTCCTAAACCATTGTTGGACTGCCTATTCTGGTATCTTCTGGAAGGAGGTAGAGTGGTTCTGCAAATTTCCAGTGCCTTTGGACAGCTGGTGATTGCCAGCCAACAACACCTTCATTGCCCAGTTCATGGAGAGAATCTAGGAGGGCCCAATTTCTGAATATGTGGCAGTGAAAATTGATGACATTTTGAAATATCTTTGCCATGGTCCTTCGTAATCATCCTCCAGACAAGTTAAAATGAACTTTAAATACCTATTTACATATCGATCCCTAAGTAGCGATGAGGCAACAGTAGAGTTGCTGCCTTACAGCACCAGAGACGCGGGCTCAATCCTGACTCAAGGTGCTGTCTGTACGGAGTTTATAAGTTCTCCCTGTGACCGCGTTGATTTTCTCTGCGTGCTCCGGTTTCCTCCCGCACTCCAAAGGTATACAGGTTGCTCTAGAAATTGTGGATGCATTGGTGATCATTTTCCAATGTTCGATAGATTCAGGATCAGTTCCTGTGGATTGGAGGGTAGTTAATGTTATCCCACTTTTTAAGAAAGGAGGGAGAGAGAAAACAGGAAATTATAGACCAGTTAGTCTGACATCAGTGGTGGGGAAGATGCTGGAGTCAATTATAAAAGACGAAATTGCAGAGCATTTGGATAGCAGTAACAGGATCGTTCCGTGTCAGCAATGATTAAGCAAGGGGAAATCATGCTTGACTAATCTTCTGGAATTCTTTGAGGATGTAACTAAGAAAATTGACAGGGGAGAGCCGGTGG
Source organism: Rhinoraja longicauda (assembly GCF_053455715.1). Lineage (NCBI taxonomy): Eukaryota > Metazoa > Chordata > Chondrichthyes > Rajiformes > Arhynchobatidae > Rhinoraja > Rhinoraja longicauda. Next base: position 53,584,588 of record NC_135956.1, read on the forward strand.
ATGTAGTGTACCTTGACTTTCAGAAAGCCTTTGACAAGGTCCCACATAGGAGATTAGTGGGCAAAATAGAGCACATGGTATTGGGGGTAGGGTACTGACATGGATAGAAAATTGGTTGGCAGACAGAAAGCAAAGAGTGGGGATAAATGGGTCCCTTTCAGAATGGCAGGCAGTGACTAGTGGAGTACCACAAGGCTCGGTACTGGGACAGCAGCTATTTACAATATACATTAATGACTTGGATGAAGGGATTAAAAGTAACATTAGCAAATTTGCTGATGACACAAAGCTGGGTGGCAGTGTGAACTGTGAGGATGATGCTATGAGGTTGCAGGGTGACTTGGACAGGTTGTGTGAGTGGGCGGATGCATGGCAGATGCAGTTTAATGTGGATAAGTGTAAGGTTATCCACTTTGGTGGTAAGAATAGGAAGGCAGATTATTATCTGAATGGTGTCAAGTTAGGAAAAGGGGACGTACAACGAGATCTGAGTGTCCTCGTGCATCAGTCACTGAAAGGAAGCATGCAGGTGCAGCAGGCAGTGAAGAAAGCCAATGGAATGTTGGCATAACAAGAAGAGTTGAGTATAGGAGCAAAGAGGTCCTTCTGCAGTTTAATAGGGCCCGAGTGAGACCGCAACTGGAGTACTGTGTGCAGTTTTGGTCTCCAAATTTGAGGAAGGATATTCTTGCTATTGAGGGTGTGCAGCATAGGTTTAGTAGGTCAATTCCCGGAATGGTGGAACTGTCATATGTTGAAAGACTGGAGTGACTAGGCTTGTGTACACTGGAATTTAGAAGGATGAGAGGGGACCTTATTGAAACATGAAAGATTATTAAGGGATTGAACACGTTAGAGGCAGGAAACATGTTCCCGATGTTGGGGGAGTCCAGAACCAGGGGCCATAGTTTAAGAATAAAGGGTAGGCCACTTAGAACGGAGATGAGGAAAAACTTTTTCAGTCAGAGAGTTGTAAATCTGTGGAATTCTCTGCCTCAGAAGGCAGTGGAGGCCAATTCTCTGAATGCTTTCAAGAGGGAGCTAGATAGAGCTCTTAAGGATAGCAGAGTCAGGGGGTATGGGGAGAAGGCAGGAACTGGGTACTGATTGAGAATGATCAGCCATGATCACATTGAATGGTGATGCTGGCTCGAAGGGGCGAATGGCCTACTCCTGCACCTATTGTCTATTGTCTATTGTCTATTGTTTGTAGGTTAATTGGCTTTGGTTGAAAAAAGTTATAAATTGTCTCAAGTGTTTAGGATAGTGCTTGTATACAGGGCGATCACTAATCGTAGTGTACTCAGTGACCAAAGGGCCTGTTTCTGCACTGCTTCTCTAAAGCCTAGTGATAAAACCACGATGAACTGTAAATACTTATGTTCAGCTAGTGATTATATCCAAGGCTGAGATTGGCAGATAATTAATTGTTTAGGTAGTCGAGGGATATGGAGTCGGGTGAAAAGATAGGAATTGGCTATTGACAGGTATCGGCTGTGATAGCAATGGGCCCTGATTTTATTGAGATTAGAGCAGGTCCAAGTCGATGAATGGCCTTTTCCTGCTCCGTTTCTTTTGTTCCTGTGTCATTGCTGTCACCATATGTAAGTTAGTCCATCCTCAGCAGTTAATCAATACATTATGCCGGAATAGCAGTACATTTGACAATTGAGCATACAGACCAGGCGAACAATTCTCAATTAAAATATTTGTGATCACTCAGCCTCCATTTGAAATCTGTCGTCTGAAGACCCACGTTCCTCTATAACTTTAGTTTAGTTTAGTTTAGAGATACAGCTTGGAAACAGGCCATTCGGCCTACTGAGTCCGCGCCGACCAGCGATCCCCGCACATCAACACTATTCTACATACACTAGGGACAATTTACATTTATACCAAGCCAAATAGCCTACAAACCTATATGTGTTTGAAGAGTGGGAGAAAATCAGAGCTTCATGGAGAAAACCCATGCATGTCACAGGGAGAACGTACAAACTCCATATAGACAAACACCCGTTGTCAAGATCAAATCCGAATCTCTGATGCTGTAAGGCAGCAACTCTACCACTGCGATACTGTGCTGTTTTGTTGGAGTCCCTCTTGAGTCTGCTGGCTCCATTAGACAGTGCCTGATCCAATAGTTATTCATCCTTACCAATGCACCAATTCTCACAGAATATGCAGTATGCTCTTGTGTGCACTTAGTAGGTGGTAGTAGGTGTTCAGCTTTGTGTTGCTAAGTGGTTGGTGCTCCACTAGGTTTTCATTGTTTTGTGAAGCTAGCAGACAGTGCATTATGAGTTCCTAATATAGGATTCCTTAAGGATAGCGGAGTCAGGCGGTATGGGGAGAAGGCAGGAACGGGGTACTGATTGAGAATGATCAGCCATGATCACATTGAATGGCGGTGCTGGCTCGAAGGGCCGAATGGCCTCCTCCTGCACCTATTGTCTATTGTCTAATTATATTTGTACATTTTGTATGAACAGATTGACTAAGTGTACTATTATGGTCTTGTATGTAATTAATATATGGACATGTTCCTGTAATTTATTTTGGAAATCACAGAATATCTTATTGCTCACTTTATCACAATCATTTCTCTAATACTGTAGAGTAATAAAACCTTGCATACTTTCTTCCCAGAACAAACAACACCCATGTTCTGTTCCACCAGAATGTCTGTGAACGACATTTAAAATTCTCTTCCTTGTTTTAAAATCTTTGCTGGTCTTGTCCCTCCCGTCACAATAATTTCTGCCGGTTCTAACCCACCGAAGATTTGTATTCCTTCTAATCTGTCCTCTTAAACAATCCGTCTCCATCACCTCGGGCCCCACCTGCAGCCATGGATTGTCCAAAAACTGGTGTGCTCAAATAAATTCTTGTCTCCTTCTGTCTGCATATACATATTGGCTCCATAAAACCTTATCTCTTGGACCAAACTTTAGGCAATCTGTCCCAACATCTCCCTAAATAACTCAATGTCAAAGTCAAAGTCTATGTAATGCTATTCCCATCAAATGCCTTTGGGTCTTTTAATTCATGAAAAATACCACACAAATAAAAGCTTATGTTGACCGTGGTTTCTTTAGTCTGGAAGTCCATCATTTTATGTATGCTGGCTTCTTCTATCAGATACAAGTTTTTCTTTCAAATTCAAGATAGTGCCTCACCTCAGAAATATCTGCTTGAAACTTGATTGACTTAATCATTCTGTTTTTACGTTCAGTCGATATTTGTTACATTCTTGAAGACATTTTTGTGTCAGTACAGTAATACTTTGCATTTTTAATATCTGCAGCATTTTCTCTCACTCATTTATTGCTGGGTCTTCCACCTTCAGATGTGATCAATGCCTTGCCGTGATTTATGCCATTGAAACTTCCTTTGCATTTCCTGCCAGTTCCTGTTAGTCAGGCAGAGTGCGTCGATATTCCCTATAATTAATCCTCACACATTGTGGTTTCTTTGCATGCTGTCAGATAAGCTGAACGTGCCGAAAATGATTTTCATCACTCCATTTTCGGTGCTTTGCTGTTCACATATTAGAAGCAAGAACTATGCACTTATGGCTGCATTCAGCATTTTTAGGAAATGAAATGGTTGTTACCAACTTCAAAATGTTGGAGGATCATTATCACATGTGTATTATAATTGATGGATGTTTGTTTTCATGACGAAATAGAATTTTTCACAATTGACAAGTTAGGTACACTGTCAGATTTGTTTTGTTAATAGTAGTTTGTTGCATTTTTATAGCTACAAAATAAAGGGGGGCATTCATTAAAATCTGAGGTGCGTGGAAATGTCTCCTCTGAGAGAGTAGCCAACCTCTGAAATTCTCTGTCCCTGAGGGTGGCAGAGGCCAGATCATGAGACACATTTAAGGTGGAGATGGGTAAATATTTGAATTATGAAGGAATTGAGAGTTATGGAAAATGGGCACAAGTAAAGAGTGAAAGTAAAAGTAAAAGGCAAGCATAGATCAGCCATGATCACTCTGAATTGTAGATGCTTGAGGTGACTGGTGTCTACTTCCACTCTGATTTTCTTATGTTTTTGTTCTCTTAAGCTAGAAATGCCATCCCAAGAACTTACTTTCATTTATAATTGCCGTCACCCACTGGACCTCCCAACGATACAAGTCCATCGCAGGAGTTAGGCTCTTTATCTTATGTACGCATTTCTGTAGAGCTCCTAACTAATTTTAAGTTTACTCAATGTATTCTATCGAAGTAAGTGTGATGTCACATGATTTTCCTGGTCATGTGTGTGCTCCATCTAAAGAACTACAAATGAACCATACATAACTTTGAGAGTACCTTGTGTATCCCACAAGTAGTGAGGAATGCTGCTCCCTCACAAGTTCAGTGACCTGGGTTCAATCCTGACCTCTGCTGCTCTCAGCATGGAGTTATTATCTTCTCCCTGCGATGGTGCGGGCTTCTGGTTTACTTTCTCGTCCCAAAGACATGTGGGTTGGTAGGTTAATTGCCCACTGTAAGTTTCCTCAAGTCAGTGGTGGAAAGAAAAGTGGGAAAGAATGGAGAGTTGATGGCTATCATATCATATCATATCATATCATATATATACAGCGCGGAAACAGGCCTTTTCGGCCCACCAAGTCCGCGCCGCCCAGCGATCCCCGCACATTAACACTATCCTACACCCACTAGGGACAATTTTTACATTTACCCAGCCAATTAACCTACAAACCTGCACGTCTTTGGAGTGTGGGAGGAAACCGATCTCAGAGAAAACCCACGCAGGTCACGGGGAGAACGTACAAACTCCTTACAGTGCAGCACCCATAGTCAGGATCGAAACTGAGTCTCCGGCGCTGCATTCGCTGTAAAGCAGCAACTCTACCGCTGCGCTACCGTGCCGAAGAAACATAGTAAATAGGTGCAGGAGGAGGCCATTTGGCCCTTCAAGCCAGCACCGCCATTTATTGGGATCATGGCTGATCATCCGCAGTCAGTAACCTGTGCCTGCCTTCTCCCCATATCCCTTGATTTCACTATCCCCTAGAGCTCTCTTTTAAATTCATCCAGTGAATTGGCCTCCACTGCCATCTGTGGCTGAGAATTCCACAAATTCACAACTTTCTGAGTGAAAAAGTTTCTTCTCACCTCAGTTTTAAATGGCCTCCCCTTTATTCTTGGATTGTGGCCCCTGGTTCTGGACTCCCCCAACATTGGGTACATTTTTCCTGCATTTAGCTTGTCCAGTCCTTTTATAATTTTATACGTCTCGATAAGATCCCCTCACATCCTTCTAAATTCCAGTGAATACAAGCCCAGTCTTTCCAATCACCAGGGCCCTATATAACCGCGGAAGGACCTCTTTACTCCTATACTCAAATCGTCTCGTTATGAAGGTCAACATGCCATTAGCTTTCTTCACTGCCTGCTGTATCTGCATTCTTACTTTCAGTGACTGGTGTACAAGGACACCCAGGTCTCGCTGTACTTCCCCATGACCTAATCTGACACCATTGAGATAATAATCTACCTCCTTGTTTTTGCCGCCAAAGTGGATAACCTCACATTTATCTACAAAAGATAGGTTGTTAGGAATTGATGGGATTGCTCTGAGAGTTGGCATAGTCTCGATGGGATGAATGGTCTCTGTCAACGTCATTAAAAAAAGACAAAATAACAATATATAAAGGTGCATATACTGCACTGGGGCAACTCTGTATTCGCTTGCCCCTTACATTTAATTTACAGGTAACAACTGCCTTTAAACAAGCTGAGGAAGTCTTTAGCTCTGTTGGTGGTCTCCCCATACTTACAAATGGAACCTTCAGATAAATGGATTGAGCAGAATGAATGTCTGAACTTGAGATGCAGATGGTATATTAAAGAGGTGATACAAGGTCCAGGATATCTTAGATGAGGAACTCATATACTTTAGACTGCAGTTTTTGGCAAAGAATTAAGGTGTAGATCTACATGAGAAGTAAATGGAGGAAAAGTCAATCTTTATTAGCCTTTCCAATCTATTTGTTGCCATTATCAGTACTACCCCAAAGGTATTTGACATGAAGCTTTTGGGGCTGACAGTAACGAACAGTAAGGGACAAAGGCAGGTCCCTGCCCCTCTCCCTGACAGCGCCTGGTGACTTTGCAAGCTGTAGGCAACTGTAGTTGACAGTATTTCAGGCAGAAGTAGAGTTGAAAAGTGATGACTGACTTGCACCCCTCTTTTCCACCATCCGTATCAAGGGATGATCATGCTCGTGCATTCTGGATTCTGTCATGAAGAATGGCCTCTTCTGTGAAGTCTACAGAAAAGAGTGTACTCAGAAACACATTTTATAGGTCATTTAACTTTGAAATGTCTCAGTGGCTTGTTATCTGTTAAATTGCTTCAGTCCAGGTTATAGCTGCGACATGAATATATTTGCAGAAGTTTTCATTATCTGACATTTATGCAACAGATTTGCTACCTTAAAAGACACAAAGTGTTGGAGTAACTGAGCGGGTCAGGCTGCATCTCTGGAGAGCATGGATAGGTGAGATTTTGGGTCTGGACCGTTCTTCAGACTGATTGTGGTGGGACAGGGTGGGGAAGAACGCTGGAAGAGAGGTGAGGGCAGCACAAAGTCTGGCAAGTGATGGGTGAATACAGATGCAGGGAGAGGTTTGATTGACAGATGGTTGCACAAAGGCTAGAGATGAAAAGACAAAATGTGTTAGATAAGGATAGAAGTAGTGTGAATTGTGAAGCCAGAGTAAAGAACATAGGCGTAAAGGTACAGACAGAGGGGGGAGGGGAGGTGGGCCAGAGAGAAGAGAGGGGAGAAATGGTGGAGGGGAGATGGGTGCGTTGTTTGTAGGTTCGTTATTTACATTGGGGAATCCGGTATTCATACTGTTGGGTTGTAATCTATCCAATTGGAATATGTGGTGCTGTTCTTCCAGTTTGCATGTGGCCTCACTCTGGCAATGGAGTGTGGGAATGGGAGGGGAGTTAAAATGGTTAGCAATCAGGAGATCCAGCAGGCCTTGGCACATCGAGTGCAAGCATTTGGTAAGAAGGCCGCCTCATCTACACCGTCTTGCCGTTGTAAAAGAGGCCACATCAGGAACACTGAATGCAGCAGCTGTGGGTAGAGAAGGTGCATCTGATCCTTTGTGTCTCATCAGGATGGACTGCTGGGGCCACTGGATGGATGTGAGGGAAGAGTTCTAAGGACAGGTGTTACATCTGCTGCAGTTGCAAGGGAAAAAACCCGAGGGAAGGTGTAGATTGGGATGAGTAAACCAAGGAGTTGTGATGGGATCAGTCTCTGTGGATGGAGAAAAGTGGTGGGGCTGGAAAGATATGACTGGTGGTGGGATCACATTGAAGTTGGCGGAAATATCGGAGAATGATCAGTTTGATGTGGAGGGTGGTGGGGTGAAAGCTAAGGAGCAGGGCTCTCTAGCCTTGTTCCATCTGGGGCAGAGGGCAAGTGAGAGCAGAATTACAGGACACAGATGAGAGGAGGGTGAGGGATCCTTCTTTGACAGCATGGGGGAAGGTACAACTGTTACCTCCTTATTGTGAGCAAGTGCTCAGTTCATCACCACCTTCTCAAGGAAATTTCGAGATGGCCAATAAATACTGACCTTGTCACTGATAACCAAATCGCAGTCAATCTATAAATAAGTAAGAAGCCGAGGTCCTCCTGTGGGTTTGCATTGGAGGAGCTGTTGTGGATCTGAATATTGTGGGATCGTCAGTTTACAGGTTCATTCATCACTTATGATGGGCAAGTCGAAAATATTTTGTCTATGTGTGATATCCATTGGAGCTTCTGAAGTGCTACCATGGGTGTTTTATGATTAGATTGCAAACATTGAGAATTTAACCAGTTCTGCCCAGTTTATTAGTCCAAATCTCTTTGGGGTTAAGGATGATAAGGATTATAATCTGTTTTGCTGCTCTGATGTGCTTAATATTTTGTTAAAGCTGGATACCATTTTGTGCCAGCCTCTTCTGATGGCTTTCATTGTGCATTGCCCAGGCAAGAGCAGTTTGAATGCACAAGTTGTACAGAACGAGGAGGATTGTGGTGGGAAGGGGTGGGGGGAAGAGGATGGCACTCCTTTGGGGTTTAGGATGATTTTATTCTGTTCTAGTTCTGTAGGTCCTGAGTTAACAATAGATGATGTCAGGTTGAGGCAGGAGCTGCTTGATGGGTTGGGTGGATAGATAGTTTAAGTGGTGATGTGCTCCTTCTGTCATTTATACTGGGCTTCTCTGTGGTCCTGACATGAAGTCATTAGTTCCATTCCAGATGTTCTTTCTTTGAGCATCATGAGGCAGGGATTCTCAGAGGTGAGTAGATATGAGTCGCTGGACTCACTGGAATCAGACAGAGATACAGCACAGAAATAGCCCTATGGTCCACCCTGTCTGCTGACCATCAAACACCCATTCCTAAATGTGTCAGAGGCCCAGCGCAAATTGGAGGAACAGCACCTCATATTTCGCTTGGGAAGTTTACACCCCAGCGGTACCAACATTGAAATCTCTAACTTCAGGTAGTCCCTGCTTCCCCTCTCTATCCCCTCCCCCTTCCCAGTTCTCCCACTAGTCTTCGTGTCTCCGACTACATCCTATCTTTGTCCCGGCCCCTCCCCTGACATCAGTCTGAAGAAGGGTCTCGACCCGAAATGTCACCCATTCCTTCTCTACCGAGATGCTGCCTGACCCGCTGAGTTACTCCAGCATTTTGTGTCTACCCATTCCGAAACTAATCGTAGCTTAACCTATTTTATTCTCTCTACATTCCGATCAACTCCCCCTCCCCACACCTGATACAGCCACTCATCTATACACTGGGGGACATTTAAAATGGCCCCGCACATCTTTGGGAACTGGGAGGAAACTGGAGCACCCAGAGGAAACCCATGGAGTCACAGGGAGAACACATAAACTCCACAATGACAGCAACCGATGTAAGGATTAAACCTGGGCGACAGGAGGTGGAGTTTCTTTAGCCAGGTGAATCTGTGGAATTCAAGGTTTCAAGGTTTCACGATCAGTTTATAGTCACATGTACCAATTAAGGTACAGTGATATGCGAATTACCATACAGCCACACAAAAAAACAAGCAACAAGACACACAACGACATAAAAATTAACATAAACATCCACCACAGCGGATTCCCCATGTTCCTCATTGTGATGGAAGGCAATAAAGTCCAATCACCTTCCTCTTTTATTCTCCAATGGTCATTGCCACTGATGGAGGTGGAGGCCAAGTCATTGGGTGTATTTATTAAATGGAGATTGATAAGTTCTTGATTAAGGTGTCAAAGTTTAAGGCAGGAGACTGGGGTTGAGAGGGAAAAATAGTTCAGCCATGATCGAATGGCGGACCAGACTTGATGGGGTTAATTCTGTGCCTATCATCTTATGAGTTGAAAAGCAGCTGCCCTATTAATTTCATGACTGTGATGCTGTTGTCTGCCTTCTCCAGCTGCATATCAAGGCTCCTTTACTAAATTGCCTGCCTTGCACTCTCCATGGGGAAATGCATATGGTCTAGTAGCCTGATCAGAAATACCAATTGCCCGATCTGCTGACGTAGCAGGGCACTACAGATTGCCTGCTCATGTTTGGAAGGATTGAAAGATGCCAAAGCCAGAAGGAAGCTGCCTTCAAAGTGCCAATTCTGCAATTGGTTCCCTAGTCTGGGTGCAGGGATGCAAACAGTAAGTGAACCCTTGGGAATTTAGACTCTCTTAGTTTCATAAATAAATAAATATTAATTTAGACCGCATGTACAAAGCTCTTTTCAGCCAATAAAGCACTTTTTGAAGTTTAATCACTACTTTAGTGTGGAAAGCACATCAACCATGTATCCTGCAGCCTGTTGCCAGTCATGTGGGACCTGGGCATTAAGAATGCCTAAATGTATTGACAGTCCTTTGATTTGCATGTCATTCCACCTGGTGAAGAACCAGGAGCCAAGGCGTTCACTTAATGCACTGGCAGCTAGAAAAGTCATAATTCAGAATCTCAGCACTTGACATAAAAACAGCTTTTTTTCCCCATGAGTGATAGTTCTACTCAATAACCAAAGTCTGTAGTCTCTTTTTTGTTCTGGTTTATTTTCACCCACATGTTTAGGCCGTAATGTTGTATCCTTATTGTTTTGATGTGGTTATGCCTTATTCTTAATTGTTAACTGTATGTTTGTGTTGTCACTTGTGAGCGGAGCACCAAGGCACATTCCTTGTATATGCATACTTGGCTAATAAACATTCATTCATTCATGACGTGCATCAGTGCCACATACACTGAGGATCTCATTAGCACCCTTTTTATCTTAGCAGGGTAGCTCATTTATTGCTCTTGTCGGTTAGGCTAAAATGAGTCGAAGTGGGCACCTCTAAATAAGGGCTTTATGTGTTACGTTCTTTTGACGAGTGAGTTTGAATGATGCTTTAATTTGAGCAGGATGTTCAAACCTTTGTGGGAATGTATGGAAAAGTACTGGAACAACTTTGCAGTCTCTTTTGTAAATTTCTGTGGTTGTACATGAGTAATGGGTTGGCTGTGACCCCTTGTAAGCATATCCTTATCTAAAACTCATCCTGACAGACTAACATCAAGCCTGCATAAATTAATGTGGATCTGTGAAATGCATCATTTTTTTGTTATTCTGCTCCATGAGTATATCTTTGCCAAGGGGCTGATTGCATCTATTTAACTTCAGTTGTTGACAGCAACTTTGGATGTTTTTTAATTCACTTTATTTGTAATATCTGCTGATTATGTGCCAGCTGAATGCATTACTGACATGAGTTAGGAATAATTAGTGACCTCGTGGCCTCCACCCTCCGCCTAATGAATATCAAAGATGAACAAATCAACACTGGTAATTGCATACTTTTCTAGATCTATGGTGAAAGTAAATAGGGTTGGCACACCGTCTCCTTGTAAAAATATCCTTTGCAAATTTACAATCTGTTACCTAACATTAGCAGGAAAAAAATGTGAAGCTTTTGGCCCATATAATTAGGAACCAAAGCTTTCTTTCCATTATTGATATGCATGAACAGAACTGGCTTTCAACACATTAGTTATTTTTTTCAAGGATGACATTATTTTTCATCATGAAGTATGTATTTGCCATTTCCATTTGTAAGCATGGACTGACGATAATTCTTGTCGAGCCTTTGACAAGCTCCATTCCCATTAAGTATATTCACCCTGAATAACAGTTCTTACTATGGAGAATTCTCACAATCTGTGTAGAATAATGTCCTTGAACTTTACATGGTAAGTAAAATATTCTTGATCATGGAAAAGTCTTTCAAATTTGTGGTCTCTTTTCTGGGAAGATGCACTGGTGAGAGATAACAAGCAAAGTTCATTCAATCTTGTAGCACCATAGAAACCTATCAATCAGAATGGTGTGAAGGCCACATTTCCTTATTTTAAATGGGAAGTATTTGTACTGATTTGACAAATGTAAGTTTAGACTTAAATGCAATTTGTACATGTGTGTTTTCAGTGGAAGAACATAAGTTATGAAGTCCTAGCTAGCAGTAAATTATTAACGTCTGAATCCATGCATTGTTTACCCACTCAAGATACTATCTCTCTTGGGTTGCATTCAATTTCCCTGTTCTGGTCACTCAATCTATATTTGGCATTTCAATTGAGAAACATGAAGATTTTAATAAAAAGAGCTTGCGTCCCTTGGAGCCTTCCTTCGTAAGGAAACACAACTGTATACACTAATGCAATGTGTAAGCTGTCAGTCAGACAACACAGATGTCCCAGAAAATAGTTGGTGAGCATTTTATAAGCAGTGGATTCTGCCTTGTATATGTACTGGAGTTCTTTCATGGGATTTTTAAAGGAGAACAGTATAGAACAAAAATCAATAAACCATTTGGATTGTTTAGGAAAAATCAATAAATCATCTGCATTTTTGAAGCAAGTTATAAAAATCCTTGGGGTTAATGCATGAAGGAAATTAGTTTTAAGCATTCGCAGTTGTTTTGTTTCAACAAAGTCGTGGTCAGGTTTCTGGATTAGTATCTAGAGGAATGGTCTATTCAGTTGGAATCCCACCATTGCCACTGTGGAATTTAAATTCAAGTAATGAACTACATTTGGAATGAAACACTAGTATCAGTATTGGTGACTTTGCAACCACTGGATTGTGATAAAGATCCATTCGCTACACTAATAGTCTTAAGGGAAGGAAACCTGGCAAGTTTCCAAGGCTAGCCGACATGTTACTTCAGATGCACATCACATTCATGAATAATATTTAAATAAAATGGATAAACTGTCTTGAAAAGTGGCTTAAAAATAAAAAGTGGTCATTATGCTTGTTTTTTAGGTGCAATTGGAATTAATTCTCTTGACATTTTAAGTCTCATTCAGCTCTGTTCTATTTAAACCACCACAATTCACAAACCTATTTCAATTACTACTGGAACTGGGTGCAGGAGGTCAGCTTTTACAGTAGTTCACTGAAAGAATGTCAAATGGTGAATAGAGCACAAAGCCATCTTTTTCATTATTCAGTAAAGGCCTGCTGCTTAAAACCACATATGTACTTAAACAGGTAGACTACTTACCCATCTCCTAATTTAGGAGCTGGATGGTACAGTAAACAGTCTAAGTGATTAGATTGTTTTAAAGTGTAATATTTCAAAGTATTGTTATAGATTTCCTGCTTCATTAATCGTTTTCCTGGCTGCTGACTTCTAAAGTCCAAGAAATTCCCAATTTCATGTATTTTATCTTATGAAATTAAAGCGTTACCTCAAGCTATTTTATTCATAAATCGTTGCTCATCAAATGTCGGAGTTTTTTAAAAATTCAAGCAGATTGTTGAAATGATTTCATTCTGGAATTAAATTGAAATGAGAATGTGGGTTTGGAGACACTGTTCAGTCAGGAGAAAATCAGTATTGGCAAACACTAGTCAGGGACCTAAAATCACAATTTTATGACCGCATTACACAAGTCAATTTGTGAAAATCTTGTGATTTCTGTCTCGTCCTCTTATCTGATTAGGCCTATCTCAATAACCAGGAGTTCAGAGGGTAACTATCTATTATTGACTATTGGCTTCCTCTTCAGCCCGTTCAGTGTGTGGATGCCTTTCCCATGTGAATGCAGGAAAATTAATTTAGTTTAGAGATACAACGTGGAAACAGGCCCACCGAGTCCTTGCTGACCAAGGATCACCTGTACACTAGTGCAATTCTACACACTAGGGACAATTTACCTAGAAATCTGCACATCGTTGGAGTGTGGGAGGAAACAGGAGCACCCGGAGCACCGGGAAGAAACTCGCAGAGAGAACGCACAAACTCTGTATAGACAGCAACCGTTGTCAGGATCGTACCCGGGTCACTGGCACTGAAAAGCAGCAACTCTACTGTTTAGCCACTGTGCCACCGTAGGAATAATGACGGACTATTGGCTGAATTTTATTGAGTGTTTTAGTTGTACATAGCCCGTCTCAGATTATATCATTGTAAATTGAGATTCCATGTTTGTGCAAGTTTAAACACCATTGTGCTGGAAGCTATTCCCAAGCTCCACAAATAGCCAAACCACACCCCAACTCCTCCTCAACCTGAATTAATTAACATTTGTGGGCATTCAATAAAGTTGCAAAAGTTAACCTGGTTCTTTTGGACACAAGAACAGTAACTGGCATGTTTAAGAAATAGAAGAGAAGAAATGAGGAGGCAGACAATTTATATTAGCTTTGGCATCCTGCAGTAATTTTTCAGTTGATTTGCAGGGTATTTGTTTGAGGCCTCATTCCAGAGCCCCAAATTGAAGTGGTCATCTTTACACAGTGCTTAAACTGCTGTCCAATCATTAAGATATTCGACATTTAGACTTTGGAGATACAACCTGGTAACAGGCCCTTTGGCCCACCGAGTACGTGCTGACCAGTGATTACCTGTACCCTAGTACTATCCTACACACTAGGGACTATTTACAATTTTACCGAAGCCAATTAACCTACAAACCTGTACATTTTCAGAGTGTGGGAGGAAACCAGAGCACCCAAAGGAATCCCAGGAGGTCACAGGGAGAATGTACAAACTCTATACACACAACATCTGTAGTCAGGATCGAACCTGGGTCTCTAGCACTGTAAGGCAGCAACTTCTACTGCTGCGCCACTGTGTCACCCAAACCAAGTCTTTTCTCTCAGATGCACCATTCAAAGAAGAGCAGGTTGTCTTGGCCAATATTTTCCATCAGCCAGCATAACAAAAACAGGTCAGGTTATTTCCACCTTGCTCTGCAGCAATTAATTGCAAAGATTTTCAGACTACAATAATTGCTAAACACCATTGATTTTAAACATTATGTATATTTGCAGATTGTCATTTTGCCAAATTATTCATAAATAGGACCAGACTAGTATGCCAATTGCATGACCAGATTGAAGTGCAATCTCAATGATGGCAACTTTGAATGTTGCAGCAAAATTTTGTAGTAAAATGCATCTGCCTTCTCTCGGATTCTTGAGTTTGAAACTAAAAAGGCAAATTGCATTTCCAGAGGAAACATTTCTTCCAAGACAAGAAAACTTAGCAATGATCCACTAAGGACTTTCTTTTGATTGCTGCATACTTCCGTTTTACACGACTATGCTTTGGTTTCCTAGTAATACTGATTAACTATTTACTGTATTGTTGATAAGTGTACATTTATTCATTGTGCTTTCACGTTAATGGGCCAGTAAAGCTGCAGCAATGAACAATTTCATTGTTCTTTTCCCAGTGCATTTGACAATTAAACTCTTGACTCTTGACTTGACTGTTTACTCTAAAGGAGATTACTTTGTTGAAACAGTCATTGAGTAATGTAGGTTTCTCGGGCAGGACTACAATGTTGTGCTTGTTGAAAATCTGAAATAGAAACAGAAAACTATAAAACTCAGCAAGTGAGGCAACATCTGTAAAAAGAGAAAACCTGAATGTTTCAGGCCTGTTGAAGATGTGCTCAAACTGCACGATCCTACTGACTGTTGGGAATCTTTGGTCCATGACTATTCATCGTGGAGCAGTATGGCATTGAGAACATTGAGTCCATGCATCAGGAGCACACGACATTCCTGTGTGATCAATGGAAGGTGAATACCACTTCACACACTGCTGAGCCACCTGCCCTATCAGATACCTCTTGCCGCATCAGAAAGAGTCTGTGGTTTTGGAACAAAATCCATCTTGCAAAGTGGTGTTACTACCAGAAAAAAAATGCAAGAGTCCTCTCTGATACAACTTGATACCACTTGATTTTGGAATTTTATGTGATGACTTAACCTCTCTTAACTCTCTTAATTTGTTTTTATTATGAACTTCTACTTTTAAAGTGAAATCATTGAATTTATTTAAGTTTTGACCTCCTGATTGCCTTTGCACAGAGTTCTGTTTCAGGAAGACTAGCGCTCTGGGCAGCTCCTACTGTGGAGATGTTTTTAGTGTGTTCCTTCAAGTACATTATCTAAGGTGGCATCATAACCCAGTCTGATCCTATTCTAATTTGTCATTATTGTTTTCAGCAAGACCAGCTCCTAGGATTTAAAAGACATTCAGTCAGCCTGCACTAACTCTCTAATAACATTCTATTCTTTGTGTTTAACCTGGAGTCTTTGTCCACATTCATTTTAAAAGATGTTATTAGAGAGTTAGAAGATGTTACAATTCTTTAAGCTCGCACTAACAATCACGGAAACTCAATTTAGACTGGATTTAATCTGAATTGGAATTTGTATTACCAATTTTGGGGACATCGTACAAAAATCATTCAGCATTCAGTCAAATGCCCAAATATCCACCTATATTTCTGGTAGAATCTACTAACAACTCGCTTCACTAAATAGTTTCTCCTCTTCTTTGGCTTCAGTAATGATTGGAAATAATATTTTTCAAAGACGTTATTAAAGCCCCTCAACAAAATGCTGAAGTAACTCAACGGGTCTGGCAGAATATCTGGAGAAAATGGAAAGGTGACCTTCCGGGTCAGAACCTTTTCTTCTGAAAAAGGGTCCTGACCCAAAGTTCATCTGCATGCCCTATTTTAATAGTGGTGTGATAAATAACAGGATTAGATTTCATAAACAATGAACAGCAGGGGTATTGATTAATACATATTAACCCATTGGCATGTTACAACATCTCAGAGGTAATTTAAAATGGAGTCTTCTTCTCGTGTGCAATCAGTGATAGTCCAATGGAATCTGTCGTTGTCTGGCACAATGTAAGATCATAGTAACAGAAATAGGCCACTTCGTCCCTCAAGGCTGCCCTGTATTTCAAAGTGATCATGGTTGATCTGTCCCAAGCCTTATCTCCTCTTCTGTGCCAGTTTTGAAAATGTATCTACTTTCTCTTTAAATGTCCCCAATGATATAACCTTCACTCACTCCAGGGTAAAGAGATTCATCGTTCTCTGTTACCAGAAGTTATGACACATCTCAGTACTAAATGACTCCCCCCTTATCTTGTAACTATGTCCCCTCATTCGTGATGTTCCCCACAAAATGAAACACCTTGATATTTACTCATGTTCCTGAGGAGCTATTTTATGCTTCATTAAGATTAACCCATTATTTTTCTAAACTTCAAACAATATATATCATATCATATCATATCATATATATACAGCGCGGAAACAGGCCTTTTCGGCCCACCAAGTCCGCGTCGCCCAGCGATCCCCGCACATTAACACTATCCTACACCCACTAGGGACAATTTTTACATTTACCCAGCCAATTAACCTACATACCTGTACGTCTTTGGAGTGTGGGAGGAAACCGAAGATCTCGGAGAAAACCCACGCAGGTCACGGGTATTGAACTTCTAAAGAAGGGTCACAAACTGAAACGTCTCCTGTCCATTCAGATGCTGCTAAACCAGCTGTGTTCCTCCAGCACTTTTATGTTTTGCTCAAAAGTCCAGCAACTGCAATTCCTTGTGTCCCAAATTACTTTAGCTGCTCATGACAGGACAACTCTCCCGTCCCAGGAATCAGCCCAGTGTATCTTTGGGACTGCTTCCAATGCCAATATATCCTTTTACGAGTTGAGCTATTTTCCAGCAGTGCTAGGACTAAAAGTTGTTGCATGTATGATCTGCCTCCCAACACAGCCTCACCTTCCAAATGCAGAAGTATTGTCCCCATTTCAGCTTGTTGTTTCTTGATTGGCTGATTTGCATGGGAAAGTGATTTAGGACCTCACAAGAAAATCGGTAGGCCAATCGACCTGTTTCTGTGCTATATCTCTCTTTGACTCCAGTCACCTAAAACAATGTCAAAGACAAAGAGAGCACCTTTAATTCAAATACTCTCCTGAGATGCAACACCTTGCTAATTTGGTGAAGTCCTCCAAGTCTTCCAACCTCACAGTTTTCTGACTGAGGAACCCTTGTAAGTGTAACTGTTTGAAATAGCCTTTCAGGTTGCGGTAAAATAATTATTATTCTCTGGTGCTGACTGTCTCCCTTTTCATTTTTCACTTTGAGCAACAAAAATCATAGCTGCCCTGATGGATGGCTACCTTTATTTCCTGAAATATTTCACAGAATCAAAACAATACAACATATTATGAAGGAAAGAAAAATAGTTGTGTCTCATGAGATTTCAGATGTTGAAAAATTATCACATTTTATACTATTCATCTCTTCAATAGCTCAAAAATAAAAGAGAAATGTTTGGCCCTTTTGACTTCTTTATGCAACAAAGAATCACTGTGAATTTGTTTATTTACTTGAGATGAGAAGCCACTGTACTTTCCATTCCAGCATGTAGTATTTATCAAATTCCTCATTACCTGTTGCCTTCATGAATCAGTGCATTGTGGAATTTCTTTCCCTTACTCAAGGGATTTCCAGTTCTGGACCTTCTTCTCTAAGTGTAATCTCAACAAGGCTCCACCAAAGTGCATTATGATTTCTCTACTCCTGCATTTAATCTCTAGGCGAGCTGCGGGCTGGGACACTCCAGGGACTCGGCACATGGTGGGGGAGCCTCCGAGAAAAAAGGGGGATCCATCATGGGGGGGGGTGGGCACCGAGAACTAAGGGAGACCTGCGGGGGATGGGGGGGGGGGGGGAACGAAGAAGGAATGAGTACATTTTATAACCTTGTCGGCGCCTTTGTTGCGGCACTTTTGTGTACTTTGTATGCAAAAACACAGAATTTCACAGCTTGGTACAATTGACAATAAGGTATCATCATCAGATTGTCTCACAACACAAGCCATTTACATGCCATTTATTCTCTTCATGGCTTGTTGCACATTAATTCAGTGGCTTGTATACAAGCACACCCAGATCCCTCTTGACATCAATATTACTTAATCTATCAGCCTTTAGCAAATATTCAAATATTCTGTTAAGTTCTACCAAAGTGGATGACCACATGTCTTTCTGTATTATATACCATCTGCCATGTTCACATCCACTTACTCAGCTTGTCCATAGTGAACTGAAGCCTTTTATGGACATGTGGGGCATCACCTCTGTATCCTCAATCCCACCTAGTTTAATACCCTCATCAATGTTGGAAATATGACTTTTCTTGTTTCAAGCAAATTGTTGGTATAAGTTGTCAAGACCTGGGGCTACTAACAGCCTTCCATCTTGAGGACAATCCATTTATTCCCATTCATTGGTTTTCTTGATCTACACCGATCAGCCAAAACATTATGACCACCTGCCTAATATGCTGTTGGTCCTCCGTGTGCAGTCCCATATGCAGCAGGGTGCGGTGCACTGTACATTGTGACACATTCCTCCCGTGACCACCATTAACATTATCTGTGGCGTGCCACAGTAGACCTTCTGTCGGTTCAGACCAGACGGGATAGCCTTCATTGCCCTCGCGCATCGATGAGCTTTGGCGCCCAACACCCTGTCGCCGGTTTGTGGTTTGTCCCTCCTCGGATCACTGTCGGTAGGTTCATACCACTGCTGACCGGGAGCACCCCACAAGTCTTGCCGTTTCAGAGATGCTCTGACCCAGTCGTCTGGCCGTAACAATTTGGCCCTTGTCAAAGTCGCTCGGGTCTTTACTCCTGCCCATTTCTCCTGCATCCAACACATCAACTTCAAGAACTGACTGTTCACTTGCTGCCTAATAATCTCACCCCTTAACAAGATAATCAATGTTCTTCACTTTTCCTGTTAGTGGTCATAATGTTTTGGCTGATCGGTGTATATCAGTATATCAGCCCCCAATCCCACATGCTGTAATCTTGTTGAACAATCCGTGTGGAGCAATGTTGAATGCTTTTTGATAATTCCACTTCTTTTCCCTTTATTTATTTTACTCTTCACATCTTTGAGTCAAACATGATTTTCCTTTCATAAACCCATGCTGGCTCTTATTCTCCTCTGGGATTATGTTATTATATGCTCTATTGTACTTTGCAGCATTTTCCTTACCACTGACATTCAACTAACAGCTTAGTGGTTCCCTGATTTCTCTCTCCCTTCTTTATTAAATAGTGTGGCCACATTTGCTATTTGCCGATCCAAAGGGATACATTCCAGATCTAATAAACTTTGGAAGGTTATAACCAGAGCAACTTTACCCTGAAACCCCCTCTTTCAAGACACTGGGATATAAATCTTTACCTGGCAGGTTTTGTCCCCCAAAGACCAGAGAACCGATGAGGAGGGAGCCACTGGAGACGTTGGCGGTGAGGAGCAATGGCCGGGAGGAGGATGAACCAGGGCAATGCCTCCAGCACCTTCAAGGTTGGCTGCAGGCGGCGCCCCCAGGACACAAAGATGGTCATCGGTTTGTGGGCCGATCCGGTTAAAGGCGACGGAGGAAGGTCCTGCAAGAGCCTGAGGCTTACTTGGATAGGGAATCACTCCAGTAGACCAAGCATGCGGGTGGACTGGACTTTGAACTTTGGAAATGGAGCTAAACATGGCGGCGCCTGCAAGTGTAAATATGCAAAGCGAATTTCACTGTGCAGTTGCACCTGTGACAAATAATTGTGACACCATTGAACCATTAAGGTTTTGTGTGTCTTCTTTTATGAAGACGGATGCAAAATAATTGTTTAATTTTTCTGCCATTTGCTTATTCACCATTATGAATTATTTTGGCTTCTGTCTGTAACACTTGCCCTCACTAATCTTTTTCTTTATGAGTTCCTATAAAAGCTCTTCCAGTTTGTTTTTCTGTTTCTTTCCTTTCCACTCTCATATTCAGTCTTGCCTTTCTTTATCAGTTTCTATTCCATCTCTGCTGAGTTCTAAAATGTCCCCAATTCTCAAGCCTACCGTTATTTCTAGCAACTTTATACACCCTATCCTCGAATTGAGCAATATGTTTGAGTTCTCTTGTCAGTTTTTCCTGTTAGGTTTAATCTACCTGAAAGGAATATTTATTGTTTGCTTCTGCACTGTTTCTATAAATGCTAAATCATTGTCTCTTCATTGTCATATCTTTCAATGTTTTCTCTAAATTAACCACAACCATGTTTCCTCTCATGGGTTCATAGGTTCTGTTGGTTTAGATTTAAGATCCATGTTTTGCATTGGACTACATCATTTTCAAACTCAATGCCAAACTTTAATTATTATGGTCACTTTTCTCCCAGGAATCTGTGACATTAACTCTTTTTCATTTTACAAAAAATGATCCAATATGGCCATTTCCATAATTGATTCTTTAACATGTTGATTAGAAAAGCATCCATATATATTCCATGAATTTATCTTCTTTTATTATGTTCCAGTAAATCTGTTGTGTCTAGATGGTATATAAAGTATAACCTGCCATGGTTAATGCCAAATATATGTCTAATTTCTTGAGTTATACAACTACTATTTGATAACCTGTGATTAAGTCCTACTCATGTTTTCCATCCTTTACTCTTTTTTACCTTGACACAAATTGGTTTTAATTTGACATCCTGAGCTGACAAGCCAAGATTGTTTCCTACCTCTGCACTGCAGCTTCTGAAACAGCTGATTTGCTTGTAAAAAGCTTGAAGAAATTCTGAGGATCTGAAAAACATCATAAAAGAAATGCAATAATTATTTTTCTTCCATCCTCAGTTTAGAAGTAACATTGATTCAATAACTAGAAACCAAACTATAGTTACTATTAAAAATACAAACTTTCAGTGAGGCATGCACTCCAAGCACCATACCATATTATCACACCATTCTCATAACGCTTTGCAGTGTCAATGTACTCTGTGGAATCCAATACAAAAACCTACTTTGCAAGGAATTTCTCTTCACAATGGCTTTAATGCTGCAAATAACAATGTGGCCCTATGACAGATTGATTAAAATTGTGCTGGATGGTAGAATTTATATTCTAATGTATAAAAGATGAAGAGGCGCATGGGAAAGTGATATACACCTTCAAAAATGCTCTTTATCTTTCGCATCCTGGTATTGAAAGGCAGGAGGGATATTGCAAAGATTAGCCAACCAAGCATTGTTGGTGCTTCAGTTGGAATTGGAAACATGTTTGCATTGCAGGGTCTTTAATCAAGAGAGACTTCACCTGTCCAGACTTATTGGGTTAGTGCATAGCAACTTTGCCTGCTGAACTCAACTCCTTTTTCTAACATGCCATCATAGGTTTATATTTTGAATAGTGTTGATCAGAAAGGGCATTAAAGGGATGTTTACACCTTACTCGACTGTAAATGCATTTGGACTCGACACTCTGCCGCAAATAAAAATGTAATTGTTCCGTTGTCGGTACAAGCGACTATTAAACACTCTTGACTCTCTTGATTCTTGAACACAACCTGAATCTGTGCATCAGTAGTGGTTATGTCACTCTATCATTTGTCGCCATATGGTACTTTGGAAAGGCAGCATGCAGTACTTTTGATTGGCAATTTCCCCAGTCTGTTTAGCATGGTGACTGAGATTAACATAAAATGGATAATTTATACGTAACTATTTCCCACTTACTTCATTATTTTTTGGGGTGAAATTATCCATCCTTCTTTGGGAGAAGTTGTTGTCATATCTGTCTCCTCAGATATTTAAATGCATGCTAGTTTCTGAGTAAATTAACTTTGTTAGAAAGGGCTATTTGTCATGAGTTGTATGCTCATCCCACCTCTGACTCATGAACAATATAGATTTGTCATCTGATATTCAGTTCGTGTAGACAATACATACGCATGGTTTTCAGTGGCACATAATTCATCTAATTTTTCAAAACATTCCCACCCAATGACATTTTCATTACCCGTAGTTTTCTCACATTTACTGCCTATTGTAATTCCAAGTTTTCTCTGATTAAACCTCTCAATTGAGGTGTTTCCAGAACGTTTGCATTTAATCCTCATTTAGTTTCTTATACTTTAGAAAGTATGCCTTTCTTTTCAAAATCCCCAAAACCTTAACGTCCGGAACTCCATGCATGTCTCACGAGCTTTTGAAGTTTCATTTCCAAAGTATCCAATTGCATGCAGAGCAGCAAATACTTTCCAGTGAGCCATCTTGAAATCGATATAGACAGGTTTGTTGGTCCTCATTCTTTCTCTTCCAAAGTCCACAATCAGTTCCTTGGTCTGGCTGACATTGAGAGCCAGGTTGTTGTGCTGACACCATTTGGTCAGTCGACCGATCTCACTTCTATACTCTGACTCATCATCATCTGTAATTCGTCCAAAAATGGTGGTGTTGATGGCGAACTTGAAGATGGGGTTCGCACTGTGTTGGGCCACACAGTCATGATTAGAGAGTGAGTAGAGCAGAGGGCTGAGCATGCAGCCTTGAGGTACTCCTGTACTGATGGTTATTGGGAAGAAGTGTTGCTGCCAATTCATACTGACTATGGTCTGTTGATGAGGCAAACGAGGATCCAGTTGCAGAGGGATGTGCTAAGACCCAGTTCAGTGAGCTTGATAACCAGCTTGGAGGGGGTGATAGTATTGAATGTTGAGCTGCAGTCTATAAGCACCAGCCTGATGTATGAGGCATCATGCCCAGCCAAGCTCAATGCGTCCCACACACACTCCACCAGGGAGAACGTTGATGTGCCTTCCAGGGCCCCTATAGCCCCCGATGGTATTGAAATCTCAGTTACTGAGGCCAACGTCAGAACATCCTTCAGGAGGGTGAACCCTCAAAAAGTGTCTGGACCTGATGGTATACCTGGTGGGATTCTAAAAACCCGCGCAGACCAATTGGCTGGAATTTTTGCAGGCATCTTCAACTTTTCAGTACTGAGGTCTGAGGTTCCCACCTACTTTAAAAGGACCGATAATACTTCGCTGCAAAAGAAGGTGACTAGAGTGAATAATACAAAGGACGACAGATGCACGTCTCACTCGCCCGATGGCTTCAATTTAAGTGATTTAACTTCTAATTGTAATTGTTAGTGATCTGTTTGCCTGCATCATTGCTGACACAATTTGGCATCTATATATAGAAGCAGCCTTTGAATAAGATGCTTGTTAATCTTTCACAATGCACAGAACGGCAAGTTAAGATTTTATCAAGGAATCATCAGTCATTGTAAGCCCTAAATTTCCCAGAACTTCATTAATTGCTCCCCACACTTCCTTTCAGGACTCAAGCCTTAAGTCACTCTGGATGTATATTATTAGAATGAATGACATTTGTATTCCTTTGGTAGTTTGGAATGGCAGAATTAATAGTGAGTTACAGCCTTTTGTGAATGCAGGTTTCTAAGCAGTTGCCTGCAGGCATGGGAAAAGCAAAGAATGATATACACCTTTCACAATGTCTCAAGTCACTTTACAAGCTATAAAGTTTGTTTTGCACAATGAATGCAGTAAACAGAGCAGCCAACTTGCACATAGCAATGCATTCATCTGTTATTAGGTGTTGTGTGGGACAAACATTAGGATAACACCAAGAATTATTCCTCTTCCCTTTGTAGAATTTGTGTCTGGATTCTTTCTTCAGTTGATGGAGGATCATAGGGCAGCATTCCCTCTGTACTGTACTGGATTATTGACGTGGATTTTTTTTTTGACTGCCGAAATGGCGCTTCAATCTACAATCCTCATCTTCATAGTGTGTGCTATCAGT
Source organism: Rhinoraja longicauda (assembly GCF_053455715.1). Lineage (NCBI taxonomy): Eukaryota > Metazoa > Chordata > Chondrichthyes > Rajiformes > Arhynchobatidae > Rhinoraja > Rhinoraja longicauda. The sequence continues at coordinate 53,608,648 of NC_135956.1, forward strand.
GAGCCACAGTATTTTATTTTATTTATTCAATTTTTTTCAGGATGTGGGTATTGCTGACAAGACCAGCTGCTGTAGCCGTTGCCAGAATGTCCTTGAGAATGTAATGATGAGCCACCTTGAAATGATGCCGATCCAATCTGGATATTGTCATGGTGCTGCAGGGGGGGGGGGAAGTTCTAGGATTTAGACCCAGTGATGATGAAGGACTGGAGACATATTGCCAAGTCATGAAAGTGTGTGGTGTGTCCGTTGGCCTTGTCCCTCTTGGTGATAGAGGTTGCAGGCTTGGGACGCGTGTCAGAGTAACTACAGTGCATGTTGTAAATGCACACACTGCAGTTACAGTGGAAGGTAGTCGAGGAGTTGTATGTTTAGGATGGCAAACGGTAGGCTGCTTGTTGACTGCTGAAATGGGAGTCTGAAAAATGGTCCTGACCTGAAACGTCAACTGTCCATTCCCTCCAGAGATGCTACTTGACCCACTGAATTACTTCAGCACTTTGTATTTCAATCAAGCAAACCGCTTTGGGTTGTTTGGTGTTGGGCTTCAGGTGTTATCGGAACTTCAAACATCCAGACCAGTGGAGAGTATTCAATCACAGTCCTAACTTGTAGTTTGCAGATTGTGAATAAGCCTTGGATGTCAGGATTTTACTTATTCGCTGCCGGAAATGCTTGGCCTCTAATGTACTCATGTTGCCATAGTATTGTTGCCATAGGGCAGCACAGTGGCACAACAGTAAACTTGCTGACTTACAGTGTCAGAGACCTGGGTTCGATCCTCACTATGGGTGCTGTCCGTACAGAGTTTGTACATTCTCCCTGTGACTGTGTGGGTTTTCCCCAGATGCTCTGGTTTCCTCCCACATTCCAAAGACGTGCAGGTTTGTGGGTTTATTGTCCCTAGTGTGTTGGATGGAACTGGCGTATGGGTGATTGCTGGTCGGCGTGGACTCGGTGGGCAAAAAGGCCTATTTCCACGCTGAATTCCTAAACTCTAAACTCTAATCCAGATGGTTAGTTTGGTTGAGTTTCTGACCAATAGTCGACCTTAAAGATGTTTATACAGGAACACTCAGAAATGGTATTGCCATTGAATGTGCAAAGGTGGGTTATTTGTGAGGCTGGGAAAGCACATCTCGGAAAGCACCTAAATATTGATAGACTGGACTGAATTAAGCCGAGGATTGTGAATGAAAATGTAGATTGTGCGAACATCCCCACATCTAGCCGTATGAAAGTAATTAAAGAGTATAGTTGGGTGTAGGAGACTACCCTGAGGAATTCCTCTGGTGAAATCCCAGAGCAGTGGTGATCGATCTCCAACAGCCACATATGTATTCCTTCATGTGAGGAATAATTCTGACCATTGCAGTGTTTTTCCTTAATGGCCATTCTGACTTTTATCAGCATTCCTTGAAAGCTAATTTTAATGAATTACTGCTTGATGTCAAGAGCCATCACTCTCACCCAAGTCTGGAATTCAATTTGCCCATCCATGGACCAAGGCTGTGATGAGATCTGGAACCAACTGATCCGAGCAAACCCAAATGTGGCATTATAGATGAGATCTAGTGCCAAGTTGGCTTTGCATAAAACAAAAGTGGTATTATTCGTAAGTGTCACTTGACAGTGCTCTTGAGAATACTTTCATAACTTTGTTAATGATTGAGACTGGACTGATTGGATTATCATTAGCTAAACTGAATTTGTCTTTTTGTGGTTCCTTCCAAAAAGATTTCTACATTGTTTGGTAAATCTAAATGCTTTAACTGTATGGGAGAACTTAGTTAGAGAACAACCATTTCTGGAGTGCAAGTCTCTCCTACGTCAGCAGAATGTTGTCTGGTCCTATTAGGGTTGCTCTATCTAGTGTCCTCATCTCTATCTTGACATCACCTGGAGTGAATTGCATTGCCGGAAGATTGGCTTTTGTGACAGTCGGGATCTCAGGAGGGGATTGAGGTGAATCATTCACTTGGCACATGTGGCTGAAGCTGACAGTGATGAATAAGGGTCAAGGGTTTATTTGACACAATGCTTGCATTTATGGCCATGAAACTCATTTAAGCAGTGCTGCATTTTTCAGAGCCATGAATAGTCCTGCTGTAGAATATGTTTGCAACCATTACAGAATTGAATCATACCACTGCTGAATCTTTGCCAGGGTCTTACAGTTGCACTACACTTTTGCACTGAAAACATGTTTTCCCACGAGAAGTGCTTCTTCTGATGCCTGTCTTGATGCAATACAGTTTCTGACTGCTGATGCTATAAATAAGGGGGGCATTATTCTAAAGAGTGCTGCGTACAAATTTATCAGGGTCTCAAAGTGCTGCTTGCTCCATTGCTGTGCAATTTAAAGGGTCACTAACACTGGAAGTTTGAACTTCCTCAGTCTGATGTTGAGAAATCTGCAGGCTGAATTCTCATTCTGAAATCTCCTGATATTGAGCACAGAGGTATCTCCTGAACTCCCAATCCTGCACGTTGGAACTCCCGACGATAGGTGTTTGCATACTGGTGACAATGGATCTTCTGTTTGAAAGGGGGAGAATCAAACCAATTCTTGTTGAATCTATGGGCAATGTGAGACACTTTCAAACATGTATGGCTCTGAAGAGATTTGACAGGATAGATTTGTAGAATCTCCTTGTGGGAAAAACTAGAACTAGGTCTTTGCATTGAAATAAGGGGTTACTCATTCACAAGAGATGAAATATGATATAATTCCTCTCAGATATTTGTGAGTGTTTGGAGCTCTCGTCCTCTTTGATAAATTTCAAGGCAGAACTGAATAGATTCTTCATAAGCAACAGAAAGAACAGTCATTAGGCATGGAAGTAGAATTGAAGTTTCAATCAGATCAGCTGCAATCTCGTTGAATGACAAAGTTGGCTCGAGGGGCCAAATCATAGAATCTTAAAATCATAGAGCATGGAAACAGGCCTTTCATGCTAATGTCCATGGTAACCAAGATGCCCATTAATGTAGGTCCCTTTTGCTCGTGCATGACACATGTTGCTCTAAACCTTTCCTTTCCATGTACATGTCCAAATTTCAATGGCTTTTTCTTGCTCCCGTCAATAGACAATAGGTGCAGGAGTAGGCCATTCGGCCCTTCGAGCCAGCACTGCCATTCACTGTGATCATGGTTGATCATCCACAATCATTACCCCGTTCCTGCCTTCTCCCCATATCCCTTTACTCCGCTATCTTTAAGAGCTCGATCTAACTCTCTCTTGAAAGCATCCAGAGAATTGGCCTCCATTGCCTTCTGAGGCAGAGAATTCCACAGATTCATAACTCTCTGGGTGAAAAAGTTTTTCCTCATCTCTGTTCTAAATGGCCTACCCCTTATTCTTAAACTGTGACCCCTAGTTCTGGACTCCCCCAACATCTGGAACATGTTTCCTGCCTCTATCGTGTCTAATCCCTTAATAATCTTATGTTTCAATAACATCCCCTCTCATCCTTCTAAATTCCGGTGTGTACAAGCCCAGTCGTTCCATTCTTTCATATGCTTGTGTGTTCTGATGACTTAAAGGAGAGAAATCCAGAATGGCAATCAGGCAATGAGAAGATTTAATGACAGCTATGCAGGTTGATAAAAACATAGTTTGTGGCATTGGAGATACATTCCACAAAGTGTTCCTATTCCAGGTTACACATCTTTGTAGGCTTCCTTAAAGCTGAGATGAGTAAAGGCATGAACACAATGCACATTCCCCGCACATGCCATCAATGTTATGGTGAATGTAACCATGGAGCAGTAGTCATCCCTCTCCCCTCCCCCCACTCACCATCAACAACATCATAGTCACATTTGTGGAGTCATTTAGGTTCCTTGGAACCATCATCTCCAGGGACCTTAAATGGGGGGCCACCATCGACTCCACAGTCAAAAAGGCCCAACAGAGGATGTACTTCCTGCGGCAACTGAAGAAACACAATCTGCCACAGGCAATGATGGTCCAATTCTATACTGCTATCATTGAATTCGTCCTCACCTTCTTCATCGTGGTCTGGTTTGGCTCAGCCACCAAGCACGACATCCGGAGGCTACAACGGATCGTTCGCACAGCTGAGAAGGTTGTTGGCTGCAACCTTCCCCCCATTGACGAACTGTACACTGCAAGGGCCAGGAAGTGAGCGGGCAAGATCATCTCTGACCCCTCTCACCCTGGCCCCAAACTCTTCGAAGCACTTCCCTCTGGAAGGTGACTTCGGGCTGTCAAAGCAGCCACAGCCAGACATAAAAACAGCTTTTTTTCCATGAGTGATAGTTCTACTCAATAACCAAAGTCTGTAGTCTCTTTTCTGCTCTGGTTTATTTTCACCCACATGTTTAGACCGTAATGTTGTAACCTTATTGTTTTGATGTGGTTATGCTTTATTCTTAATTATTAACTGTATGTTTGTGTTGTCATTTGTGAGCGAAGCACCAAGGCGCATTCCTTGTATATGCACATACTTGGCCAATGAACATATTCATTCATTCATTCATTCATTCATTCATTCATTCATTCATTCATCTGAATTAAGAGCAACACCAGTGACATCAGTGGTTAAATTAATAGATTAGACCTGGACTATTGATCCTGAGCTGAGAGTTCAAACCCCATCCAAACTGCTGTAGACTAAATTTGGAATGTAAAGCCGGAATCAGTAGTGACAATTATCAACTATGGGATTGGCATAAAACAACAACCTGGTTCAAATATATCCCTCAGGGAAGGTAATTTACTGTCCTTGCTCAATTTCTCCTACATGCAAGTCCAGAGTGATTGACTTTTAGCTTCCTTTTGAAATGGCCAGTTAATTCAAGAGAATTTGAGAAGATTCTTTGACAGCAATGCCCAGCATCCATATTTCACATTTTATATGATTATTTTCATATTTTTGCTTACATTAAGAGGAGGCTATTTTGCCATTTAAGTTTATGTCAGTTTTGAAAGAAGTCCCATTCCATTTCCTCATTTACATCCTTGTAACCTGCTCCCTCTCATGTGCCTAATAACTTCCTCCCTGATGTTTCCGCCACCCATTTACACCTTGGTCAATTTACATTGACTAATTAACCTCCAAATCCACACGCCTTTGGGATGTGGGAGTAAACTGCAGTTTCCCCTGGATACATGCCATTACAGGGAATGTATGGTAACTCCACACTGACAGCACCTGAAGTCCGGATTGTAAGGCAACAGCTGTACTGGCAGTGTCATTGTGCCACCTAACAGTGTATCACAGTGTTGTTTCAAAGGTCTTTTATTGTCACAAGTACCAATTAAGGTACAGTGATATGCGAATTACCATACAGCCTTGCGAAAAAAAAAGCAACCAGACACACAACTACATAAAGGTTAACATAAACATCCACCACAGCAGATTCCACACATTCCTCACTGTGATGGAAGGCAAAAAAGTCAAATTTTCTTCCTCTTTATTCTCCCACAGTCGGGGCAGTCGATATTTGCAAAAATATTTTTGCAATCTATAGGCAGACCATTACAGTATGTGGATTTTATGTAGGATTTCTCAAGCAACTGTAAAACCACAAGAGCAAGGTGCAGGAACAAGTTCACCTCTAAATCTCCTATCCTTTGGGCTTTAAAACACTGTTACATTGGTTACGTCTCATGTTCATCTTTGCTTGTAACTCAGAAGATCACCAACCAAAGTAACATTGGTCTCTTAACAAAAACAGAAAACATTGAGCAGCATTTGTAGATAGAGAAATAGAGTTAATGTTTCAAGTGCATTTTCTTCTAATTTTCATTCTTCAGTTAATATGCTTCCCAAAAGATTTAGTTATTTCCTGCCGTGTCTGAATGACCCAATACAGTATCTTTATTTTTGTTCTTACCTGTGTCATGCAATCAACAAAATTCTGTAATGTTCTTTATACTGCAAGTGACCTAGCCTATCAAATTCTGAACAAGCATTTTTATTCTCATCTCCCTTTATTTCTTTTGTACCACATGAAACAACTCGTGTTTGAATGGCTAGTCAGTCAGAGTTCATGAAATCACAGTGCCGTGATGAGGTGACTCCCACACCAAGTTTCGATGGGCAAGTGGATGTGGTGTTCTCAAACATTCATAAGTCATAGGTGCAGAAGTAAGGCCAATTGACGCATCGAGTCTACTCCGCTATTCAATCATAGCTGATCTATCTTTCCCTCTCAACCCCATTTTCCTGTCTTCTCCTCGTGTTCTGTGGCTTGGAACTAACAGTCACAATTATAATCATATACCTATCCACTGCAAATCGATCAATTGTAAACATGTATTGTCTTTCTGCTGACTGGTTAGCTCGCAACAAAAAGCTTTTCACTCTATCTCGATACACTTGACAACAAACTACACTGAATTGAACAATTACATTGAGTCCTTAAATGCATTCCATTTGTGGAGCAGGTAGCCACATTGATTATGGTCTGCTGATTCTACTGATTGCTGTTTGCTACCTTCAGGTGAGGTCACAGCCAGACATATCCACTGTTGGTTCACTGATGTGGGGTTTTGTTGGGTATGCCCTGTTGTTCACCCAAGTGGCCAGTGGTCTGATCCTTTGGGATGGAGTTCATTCCTGTTTTCCAGAATTGCTGGCATGATTTTAAGTGATTTATGGTGTTTTGCCGAATCTTTGTGAAGGAGGTTGGTGTCTTTAGCATATTTTGGCATAGAATCAGAAAAAAATATTGCATGATCCAAGAGTTTCAAAACAAGGCAGGTAGTATATTCTAATCTAACAGCAAGCCACTGGTTACAGAACATCTAGTGTTTTTGGAGGTATTCCCGCATGATTTATTTACATTTTATACATTAATGAATTATGATTTTTTCCCTTCTCTTGGAGGATGTCAGAATTGTGGTGGATACTGTACTGTGGGTCAGTATTGGTAGATGTATAGTTGGAGTTGCTATTTGCATTGTGGCATATAACTACACATCTATACTCTTTGTGTGGTGGTAACCGGATCATGTGGCAGAGCAGCACATTATAACAGAGCATAGAAGGGCCGGTATTGTGGTGTGTGTGCACCCCATAACCTTTCAGAGAGATTCTGTACGAGGTGCATCCTCTTTGTATATTCTGGCCATTCTTATTGAGCTGAGGCTCATATCCCAATTGGAATGACCACAAGGTTTTACGGGTAAAGCTCGGTGCTAAAGCATCAGAAGGAGGAATCCTCGAGGTTTTTCCAGCAGCTTTGTACGAAAGGAACATTGATACTACTGCCTTACCTGCTTTGGACATGAGGTGCCAAGCTGAAAATGGTGCCCCAGTGGCTTGTGTGTATTCTTGTCACTTCCTCTAGCATTGGTGTACATCTCAGTAGAGCAGTGTCATTAGGAAAGGATTCATTGCAGGGAGTGTCTTTGGTTGGAAAGGGTTGGAACAAACTCTGAAGCTGGCCATATTTGTGTGCTTTATGAAGCTGGCCATATTTGTGTGCTTTATGCAGCTGGCCTTGTGGATGGGAAATATGAAAAACTAGTGATCTTTGTCAGCATACAGACAATCCTGAGAGTTTTGCAACGCTGGATGATCCTTGCAAGTGTCGGTAGTAGGTCTTTGTTTTCCCATCAGAGAAATTGAATGGTGGAAACCTCAAGCTAAATCTTCATGGTATTATTTAGTTTACCACAAAACTGAATGAAAGTAACATAAAATATATTATTTGGATGGAAGAGACTCAAATGATGGAACACTTTTACATGAAGAGGAAGAAGATAACGATAAGAAGGTATCAGATTGATGGACAATGTATAGCATGTTTATTAACCTATTATATTTTACAGGTGAGAATAGGCCAGGTCTATTGTTCATTCTTATTTTTTGTACTTTGCAATCTTTACAACAGATTCAGTGGATATTTTCTGCTTCCCACTTGGATCGATGTTACCTACTTTAAAATAAAGACAAAAGAAAATAATGTTGCAGTTGCCAATATTTTCATGCAACCACTTTGAAAAAGCTGCATCTAATTGCTAAACTATCTTGGATATTTAGGTACAAATTTCCCAATTACTGACAGAGGTAATAATCATCCACTCTGGCTTAATTTTGAGGTTCCAATTAAGTAGTTCATTTGAGAGCTGTGATTATACTTCAGGGTTCTGAAGTAACAAAGTAACTCAAGAAGACACAGAATGCTGGAGTAGCTCAACAGGTCAGGCCGAATCTCACGAGAACATGAACAGGGAAAGTTTTGTGCCGAGATCATTCTTCAATGTTGCTACACTTCTAGAAAGTAATTTAAGTCCATTCCAGTTCATTCTTGATCAGTTTTATTTTATGATGACAATTTTAATTTATCTTTCAAGGTTGTGGGGAGGCTATTAATGCTTTAATGTTTCAGGGACCTTCCTGTCTAAACTAATACAAAGGTACATGGGCTGCCCGTCAGCAAAATTCATCCATGCTGAGCAAGTTGCCTCTCTGAGCAAGTCCCATTTGCTTTCATTTGGCCCATAGCCATCTAAACCTTTTCTATCCATGTACCTGTCCAAATGTTTTTTAAATGTTGTAATTATCATCGCCTCTACCAGTTCCTCGGGCAACTTGTTCCGCACACCCATTGTTCACTATGAAAAGGTTTCCCCCCCTTAGCTTCCCTTTAAATCTTTCCCCTTTCACTTTAAATCTAGTCTCTCTTACCCTGAGAAAAAATGACGTGACCTTTTACCTCATGATTTTAATTCTTGATGTCCTGGGCCCAGCACATTAATATAATCATGAAGAAGGCACGTCTCTACTTCCTTAGAAGTTTAACGAGATTCGGCATGTCTAACAAACTTCTGCAGATGCACTGTAGAAAGTATCCTGACTAGTTGCATCAAGTCCTGGCATAACAATTTTGATTCCCAGTCAAACATGGGCACAGCCCTTCCCAGCATCAAAAGCATCCATGTGAGGCATTGCCTCAAGGACATGGCATCTATCATCAAGGATCCTCATCATCCGGCACATTCTCTGCTACCATTTGGTACAAGGTACAGAAGCCTGAAGTCCCAAACCACCAGGGTCAGGAATAGCTACTGACCTACAACCACCAGGATCTTGAAACAAAGTGCACAACCTTAATTCTACCTCAGTATGGCGAGTCTGGAGGCTCGTTCTTTGTTGAAGAAGTTTATTGCGACAGCAATATTCGATCACAAAGTTTACATAACGAGATTACAGACAACCATTAAAACTAACTGTTTTCTTCGAAGAAGTCTCTCAACTGACTCCTTTAGGCACCAAAGCCGCACGTGACCACGCTGTCCAATCAGCGATCTCACCATTCGAACAACCCGAACGGAATAATCGTGGCAGTTTTTGGTATGTCTTCCGGACGCACAGGGATCTGGTGGTAGTCCCGCACCAAATCGATCTTGGAGAACACCACGGCACCATCCAGCCCAGACGAGAAGTCCTGGAGGTGCGGTATGGGGTAGCGGTCGGCCGTGGTGACGGCATTGAGGCGCCGGTAATCGCCGCATGGACTCCACCCCCCAGATGCTTTGGAGACCATATGCAACGGCGAGGCCCACGGGCTGTCGGACTGACGGACAATGCCCATTTCTTCCATCTTCCTGAATTCTGCCCGCGCCACCACCAGCTTGTCGGGTGGTAACCTCCGGGCCCGAGCGAAAACGGGTGGGCCCTCGGTGCGGATGTGGTGGACCACGCCGTGCCTGGCCGAAGGGGCGTCGAATCGTTGGACGAGCAGCTCTGGAAACTCCGCCAGGACCTCAGCGTACGGGTCGGGGGCCGCGACGACGGCCTGGACAGTCGGGCTGGGCGGGGTGGCTGCTGGCGGAGCGGCAGGCTCATCGCTGCTGGCGGAGCGGCAGGCTCATCACTGCTGGCGGATGGTCGGAGGTCATTACCACGGATATCAGGGACTAGTGAAAAGGCCCAGAGGAAATCTGCACCTAGGATCGCCTGGCCGACGTCCGCGATAATGAATGGCCATTCGTACATGCGGATGCCTAAAGCCAGGGACATAGTCCGCGTACCGTACGTGCGGATGGGGCTGCCATTTACCGCGTTGAGGGTAGGACCTGTCTTACCCGATCTGGTCTCGAGGCCAGTCGGCGGTACGATACTGACTATGGCTCGCGTGTCCACCAAAAATTCTGTGTCCGTGATTCGGTCTCGGACGTAGAGACGTCGGTTCTGGCCAATCGCAACCGCCTCTATGTACGATCGGCCGAGGCATTTCCCGAGAAGATACAAGGTGAGCGGCAGTTGCGGGATTCTCCACCCCATCGTAGATGGTAATAGCACCAGCCGCGCTTGTGCGGATCCTTTTGGCGGGCTTTTGGAGAATTGGCGGGAGACACGGCGCCATCTTTATGCCGCTGTGGCGCGGCCGCTGATGTCGAGACCTTGTTGATCAAACTGCTTCTTTTTGATTTGGACGCCATGAGCGCATCGGCTTTTTCTGCATATGCCACGGGGTCCTTAAAAGAACAATCCGTGAGCATAAGTTTGACATCTTCAGGAAGCTTCTCTCGGAATGCCTGCTCGAACATGAGGCAATTCGTGTGTTCACCTACTAGTGCTAACATTTCAGCCATGAGAACTGACGGCAGCCGATCTCCGAGATCCGATAGGTGCATAAGCCTCTTAGCTCGGTCATGCCTACTGAACCCGAAGGTTCGTAGTAACAGTGCCTTCATGGCCTCGTACTTGTCTTCTGCGGGAGGGTTTACGATGACCGCATCACCCGTGCGGTCGTCTCCGGCGGTAGAGCGCTGACGAGGTAGTAGTATTTCGTCGCATCTGCCGAGATGTTTCTTAAGTGAAACTGGGCTTCGGTGTGGACAAACCAAGATTGTGGTTGATGTGCCCAAAACGACGGAAGGTGAACGCTGACCGCGCTTAGCTCCGGTGTGCCGGGCATAGAAGCCAAAAACGAAGCGTCGTGTTCACTCATGGTCGGTGATCGGCTGGATCACGTCGGGGTCACCAATATGGTGAGTCTGGAGGCTCGTTCTTTGTTGAAGAAGTTTATTGCGACAGTAATATTCGATCACAAAGTTTACATAACGAGATTACAGACAACCATTAAAACTAACTGTTTTCTTCGAAGAAGTCTCTCAACTGACTCCTTTAGGCGCCAAAGCCGCACGTGACCACGCTGTCCAATCAGCGATCTCACTCCCTGGACCAATCCCTACGGTCGCACCCACACGTGACCTCGCTGGCCAATCTGAGGGTTCGACATCTAGGGCCAATCTGAGGGTTCGACATCTAGGACCACTCTCTATGGTCGCTACATCAGCAATGAAATACTGCATATCACCTGTTGCACTACCATGGATGTTTAATAATTGTGTTTTGTGCTAATGTTCTTTTTCTTTTTACTGACTGGTAGAATTTATGTGTAAGTTATGTAAGCAAGGTTGTTATTGTACCTGTTCCTCACTGTACTTTTGTGCATAATACAATAAGCCTGACTTGACTTGACTTACATAGTCACACTGTATCAGCCTATGCTCCTGGGAATTAAAAAAAACCTATCTACTCTCTCCTTGTAACTCAAGCTCTCCAGTCCCAGCAACATTCTTGTGAATCTTTTCTGAACCCTTTCCAGCTGAATGATATTCTTTCTATAGCAGGGCAGCCAGATCTGCACACAATACTCCATGTAATTTCACTAATGTTTTGTACAGTTGTAACAAGAAGTGCTGACTCTTGTACTAAATGGCCTAACCAATGAAGGGAATGCCCTCCTCATCACATTTTCTGGCCATGTCTCCACTTTCAGGGAATTATGTACTTGTATCCCTAGGTCTCTCTGTTGTACCACATTCTCAAGGGCCCTGCCATTTACTGTGCAGGTCATGCTCTGATTTAACTTACCAAAATGCAACACTTCATGTTCGAGCTCCAGTGAGCCAGGTCCATCCCAATCTTCGTGGCTGTCCGTGTAGAGTCTGCTTGTTCTCCCTGCAACCACGAGGTAGTCCTTTTATACCGGACATCCCAAAGATATATGGTACGTTAATTGGCTGCTACAAATTGTCCCTGGTATGCAGGTGAGTATTAGAATCTGAGAGGGATGGGCCGTCATGAGAATAAAATAGTGAACGTGTGATAATACCAGTGCTTGGCTGGCTTCAAAGGTCATAAGTATGCTGAATTCCTCATTCTGTTACAAACCATTGGCCAACAGGTGGCTTCTATAGCTCCAGTGATTCTGCCCATTACTGTGTCTGCCACAATTTCAGAGCTGAATTTGTAACGTGTAAAGGAGTTCTTTGCATAGTTCTATGAACATCTTTTATGGCTCATTTGGAGAGGACTGTCTTCTAAATAGTAATGATATAGTCTGAGTTACAAGACTTTCACAGTTATGAAAGGCATTTAGTTCTGCACTGTCACACACTTTTATTCTATAAATAGTAGGATTGCATTTTATAATCCTGTTTCATCTTAATATTATTGCAGAAGAATTGATTAAGTGGAACAATTTACAGACACTGCATATTTATATGGCATAGAGAATTTCAAATGCTGATCAAGCTCTCACTAGCTTGCCATTTGCAAACCAGTTTATCAAAGTCCATCTACATTTGTTTTTTATTAAAATTGGGTAAATAATCACCAGGATCCATCTAAAATGACTTTTGCAAATAAATTATAAACTTATCTGCATCCAATTGCGAGTCCTTTTTCAAATGCTATTTGGTATTTGGAAATGTTAAAATATGTTTAATAAGTAGATTGGAATCCATAAGATGGATTTTCTGTCGAGCTGCTGTCTCAATGAGGCACTGAGCTTTGGAAAGTAGGTGGCAAATACGGAGAGAGAGCTCGCCAGGTGACACTTTGAAGCATTTTAGCTGGGCAATAGTAAGAAACAAACTCATAATCCTCTAGTGTGAATTTAAATACCCATGCAGGGCAGCTGAGGAGTTTGAGTTCAATAAATGAAAATGAAAGTAAAAAACAGAAGCCTCGGTAATGGTGACTGTGGATATATCAGATTATCATGAAAACCCATCTAGTTCATTCTTCACACTTGTCTTTCAGATGACGAAATCTGTTTTCTGAGTCTAAATGTGACTCCAGACCCACAGCAACAGTGGTGGCCAAGTGTCACCCGACTGTTTTACTATGATGAGAGTGGTTCAAAGCTGGTTGGTAGTGTGAACTGTGAGGAAGATGCTATGAGGTTGCAGGGTGACTTGGACAGGTTGTGTGAGTGGGCGGATGCATGGCAGATGCAGTTTAATGTGGATAAGTGTGGTAGTAAGAATAGGAAGGCAGATTATTATCTGAATGGTGTCAAGTTAGGAAAAGGGGACGCACAACAAGAACTGGATATCCTAGTGCATCAGTCACTGAAAGTAAGCATGCAGGTACAGCAGGTAGTGAAGAAAGCCAATGGAATGTTGGCCTTCATAACAAGAGGAGTTGAGTATAGGAGCAAAGACGTCCATCTACAGTTGCACAGGGCCCTAGTGAGACCGCACCTGGAGTACGGTGTGCAGTTTTGGTCTCCAAATTTGAGGAAGGATATTCTTGCTATTGAGGGTGTGCAGTGTATGTTTACTAGGTTTATTCCCGGAATGGCGGGACTATCATATGTTGAAAGACTGGAGCGACTAGGCTTGTGTACATTGGAATTTAGAAGGATCAGAGGGGATCTTATCGAAACATATAAGATTATTAAGGATTGGACACTTTAGAGGCAGGAAACATGTTCCCAATGTTGGGGGAGTCCAGAACCAGGGGCCACAGTTTAAGAAAAGGGGTAGGCCATTTAGAAAGGAGATGAGGAAAAACTTTTTCAGTCAGCGAGTTGTGAATCTGTGGAATTGGAGGCCAATTCTCTGAATGCATTCAAGAGAGAGCTAGATAGAGCTCTTAAGGATAGCGGAGTCAGGGGGTATAGGGAGAAGGCAGGAATGGGGTACTGATTGAGAATGATCAGCCATGATCACATTGAATGGTGGTGCTGGCTCAAAGGGCCAAATGGCCTACTCCTGCACCTATTGTCTATTGTCAAGATATTGTCCCAAAACCATCTTGGTTTAGTGGGCCACTCTGGTGAGTAGATTCGTTTCTTGGACATTATAATAATAATAATAATAATACATTTTATTTATATAGCGCTTTTCATATACTCAAAGACGCTTTACAGAGATTTTGAGAACATAGGGAAATTAATAAATAGATAAATAAGTAAATAAATAAATGAACAGAGAAAGGAGACAGAAGGTGAGGTGACATTCAGTGGTTGAAGGCAGTACTGAACAGGTGAGACTTCAGCGATGTTTTGAATGTGGTGAGTGTGGGGGAGTCTCTAACGGTTTGGGGTAGTGAGTTCCATAGGGTGGGAGCAGCGATGGAGAAAGCCCTGTCCCCCCAGGATCTGAGTTTAGTCCGGATGTGGGGGGATAGGAGATTGGCAGCGGCAGAGCGGAGGGTGCAGGTGGGAGTGTGCCTGTGGAGGAGGTTGGTCAGGTAGGATGGGGCCAGGTTATGGAGGGCTTTGTAGGTTATGAGGAGGATTTTGTACTGGATTCTCTGGGGGATGGGGAGCCAGTGGAGTTTATAAAGGACGGGGGTGATATGGTCACAATTATGGGTCACATTTAACTTTTGGATCTGAGCGTCTCACCAGAATTTGCCTTCACTCTCGAGTTCTGGAATGTACTTTTTTGTGTGTATTGTTGAGCTGTCTGCCGCTTTGTAAATCTTTTAATTAATATGCTTATTACTAACTTCAATTTTCATACTAAAATTGTCACAATTTTCATTATTGTGAAACCACTTGGCTGACAATGTTCTAGTTTACCATTCTGGTCTAGCCTGGGGATTAGTGGTGCTGGCTCGAAGGGCCAAATGGCCTCCTCGTGCACCTATTTTCTATGTTTCTATTTTCTTTGTTTATATGTTTTTCCTTATTCAGCTCAAGCATTTTTCCACTCTCAACTGGATAAATGAACTTCATTATATTGATGTGTAGGATGGAACTGCAGATGCTGGTTTAAACCGAAGATAGACACAAAAAGCTGGAGTAACAGCAGGTCAGACAGCATCTCGGGAGAAAAGGAATAGGTGATGTTTCGGGTCGAGACCCTTCTTTGGACTGAGTCAGGTTAAAGGGAAATGAGAGCTATAGACGGTGATGTAGAGAGATATAGAACAAAAGAATGCAAGATATGCAAAAAAGTAACGATGATAAAGGAAACAGACCATTGTTAGCTGTGTGCTAGGTGAGAACGAGTACAGACAATGAGACTCAACATGACTACTTTGAAGTTGGTATGACTTAGGTGGGGGAGGGACGGAAAGAGAGGGTTGCAAGGGTTACTTGAAGTTAGAGAAATCAATATTCATATTTTTGAGTTCTGCATGGTTGCAGGATATAGCACTGATGCAGTTAACAATGTAACAGAGATAGAGTTCGGGGATAGGGCCAGTGTACGCCTGGAACAGGGATTTTTCAACGTACCCTATTGATAGCAGGTTTTCCTACCAGTCTCATCTTTTAACATAGTACATAGAAAAATACAACACAGTAACAGGCTAACAATGCCTGTGCCGAACATGATGCCAAGCTAAACTAATCTCATTTGCCTGCACATGATCCACACCCATCCATTCCATGCACATCCATGTTCCTGTGCACCACCCTTCATGAGATTACCCAGTCTTATTAGTCTGAACCCCCACCACTGGCCCTGTACCCGAACTCTATCTCCGTGATGTGGTTAGCCCATTCACCACATCAACACTGGCATCATGCACGGGCTGAAATTCCTCAGCATTTTTTAAAGCAATATTCATTGACGTGATGGTTTCACATGTCTGTTCAAATGTTAATCTTGCATATCTAATAATTTAAGTTAGATTTGTTCATCTATTAAACCAAACACAAGATACCACAGCACTTTATTTAGTGGAAGCACTAAAATTAATGCTTTGCAATGGCTTTTCAGCTCAACTATATAATCACTAATGGTTCTGAACCTATGGGCTTTCTAAAATTTCTAAGAGGCCTGATTATTTGCCTCCTCGTTGCAATATCACCTTATTAAATTAACCATTTTGTCTTATGCGTTTTTGTCTTGTATATCAGAGACTCTCTTCATGTTAGAAGATGGCTTTGCTTTCACCATTTCCCTCAGTTATAAATGTGTTGTTTTCCATGAAGAACTCCACCATCCATTCCACATAATCACTAAAGGATGCTTTATATTAAATGCTAAAATGCTTGAGATAGCTGGAAGTGCCATGCTAGGTATTGTTCTGGCTTTGACAGTTACAAGGCTGATACTTGATAGTAAAGAACCTCTCCTGGGCTCAATGCTGAAGTCAAGGTTCATTGCACCATTTGAGCTTGAAGTTATTGTGTCCATCCAAATAAACCAGCTACATCTCTAGAATTCCCCATGTTTCCCATCCACCATAAGATATCATTTGAAATGAGTCAATAGTATTTTATTGTCATATGTCCCTAAGAGAACAATGAAACGGGATATCTCAACTACTCCCCATCCATACACTAATCCTGCACCCCCCTCCTCTCTGAACCCCTACCCTCCCCCCACCATATCTCTCCTCAACCTCTGTCCACTTGCCTGTCTCCCTCTGACCCCAACCCCCACCTTTGTCGTGTCTACACCATCTCCCCTGACCTACCCTTTTCCAATGCGGAATGGTCTGTCCTCAGCAGGGGCCTCAGCTTTGTTCCCCTCCGCCCCCACCTCAATGAGTTTCGGGTCTGCCATGATGTAGAGTTTTTCTTCCATCGAGAAGAACCTCATCTTTTTAAGTTTTCTGTGTTCCAGAGTACTCTGCTGTTCCATTTCCTCTGCCTCCATGCCTTTTTCCATGGGAAGGAGTCCTCACCACCCAGTGATGACCCCTTCTCCCATTTCCACCGGCCCCCCTCCTC
Organism: Rhinoraja longicauda; assembly: GCF_053455715.1. Classification (NCBI taxonomy): domain Eukaryota; kingdom Metazoa; phylum Chordata; class Chondrichthyes; order Rajiformes; family Arhynchobatidae; genus Rhinoraja; species Rhinoraja longicauda. Next base: position 53,625,563 of record NC_135956.1, read on the forward strand.
TTGGACCCCCTCCGAATGACTTTCTACCCTCTTTAGACCTTTTTATTTATAACTGCCGCATGACATTAACCATCTCAACTTTTATGCTCCCCCTACCTACGTTAACCTCTCCCCCTCCCAGGCACCTCCTCCTACTTATCCTGAGTCTGAAGTAGGGTCTCGACTCAAAATATCACCCATTCCTTTTCTAAAGAGATGCTGCCTGTCCCGCTGAGTTACTCCAACATGTTCTGTCTATCTTCGGTGTAAACCAGCATCTGAATTTCCTTCCGACACAGAACAATGATATTTTTATTTGCAGCAACACAATAGAATACGTAAACAATATAATAGTCAAAATGACATATATATATATGTTGTAGCGATCATAGAGAATGGTCCAGGTCGTCGAACCCTCAGATTGGCCAGCGAGGTCACGTGTGAACGCGACCATGGGGATTGGCCCAGGGAGCGACATCGCTGATTGGCCAGCGTGGTCATGTGCGCTTTTGGCGCCCGAAATGTTCAGTTCGGCGAAGTCTTCGAAGAAGACAGTAAGTTTTTGATGGTTGTCCTTTACCTTGTTGTTTAACTCTGTATTCGAATATTGCGGCTGCAATAAACTTCTTCTACAACCAACAAGTTTTCGGACTCGCCATATTGGTGACCCCGACGTGATCTGGACGATCACCGACTATGCAGGGACACGACGCCTCGTTGTTGATTGCCGCGCCTGGCACACCGGAGTTAAGCGCGGTAAGCGTTCACCTTCCGTTGTTTTGGACACATTCACCGCAATCTTGGTTTGTCCACACCGAAGCTCAATTTCATATAAAGAAGATATCGGACGACTCCACGATGTATTACTACCTCGTCAGCGCTCTATCACCGGAGACGACCACACGCGTGATGCGGTTCATCGTTAATCCGCCTGCGGAAAACAAGTACGAGGCCATGAAGAAAGTGTTACTGCGAACCTTCGGGTTTAATAGGCATGATTGCGCTGCAAGACTTCTGCACCTACCGGATCTCGGAGATCGACGGCCTTCCGTTCTCATGGCCGAAATGATGATGCTAGCCGGTGAGCATACGGATTGCCTTATGTTCGAACAGGCATTCCGAGAGAAGCTTCCTGAGGATGTCCGACTGCTGCTCATGGATTGTTCTTTTAAGGACCCCGAAGCATATGCAGCGAAAGCGGACGCGCTCATAGCGGCTAAAAACAAGGCAAGCGGTTCGATCAACAAGGTCTCGACATCAGTGACCACGCCACAGCGACATCAAGATGGCGCCGCGTCTCCCGCCATTTCTCCGAAAGCCCGCCAAAAAGATCCGCATAAGCGCGGCTGGTGCTATTATCACCTACGATGGGGTAGCGAATCCCGCAACTGCCGCTCACCTTGTACCTTCGCGGGAAATGCCTCGGCCGATCGTACATAGGGGCAGTTACGATTGGCCAGAACCGATGCCTCTACGTCCATGATCGATTCACGGACACAGAATTTTTGGTGGACACGGGAGCCATCGTCAGTATAGTGCCGCCGACCGACCTCGAAACCAGAACGGGTAAGACAGGTCCCACCCTCATCGCGGTTAATGGCAGCCCCATTCGCACTTTCGGTATACGGAAGATATCCCTTGTGTTAGGCCTCCGCATGTACGAATGGCCATTCATCATAGCCGACCTCAGACAAGCGATCCTGGGCGCAGATTTTCTCTGGGCTTTTTCACTGGTCCCTGATGTCCGCGGTAACGACCTCCGACCCTCCGCCGGAGAGGAGCCCGTTGCTCCGACAATCGCCTCCCCGCCCAGCCCTACTGTCCAGGCCGTCGTCGCGGCCCCTGACTCGTATGCTGAGATCCTGGCGGATTTTCCAGAGCTGCTCATCCAACGTTTTGACACGCCTTCGGCCAAGCACGGCGTGGTCCATCACATCCGCACCGAAGGCCCTCCCGTTTTCGCTCGGGCCAGGAGACTACCGCCAGACAAACTGGTGGTGGCACGGGCGGAATTTAGGAAGATGGAGGAAATGGGAATTGTCCGTCAGTCCGACAGCCCGTGGGCCTCGCCGTTGCATATGGTCTCCAAGGCATCTGGGGGGTGGAGACCATGTGGCGATTATCGGCGTCTCAATGCTGTCACCACGGCTGATCGCTACCCCATACCGCACCTACAGGACTTTTCGTCTGGGCTGGAAGGAGCGGTGGTGTTCTCCAAAATCGATTTGGTGCGAGGATACCACCAGATTCCGGTGCGACCGGAGGACATACAGAAAACTGCAACGATTACTCCGTTCGGGTTGTTTGAATGGTTGCGTATGCCTTTCGGTTTAAAGAACGCGGCACAGGCTTTCCAACGACTGATGGACCGTGTGGGCCGGGGTTTACCCTTTTTGTTTATTTATTTAGATGACATCCTGGTCGCCAGCCCTTCAGTGCAGGAACACCAGGTCCACTTGCGGACTGTGTTCCAGCGGCTCCAAGACCACGGGCTCATTATCCAACCCTCCAAGTGTCAATTCGGCCTCCCTTCTCTTGATTTTCTAGGGCACAGAATTACCCCTGCCGGCGCCACCCCTTTGCCCGAGAAGGTGGAGGCTATCCGGGCATTTCCCAGGCCCACCACAGTAAAAGGACTACAGGAGTTCGTAGGCATGGTTAACTTCTACCATAGGTTCGTTCCGGCAGCTGCGCGAGTCATGCGCCCGCTTTTCCAGTGCCTTGCGGGAAAACCGGTAGAGTTGATATGGACCGGCAGAGTCGGCTTTTACAGCAGCTAAGGCAGCCTTGGCAGACGCCACCATGTTGGTCCACCCGAGCCCCTCCGCCCCCACGGCCCTGACGGTTAACGCCTCTGACGTGGCGGTGGGCGGGGTCTTGGAGCAGCAGGTCGGTGGCCGTTGGCAGCCTTTGGCGTTTTTCAGCCGGCAACTAAATTCGGCTGAGCTGAAGTATAGCGCATTTGACCGAGAGCTTCTGGCCCTCTATTTAGCTGGTCGTCATTTCAGGTACTCCCTTGAGGGCCGCCCATTTGTGGCCTTTACGGACCACAAACCATTAACATTTGCATTTTTCAAATTGTCTGACCCATGGTCGGCCCGCCAGCAGCGGCACCTGACTGCTATCTCCGAATTTACCACCGATGTCCGTCATGTCGCGGGTAAGCTTAATGCCGTTGCTGACGCCCTGTCTAGACCTGCTTTTTCCCCTATTTCGGCGGTGGACTGCGAGGTGGATCCCCAGGAGCTTGCGGAGGCACAGCTTCTAGCGGATACCGCTTCAGCATACCAGTCCACCACTTCGGGATTGAAGTTGGCTCAGGTAGCCTGCGGGTCGGAAGGCACAAAAGTCTGGTGTGATGTTTCTCTTCCCCGTCCCAGGCCGGTAGTACCGCCCTCCCTTCAGCGCCGGGTTTTTGATGCCATTCATGGGCTGGCGCACCCGTCCATCCGCTCCACCTCTGCTTTGGTAGCAGCTCGGTTTGTCTGGCATGGCCTACGGAAACAGGTAGCGGGTTGGGCGCGTTCCTGCGTTCCCTGTCAGACCGCTAAAGTCCAGCGCCATGTCCAGCCCCCCGTACAGGATTTCGAGGTCCCAGCAGTTCGTTTTTTCCACATCCACGTGGATTTAGTCGGGCCTTTGCCTTCCTCCCGGGGCTACACCCACCTCCTCACGGTGGTGGATCGGTTCACCCGGTGGCCAGAGGCTTTCCCATTGTCTGATATTTCGTCAGCGTCTTGTGCCAGGACTTTGGCCCTCCATTGGGTAGCTCGTTTCGGGGTCCCGGCAGTTATTACCACTGACAGGGGGCCGCAGTTCACTTCGTCCCTCTGGGCCGCGTTCGCAGAACTGTACGGTTCCAAGTTACAATCCACTACTGCATATCACCCCCAGGCAAATGGACTTGTAGAAAGGTTCCACCGTCAACTTAAGGCGTCCCTCAGTGCAAGGCTTGAAGGCCCGGACTGGGTAGACCAGCTCCCCTGGGTTCTTTTGGGCATCCGGACTGCTCCTAAGCTAGATCTCGGTGCGTCGTCTGCGGAGCTAGTATATGGCTCGACACTTCGAGTACCCGGAGATTTGTTTCCGGACTCTTCAGACCAGCTGCCTACAGTCCCATCAGTGTTAGCATCTCTCCGGGCACGGGTGGGCTCCCTGGCTCCAGTTCCGACTTCACGTCATGGGTGTCCCATGGTACATGAACCGCCTTCCCTGAAGGACTGTGAGTTTGTTTTTCTGCGAAAAGATTCCCATCGCGCCCCGTTGCAGAGGGTCTATCAAGGGCCGTTCCGGGTTTTGCGTAAGGGAACGGCTACCTTCACCTTAGACATGTGCGGCAAGAGTGAGCTCGTCTCGGTGTCCCGCCTCAAACCTGTACACTTGGATCCGGGTCAACCAGTCCTGGTCGGTCAAACCCCTAGGAGAGGCCGACCTCCGTTAGTTCCGCTCAGTCCAGGACCCCCCCGTTCCGGCAGTTCCTCCAGGACCCCCCGTTCCGGCAGTTCCTCCAGGACCCCCCGTTCCGGCAGTTCCTCCAAGTCCGGAACCCCCGGCTCCTGTGGTTCAGGCTGTCCCCCTCCGTACTCGTTATGGTCGCGAAATTCGGCTCCCTGCTAGGTTCCGTACCTCGGGTTCTGGGGGGGGTCATGTAGCGACCATAGAGAATGGTCCAGGTCGTCGAACCCTCAGATTGGCCAGCGAGGTCACGTGTGAACGCGACCATGGGGATTGGTCCAGGGAGCGACATCGCTGATTGGCCAGCGTGGTCATGTGCGCTTTTGGCGCCCGAAATGTTCAGTTCGGCGAAGTCTTCGAAGAAGACAGTAAGTTTTTGATGGTTGTCCTTTACCTTGTTGTTTAACTCTGTATTCGAATATTGCGGCTGCAATAAACTTCTTCTACAACCAACAATTTTCGGACTCGCCATAATGTCATTGTTCTGTGTCGGAAGGAACTTCAGATGCTGGAAGGAAGTTTTATATACATATATATGTGTGATGTAGTGTATGTGAATATATACACACACACACATAAAACAAACAAACAATAATAGTGCAAAAAGACAAAAAGGATGCCTCCAAGTCTATGTTATTAAGTATTATTTTGAAATGATTCTTTCTTTGTTACCTCATCCTTGTCACCGGTGTAGGCTATTTGTCCCTCTGGCTTCCTAGTCGACAGCAGAGTACCCCAGCACACAGAAAACTTTAAAGGACGAGGTTCTTCTCAGGTTTCTCTGAGACAGCAACCCTCCACAGGATCAAATATGTCATGTCATGCCAAACACCTTATTAACAAATGATGTCCTCTTTGCACTTTGCACTGACTTGAATTCCATAAAGGCAGTTTGCTCCAAACGCTTCCAGGTGGGAAGTTGCCTCTTTCTCTTGCTACTAATCCATCTGGAACATAACTCTTTCCCATCGCTGCAGCTTCTTTCAACCTGAGACCTCTGCACAACCACCATTCCCGCTATTCAATCATTAGCAGTCATATCTTCAGCTCCCAATCTCTAGACTGAACAAATAATCTCTCTACCATTCTCTCCTTGAAGAGAATTCTAAAAAATCTGCTTCCTTGATTAAACTTTGGAGGTTCAGCAACTAACTTTAAGAATGCTCAAGAATAAATTGCATAAAACTAATTTGTTATTGATTGTAAATATAATGGACTTATCCTGACGGATACATTAATTTAGCTTTAACTGGGTGATAATAAACATGACATTGCATTGCTTGAGCAATGCTACAGAAAACATAAAGTCCTGACAGAACTTAATGGTCCAAATTAATCAGCCTTTGATTGTACCTGTCCCACTGTGCCAGTTTCCATTACCTCTGACCCAGCCAGCATTGCTTCACTGGGCCTTCTACTTTTCCTCTTCCGATTCCGTTGAAAAAAAAAAAATCTTAATGATCCAGAAATGTCGCAAGAAGCAAAATTGAATCAAAACAATCAGCAAAATAAAAACAAAGGAGAAAACAAAAAATATAAACTGAAAATCGCGGATTGAATCTTCTTAATCATCCTTAAACATTTGTTGGTGTGCTGAAAGGACCGTTTACATGAAAATTAATTAGAAATGGCAAATTCCCAGCCTGCAGTCAATATCAGATCATTTCAAATCATCATCCTTTGCAAATCCCAGCCTGGCAGGGAATACAAGCTGCCTGCAAGACAGCCCACGGAGTAATTGTTCTGTTCTATGAACAGGCGCTGCCTGAACAGTGACACCAGGCAAGTGGGCACCTGCATCATTCCTTCTTTAATATAGATTTAACACAAGCTGACAGTTCCTAAAATAATCATAACTTGGTTGATGCCCACCCATAATTGCCACTAACACAGCCACATGACAGATACATCAATCCTGAAGGAAATCTACCTTCCACATCCTTTGCTCTGTGACAAACCTCTTGAAATTGCCAGCATTGCATTCAGGACAACGACCCAGACAAATATCCAGACCCAGAGGAAATTCTAAGCATGCAAGTGTAGTTATGATTGCAAATACAGTATATTCTTGTGTCACTAGGACTCCACTACTTCCTAGTATATGGGCTAAAAGGATCAATGGTGCCATTGCGGTAGAAAATACTGCATGCACCCATATTACACCAAGTTAGCATTGGGGCAGGCTGTGCTGAATTTGTACAATTTTCTCATAGATATGGTGGGCCAAAGTGCCTGTTTCAGTGCTGGAGTACTCTATGATTCTAAAACCTTTTCTCAATAGGGTGCTGAGCTAAGAAGCGCTGAATTGCTTAATCCAATATCATCATCCACAGAAATGCCATAACTCAAGTCATTGCTTGATCTGACAACTTATCTCCTCCACAAATCCATCCCGAAGCTGTTTCCAACAGTTGGTTCTCACTGAGAAAGCGGGTGCTGGTGGAGGGGCAACCATTGAATGTTGGTTGTTCCAGAAAAATAGGCCAGGCCAAAAGTCCAACTTGATTGTTGTAAGCCATCCTCTTCAAGGACATTGCATAATATTGCATGTAGGTTCAGTAGAGCAGAGCCCAGCGTAAAACTATCATGGGTCACCTGTGAGTGAGTTTCCTCAGAATAATTGGCTCTCCGTAATGAAGCAGTTGGGCATTAATGTTTCAGGCTAATGATCTTTCAACAGAACTACTAGTTATTTGGACTGATCATGCCAGACAGATGTTGGGCCAGGGATTTGACTTCAGCATGTAATCTGCCAGTCAAACCTGCACCCACCAGCAGCAATGACTAATAATTAGCTAGTGATGTTAATTAGGGTTAGCGTTATTGTGCTGACTATCAAGTTGAGAAACAGGGTGGGCGGGCATGAAGACCACTACAGGAAGAGGGTGAGATGCAACTCTGACTGGACATTTTTTTCCAGCCCAGCTGCCATGGGACCGGTTAATAATCAGGGCAATTTAATCACTGATAATGAGCTGGCTATCTGATAATGAGCTGGCTATCTGATAATGAGCTGGCTATCTGAAAATGAGCTGGCTATCTGTTTTGCAGGGAAGGGACAGATAATTAAGAGCAGAATAGAAACATAGAAGTTAGTTGCAGGAGTAGGTCGTTAGTTGCAGGAGTAGGTCATTAGGCCCTTTGAGTCAGCACCGCCATTCAATATGATCATGGCTGATAATCCAAAATCAGCACCCCGTTCCTGCTTTACCCCGTTCCTGCTTTCCCCCCATATCCCTCGATTCTGTTAGCCCTAAGAGCTAAATCTCTCTTGAAAACATCCAGTGAATTGGCCTCCACTGCCTTCTGTGGCATAAAATTCCACAGATTCACAACTCTCTGGGTGAAAACATTTTGTCCTCATCTCAGTCCTAATTGGCCTCCCTCTTGTTCTTAAACTGTGACCCCTGGTTCTGGACTCCCCCAACATGGGGAACATTTTTCTTGCATCTAGCCTGTCCAATCCCGTAAGAATTTTGTCAAGTGGCTGCAGTAACTTTCGTGTATTTTTCTGGAAAAGTGAAAGCTGAGATGTGATAAGATGGAGCTCATGAAGGTCATGATAAGATCTTGATGTGACAGACATTGTGGGGATCTTTCCACTTTGGAGGAGACTAAACCTAGATATCACAGGTATAAGAAAACTACTATTAAACTCAACAGAGATTTTATTAGAAACTTATGTATCCAGAGAGTTAATACCAATAGAAAATTGGTTGACAGACAGAAAGCAAAGAGTGGGGATAAATGGGTCCCTTTCGGAATTGCAGGCAGTGACCAGTGGGGTACCGCAAGGTTCGGTGCTGGGACCCCAGCTATTTACGATATACATTAATGACTTAGATGAAGGGATTAAAAGTACCATTAGCAAATTTGCAGATGATACTAAGCTGGGGGGTAGTGTGAATTGTGAGGAAGATGCAATAAGGCTGCAGGGTGACTTGGACAGGTTGTGTGAGTGGGCGGATACATGGTGGATGCAGTTTAATGTAGATAAGTGTGAGGTTATTCACTTTGGAAGTAAGAATAGAAAGGCAGATTATTATCTGAATGGTGTCAAGTTAGGAAGAGGGGATGTTCAACGAGATCTGGGTGTCCTAGTGCATCAGTCACTGAAAGGAAGCATGCAGGTACAGCAGGCAGTGAAGAAAGCCAATGGAATGTTGGCCTTCAAAACAAGAGTTGAATATAGGAGCAAAGAGGTCCTTCCACAGTTGTACCGGGCCCTGGTGAGACCGCACCTGGAGTACTGTGTGCAGTTTTGGTCTCCAAATTTGAGGAAGGATATTCTTGCTATTGAGGGCGTGCAGCGTAGGTTCACTAGGTTAATTCCAGGAATGGCGGGACTGTCGTATGTTGAAAGGCTGGAGCAATTAGGCTTGTATACACTGGAATTTAGAAGGATGAGGGGGGATCTTATTGAAACATATAAGATAATTAGGGGATTGGACACATTAGAGGCAGGAAACATGTTCCCAATGTTGGGGGAGTCCAGAACAAGTTTAAGAATAAGGGGTAGGCCATTTAGAACGGAGATGAGGAAGAACTTTTTCAGTCAGAGAGTGGTGAAGGTGTGGAATTCTCTGCCTCAGAAGGCAGTGGAGGCCAGTTCGTTGGATGCTTTCAAGAGAGAGCTGGATAGAGCTCTTAAGGAGTGAAGGGGTATGGGGAGAAGGCAGGAACAGGGTACTGATTGAGAGTGATCAGCCATGATCGCATTGAATGGCGGTGCTGGCTCGAAGGGCTGAATGGCCTACTCCTGCACCTATTGTCTATTGTCTATTGTCTATTGTCTATTTGTAACTAGTTAAGGCAAGGAATAGTTGGCCTAGCCTGCTCAACCTCTCCCGATAGTTCAGGCTCTTATGTCTACCAATACATGAAAGGGTCTCCACAAAGATGCTGACAAAGATACAAAAAGTACTCATCTCTTTTTTGTCCCCCCACACCGGGTCCCTCTTAGTTCTCGGCGCCTCCCACTCGCCAGGCCCCCCATGGTTCCCAGAGGCGCAGCCCATCCACCCTGGCCCGATGTCGTCCTTAACCATCTCAACTTTGAGGCTCCGTCCTTGGCCCGACTCCATTCGAGGCTCCAACTCATCCTTGAGGCTTTGACTTGACCTCTGGACTCCATCCCGACCTCACGGCTCCGTCCCGACCCACCTCGCTTCGACCACCTTACTCCACTCCGGCTTTTACGTAGGCCGCGGCGGGCGAGTTGGGTCTGCTCACCGGGAGTATCCCGGCCTGCTGCTCGCCGGAAATGTCCTGGCCTGCTGCTTGCTGGGAGTGTCCCGGCCTGCTTCTTACCGGGAGTGACCCGGACTGCTGCTCACCGTATCCCGGCCTGCTGCTCACCGGGAGTGACCCGGCCTGCTGCTTGCTGGGAATGTCCCGGCCTGCTTCTTACCGGGAGTGACCCGGACTGCTGCTCACCGTATCCTGGCCTGCTGCTCACCGGGAGTGACCCGGCCCGCTGCTTGCTGGGAATGTCCCGGCCTGCTTCTTACCGGGAGTGACCTGGACTGCTGCTCACCGTATCCTGGCCTGCTGCTCACCGGGAGTGACCCGGCCTGCTGCTTGCTGGGAATGTCCCGGCCTGCTGCTCACCGGGAATGTCCCGGCCGCTCACCGGGAGTGTCCCGGCCTGCTGCTCGCTGGGAGTGTCCCGGACCGCTTCACGCCCCATTGTCTCAATCTACTTGAGCACTGCAGTAATTCCCAACACCCAGAACACTGTTACTTTAATACCAGTTCAAGTTTCTGTATATTGAATAGAAATCTTACAGCAGACTATTGATTACAAGAAAATATTGTGTGTGAAGACAATTGTGCTCAAGATTCCAGAGTCTGCAATTAACTTGTGTTTCCTTTGTATCATTGATGGATTTTAGAGCCATATTTTACATTTACCAGGAAATAAAATGACTGTTTTGATTTTGAAACTTTTAACAACATTGATTCAAGTGGCAGGTAAAATACTCTTTCTCCGGGTGATTTGCTAAACAAGATTTTGCAAACAATATAACTGAAAACCAGCCAATTGTTCACAGTTATCAAGCAACTAAATCCACTTGGTGATAGAAATGACAAAGACTTTGGTAATCCGCCTGAGTATTGTGAATCTGCACTCCACGGCACAATAAAAATGAAATTCCCACAATTAAATTCCTTTTCCCCGTGTAAACATTTGCAGGTGATCAAACAAGACTGGAGGTGAAGTCTCATAATTGACAGTCATTAGATCCATGACTGTGTGTGGTTGGTAGACATTTTCCATTTCCATTTTAATTTTATGATGCAAATAAAACTAGCATGCAGTAAGTGCAAAGTACATTTCACAGAGCTATAACAGAAAATAAAAAACAGAATAAAACACAAACTCAATGGAGCCAGAAAAGCTTCCCCAGGAAACATACATCTTCATCCAACTCCATATGCATACATTTCTGTTCCTTTTTGGAATGCTACTCCAGCATTTTGTGAATAAATACCTTCGATTTGTACCAGCATCTGCAGTTATTTTCTTATACTTTCTGTTCCTTTGTTGGAATTCTTATGACGATCACCAGGGAAGTGACACTGGGCAACGTTGGGAACGATGGGAACCTTGGAGGAAACTCAGTACAGGAGGGAAGTCGAAAAGGGAGCTTATCAAATGGTTTTGATTGGAGCAACCAGAAATCTGAACTCTTCTCACTGATTGTTGAGGGTGAAGAGAAAGGATTTAAAACATGATTTCCAACAGAGGGAAATGAACCTTTAAAGAATTGGTGAATAAATCGATATTTATAATAAATTGGAGAATAAGAGCTCAATGCTCTTAAGACAGTGGAATTGATTGTAGACTTTAGGAGAGCTCCCCCTCCCCTTCCCCCACTCACCATCAACAACACCAGAGTCACATCTGTGGAGTCATTTAAGTTCCTTGGAACCATCATCTCCAGGGACCTTAAATGGGGGGCCACCAACGACTCTACAGTCAAAAAGGCCCAACAGAGGATGTACTTCCTGCGGCAGCTGAGAAAACACAATCTATATCAGGCAATGATGGTCCAGTTTTATATTGCCATCATAGAGTCTGCCCTTACCTTCTCCATCATGGTCTGGTTTGGCTCAGCCACCAAGCACGACATCCGGAGGCTGAAGCACATTGTTCGATCAGCCAAGAAAGTTGTTGGCTGCAACCTTGCCCCCATCGACGAACTGTACACTGCAAGGGCCAGGAAACGAGCGGGTAAGATCATCTCTGACCCCTCTCACCCTGGCCACAAACTGTTTGAAGCGCTTCCCTCTGGAAGGCGACTCCGGACTGTCAAAGCCGCCACAGCCAGACATAAAAACAGCTTTTTTCCACGAGCAGTAGCTCTACTCAACAGCCAAAAGTCAGTAGCCTCCTTGTGCTCTGGTATTTTATTTCATTCTTCATATGTTTAAATTATAATGTTTTATTCTTAATTGTTTTCTGTATATCATGGTGTTACTTGCGAGCAAAGCACTAGGGCAAATTCCTTGAATGCATGCATACTTGGCTAATAAAATTTATTCAATTTCAATTTCATTATCAATGATTTCAGTTTCTACTCAATTCCTTTGCACATCCCCCTGAGATCATAGTTCTCCTTATTCTCCTTCAAGCTTTCACTCATCATAATCTCTCCTACCATTAACTGAGCCAGTACCATGACCTTCCATTTCTCCGATCCCATCAGCTTGTTTACCGATAATTTCAGAACTGCCCATTTCCTTGCAATCATCACCATCTCAATAAACTCTTTACACAGCAGTGATGCTGGCCTGCCTGATAAACCTACTTGCAAGGCTACCCTTTATCAGCTGTTTCTGAACCCCTGATCAAAGCCTTGTTACCCTGTTACCCAAACCCTTGTTTGACTTTGATTTGTTATTGGTTAAGGTTAAGCCTTGTTATTGGTTAAGGAGGATGTCATGGCAGTGGTCAGAGGTGACATTACGGATAATTTGTCTCGTGAGGCTATATGGGTGGAGCAGAGGAACAAGAAAGGGATGATTACCTTGTTGGGGGTGTACTGCAGACCCCCGAATAGTCAATGGGAACTAGAAGAACAAATATGCCAGGAGATTGAAGACAATTGCAGATCAAATAAGGTTGTTGTTGTAGGGGATTTCAACTTTCCAAATATTGACTGGGAAAATCATAGAGGGAAGGGTTTATATGGGGTGCAATTTCTTAAAGGTGTTCAGGAGAATTTCCTTGACCAATATCTAGAGGCTCCCACTATTGGGAAATTGGGAATGACAATTGAATGAAGGGTTTGTGGAGGAGTCTTTTGGGACCAGTGACCACTGTTCGATTAGGTTTAAGATAGTTATGGATCGGGTCAGAGAGGTCCCACGTGTTAAAATGCTCAATTGGGGTAAGGCCAACTTTGAGGGTATGAGAGAAGGTCTCGCTCAAGTTGACTGGAGCAGGTTATTTGAGGGGAAAGGAACATCAGCCAAGTGGGATGTTTTTAAAAGTGTGATGACAAAAGCTCAGGATACGTACAAACCTGTTAGAGTGAAGGGCAAAGCAGGTAAGCAAGCTTGGCTGACGAAGGAAATTAAGGCATTGGTCAAGAATAAGAAGGACGCATGGGACTGGTATAGGCAGCTGGGATCAGGTGCATCCCTGGAGGAGTTTCGGGAACTGAGGAGTAAACTAAAAAAGGAAATCAGAAGGGCAAAAGTGGCCAGGAGATAGCTTTGGCAGAGAGCATTAAGAACAATCCCAAGAGATTTTATAAATACATAAGGGGGAAAAGGGTAACTAGAGAGAAAGTTAGACCCCTCAGGAATCAAACCGGTCACCTCTGTTTGGAGCCACAGGAGATGGGCAAAGTCCTCAATGAGTATTTCTCCTCTGTATTCAGCAAGGAGAAAGACAGGAGGAACTTGGGGGAAGTCAATGGAAGTGTCTTGAGAGCAGTCAGTATTATGGTTGAAGATGTGCTGAAGGTACAATCGTGTATGAAGGTAGACAAATCTCCAGGGCCTGATCAGATATATCTGAGGACATTGACGTACAGGTATGTAGGTTAATTGGCTGGGTAAATGTAAAAATTGTCCCTAGTGTGTGTAGGATAGTGTTAATAATGTTAGTGTGCGGGGATCGCTGGGTGGCGCGGACTTGGTGGGCCGAAAAGGCCTGTTTTCGCGCTGTATATATGAAATGAAATGAAAAAATGAAATTGTGGGACACTAGAGAGGAAATTGCGGGAGCCCTGGTTGAAATTTACGAGTCGTCTTTAAACACAGGAAAGGTGCCGGAATACTGGCGAGTGGCAAATGTTGTGCCTCTATTCAAGAAGGGCTGCAGGGAAAATGCTGGGAACTATAGGCCGGTGAGCTTAACATCTGTAGTTGGTAAGTTACTGGAGAGTATTCCGAGGGATGGTATATACAGGCATGTGGATGGACAAGGGCTGATTAGGGATAGTCAGCATGGGTTTGTATGTGGGAAGTCGTGTCTCACAAATCAGTTTTTTGAAGACGTGACCAAAAAGGTCGATGTGGGCAGAGCTGTAGGTGTTATATACATGGATTTCAGTAAGGCATTCGACAAGGTTCCGCATGGTAGGCTGTTCTGGAAGGTTAGATCACATGGGATCCAAGGAGCTACAGTAGCTGCGTGGATAGAAAATTGGACTCGTGGATGGAAGCAGAGGGTGATGGGGGAAGATTGCTTTTCAGACTGGAGGCCTGTGACTAGTGGTATGCCTCAGGGTTCGGTGCTGGGCCCGTTACTGTTTGTCATCTACATCAATGATTTGGATGAGAACATACAGGACAAGATTAGCAAGTTTGCTGATGATACAAAGGTGGGTGGTTTTGCAGATAGTGAAGATGGTTGTGAAAAATTGCAGCAGGATCTTAATCGATTGGCCAGGTGGGCTGAGGAATGGTTGATGAAATTTAATACAGAGAAATGTGAGGAGTTGCATTTTGGGAAGTCTAACATGAGCACTACCTTTATTAGTGAAGGTAGGGCTCTGGATAATGTTGTAGAGCAGAGGGATCTAGGAGTGCAGGTGCATAGTTCCTTGAAGGTCAAGTCACAGGTAGATAAGGTTGTCAAAAAAACTTTTGGTACATTGGCCTTCATAAGTCAGAGTATTGAGTACAGAAGTTGGGAAGCCATGTTGCAGTTGTATAATATATTGGTGAGACCGCATTTAGAGTATTGTGTTCAGTTCTGGGCACCATGTTATATAAAATATGTTGTCAAGCTGGATAGGGTACAAAGAAGATTTACGAGGATGTTGCCAGGACTGGAGTATTTGAGCTATAGGGAGAGGTTAAGTAAGCTGGGGCTCTATTTCCTGGAAGGCAAGAGGATGAGGGTTGATCTAATTGAGGTGTGTAAAGTTATGAGAGGAATAGATCGGGCAGATGCACAGAGTCCCTTGCCCAAGGTGGGTGAATCGAGGACCAATGGACATAGGTTTAAGGTGAAGGGGAAAAGATTTAATAGGAATCTGAGGGGTAACTTTTTCCCACAAAGGATGGTGGGCGTATGAAACAAGCTCCAAGGATTAAAGTCCTCGTCTGCCCAGTCTCTCCCAATAACTCAGGCCCTCGAGTTCTGGCAACATACATGTAATTCTTCTTTGCACTCTTTCCAGCTTAATGACATCTTTGGCCTTCTGCCTTCATATCTCCTTATGTTACTTGGTATAAAATATTGTTTAAAAAAAACCTCATATAAAACACCTTGGGATATTTTTCCATGTTAAATGGACTGTTCAAATGCAAGTTGTTACATTATAGAGTTATGGCATTGAACATTCATGAGACGTTTGATGCAGGAAGCGTAATGAAGTTCTTGATAAAGAGCAATTTGTTCCTCCCACGGGTATCTGCACCTTTCTTTGGGACTAAGTTTGAGCATTGCACGTGGTTCATTTAACATCGACCTTTGAGCATTGGAGAGTTCGATTTGCTTTTGACAAATCTTGTATGTATGAGAGAGACACATCATGGCAGCCACCCTGCTGTTGCAGGATTACCGCATTAAGCACACATTCTGGCAACACAGCTGCATAACAAACTAATGGAAAGCTCGCAAAGAACAGCTGCGAGGCATTGACATGGAAAACAATAATATAGTTAATGCCAATGAATAGCAATTCTGAGCTAACAATGGCTGAGGTTGAGGTTTCCTCAACACTGAGGGAAATCAGTGTTTAAGAAGGATGGGGCACTGTGTTCATACTCTGCACCTGGAGTCAGTCAGTTTAGACCACAGTTATTGGGTACTGTTCAGGGAAGCAAGATCCTCTCTTATTCAATGCTACCCCAATGACATATTCAACACAATACAGATATCCATCATGGAATTGAATATTTTGGTATTATGATGGAAACAACTTAATACATTTTTTCCAGCTCTAATCTGAGCACATTGTATTACCTTCAGTAAATTCTTAGGCCTAACCTGCTAACCTGTTGCCGAGACATCAACCTCTCCCTCAATGTTATCAAGACAAAGGAGATTATGATTGACTTCAGTAAGGAAAGCAGTACACACCTTTGTGTACATTAATGGTGCTGCCAAAGTAGAGTGGTTGAAATCTTCAATTTCCTAGGAATAAATATCACCCGCAATTTGTCCTAGACCAGCCACACCACAGCTATGGCCACGAAAACACACAAGACCTCTGCTTCCTCCGAATGCTTAAGAAGAGCGGTATGTCCCCAACAACCCACATGAACATCAACATTTGCGCTGCAGAAAGCATCTTATTGGGATGCATCACAGCCTGGTTTGGGAACAGCTTCATCCAAGACTGCAAGGAATTGCAGAGTTGTGGATATAGCCCAAATCATTACCCAAACCAACTTCCCTTCCCTTGACCATCTACACTTCACACCACCTCGACAAGGCCACCAGCATAATCAAGGACCAGTCTCACCCCAGTCACTCCCTCTTCTCCCCTCTCCCATCAATCAAGAGATACGGAAGTTTGAAGACACATACCTCAAGATTCCGGAACAGTTTCTTGCCAGCTGTTGGTGACTAATGTCAGACAAGTAATTGGTGCTCTCGTCAGCTAGAGTGCGGTCATGACCTCCTAACTACCTCATTGGAGACATTTGAACTATTATTAATTGGACTTTATATTGCACTGAATGTTGTATCCTTTGTCCATTATCTGTGCACTGTGAGTGGCTTGATCATAATCATGTATAGTCTTTTGTTTGATTGAATAGCATGCAAACAACAGCTTTCCACTGTACCTCGGTACACTTGACAATAATAAACCAAACCAAACTAAACTAAACCAAACTAAACTAAACTAAACTAGACTAATCATTGGGGTTTGCTGTACTGATGGTATGGTTCCTTCTATCTGCGCACTTAAAGCTGCAGAAGTTCCATCAAATCAGAACGGGTGATATTGGAAGGATCACAGTCCATGTGTCTCCAAAGCACCAAGGAGATGACGTTGACAAACTCCCTTTGTCACCATCACCGGACACAGACTTTACAAAGACATTCTAAGGATTAATTGTTGGAACACAAAAAAATATAGATGAAATTTCTTACTAACACTGCATATGAAGTGATAGAAATAACGAAGACATGATGAATTGTCACAAATATTTAAATAACAACGTTTACCACAGACATACATAAAGTGACCATATTAATCCCTGTTCTTAAAATACTATTCTTGCCTTCGTAAACTTTATCACAAATATGAGTGGTCCCAAAAGAATACATCCAAAATGGGCTGAAGACTGACATTCCTCAGGGAAGGAGACACAAATATACTTCAGTTGGCAGACGTTTCAATACCTAATGTACATTTTCTGCTGAATTTTCTTTTAAACAGCTGGTCAGAAACCCAGTGATACCAAAAATAATCTATAAGTCAGGTGGTTGAAACAAAACAGTAGCTAATGTTCAAAGCATAGATGGATGTTAAAACAAGGAGGTGAGATGGAGAAACATCGACAGTCCAAAGCACCATTCTTTATTATCTTATCGGTCGTTCTTAAAATAGTATGCAGATTTGGGCTGTGTTGCACCATTTGTTTTGACACTATAGTTAGAATGCATTTTCAGCAATTGTAATGTAAGTTCATATTCATCACTAATTTATTATCAGTGCTGGCAAATTGGACTGACCCAGCAGGCAGAGCAAAGGTGGAGAGTTTTTAAGAAAGGTAGGGTTCTGTACAGCCTAGACATTTCCTAATGTCTAGGGATGGGAATGGGATGGATTGGAATATCACATCCGGGATGGATTGGAATATCACATCCTCAGAATCAATCTTGAGAATTTGGAGAATTGTTTTAGTTTTGTTTGGGTCTATGGCTGGGAATGTTGTGGGCGTGCTGGCATGCGGCAGTATATCGGTTGTTCTTACAGTATAGCCAACGCTGACAAAGTAACTCTTGTAAGGTTGCTGCCAACAAGTAGAATAGAAGAAGGCTTTGGGTCAAGATCTGGGGAATGGGGATTGGAGGTAGCTGATTAAAGTCCAGGCACGAGACTGCAGATGCTGGAATCAGGATCAACAAACAATCTGTTGGAAATAAAAACTCAACGGATCCAGCGGCATTCATGACAGGAAAGGAATTTTCAACGTTACAAATCCTGATACAAGGCTTTGACCCATAACATGAGGCCAAGTCATTGATGGTTTGTTGCTCAAGGTCCATGTGCGTTCCCCTCCCCGGATTCTCATGAACTCCTAAATTCTATAACTCACCTACACATTAGGAGCAATTCACAATTGCCAAATAATCTACCAAGCTTTGTCATGTGTGAGGAAAGTGCAGCACTTAGAGAAAACATGGTCACATGGAAAACATTTCTCTTTTTCTAACCTGAAGCATTATCCCACTCTCTTCCTGTTTCCTGCACATCGCAGTGTGCTTAATATCAAGCCTAATGTTTACTTGTGGGGCCTCAACTACTGGGATATTTCTGGTTGTGTAGGTTCATGAGAGAGATCCCCTCTCATCCTTCTAAACTCCAGTGAATACAAGCCTAGTCTTTTCAATCTTTCCTCATATGTCAGTCCCAGGGATCTAATCTCGTGAACCTACGCTGCACTGCCTCAATTACAAGGATGTCCTTCCTCAAATTAGGAGACCAAAACTGTACACAATACTCCAGATGTGGTCTTACCGGGGCCCTCTATAGAAACATGTAAAATTATTAAGGGATCGAACACACTAGATGCAGGAAAAATGTTCCCAATGTTGAGGTGTCCAGAACCAGTGCCACGGTTTGAGAATAAGGGGTCGGCCATTTAGAACTGAGATGAGGAAAAACTTTTTCACACAGAGTGTGAAATTTGTGGAATTCTCTGCCTCAGAAGGCAGTGAAGGCCAATTCACTGGATGCATTCAAAAGAGAGTTAGATAGTGCCAGCAGAATCAAGGGGTATGGGGAGAAGGCAGGATCAGGGTACTGATTGTGGATGATCAGCCATGATCACATTGAATGGCGGTGCTGGCTCGAATGGCCAAATGACCTACTCCTACACCTGTTGTCTATGTGTCTATGTATCAAGCAATTTCCTGAATAGCTTAGTGTTTCATAATTCAGAGTTCATAGGAGTTCAACTTTGGAAATGAAAATATTTCAAATCTTAATTACAAACAAGAAGGAAGGGTCTTTAAATCTAGTTGAAATTAAGCTAAACTAAAAGGGAGACAGTATAATTTTCAGGGATGAAGATAAGAGTTATCAGAGGAATTGTCTGTCAACTGAGAAATTAAACTAAGCCCATGTCTGTTGGCTGAAAGATACTTTGGCACCATTTTTTCAGCAGAGGAGTTATCAATGGCACAGTATTTAGCCCTCAATCACACTTTCAAAGTGGACTATCACAGAACTTGGTCAGCACAAACTAGCTATCGTATTTATCATATTATAGCTGTGACATGTCCTGAAATGCATTAAATTAATACAAGTCACGTTTGCATCTTAAAATTGTTGGTTTTGCCCAAATCATCAGGACACCGCATTCAGATACCCAAGTCTCAGAATCATTCAGCATAGAAATATTCCCTTTGGCACACCAAGAGTGTGGTCAACCATCAAGTACCCATTTACTTGAATCATGCACTACTCTGTGCTCTTGTCCCCACATTCCCATGAATTCCTCCCAGATTCTATCACTCGCCTACATATTGGGGGTAATTGTGGCCAAATAATCTACCAAACTCTGGAATATGTGAGGAAATTGAAGCACTTGGAGAAAATTCACATGATCACATGGAGAATGTGCAAACTTCACGTGGACATCACTGGAGGTCTGGTCACTGAAGCTGTGAGATAGCAGTTTAACTAGCTGCACCTATACACTGCTCTGTCATTGTACAGTTGGCCCAAATTTCCTTTTTAAATTGGAGGCTAAATATTGATGTAAAGTTCTTTTATTCTAGGAGTAGAAACCAAAGCCAGTTGGATTGCTGATCTACATTTCTATTAACATGGTTGATAGAAATGGTCTATCACCCTAAGGGATGATTAGGTTCCAATTTAAGGGTTGGTAGATTGTGTGCCCACTGTGAATTGCCCTACTCTGTAAGGGATTGATAGAATTATAGAATTGGACAGGGGTAGGGAGGGGGGGGGGGGGGGGGGGGGGATAGTTGATGGGAATGTAGGGAGAATAACATGAACTTAACCCCAGATTAATGTCAATGGGTGGTTGATGGTCGGCCTACATTTGGTGAGCTTAAGGATCTCCATGAGACTTGGGTATATTGAGTCCACTATCTTAATGATTTGGATGGTTAATCATTTATGATGAAACTGAGACTTCATTTAAAGTTTTGTAAAGTTTAAAGTTCAACAGTTATTGTCCTAGTTTAATTTCTTCATCAAAAGAGAGTGGCTCTGGCAATTCAGCACTCCTGTGGTAATACATTTTCAGATGTTGTTTAATGTTTACTTTTCTAAATTGAGACATAAGCCCACGTTAGCAATGGCAGAGCTGCTACCAAATCAGAGACCAGAAGTCCATTTTAAATTACAAAATCCAGCGTGTAATATACCTATATGCTCTATGAGCAATGCAAGACCCAATATTGCTGGGGTAAAGAAAGTGAAATTAAATAACCCATTTACCAATCCCTAGGTGACCTTGTCTGCAATTTGTAGCTTCTGTTAAGCACACAACATAAAAGCATAGCAATTAATATGCATAGCTTTATTTTTATTAAGTAGGTACCGAGAAGAGGAATTTAATCCAAAAGCTGAATGTTAATGAAGATTGGGTTGTTTTTGTACAGATTGTGCAGTTACTATTTTTGTTCTGAGATTCTCAAGAGTATGACATGTGTATGGAAACTGGTGTTGAAAGCATATCCTGCAGATGCTGAAATCCTGACGTAAAATGGAGAATGCTGGATATATTGAGCAAGGCTAGTGGCATCTCTAAGGGGAGAAACAAAGTTGAACCATTAAGGATGGAGCACCCGCAGCTGCAGACAGTATGTGGCCCACTTACACAGACGCAGGGCATTACAACACAGTACAGGGCTGGTTCTGCGGTTTGCGGATGACACGAAGCTGGGTGGCAGTGTTAGCTGCGAGGAGGATGCTAGGAGGCTGCAGAGTGACTTGGATAGATTAGGCGAGTGGGCAAATGCATGGCAGATGCAATATAATGTGGATAAATGTGAGGTTATCCACTTTGGCGGCAAGAACAGGAAAGCAGAGTATTACCTGAATGGTGACCGATTGGGAGAAGGGGAGATGCAACGTGACCTGGGTGTCATGGTGCACCAGTCATTGAAAGCAAGCATGCAGGTGCAGCAGGCAGTGAAGAAAGCGAATGGTATGTTGGCATTCATAGCAAGAGGATTTGAGTTTAGGAGCAGGGAGGTTCTGCTGCAGTTGTACAGGGCCTTGGTGAGACCGCACCTGGAGTATTGTGTGCAGTTTTGGTCTCCTAACCTGAGGAAAGACGTTCTTGCCTTAGAGGGAGTACAGAGAAGGTTCACCAGATTGATCCCTGGGATGGCGGGACTTACATATGAGGAAAGACTAGATAGACTGGGCTTGTACTCGCTGGAATTTAGAAGACTGAGGGGGGATCTTATAGAAACATATAAAATTCTTAAGGGGTTGGAGAGGCTAGATGCGGGAAAATTGTTCCCGATGTTGGGGGAGTCCAGAACCAGGGGTCACAGCTTAAGGATAAGGGGGAAGTCTTTTAGGACCGAGATGAGAAAACATTTCTTCACACAGAGAGTGGTGAGTCTGTGGAATTCTCTGCCACAGAAGGTAGTTGAGGCCAGTTCATTGGCTATATTTAAGAGGGAGTTAGATGTGGCCCTTTTTGCTAAAGGGATCAGGGGGTATGGAGAGGAGGCAGGTACAGGCTACTGAGCTGAATGATCAGCCATGATCATATTGAATGGCGGTGCAGGCTCGAAGGGCCGAATGGCCTACTCCTGCACCTATTTTCTATGTTTCTATGTTTCTATGCATAAAAGACCAGTCTTATCTGCTCTGTTGACAGAAAGTCCAAGGTAACAACCATATGTTAAGTGTGACTCTCAGTGTTTGCTCCCACTCTAATCACATCTAACCACCACCCATTCTCCTAACCCCCCACCCCCCCTCAGCCCACTTGCCACGGATGGTTGCGGAGACCGTCATTTGGTATTTTAAAGACTGAGATTGACAGATTCTTGATTAGTAAGAGTGTCAAGGAATATTGGGAGAAGGCAGGAGAAAGGGGTTGCAAGGGAAGATAGATCAACGCTGATTGAATGGCGATGTAGATTTGATGGGCCGAATGGCCTAATTCTGCTCCTATGACTTATGAACTTATGAAATGCTCTTTGGGTCCAACTTTCCCATTCACATATCTATCCTACTGTCCTGTTCCCTTGATTCTGATTTTTGCTTCTTAATTTCTCCTTCCCTGTGTTCCCTCAGTCACAAGCATCCTCTCATTAATAACATGTCTGGGGTCTCGGCCCAAAACATCACCCATTCCTTCTCTCCAGAGATGCTGCCTGTCCCACTGAGTTACTCCAGCTTTTTGTGTCTATCTTCGGTTTAAACCAGTATCTACAGTTCCTTCTTACACATAACATGTCTAGTCCTCTCTTTCCTCCATTAATGATAGAACTAACTGAAGAAAGATTTTCTAGCGTGTACAAAATGTGACGATCTTTTATTTAATGCATGGCAGCTTCGGCTTCTAGCATGGTTGATTACTGCCGTCAGGGTGTGAGGGAGATATGAAGTAAACTATCCCTTGCCCCTACCCCACACATCAACACAATGCTGATGTAACATGCTTTTCCAGACACTGATTTTTTAATAGAATTCATTGAATTCCAATTACTAATGAGTGGATTAACACTGTTTGCAATTTATCTCTATATTTTCTTCCTGTTTATCTCATCACCAAGAAGGAACACCAATGCCTCTAATTCCTCAGAAGATTAAGAAAAATCTACATGTCTCCAATGTCTCTAAACAATTTCTCGAGATGTACCATAGAAAGTATCCTATCCAGATCCATCATACCTTGGTATCGCAATTGCTCTTCCCTAAGACTGTCAGGAATTGCAAAGAGTGGAAGTCGTCCAATCCATCAAGCCTCCCTTCTATTGATACTGTCTACACTTCACACTGACTCAGTCAAGCAACCAATATAATCATGGATCACTTACACCCTCATCATTCTCTCATCTCCCCTCTTCCATCACGCAGAAGATACAAAAGCTTGAAAGCACATGCCACCAGATTCAAGAGCAACTTTGTTGTGCAAGATTTCCATAGTACCTGCACCTCGCCATGTTTGTGCATGTGACAATAAACTCATCTCGACCTGACGTTATCAGACTCTTGAACGGATGTCTCATATGGTAAAAGATGTAATCCTGATCTCCCAGTCTACCTTATTGCAGCCCTTGGACTTTTCTATTTGCACTTTTTCTCCCTATGTACAACATTATATACGTACTCTGTTTCCTTTCTCTTTTATCCACCTGGTGTATTCATGTATGCTATGATTGTACACAAGTATAGTACATCTGGATAGCACGCGAAAGAATATTTTTCATTGTATCTCGGTACAAGTGACAATAAACCAATACCAATACATCTACCAGTTTTATTATAGAAAGACTGCTTGTCAGCTGCCATTCTACTTTGCAATGTATTCAACAAGCCTTGTTCCTGAGAGATAGTGAACATATCATATCATATATCATATCATATATATACAGCCGGAAACAGGCCTTTTCGGCCCACCAAGTCCGTGCCGCCCAACGATCCCCGTACATTAACACTATCCTACACCCACTAGGGACAATTTTTATTTTTTTTTACATTTACCCAGCCAATTAACCTACATACCTGTACGTCTTTGGAGTGTGGGAGGAAACCGAAGATCTCGGAGAAAACCCACGCAGGTCACGGGGAGAACGTACAAACTCCTTACAGTGCAGCACCCGTAGTCAGGATCGAACCTGAGTCTCCGGCACTGCATTCGCTGTAAAGCAGCAACTCTACCGCTGCGCTACCGTGCCGATGCTGATGTACAATATCAGATACTAAACAGGAATAAAAATAATCTTATTTCTCCTTTAAGCTCTTTTACCATATGCACAATGCAAGTTATGCATGTGTTTATCAAATTAACTTGTCATAGTTTCTTGGATTGTTTCTGGGATAGTTGGTTGACTTTTGTGAAAGTTTGAAGGAATGTGTTCATATCTTGGTAATCATCCCCCCTAGCTGCCTGGTTGGCATGTTTAATCTCCTCAGCACAATATTTGGATGAATCAGTTTCATCTGCTATATCTGCTTCCTTTACTGTGCACTTGCTCTTCCCCTCCTCCCAACTTCACTCGCATGCTATTTTAGTTCTAGGCTTTGAAGTAAGATAATCTGATGAATCTGAACCTGAATCCCACCTGAAGGATTTCCTCAATAAACAGGAAGATTTCAGGAGCTCCTGAAAATTGCAGGCTGCAGACTGTTAGCTGGGAACATGCCAAAGGCATGGCAAGGCTGTATTAGCAAAATGCAAGAAGCATTAAGGTGAATTATCTGATCGAAATAAAGAGCTGGGTGACACTGCAGAGAAGCTAAGAAGGAAAATTATAATAAAGCAACTGTCTTCTAAAAGCAAGAAGTATAGTTCTCATTCTATGTGAGTGTGGGAAATGCCAGCATGGCTTACATTTCTCACATGTTTACTTTCACTGGTAGGTGCTGAAATAAATTTAAATTTAAAAAATCCGCAGAGCCTGAGATCTGAAATAAAAACAGAAACAGCTGGGGACTCAGTGGGTTGGGCAAAATCCATGGAAAGAAAAAAAGGTTGAAGAGTCTCCATTGGAAATGGGAATATGAGATAAAAGAAGCCACAAATTCCCAGTTCTTTGATCTGAAATGTTAACTCCATTTCTTTCTACAAAGTTGATGCCTGGCCTGCTAAATGTTTCCTGCATTATCTGTTTTTATTATTGCTTAAGTAAATTCGGCTGAATTAAGGAAGGTGGATGTGAGTTTTCAGATGATGCTGGGAAATGATCAGAAGTGGCTACATCTGCAAATCATACCGCAAATGATACACAAAAATTAAAGAGTAGATCAGGAAGTTGGTAAGTGTGAATTGGTGGAGAAGGAGGCTTGAGGCAAAGTGCAGTGAGAGTGTAAGAAACTATCTAAGCTCCGAAGTCATAAGCAAAACACTGTAGGTGCTGGAAAGCTGAAATGAATCAGGAAAAACCAGTTAGACAGCATTTGTAGAGAAAGTTAACATCTCAAGTCAACAGTATTTCATCAGAACTTAAGTTCTCTCTCCAGGGGTGCTGTCTGACCAGGTGGTACTTCCATTATTTTCTGTCTTGATCCAAAATTAGAAATTAGTTCGGAGGGTGAGACTGGAGGGGAGTGAAGATGCTTCGAGGGAAATTCTGAACAGGATTATTTCCAGGGAGTGCCAAAGGTTTGAACATCACACATGTGGTTTATGACATAGACTGAAACATTGGTTGTGCATTGCATTTACTCGCAACAATGTGGTATCCCCTATGGGTGTTTGCTGGCATTCTGCTGTTTTCTTAATCAATTGTTTGTACCACTAAATCAATTGGCTTTGTTTATACAGGAACCATTAATCCTTGAATATGTCTAACAGTGTCTTATGGCTGCCAATCTGGGTGAGGTTGTGGCTGTATAAAACATTTAGTGGCTGTTTAAAGCACTTATATTAGGATTCCACCTACCTCACAAGCTATTGGTTCAAATCCCATTGCTGCCAGACAGCGCAGTAACTCATGCAAATGTTGGTGCAGTTTTCAGGAAATAGCAATGCATTATACATGACCCAGAGCATATTTATTATTGGTATGAGCTGTAGCCAGCTGCCAGCAATAGCACAGAAGATCCTGAAATTGAATAGAATCACTCTCTGAACTTCATATGGATGCAATAAAAGGGAAAATAATGGGCATTCACAGGCAATTTCAAGGATGCTATCTTTTTCGTTGTTGGTGAATGAATATTTTTGATGAGCTTATTTTCTGGTAATCACGCTGGAGTATTCATTATGCTTAAGATATTTCTAACAATTTTATATAACACAATGGACCATGATGTACTCAAATAGAGAATTTTGCAAAGTTATTAGAGCAGAGAAACCAAGAGATGTTCTAAGTAAGTTGCATTTTGAATGCATTATTTATGTACGATGGCTCAGGAACTTTGTATAATACCAAGCAGCTTTTATTCAGAAAATTTGATTGTGAAATTTGGTGCATTAAATGAGGCTCTGAAAAAAATAACTTATTTTAATTTCTTTGTTCTGAAATATGGCACTCAGTGCGCTTTAGAATTTATACTAAACACTTGCTAATGTAAACTCATTGTACCACGGAAGTCTTCAGTTGTATGGGCACTTGTAGATTAGTCGATTTTATTCCAGTAAATGAGGAAGAATTAATGTTCAGACAAATCTAATTATTACTTTTATGAAATGCAATATTAAACCTTTCACTAACCATTTTCTTTAGTACTTTAGTGATTTTTAAAAATCACAAACAATATTGGATGTGGCAATTTGCATTTTATTGATATTTTTTTAATGTTTTTTGATTTAATAGTATTTGTAACCATTATTGTATTGGGAATTGTACTGTTTCCTGTAAGATATGTAGTCTAGTGAGGTGTATGTATTAATTTTCAGTGGTGCAGAATAACATATACATAAGAAAGACCCAAAACTCTAAAGCCCTTGTCATGCCAAATCAAAGTTTATATTAGACTAATGATTTATGCACAATGGATACACATGTGGTCAACTTCATGTCATATTTCACCTATTTGCATATCCTATACTACTTACCCCTTTTAAAGAAAGAATGTACGTATTAACACATTTAAAATTAAAACTGATCATGTCTTTTAATTCTTTTTGAGCTCTCAATTATCTCATTATTGCTTGTGTTGAACTTGGAGACTCAAAAGTATTATTGATAAACATGTACCTCAGGAATCAATGAAGATCTCACTCCTTAACTCTCTTTCGTCAGGTATTGCAACAACACTTCTTCAATTGTAGGACTCACCTCTGGAGTATATTCAAACTCACAATCAACTTCACTGTTCTCTTGGGTATCATGTGCTGATATCAATTGGTCTATATAAATCTTTCCCCAGTTCTTACCAATCCTTGCAAGATCATTCTTGTGATCATGCAGCTCTAAAATTCTTCCTTCCTCATCTCTGATCTGCCACAATATCTAAGTGCATGAACTTCATCATAACTTTGCTGTCTGTTTGCTTTGTCTTAAGGGCCTGTCCCACTTAGGTGATTTTAAGGCGAATGCTGGCGTTTAGGCTGTCGCCGACAGTTCGCCGTGGTATCGCGGGCATGATCATGAGGAGTCTTCAAAGAATCGTAGTGGATCTCGGCGCGTCGCAGAGAAATCAAGCGGTATGAAATTTCTTGGCGACAGCTGGCTTGTCGCCAGGTATCGTTGCTTATTGCGGGCGCTGTCGCATGCTGTCCCCAGGTTTGCTAGGTTCGCTTAAATGCATGTAGAAGCACATAATATTAAATTAAGTAAAGTCATTTGAAGAAACCATAAAATATTTGTGTTTAACCAATTTATTTACCATCAGGACATTTGACAGGTAGATTGGAGGCGACAGTTTGACGGTCAGGTAAGCGTGAATTTTTTGCGATTTTTATGGCCATCAGCGATTACATTTAAAGTAGGCTCCCAACCCAGCACGACATCCGGAGGCTGCAACGGATCATTCGCACAGCTGAGAAGGTTGTTGGCTACAACCTTCCCCCCATTGATGAACTCTACACTGCAAGGGCCAGGAAGCGAGCGAGCAAGATCATCTCTGACCCCTCTCGCCCTGGCCACAAACTCTTCGAAGCACTTCCCTCTGGAAGGCGACTCCGGACTGTCAAAGCAGCCACAGCCAGACATAAAAACAGCTTTTTAACCATGATTGATAGTTCTACTCAATAACCAAAGTCTGTAGTCTCTTTTTTGCTCTGGTTTATTTTCACCCACATGTTTAGACCGTAATGGTGTATCCTTATTGTTTTGATGTGTTTATGCTTATTCTTAATTGTTAACTGTATGTTTATGTTGTCATTTGTGAGCGGAGCACCAAGGCACATTCCTTGTATATGTATACTTGGCCAATAAACTTATTCATTCACTCATTCATTCATTCATTCATTCATTCAGATATGCTACGCAGAAACCAGATATGCATCTCCCGTACATTTTCAAAGAATGCCCACACTCCGCACAAAAATCCATTTAACCACTTATGAAATTAAATTTCTTAATACTGCTATTAGTAAACTGGAAGCCAATCCAGTTTATGCCTTGTTACCATGAAGTTTGGTTTTCAAGTAACCCGGGCAAGATGTTATATTTCAAAACTCTCAAGTACTTACCACTTGTCAGTGATTTCAGCGAAAATTAGGTCGCCGGAGAAGCATTGACAGCGTGGGAATTTCGCAATGTTTCTGAAGATGGTGTAATCTCGACCTGACTCGGCATTGTCATGGTCATTGTCGTCGGGTAAAAGAAAATTTTGGCGATCTGCTACGACTTTGACAACCACCTAAAAAATCGCCTAAGTGGGACAGGCCCTTTACTGACTTTCTTCCAAATTCCTTTCCAAATATGTCCAAATCAGACTCAGATGTGTCCTGAATGTTATTGCATCAGAGACATTCATCTTACTGACTAACTCTTCCAAATTCATGCTAATGTGCAAAAGCATAAGTTATTGGCTTCACAGCAAAAATTACAACATGCTCTGAGTAAAGTTCTTTCTTAACTCATTCTCTTAACTCTCTGTGGCTCAGTCTGATATGGATTTGATTTATGGATAACATAATATCTTCAGAGTCTCCCCAACCATCTGTCTGAATTAGATCCCCCTATTCAAAGTGCACAATATTCATATACATTTTTCATTACTGGGTCCTTCTGAGACAGTCTTTCTATTTTTACTTTGTCACAGAAACCATCCCTGTTTCCCCGTAAAGTGTGCAAAACACTCTCTGAATTTGTATTGGCATTCTTAGAAGGCACACAAAGGTTTGAGGTCAGTGATCAATTCAACCCAGCAGAGGGATGGATAAACTGAGTAATTACAGTTCAGTTAATTTAACTTTGGTAGTACTGAAGTCATTGAAATAATTTCTGAAGGACACTATTCACTTAGAAAGGCACAAATTAGTAAAGGATAGTCAGTGTGGATTTGTTAAGGGAAGGATGTGTCTGACTAATGATTTAATTTTTTGTAGAAGTACCAAGGAGCATTAATGACGACAATGCATTTGATGTAGTCTACATGGATTTTAGCAAGGTTCTAGACAGGAACCCACATAATAAACTTAGAAAAGCAAAAGACCATCAGATCTAGCGGAGAGGGGGAAACTGGAACAAAAGGTATCTCAGTGGCAAGAAGAAAGGTCCAATGGTTTTGTGACCAGTAACAACGATTCACACATTTCTTGTTTTCTGTGCCAATGTACTTACATGTCACAGATTTAATACCAGAATTTCAATCTTTACGATTGGTTCTGTCCACAGACTGCACTAACACCAATGTTATATGCCTGTCAAAATCCTTTGGGGTTTTTTCAGAACCATCTCCATTAATGTAGTTATCTTACTTGCACATTTGAATTTCAAATCCTGGGTATTCAATAATATAGATTGAATCTGTTCATCTGTTAAGCCACATGTAAACTTGTCATGTAGTACGTGTTTTAGGACTGAAATAATAATATCGCAGCCAGTTCTTCAACATCAGCAAATTGCTACTGGTTGTTTCCCGACATTTTGATCTTTGATCGGTAATCTGTAACTGTTTATACCGAGGATACTGGATCATAGTGGTTCTGCTATTACTCCAGTTCATCAAACATCACTCATTTTGTGTGACACTGGTACATCTCCCAAATTGACAGGTGCATCTGAGCCTATTTCAATCAACAAGCTCGGCTTTGGTTTCACTTTGGGTAGGCACAAGTTTGTCCTCACTGTCAACATTTACCATATTATTGATCCCAAAAGGCATCCCATTTATTCTGCACACAAACTGAAGATCTCCCAATATTTGTCAGAGGCTCCAAGGCTTCCGATGTAGCCAGATAGAGTCTGCACTGCCATCATGCACTATTCCACTTCCATAATTACGTATTACTTTAGCAATCCTCTTTCGAAACCTTTAATTGTCCTGATGCTCAGGTCTAAGCTTGTCGCCTCTCGATTTTGGTCCACACTTTGATATTACTGCAACACATCCTCCACCAAGCTATTCAACGCCTTCAAAACATTTGCTGCCTCAGGCGGTCTGCACTCTCCTTTCTTTGATCTGTCCTCATCACCTGTGTAAGATTTGTACTTTGCTGAGTTTATTGTAGACTATCTTGCAAAGTTTGCAAACTGATGCTTGCTAATTGTGGAGAGTTTTTTTGTGGTGGGAGGTGTGTTGGATCACCGCTTGTTCCATGCACTCAACCCTTTGTGTGAATTAGTTAGCACTCCGATTCCTATTAAACCTTTTCCCCTTCACGTTAAACCTATGTCCTCTGGTCCTTGATTCACTTACTCTAGGCAAGAGACCCTGTGCATCTACCCGATCTAATCCTCTCATGATCTCATATACCTCTATAATATCTCACCTCATCCTCCTGCACTCCAAGGAATAGAGACCCAGCCTACTCAACCTCTCCATATAGCTCAGACCCTCTAGTCCTGGCAACATCCTTGTAAATCTCTGTACCCTTTCCAGCTTGACAACATCTTTCCTATTACACCGTGGTCAAAACTGAACACAATACTCTAAATGTGGCCTCACCAATATCTTATTTAACTGCAACATGACCACCCAACTTTTATACATAATACTCTGGCTGATGATGCTAATGTGCCAAAAGCCTTTTTGACCACCCGATCTACCTGCAACTCCACCTTCAAGGAACTATGCATTTGCTCTCCTAGATCCCTCTGCTCTACAACACTATCCAGAGCCCTACCATTCACTGTGTAGGTCCTGCCCATGTTGGACTTCCCAAAATGCAGCACCTCACATTTCCCTGTATTAAATTCCATCAACCATTCTTCAGCCCACCTGGCCAATCGATTAAGATCTTGCTGCAATTTTTCACAACCATCTTTGCAATCTGCAAAGCCAGCTACTTTTGTACCATCTGCATATTTGCTAATCTTGATGTTCTCATCCAAATCATTGATATAGATGACAAACATTAACGGGCCCAGCACTGAACCCTGAGGCACACCACTAGTCACAGGCCTCCAGTCCGAGAAGCAACCTTTCACCATTTCCCTCTGCATCCTTCCATGAAGGCAATTTTCTATCTATTCAGCTATCTCTCCTTGAATCCCTTGCGATCTAACCATTCAGAGCAGCCTACCATGCAGAACCTTGTTGAATGCTTTGCTGGTCCATATATACAACATCTACAGATCTTCAAGAGAAACTCACTGCTGCACCAATGGGGCATTTCTGTGTCTCCTACAGTAGCTAACCATCAGCTGGAACTGTGACAATCCCACCAGATGAACTGACAAAACATCTCCAACAATTCAGAGATCCAGGCAGTATAGTAACCCAACTTGTAGAAGTACTGCCTCACAATGCCAAAGACCTGGGTTCAATCATGATGTCTGGTGATCTCAATGTAGAGTGTGCACATTTTCCCTACAACCATGTGGGCTTCATTCAGTTGCATTGGTTTTCTCCCATTTCCCAAAGGTAACAAGTTTGCATATCAATTGCCATTGTAAATTACACCTATTGCAAGTGCTAGAATCTAGGGGAGTTATAGTAATGTGTGCAGACTAAAATATGGGATGAATGTAATGGGTCTTCGTCTTCTTGCTTATATTGTGCACAGCCTAAAGTTGTAGGTCAATGGTAGACATCCAGGCCAGGGCAGCATCAGTTGCTGGGCGGATGGTCTTGATGCCACCAGGGAAAAGCCTCAGTGAGCAGTCATTCACGATGTGTGGGATGGTCTGCTCTGGATATCCGCAGTCGCAAACAGGGCTGTCTGTCATCCCCCACTTGTGCAGGTGATGGGCTGTTCTTGCATGGAGGGTGCGGATCCTGTTCAGGGTTAGTCATTGCTCGCGATGGAGATCAAATCCCGGTGGTTTCACTGTGGGGTCTGTGATGACCTCTCCGTTGTTGGCGTTGGCGTCTTTCCAGGCTCTGCGCCACAGTCTTGGGGTCAAAGTCTTCCAGGGATTTGGCTGTAGACCAGAAGGGTTTGCGGGACTTCAGGCGCATGTTGAGCAGATTGTTCAAGTCAGCATAGATGGGAAGGTCAGGGTTAGCCTCGATGGTGCACCAATCTTTCAACATCCTCTCCTTTCTGCGTATGCTGGGAGGGGCAATGTGAGAGAGGGCAGGGAGCCACTGCAAAGGTGTTGACTTAAGCGTCCCTGTGATGACCCGCATTGCAGAGTTAAGGACAGTGTCAACACGTTTGGTGTGGCAGCTATTAGCTCAAGCTGTTGAGCAAAACTCGGCTGTTGAGTAGACTAGGGCTAAGCTTGCAATACGGAGGGTGTGTGCATTGGATCCCCAGCTGTTGCCTGCATGTTTCCTGGTGATGTTGACCCTTGCTTTCAGTTTATCAGCCACCCTCTTCAGGTGTTCATGATAGGTGAGGTTGCGGTCCAGGGTGACTCCAAGGTACTTGGGGAATTCCTCATTCTTCACCGGCTTACCACAAAAGGACACTCGGAGCTTTGCATTGGCGAGCCGATTGCTGAGGTGAAAGGCAGTGACAGTTGTCTTGGATGGGTTGGGGCAAAGTCGCCAGAAGGTGCAGTACTTTTCCATCCCCTTCAAGTCTTGGGTTAGCACTCTGCTGATATCTTCAAAGGCAGCTCCCTGGTAGGCAAGGGCAAGGTCATCTGCATATGCAAACTTCCTGGACGAGGTAGTTGGCATGTCACTCACATAGATGGTGAAGAATAGGGGAGCTCGGACTAAGCCCTGGGGGAGGCCATCATTCAGGGTCCTGACAGAGCCAGCCAGTCGTGTCCTTGGGGGCCAAGGTTCTTCAGAAATTCTAGGTAAATCCCATCAACTCCTGCTGCTTTTCCAGCTTTAGTAGAGGACAGGCCTTTGTCTAAATCAACTGGAGTGTATGGATTAGAAAGGCGGCTTATGGATGGTGAAGAAGAGATGGACTTTGTCAAGCTCTGTCTCACTTCTTGTGCAACCTTCATGTGGTCCACCCTGTTTCGACTAATGAAATCAACCCGACGTGCACAATCCAATGTAATGGGTAACTGATGGTCAGCACACTTGGAGGGGCTGAAGGGCCTGTTTCCAGGCTGTATGTCTCCATGACTGTGATTATAAAGGTGGTATGTTGCTCTGAAAGTGTAAGGTCGACTTAGGACAATTTAATTACAGAGTTAGCTTATTTTCTTTTGTGTGCAATGTAGGTTGCGAAATGAGTTGCAGGTAAATTTCTTGCAGGGAAACTATGGGCCTTTATGATTATTAAGTGGTGCACTCCTAAAATTGTCCATGTGGACTGTGGCTGTTTTTATTATGCCACTTGACCATTAGGGTGATGTAAGGGATGGCATGCAGCTGAAGCTATTGGAATAGAATTAAGGAAAAAGAAGGAGCTAGAACTCCACTTGATAGATTAATGTAGATAACTGAACAATGAAGACAAGGCAGAGGCAGACAAAAACAAACAAACCAGAAATTTCCAACAAGACCACTATCAGAAAGACAGATCGCACCGTCAGATACAGCCGAGGCATTATTGCAGCACTAGACAGCATGGTGGCGCAGCGGTAGAATTACTGCCTTACAGTACTGAATTACTGAATTACTGCCAGAGACCCGGGTTCAATCCTGCTACTGGTGCTGTCTGCATGGAGTTTGTACATTCTCCCTTGTGACATGCGTGAGTTTTCTCCGGGTGCTCCATTTTCCTCCCACACTCCAAAGACATACCTGTAGGGCAATTAATTGGCTTGGTAAAATTGTAAATATTCATAGAAACATAGAAAATAGGTGCAGGAATAGGCCATTCGGCACTTCGAGCCAGCACCGCCATTAAATATGATCATGGCTGATCGTCCAAAATCAGTACCCCGTTCTGGCTTTTTTCCCATACTCCTTGATTCCCTTATCCCTAAGAGCTAAATCTAACTCTCTCTTGAAAACATCCAGTGAATTGGACTCCACTGCCTTCTGTGGCAGAGAATTCCACAGATTCACAACTCTCTGGACGAAAAAGTTTTTCCTCATTTCAGTCCTAAATGGCCTACCCCTTATTCTTAAACTGTGACTCCTGGTTCTGGACTCCTCCAACATCGGGAACATTTTTCCTGCATCTATCCTGTCCAATCCTATAAGAATTTTATATGATCCCCTCTCATCCTTCTAAATTCCAGCAAATACAAGCCTGGTCGAGCCATTCTTTCATCATATGTCAGTTCCGCCATCCCGGGAATTAACCTGGTAAACCTACGCTGCACTCCCTCAATTGCAATAATGTCCTTCCTCAAATTAGGAGAACAAAATTTCACACAAAACTCCAGGTGCGGTCTCACCAGGGCCCTGTACAACTGCAGTGGGACCTCCTTGCTCCTAGACTCAAATTCTCTTGCAATGAAGGCCAACATGCCATTAGCTTTTTTCACTGCCTGCAGTACTTGCATTCTTACTTTCAGTGACTGATGTACAAGCACACCCAGGTCTCCTTGCACCTCCCCTTCTCCTAATCTAACACCATTCAGATAATAATCTGCTGACCTGTTCTTGCTACCAAAGTGGTTAACCTCACATTTATCCACATTGGACTGCATCTGCCATGCTTCTGCCCAGTCACCCAACCTATCCAAGTCACCCTACAGCCTCATAGCATCCTCTTTGCAGCTCACACTGCCACCCAGCGTTGTAACATTTAATTCTCTCATCTAATTCGTTAATATTTATTGTAATCAACTGTGGTCCCAGCACCGAGCCTTGCGGCACCCCACTTGTCACTAGCTGCCATTCTGAAAAGGACCGGTTAATTCTTACTCTTTGCTTCCTGTCTGCCAACCAGTTCTCGATCCATGTCAATACCCTACCCTCAATACCATGTGCTCTAATTTTGCACATTCATCTCTTATGTAGCTTTTTGAAAGTCCAGATACACTACATCCACTGGCTCTCCCTTATCCATTCTAATTGTTACATCTTCAAAAGACTCCAGAAGATTAGTCAAGAATGATTTCCCCTTCATAAATCCATGCTGACTTTGACCGATCCTGTCACTGCTTTCCAAATGTGCTGCTATAACATCTTTAATAATCGACTCCAGCATCTTCCCCACTACTGATGTAAGGCTAACTGGTCTATAATTGCCTGTTTTCTCTCTCCCTCCTTTCTTATAAAGTGGAGTTACATTGGCTACCCTCCAGTCCATAGGAACTGATCCAGAGTCGAGAGGACATTGGAAAATGATCACCAATGCATCCACGATTTATAGCGCCACATCCTTGAGGATTCTAGGATGCAGACCATCAGGCCCTGGGGATTTATCTGCCTTCAGTCCCAACAGTTTACCTAACACCATTTCCTGACTAATGTGGATTCCCTTCAGTTCCTCCCTCCCACTAGATCGTCGTCCCCTAGTATTTCTGGGAGATTGTTTGTGTCTTCCTTCGTGAAGACAGAACCAAAGTACTCGTTTAAATGTTCTGCAATTTCTTTGTTTTCCATTATAAATTCACCTGTCTCTGACTGTAAGGGATCTACATTCATCTTCACTGATCTTTTCCTTTTTACATACCTTTTACAGTCAGTTTTTATATTCCCCGCAAGCTTTCTTTCATGCTCTTTTCCCCCCTCTTAATTAACCCCTTTGTACTCCTCTGAGTTCTAAATTTCTCCCAGTCCTCTGTTTTGCTGATTCTTCTGGCCAATTTATATGCCTCTTCCTTGGATTTAACATTATCCTTGACGTCCCTCGTCAGCCACTGTTGAGCCACCTTCCCAATTTTATTTCTTTGTTAAACCAGGGATGAACAATTTCTGGAGTTCATCCATGCGGTCTTTAAATCTTTGCCATTGCATCTCCACTGTCAACCCTTTAAGTATAATTTGCCGGTCTATCCTAGCCAATTCCCGTCTCATACCTTCAAAGTCTCCTTTATTCAAGTTCAGGACCCCAGTCTCTGAATTAACCATGTCACTCTCCTTCCCAATGCAGAATTTCACCATATTATGGTCACTGTTGCGCAAGGCACCTTGTACAACAAGATCACCAACTAATCCTTCCTCATTACACAATACCCATCCTAGGATGGCCTGCCCTCTAGTCGTTTCCTCTACATTTTGGTTTAAAAACCATATACATTCCAGGAAATCCTCCTCCTCAGCACTGTTACCAATTTGGTTGGCCCAATCTATATATAGATTAAAGTCACCGAAGATAATCGCGGTACCTTTGCTACACCAGTTATCCCTAGTGTGTGTAGGATAGTGCTAATGTGTGGGGATCGCTAGTTGACATGCACTCGGTGGGCCGAAGGGCCTGTTTCCACACTGTACCTCTAAACTAAACTAAACTAAACTAAACACTGGATCAGAGATAGCAAGGAACATAAAAAGCAAGGACTTCTGAAGACTGCAGGAGCTTCAGCTTTGTTAGTACTCTACAGTCGGGAGTTGGATACCTCTGTTTGGTGTCTACCTTTGTTCCTGCATTTCAGATCCAAAGCTGGGTAGAGGCGAGGATCGAGGAGGTTAGTTATCGGAACCTCGCTTGCATTTTTATGTAACTTCCTGAGTGAAAGTGGCTGATGTGCTGCCATCTCATTGGCAAGCGTAACTGAAAATTGCAACAAGCAGACCTTGGAAAACAGTGACCCATCCAAGGTGACTCTTACTAAGCCCCATGAGGATACTCTTCCCACCCCACCTCCTCATCTGACAACTGCTGGCTGCCCAGGGTACTGTGAGAAAACAAGCATTTGGCAATTGAATTTCTCCCCTCCCCTCACCAATATAATAGTTTCAATAATGCAAGCAATATGAAATTAACAGCCTATAATAAATGCAAAGCTCTACAATTAGACTCCTCCATTGTCGCTGGTGTGTTTGGATTGTAATTTCCATTCATGAGCTCAATCATAAAGGCAAACCTGCTCGGTAAGCCAAGATACATGGACACAAAACTCATCAAAGCCTTTCACAAATGGACGTATGATCTGCTCACTATTTGTGACTGGGGAAGAGGTACTAACCAGTTTACTTAAATTAAATATGAAGCAGAATAGGAGATGTATTGTGCTACAAAGCTTTTCTGGGCACAGAGCATTAACAGTGGGCTCCTTGTCTGAATTGTAAATGGGCCACTAAGCTCGAATACCCAAGAATAACGCTACATTATTTGTCCTTGTTTTTTTTCCACTTTAGCCGGTGACCCAATCAGCATAAAACGTTCTGGTGAGTGTGGCCTTCAACTGAACTCATAACTGACAACCTGGAAAGGTAAATAAACTCTCTGTTTAATCAAAAGAACATAGAGGGGTTCACTGTCACTGAGGTTTTGACGGTAATGATGGCAGGTGGAAATGGTAGGATCAGTTTCTTACATATTGATTAAGTGGTAACTTCTGCCTGATAACAATGCTTGAGGTAATAAATAACTTTTAAACAGATTATACAAGTCAGTTATTTAGCAAATTAATAAATGGGAACAATTGCTTACCCTACAATGGAATATATTATACCAGACATTA
This sequence comes from Rhinoraja longicauda, assembly GCF_053455715.1. Taxonomy (NCBI): domain Eukaryota; kingdom Metazoa; phylum Chordata; class Chondrichthyes; order Rajiformes; family Arhynchobatidae; genus Rhinoraja; species Rhinoraja longicauda. The sequence goes on from NC_135956.1 coordinate 53,663,304, forward strand.
GCAGAATATGTACAAAGATGCCAGTTCTGCGGACAGGAGTAGTTTATTTCCGTGCCAGTTGAATTGTCCTCTTGACTGTTACAAAAGAAGATTAATGATCAACATTCTTTGGTACCACTCTCAAGATGCCAATGCAGATGTTGCACAGACTCCCTTGGTGGTGTGAATAATGTGGTGTTGAATCAAGTGTGCAGATTTCATGTTTGGAGAAATACTCCTTCAACAGGTGCAGGTACAGAGGGCATGCATTCTGCTGCTGGAGAAACATCATCTCCACACGTGAGGTCCTGGAGCTGCCTGGCGACTCCTCCCTTTCATTCATTTCCAGAGTCAACTTTGTAACCTGCAGGCAAGTACAGGTCCTCTTTCACTGTTTATCGTAGGAGCGCATCAAAGTGTATTTGTAAAAAAATTGAAAGAACGCTGGAGAATGTTAGCTCCTCTGCTTGCCTTTGAACCCAGCAGTGGAGTGGTGACCTTGAGGATTAGGTCAGGATGCAATTTGAATCTAACCCTGATCTAAACACTAGGCCTGGCTGCCTATCTCATTCATTTAACTGCATCACAAACCCTGTCCCAAATACTAAGAGCATAGGTAATTTTATCTTGCTGTTTTCAGGAGGGAGTCATGGAGATAATGAAGGGTGAGGGTTGTAAGGTGGAGGAAGTTAAAGAGGTGGAGATGTTGGAATGTTTTTACTCAGGGTCATAAAATGGTTCAAGGTCCATTGAAGGAAGTAAGCTTTTATACATTGTGAGTGTGTTCCAGCATCACAATATACTGCAATTTGCCACACAGTCTGTCTAGCTGAATGGAGCAAGACACAGAGGGTGCTTGGCTACATTGAGGAAAACTAAAAGAAAGGCTCGGCTGGCATTGAACCAAGCTGTGGTCAAGTCCAGGGTGATTTGAGCCAGAATGGACGATTTTCAGTTTGAAGCCTTTGAACTGCTGTATCTCAAGGGAAGATAGAAACCAGAGGAGACCATTTTGCTTCTTGAATTTTCCCCTCGCTCAATAACATAGAAACAACAGAAAATAGGTGCAGGAGGAGGCCATTCAGCCCTTCGAGCCAGCACCGCCATTCATTGTGATCATGGCTGATCGTCCCCAATCAATAACCCTTGTCTGCCTTCTCCCCATATCCTTTGATTCCACTAGCCCCTAGAGCTCTAACTCTCTCTTAAATCCATCCATTGATTTGGCCTCCACTGCCCTCTGTGGCAGAGAATTCCACAAACGAACTCTCTGGGTGAAAACGTTTTTTCTCAACATAGTTTTAAATGGCCTCCGCTTTATTCTAAGAGTGTAGCCCCTGGTTCTGGACTCGCCCAACATTGGGAACATTTTTCCTGCATCTAGCTTGTCCAGTCCTTTTAGAATTTTATATGTTTCTATAAGATCCCCTCTCATCCTTCTAAACTCCAGTGAATACAAGCCCAGTCTTTTTAATCTTTCCTCGTATGTCAGTCCCGCCATCTCAGGGATCAATCTCGTGAACCTACGCTGCACTGCCTCAATTATAAGGATGTCCTTCCTCAAATTAGGAGACCAAAACTGTACACAATACTCCATATGTGATCTTACCAGGGTCCTATACAACTGCAGAAGAACCTCTTTACTCCTATACTGAAATCCTCGTTATGAAGGCCAACATTCCATTAGCTTTCTTCACTGCCTGCTGTACCTGCACGCCAACTTTCAGTGACTGGTGTACAAGGACACACAGGTCTCGCTGCACCTCCTCCTTACCTAACCTAACATCATTGAGATAACATAGCTAGTCTGTGCTCTTACTCCACATGCCTAGCTTCAGATCCCTTAAGATATGGTTAACTAAAATCCATTAATCTATGATTTAAAATTAACAAATCGTTCAGAATCAATTAACATTTGCAGAACCAAGTATCCACTTTCTGCAGATTGCTGCATGTAAAGGTGTTTCTTAGAAAGTTTGAGTCTCATTTTCAAACTATGAATCCAGCTCTAGATTTCCCCAAAATATTCCCCCAAAATATTATCTCCATCTTGTCGTAATAGTTATTTTTATTATATTTAGATCACGTTGCCCCTTAGGCTTCTAAATTATAGGGAATGCCTCGCCATTTGTTGAACCTTAGCATCTGGGTTATCACACAGGGAAATATTTCCGGCTCCCTCTTCTCAGCTAATCTATCAATATTATGCTGTCATTCTCAGAACCAGTGACAAACGGCGTGAAGCAAGGTTGTGTTCTTGCCCCTACACTCTTTAGCATGGTCTTTTCTGCCATGCTGACTGATGCCTTCCGTGACTGCCAGGATGGAATACACATCAGGTACAGGACTGACAGCAGGCTGTTCAACCTCAGGTGCCTGCAAGCTGTTACAAAGGTGAAGGAGACCATCATCAGAGATTTCTTGTTTGCTGATGACTGCGCCCTCAACGCCAGCACAGAGCAGAAGATGCAGTATGAAATGGACTGCTTCTCACAGGCCTGTGACAACTTTGGTCTCTCCATTAGCACCAAAAAGTCTGAAGTTATGTACCAGCCCGCACCTGGAAAGCCCTACCAGGAACCACACATCACAGTGAAGGGGCAGAATCTACAGGCAGTCGACAGCTTTACCTATCTGGGTAGTACACTCTCGCGAGTGGTGAACATTGACGCTGAGGTCAACAACAGGATTGCCAAGGCCAGCGCTGCCTTTGGGCGACTCTGTGGGAATGTTTGGGAGCGGAGAGGACTCAGCCTTTCCACCAAGCTGAAGGTCTACCGTGCAGTGGTACTCACCACTCTTCTCTATGTCAGTGAGACCTGGACTGTCTCCAGTAGACATGCCAAACAGCTCAACCACTTTCACTTGAGCTGCCTACGCAGACTCCTTCACATCAGGTGGCAAGACAAAATTCCCGACACAGAAATCTTGGAACGGGCCGCAATCCCCAGCGTCCACACCCTCCTACGGAAAGCCCAAGCCAGATGGACAGGCCATGTCATCAGAATGCCCGAGAGTCGACTGCCAAAACAGCATCTGTATGGAGAACTGTGTCAGGGCAAGCGCTCAGTAGGAGGACAGAAGAAACGGTTTAAGGACTGCCTCAAAGTGTCCCTCAAAGTCTCTTGCTCTGGACCGTCCAACCTGGCGTAGCAAGCTCACCACAGGAGCCCGTGCAGCAAAGAACAGACGCACTGCAGAGGCCCAGAGAAAACGCATTGCGGGCAAGGCCCGGGCTATCTCCACTTCCACTGCAGCACCCATCCACTTGTGTTCTACGTGTGGGCGTGCCTTCTGGGCCCGGATTGGCCTCACCAGTCACTTCTGGACCCACAGTCACCAATCCTCCAACTGAAAGTGAAGTCATGGTCATCCTCGAACCCGAAGGATGAACAACAACATGCTGTCATTCTCAGAACTTTTTATATTGCTCACCTTGGTCTGGCCAGAACCTCTGCTCCCTTGCATTCTCGTCTTTCAATAGACCTTATTGTTTACTCTCCATTCCTGTCCATTTCATTTTATTGATCTAGCAGGGAAGTTCCAATGACTCCTAAATCTCATACATCTTCCTTGATTTCATTCTTTTTATCATCTGGAAAACATTCAATTCTGTCCTGTCTCATTGCAAGTCCTTCCATTTTCATTAATAATGGAACTCATTAACCACAGTCCTGCCCATTCACTTCTAACATTTGTTAACATTTTGTAATGTGTGCTTCCATCTCAATTGCTTACAACGCTGCCGATCTTTGTGTTGGAGTTAAAACTGGATATATGACTTGCTATTCTATTATCTAAGCTATTTATAAACACAACAAAAAATTACAGCACCACAGCAGATCCATGCAGGATGCCACAAGCCACATCCTGTGACTTGTAGTTACTGTCTATTTTCCCTGCTCTGCGTTTCCTCCCACTAACCAATTTCCCAATCAGACAAGCTATGTTGCATGGCAGCAGGGTTTAACAAACACATCCTGTTTGCAATCAAAGATTAAAAACAACTTTTATCACGTAAACTTCTGTGAATGTTAATCAGGGCGTGTTGGAAAGAATAATGGGCGACATTGCCGGAAGGGAAAACGGCCAAGAGAGAAAGTTGGGTGGGGTGGATTCACATGAGTAGAATAATGTGTTCCCTCCCAAGATAAAGCAATGGGAACAGCATTATACACACAAACTGAGGAAGTTTGATGCTTGTCTCTCATTCTTTTAATTTCATTGGGAGTTCACTAAATTAAAAACAATTATGCAGTGCCAATTTCTTTGAGATGAAAGATTAATTTTTCTCTGCAGTTTAATTCTATTGCATTTTGCATTCAGCTCAAGAAAGCTCACACTTGAAGAGGCCGTCTCCAATTGCAGGGGAAGCATTAGCTACTCCCGAGTTGGCCATTGTCATCTCAATATCCTGGCATCTTAATTAGCCGGGTGTGTCAGACATGTTTTCCTGGAAGGCCCGTCATCCAGACTCCATAGAACTTAATGAGGCCAACAGTGGTGTTCTGCATTTGTGGGATCTTGAGTCAAGCGCCCATGGATTTAGAAGCTTTATTTCCTTAAGCACACACTGAATAGGCTATGTGACACGTTCATTGAAGAGAGTGAAATGAATCTAAATGGAATGTTCCAATGGGAATTTACTGGTCTATAGCTTTGAACTTACACTCATTTGGTGCCTGCTAGGGTGATATAGCAATTCATTTAATATAATGTCTTCAATGTAATTAAATATTGTCTTCCGGGCATGAATGCAATCAAATAACTGACACAGGCATTGCCCTTGAAACCTTGAATGTGACTTTATTTATTTTGATTTGTCAATGATAATGCTTGGAACCAGGGAAAGAATAATTTACCAGCACTCCAGTGTCCAGGTGCAGCTCTTGACTGAATGTGGCGAGGAATTGGAGAAGCAGCTGGATGACCTCAGGGCCATCCGGGAAAACGAAAGTTTCCTGGACAGGACCTAGAGTGAGGTTGTCACGCCAAGGTTTTAGGAAGAGCGAAGGTGGGTGACCGTGAGAAAGGGGAGTAAACATGGAGTTTAGGAGGCTCCTGTGGCTGTGCCTAATGATAACAGGTACGCCCTCTTGGGAGCTGTAGGGGCAGAAGACTCTTCCAGTCCGAGCAGCGGACAGGTCGGTGGCTCCAATCCTGACAATGAGACTCGACCGGGAAGACCGATGTCGGGCAGAAACATAGTGATGGGTGAGTCCATTGTCCGAGGTGCAGACAGGAGATTCTGTGGCGACAGGCGAGACTCGAGGATGGTGTGTTGCCTCCCTGGTGCCAGGGTTAAAGATGTCACGGACCGACTTCAGAACATCCTCGAGAGGGAAGGTGAACAGCCAGAAGTAGTTTCCATTTCATATTATGCCATTAATAACTGACATTTAGGGAGTTATTCTTTAAGCTGTTTCTTTAGACCAGCTGGAAGTCACGTCTTGGTCATAATATTTTCTCGAATGCTACTTTTTATGCATTCTTCATTTTGCAATGATTCGATGTAAAATGACAGCAAGGCTTTTGAGTCATACTGTTCCAGAGAAACTAAATAAGCTGAATTTTTTTCCAGATTTTATTTTCCCTCTGAAGTTCTCCTATGTAACAAATGTTGAGAGGACAAAAAAAGGAACAGCTGCCTAACTTCTACTATTGTATTAAGTTTGGCTATAGCTGCATTGACTCAGGGAGCATTGGATCCAACCCACTCATTTGGTCCACCATCTTTTTCTCTAGACGTGGACAACCAGGTAAACCAACTCTCCCTGCCCAACAGGGATTCCACGATGCAGAGACCTTTAATAACTATTTAAATGGATTTGACAAATGAAAACATTTACTAAATAATTAAAAATTGTAACAGCTTGCACAGTAAAATACTGACAGATAATTAAAAACATTGAAGTTAATATTTTTAAACATTGACCTATTGCTGCTAGGTTGACTACTGGAGTCGCGGTGCCTGCTGTAAAGCTACTTTGCATCCAGTTTCTTTCTCCAACATGTCAGTACTTTTACATTGTAATAGAACCACCAGTCATCTCACGATATTTTAGGTGTGGTCAGACCAAGGTTTCATTTGTGGTCAACATAATTTCCCAAAGTTTCAGTTCTAAACCACAGAAACAAACTTGCTCTTGTTAGCCTTGCTAACCTGTGAAGCAGTTTAGATTGGCCTGTTTGTGTTTACACCATTTCCTAGTTCCTCAGCACATCTTGATTCACATTTGCAAAGTGTTGCTGTGCAAAATGATGGGTTCAGTAACATAAAAGGGCAGATCTAAATTTCCACCTTTGCACAAGCAAGCTTGGCAATTTGAAACAGGCTTGTCTCTCCTCAAAACAGCTTAACAACATCCCTATGGTACCATTTGTGAACCTTCCATATCGTAGGAAATTTTGTGTTTATTATACCATGGCAGTGGATAAAGTTCCTTGGAATTAATTAATACTCCTGCTACTTTCATATTATAATGCAAACATATGCATTAAAAAATCTTGTGAAAACATGAGGGAGATATTCACTTCCATACATCCCAATTGTAATCTTGATATTTCACTTTGTAACTAGGATACACAGCAGTCACTTTTCTCAAAGCAATGTTTTACAAAAGGCCCTATAATTATATATAGTTAACCTGTTTCGGTGATAATGATTGAAGAATAAGAATTGGCAGAGCAAGAAAAAGAACTCTCTGGGTATTTTCAATTGGTTGCAGCGTAACAATATTTATCTCATGCCAGAGTGGAGTTTGGGCAACTTATCTGTCAATCAGATGCACTGACAGTGTTGCAGGAAGTGATTTTATGCACATAATTTGTCTCTTCCCCACTTTCCGAATCTTTCTGAAGAAATGAACCAATTTCAGTCAGAAGTTGCTGACGTTTCAGTTGTATGCTCTACCTCCCCTTGAAAGGAAAACAGTTTTCTGAGTAAATTGGCCATTTTAGATATACAACAGCCAATTAGTTGCAATGCCTGTCATATGCATCTCTTTCCTCCATTCCACTGAATTTCATAATCATGGAGGTCATTGAGCATGAAAACAGGTCCTTCAGCACACTGGATCAATCATCTACCTTCATCAATCTTACACATTGCAATTTCTTCTCCTAATATTCCCATCAACTCCCCCCAGTTTTTAACCACTCAACTACATGCTTGAAGCAATTTACAGTGAGAAATTACCCTGCCAGTTTGCAGATCACTGTGATGTGGGAGCAAACCAAATCACCCAGAGGAAGCCAAAATGGTGTAAACTCTACACCAACTGTATTCAACCTGCATCACTGGAGATGTGGCTTTACCAGCTGTGTCACCATGCCATCTCAAATGTTGTCATTCGTTTCAAATAATAGCCCAAAGCATCTTTATTGTTCAACTGAGGGAGTAGCAGGGTCTTGCTTTTAACATTCCTTCCATGTTGTAGCACCATGGTAGCAGATTGCTCTTCTCCATTAAGGGTTTTTGGAGAGACTTTTATAAATGATGTCTTCGCCTTCCACAACTGCCTTTGCCTACTCTCTAACAAACAGTCCAACAACTAGTTTTCCATGTAAATATTGACTTCTAGTTTACCAGTGATACTTCAAATGCTTGACTGCTCCCTGACTCCAGCTGACAGCTGATTATGGTGTGTTTCTCCACTCGCGTTGACTTAATGGCATGGAAGGCATTGTCTAGCATTCAGTTCAAAGACGAGCATTGTATTTATACTAAGATGCGGTATTCCACATCACCAACACTTAACCCTTAAGTAGTAGCAATTACATGGCAAGTTAAAAATTAATAAATACTTGCTGAATTTATCAAGGGAATGTAAAGGCGAAATTGTGCTGTGGCATCTGTTTCCAATGCCATTAAAAAAACAATTCCCTCGATATCATTTAAAAGTTTTGAGATCCAACAAACAATTTGAATCCATTTGGTAATCAACACAATGTCATGACCATCTAATTTATAGTTTCCCTTTATTTAATTGTGCAAAACAATGCATTTCATGTGATTGGACATGATTTACCTGTTTTAAAACAAGCTATTTAGAATGCCAGATAACTGTACAGGCTCAACAGATACTCATCTTGTATCTGTCTTCTATGTAATTAAAGTTTTCAACTGATTAAAAGCTGTTTTTTTTGGACATGTGTGACTGATGAACAAATTTAATCACATCTTGATCACAATCTACCTTCCATTGCCTAAGTTCCAAGGAGCAAAATAACATTTTGCTTGCATGATAGTCCCATGGAGATCTCCAGGCACTAAGAATAACACAGAATCTAATTCTTCTTTCATAATTTCCAGAACTGCATACAAAATGAGACTTCCTAAGTACAGATGTTCAGTAGATTCATCAATTGAAGAATTATCATCATTTATCTGAAATCACATTATTGCTGTTGTTTTTGCTGGCTCAGCCATTAATGAGATTTTTAAAAAAAATCTTTGATCTACAATCAAAACCCCATTGAGGTAAAAAAAAAACAAGTTTCATTCATAGAATTTTTTGTCTCATCATAACTGATCCTTCCAGAGTTACTTGTTTGAGTGATGTGCCAAAAGATAAAACTGATGACAAATTACCTCAATAATATGGAAAGTGTGATAAGCAGATTTTGGTTAACATGTTGACCCTGCCAGCCAGCCTCTGTTGCAAGTTACTTCAGTAATAGCTTTACTAATAGCATTGACTTTGGAAGTGCATAGCTTAGTGCATAGCTTAGCAAACAGATACACACAATGATTTCATTCCATTTAATGAGAATTCTGGTATAAAGTAGCAATTTTCATCTGCTGCAGAATAGCAAATGGTCAATAGCTTTTGCACATATGTTCTCAAAAAGAGTGAAAATTGATATGGATCTGAGGAGAAACAAAGGGAAATTGCAGGGCAACCAGGATTATTCTATTTGATTGATGTTATTATTCACCTAGACTGAAATCAAAACCCGAGGCATTGGTTTCAGCAAACAATAGTCCACTGATCAACCCAGTAAATACAGGTTGCAAATATAAGCATTAGTATACATTTTTTTCTGCATTATCATCTTCAAAGTAATTTTTTACAAAATAACTTTAACAAACCAATATTCAGTTTGTGTTTGCCTATGTGTATTTATGTTTTTTATGCATTGAAAGATAATTTCTACCATAGTTTATTCCTGCAAACCTGATTCCTTAAAGTAACTGCTGGTGCTGACATTATAATGTGGCAATTCAAGCAAAAGGAGAAGGAAATAACATTTTTTAGATGCCTCTTTTCTTCATATCACACTAAGCACATTCCATGCAAGCCCCATTCGAAACATGCCTTATTGACTGAAATCAGTTAGAAATACCACCAGGACATACTATCCATACTTCAGTTAATAATAAAAAATGCTAAATAAAAGATAGCCCATTGGAAAACCAACCCATAAATCTATAATTAATATTTCATTTTAAAATTAATACCTTGGAAACAAGCAATATTATTGCCAGTAATACACACCTCGTTATTTTGAAATAATTGGAGACTGCTAATAATTATTTTGACTTTCTATATGGTTTACTGCAAGAACATTCAATTGGTGGTAGATGAAGCTTTTTAAAAACAAATCAAAGTAAATCAAATGGATATTTTCTTAATGGCACTTTTTGTCATTTGTGGTATCCACCTGTCTGAACTCTTTGCAAATGCAAAGGACCCAACAGGCTATTATTTCTGCACCAGAAAAGTTAAATTAAAGTAGGAAAGTGCTCCCCCATGTACACTTGCCCTAACTCATTCCCTAAGAGGAGGTAACAAAAGCTGGCCACAGAGGAACCCTGCATTGTCTGCCCAATCCCTTTATTTTTCCTGGCGGTCACCTAACTACCCATAGCCATTATCTTTGGCATATGGGGTAAAGGTTTTAGAGGGGACCCGAGGGGGAAACTTTCACCCAGTGAGTGATGAGTACCTGGAATGTACAGCCACAGAGACTCACTGTTGGCATTTAGGATGAGTAGTTTAATTTCATAGGCGTAGATAGTTAGATAGTTAGATAGTAGATAGTTAGAGTTTGGGACAAAGACTCATCATTTATTTATTTGCCTCTGTACTCCAAAATTTGAGATTTGTAATTTTTTAAAAATCACGTTGTTAAAGTGCACTTTGTTAGATTTTAATAAAGGCCCTTTTTATACATTTTGGTTTCACCATGTAGAAATGATAGCAGTGTTTATACATAGTCCCCCCCCCCCCCCCCCATTTCAGGGCACCATAATGTTTGGGACACAGCAATGTCATATAAATGAAAGTAGTCATGTTTAGTATTTTGTTGCATATCCTTTGCATGCAATGACTGCTTGAAGTCTGTGATTCATGGACATCACCAGTTGCTGGGTGTCTTCTCTGGTGATGCTCTGCCAGGCCTGTATTGCAACCATCTTTAGCTTATCCTTGTTTTGGGGGCTAGTCCCCTTCAGTTTTCTCTTCAGCATATAAAAGGCATGCTCAATTGGGTTCAGATCGGGTGATTGACTTGGCCACTCAATAATTGACAATTTTTTAGCTTTGAAAAACTCCTTTATTGCTTTAGCAGTATGTTTGGGATCATTGGCTTGCTGGAGAATGAACTGCCGGCCAATGAGGCATTTGTTTGAACTTGAGCAGATAGGATGTGTCTATACACTTCAGAATTCATTATGCTACTACCATCAGTAGTTGTATCATCAATGAAGATAAGTGAGCCAGTACCTTCAGCAGCCATGCATGCCCAGGCCATAACACCCCCACCAGCGTGTTTCACAGATGAGGTGGTATGCTTTGAATCTTGGGCAGTTCCTTCTCTCCTTCATACTTTGGGCAGTTGGGCAGTTCCTTCTTGCCATCATTCTGATATAAGTTAATCTTTGTCTCATCTGTCCACAAGACCTTTTTCCAGAACTGTGGTTGCTCTTTTAAGTACTTCTTGGCAAACTGTAACCTGGCCATCCTGTTTTTGCGGCTAACCAGTGGTTTGCATCTTGCAGTGTAGCCTCTGTATTTCTGTTCATGAAGTCTTCTGCGGACAGTGGTCACTGATAAATCCACACCTGACTCCTGAAGAGTGTTTCCGATCTATCGGACAGGTGTTTGGGGATTTTTCTTTATTATAGAGAGAATTTTTCTGTCATCAGCTGTGGAGGTCTTCCTTGGCCTGCCAGTCCCTTTGCGATTAGTAAGCTCACCAGTGCTCTCTTTTTTCTTAATGATGTTCCAAACAGTTGATTTTGGTAAGCCTAAGGTTTGGCTGATGTCTCTAACAGTTTTATTCTTGTTTCTCAGTCTCATAATGGCTTCTTTGACTTTCATTGGCACAACTTTAGTTCTCATGTTGAAAAACAGCAATAACAATTTCCAAATGTAATGGAGAGACTGGAGGGAAGACTAGGTGTTGAGAGCTCTCTTATACCTGCAAGAAGGAGGCAATTAAACACACCTGAGCAATTACAAACATCTGTGAAGTCATGTGTCCCAAACATTATGGCGCCCTGAAATGGGGGGACGATGTATAAACAATGCTGTAATTTCTACATGGTGAAACCAAAATGTATAAAAATGGCCTTTATTAAAATCTGACAATGAGCACTTTAACCACATGTGTTTTTTTCTATTACAAATCTCAAATTGTGGAGTACAGAGGCAAATAAATAAATGATGGGTCTTTGTCCCAAACATTATGGAGGGCACTGTATAGGCCAAGTGCTGGATTAATCAGTCTGAAGCAGGGTTTTGACCCAAAATGGATAATCTTCATCTAGACTGACCATCTTTGTTAATTGGTGCTTAGTTGATGGTTGAGAAATCCTTAAATTACTGAAGGGTCTGGAATTAAATCATTAAGCAGGATTGATCACTGGGCATTCTGTCTTGCATTAGCACAACCACTTCTGGATAAAATCAAAACGCCTTCATGATCGTAATACCTAAAATACTGTTTAACTGCATTCCATTTTGAAGCAGCAGAAAGAATGTATAAAGGATGGCTATGAGGCAGTTTGTTTTGTAATGTCTGGCATGTTCTTCCACTGATATAAATCTAGAATTTAATACTTGGTAACGTTTCTTTTTGACCGGTAGTTTGAAATTAAGCACAAAACAATTTTACTGGGTTTGAGCACGTCATCCCAAAGTGATCAGAATGAAGCAGAATGAGTTAAAATATTTCACAATTAACTTGGACAAGTTGGTTCCTGCTAATAGCTGAACTTGTACAAAAACATATTCTTGTCAAAATATTGTCCTGAATGTAAAAGATAATATAGTTATTACCAGCTGTTAGATGAAGGTATTCAGTGTCATTGAGTGATACAGTGTGGAAACAGGCCCTTCGGCCATACTTGCCTACACCGGCCAAATGTCCCAGTTACACTAGTCCCACCTGCCAGCATTTGGTTCATATCCCTCCAAACCTGTCCTATCCAGGAACCAGTCTAACTGCTTCTTAAATGTTGGGATAGTCCCTGCCTCAACAACTTCCTCTGGCAACTTGTTCCATACACCCACCACCCTTTGTTTGAGAAAGTTACCCCTCAGATCCCTATTAAATGTTTTCCCCTTCACCTTAAACCAATTTCCTCTGGTCCTCAATTCACCTACTCTGGGCAAGAGACTCTATGCATCTACCCAAACTATTCCTCTCATGATCCTATACACCTCTCGAAGATCACCCCTCGTCCTTCTGCATTCTAAGGAATAGAGTCCCAGCCTACTCAACCTCTGCCTACAGCTCAGACCCTCTAATCCTGGCAACGTTCTTGCAAGTCTTCTCTGTGCCCTTTCCAGCTTGACAACATCTTTGCTACAACACGGTGCCCAGAACTGAACACAATACTCTAAAGTGCTTTGAGAAAACATCTGAAAATTGAATTCTGAGACCAAAGTAACTAAAAATAATTGAACACTGAACCTTGAACAGGATCACACAGGAACAGGCCCTTCAGCCCACAATGTCTACACCAAACATTATGCCAAATTAAACTAATCCCTTCAGCCTGCATGTGATCCATATCTTGCCATACCCTGCATGTAGCCATTCTCTCTAAATGCCTCTCAAACTATTGCATCTGCTTCCACCACTACCTATGGCAGAGTGGTCCATGCACCCATCATCTCTGTGTGGAAAAACTACAACCGCACATCTCTTTTAAACCCACACCTCACCTTAAAGCCACACACTCTTGTTTTTGGTATTTTAACCCTGGGAAATAGACTCTGACTGTCTACCTTATTAATGCCTCTCATAATTTTATATACTTCTATCAAGCAAACACCTTCACTTCGGCGAAGGGCCGAAGTCCGCCTAAACCTCCGCTCAGTCCGCCTAAACCTTCCTGATGACCCGGTTGCTAAACACTTTAACTCCCCTTCCCATTCCCACACTGACCTTTCTGTCCTGGGCCTCCTCCATGATCAGAGTGAGGCCCAGCTCAAAATGGAGGAACAGCATCTCATATTTCGCTTGGGCAGCTTGCACCCCAGCGCTATGAATATTGACTTCTCTAACTTCAAGTAACCCTTGCTTTCCTCCTCTCTCCATCCCTCCCCCTTCCCTGTTCTCTGACCAGTCTTACTGTCCTCCTGATTACATTGTATTTCTGTTTGCTTTGTTGTCACCTTCTCCTAGCTAACAATGGTCTATTCTACATTTCCCTTGAGCTTCAGCTCTTTTGATCTCTTACACTTCCATATCTCTGTAACTCCCTCTCCACTGACGCTCAGTCTGAAGAAGGGTCTCAACTCGAAATGTCATTCATTCCTTCTTTCCAGAGATGCTGCCTGTCCCGCTGAGTTACTCCTCATTTTATGCCTATCTTTGGTGTAAACCAGCATCTGCTGTTCATTCCTACACAAGTTTGTCCATTGTACTAATGTAGAGTAGGATTGTCACTGAATAGTATGTAAAAATAAGAATTTCACTGTGCTTGGGTACACTTGACAATAAAGTACCATTGAACCATTGAATGTTGCCAGAGGTCCTGAAATAATGATCCAGAAACAAGAGTTCGAACCTCATCAAGGCATCTGCACGATTTAAATTTAGATAATCAGTCAGGAATAAAAAAGCTGGTCTGAATAATAATAATCAGTAAACCACTCGATGGTCAAATAAAAATCAATTGGATCAACAATAATTATTAGAGAAGATTTGACATGTTTATTCACTTTAACCAAAATATGAGTCTCGAGCAACAGTATGTAACCTGACAATCCATGCCATTTTATCTAAATTCACTGTGCAGCTTACGGTCAACAGCTGTTCAAGGCAGCTCAACAGCTGTTCAAGGCAGCTCAACACCATCTTCTTAAGAGGAATTAGAGATTGTCACTTAATGCCAGCTCTGGAACTGCTCTTATCCTAAGATATAAATAAAAAATATGTTCAAATAAATATTTGGACAAAAGTACCTTTCAAGTACCTGTCAATTAGCTAAAATTACTATGAATGGTATTTTTTTGAATTGTTGCCATGGTTATGATGCAAGCAACATTTGCAAAGCAGCAGAAAAAGATTTGGGTCATTTACAGCTTAGAAACATATTCAGTCAACGAGGTCATGGTCACATAATCATATAATGCAACTGGTAGATGTTTTCTGAAAATACTAATTGATGTTTCAGTGTTTTTTATTGTTCAAAGATCCCCTCTCCGGATAGGGAGACATTATTTTCCAGGTGTTCTACTCGATGGTTATATGCATTTTGTATATTCTGCGATTTCTGACCTAATTTGCAGAATCAATTTATTTAAATTGTTTTTGTATGATTTGCTCTGATAATGTTGATATCTGATTTAATATTGGTTGACATTAAGTAGTATAAAAGTGCTGTATAAATATTTTTATCGCTGCCTATTTATAAAAAGGTGTAATATAAAATGTGTATAATATCATGTATTTGTTAAAAGACTAAATTAATTACATCATTTGCAGTATTGACTTTGCAAAACATTTCCAAGATGATCCAGCTATGCAACTGCATTGAACTGACATATTGTGGATTGTGCTGATGCTAGCCCATGTCACAGTTCACGGGTGTCCATTGGTGACACCACCCGCATCTTGAGCATAGCCCATCCTGAGGTGCAGCTGGTGGTGAGAGGCAGCTTGGCCACAGCAAGGAGGCTCAGCCCCTGACTGTGCCAATGACTCTTTGACAGATCATGTTCTCACTGGCCACTTCACTGCTTCTAAATGTCACTGACCTGAGGTTTTCCTGCTCCTCAGCTCTGAAATTTACAGGATACTCAGACACAGTGGTGGGTCTTGAAGCAAAGAGAGCGGTCAGGCACAGCCACCGGTGTTCCAGACTTCTCTGCTGCAATGGGCAGGCACGAAGAGCCAGAACACACTTTCCTGCCCTCTGCAGCTCACCAGCAGTCCCATTGGTTATCAGTCAATTGTGGATTATTTCAGGGTAGGGATTTGACTGGGCAATGTGGTAAGAGGGAATAGAAATGATACCTGTGATTTCTGATAGATTCTACAGTCTCACTGGACTATAGAATATAGAACAGTGTAGCATAAGAACAGGCCCTTCACCCCATGATTGCTGTGCCATGATGCCAATTTAAAGTAATCCCATCTCCCTGCGCCTGGTCTATATCCCTTCAATTTCTGCCTGTTCATATTGCTTTGTACCTATTCCCATCACCTCTCCAGGCAGCGCATCCCAAGCACCTGTCACTTACTGGGTAGAAAATATACCTCACTCTAAACTTATGCCCCCCAGTATTTGATATTTACATTCTGGGAAAAAGACTCTGACTGTGTATGCTATCTATATCTCTCATAAGTTTATATACTTCCATTAGATCTCTTTCAGCTTCTGACACTCCAGGGAAAAAAATCCAATTTTGTCCAACCTCTCCTTATAGCTAATAGTCCAATGCAGACCAACAACAATCTGGTTCTGCACCCTCTCCAAACCCTCCAATCCCTACCTGTAATGTGGTTGCCAGAGCTGCCCATGATATGCCAAACATAGCCTAACAAAAAAGATACAACATGACTGCCCAACTTTAATACTCAATGCCCCAAGCGATAAAGGCAAGTATGCTGATTGCTTCACCATCCTATCTGCTTGTGATGCCACTTTCTGACAGCTATTGACATCCATACATCAATGTTCCCAAATATCCTGCCATTTACTGTATACTTTCCTCTTACATTTGAACTCCGCAAGACTATGTAGATATTCAGGGCCTGAGTGCGTCATGTTGTCAAATTTGCAACCGGGAGTAAAGAATGCAGTAAAATGAGGTAGTGCCAGCACAGCAACACAAGAAACTAGGAGCAGGGGAATGCCACCTAGACCTTCAATTCTGCGCTGACATTTAATATGATCATGGGTGATCTACTCCAGGTTTCTCTCTGTGCCAGAGCCCATAGCCCACAATCTATCTCCACAAGTTTCTGGTGTAGAGATTTCCAAAGATTTACCACAGTCTGGGAGAAGACATTTCTTCATATGTGTATTCTAAATGCTGGCTCGTTATCTTGAAACTATGTTCATTCATTCAAGATCCTCCCATTAATTAAAAACCTCAATGCCATTTATGTCACACTCTCTGAGGATCTGATATGTTTCAAAACAATTATCCCTCATTCTTTTAAACTCCAAAGAATATAGACCCAACCCAGTCTGATAAAGGGTCTCGACCTGAAACGTCACCTATTCCTTTTCTCCAGAGATGCTGCCTGACCCGTTGAGTCACTCCAGCTTTTTGTGTCTATCTTCTGTTTAGCATTTCTTGAAAAGACAATCCTCTTGGCAGACCAATACCTACTGCAATCAAATCCAGCAACAAGAGTGGTATAAGCGATATGTGACCGCCATGGAGGGGCCTACTGGATCTCCCAGTTACTATCCATTTTATTTCCTCTTCTCATTCTCGTACCGAACTTTCTGTCCTGGCCTTCCTCTATTTCAGAGTGAGGCCACCGCAAACTGGAGGAACAGCGCCTCATATTCCACTGGGTAGCTTAAAACGCAACAATATAACCATTGAATTCTGCTATTTTAGGTAACTAACCTAAACCCATGCCTTCTCCATTTTCCCCCTCTTTTTTCTTCCACCTCCCCTCTCTTCCCTGTGCCCCTCCTAGACTTGCACCAATTTCTCCCACCCCCTCCTCTTCTATCTACATTCCTTCCTTGGGCTTCACAATTTATAGCTATCCTTATCTCACGCCTTTTGTCTTTTCATCTTTGTTCAACTATCTGCCAATCAAAACTCCCCTCACCTGTATCCACCTATCACTTGCCAGGCATTGGCCTACTCCTCCTTTTTACCAGCTTTCTTTCCTCCCCTACCACATTCAATCTGAAAGAGGCTCTCAACCCGAAATGTCACATATCCATGTTCTTAGGAAATGCTGTCTGACTATCTGAGTTACTCTAGTACATTGTGTCTTTTTTTCCCCTTCAATTGTTTCCTTCAGGGGCTCCTCAAAGCCTACCTCTTTGACTATGCAAATACGTTCTAATGTGTGTTTTTTTCTGTTAATGCTTCTGTGGAATTCACTGCATAAAAGTCTCGATATAAATCAAAGTTGCTATTGAATTGTATAACAACTCCGCAATAAAATACATTAATATTGCTGTCTGGAGAATTTGCTGCTGATTCTTTCTGGTCTCTCATTTGGTTTTGGATGGTTTAGAAGTATTTATTTGAAGCCATAGATATTTTTAGTTTCAATCGTTATTAAACAGAGCACCATCTACAGATGGAAGGGATGGTGACAGGTTCCATCCAGGAACCTCAAAAAGGTGTTGCAGATGAGCATGACATGAGAAGTGATGCTCCTGAACCTCTATAGGTTTATGGTGGAGAGCATCTTGACTGGTTACATCACAGCCTGGTTCAGCAACTCAAACACCCAGGAATGAAGGAGATTACAAAAAGTGGTGGACACTGCCCAGTCCATCATGGGTACTGACCTCTCCACCATTGAAAGGATCTACAGGAGGCACTGCCTGAAAAAGGAAGCCAGCCATCATTAAGGACACATACCACCTTGGCCACACTCTCATTTCACTCCTGCCTTTGACAAGAAGGTATACAAGTCTGAAAACTGTGACCTCCGGGTTCAGCAAGAACAGCTTCTTCACAATAATTATCAGGCTATTGAACACTACAAGCACCACTAAACTTTGAACAACAAATTGTTTTAGTTGCACTAGGGACTGTGGGCGATTGTTTTGTTTTGTACTATATTGTTTAAAAAAAATTATTGCACTTTAATTATTTGTTTATTATATTATCTACTGAGTACTGTGTTTACAAAAAAATGTGCTGCTGCAAATAAGAATTTCATTGTTCCATCTTGGTACATGTGACAATTAAGCACCCTTGATTCTCTTGACCAGTGCTGACTCTTGCCGTAGTCCGATCATTATTAGGCGAGTAGAATCTAGGAAATACACCTGCATCAAGATTGTCATAGTTCTTGCAGATTCATTCCAACTTCTTGGTATTAAAATTGTAACAGGATTAGAGGACACCTTTCAATATCATTAAGAGTGGGTTACATAATTAATTGCATTACACACTCAATTTAGACATTTTTTTTTCAGAAGGCGGGGGGGGGGGGGGGGGGGGGAGAACAAAGGGAGACCTGGGGCGAGGGGGGGGTGGGGTTATTATTTGTAACTTTGTAAGCGCCCTTTATGGGCGACTATTTATCCAGTGCATTCAGAAAGTATTCAGACCCCTTCACTTTTCCCACATTTTGTTACATTACAGGATTATTTTAAAATGAATTAAATTATTATTTTTTAATCATCAATCTACACACAATACCCCAGAATAAAAAAGCAAAAACAGGTGTTTAGAAATTTTTGTAAAGTAATTAAAAAGAAATAACTGAAATATCACATTTACATAAGTATTCAGACCCTTTACTCAGTACTTTGTTGAGGCACCTTTGGCAGCAATTACACCCTCAAGTCTTCTTGGGTATGACACTGCAAGCTTGGCACACCTGTATTTGGGTAATTTCTCCCATTCTTCCCTGCAGATCCTCTCAAGCTCTGTCAGGTTGGATGGGGAGCATCGATGCACAGCTATTTTCAAGTCCCTCCAGAGATGTTCTTTCGGGTTCAAGTCTGGGCTCTGGCTGGGCCACTCAAGGACATTCACAGACTTGTCAAAAAGCCACTCCTGTGTTGCTTTGGCTGGGTGCTTATGGTCATTGTCCTGTTGGAAGGTGAACCTCTGCCCCAGACTGAGGACCAGAACAATCTGGAGCAGGTTTTCCCTCAAGGATCTCTCTGTACTTTGCTCCGTTCATCTTTCCCTTGATCCTGACTAGTCTCCCAGTTCCTGCCACTGATAAACATCTCCACAGCATGATGCTACCACCACCATGTTTCACCGTAGGTATGGTATTGGCCAGGTGATGAGCGGTGACTAGTTTCCTCCAGACTTGACGCTTGGCATTCAGTCCAAAGAGTTCAATGTTGGTTTCATTAGACCACATAATCTTGTTTCTCATGGTCTGAGAGTCCTTTAGGTGCCTTTTGGCAAACTCCATAGTGAGGAGTGGCTTCCGTCTGGCCACTCTACCATAAAGGCCTTATTGGTGGAGTGCTGCAGATGGAGTTGGCCTTCTGGAAGGTTCTCCCATCTCCACAGAGGAACTCCGGAGCTCTGTCAGAGTGACCATCGGGTTCTTGGTCACCTCCCTGACCAAGGTCCTTCTCCCCGATTGCTCAGTTTGGCCGGGCGGCCAGCTCTATGAAGAGTCCTGGTGGTTCCAAAGTTCTTCCATTTAAGAATGACGGAGGCCACTGTTCGGGACCTGCAATGCTGCAGAAATTGTTTTATACCCTTCTCCAGATCTGTGCCTCGACACAATCCTGTCTCGGAGGTCTACGGATGATTCCTTCGTCTTTATGGCTTGGTTTTTGCTCTGACATGCACTGTCAACTGTGGGACCTTATATAGACGGGTGGGTGCCTTTCTAAATCATGTCCAATCAATTTAATTTACCACTGGTAGACTCCAATCAAGTTGTAGAAACTTCTCAAGGATAATCAATGGAAACAGGATGAACCTAAGCTCAATTTTGAGTGTCATAGCAAAGGGTCTGAATACTTATGTAAATGTCATATTTCAGTTATTTCTTTTTAATTACTTTGCAAAAATTTCTAAACACTTGTTTTCACTTCTTCGTTCTGGGGCATTGTGTGTAGATTGATGGTTAAAAAAAAAAATCCATTTTAAAATAAGGCTGTAACGTAACAAAATGTGGAAAAAGTGAAGGGGTCTGAATACTTTCTGAATGCACTGTATATCTTGGGTATGCAGGCAAAGAATTTCACTGTACTTGTCTCAAGTGACAATAAAGTATTCAATTCAATTTAATTCCTTTGCCAACTACCCCACACAACAGTTTTAATTTCAAACATTCTGGATATCATTTTTTTGTTAATCTATCTCTTGCTTCATTACATCTCTCAGGGTTTGTCAGAATTTAGATTATAAGCATGGAGCTCCTGACAACAAAGATTCCAAAAACTCTCCAAAAAACACTGTGATCTGCATATACTGTACTTTCTTCTGTAATTATTGCTGAGACCACTTTTCTTTTAAGAAGTGAATAGACAAAAATATCTTTCCGTTTTGGGAGATGCATCCAGAAGGTTCTGATTGGCACTTGCAAAACCATTAGAAGCCCATAATCATGAAAGTGGGTTAGTTCTGGGAATCGTCCAATAAAGTTGTCTCCTAAATTTCCACAGAAATGAGAATCCAGACAATTATTTAATTAGATAGCTAGTGAGATTTTTCACTCATGATAAATTTAATAATCCCTGCAGAGTACTTGGTTTTGTATTCAGTGGTAAATAAGCAATGACATTTATAATTTTATTTCCCAGTGACATTTGCAGTTACAACCTTTCAAGAGTAAATTTTACACACTGTAATTAGCACTGGTGCAAGTTGTAACGAAAAATTGGCATTGAATTACAAATATGCTGTTATTAGGTATTTGCTTTAATCTTCCACTGTTTATGCAAAGGCACAACTATTAATTAAGCTAAGATCTACAGTGAAAGAGGTTTCATAGTTGCCATCTTTGAAAAGTGGTGAAGAATGATGCATTGTCCTTGAGCTGTCTCTGAGAATTCTGTACACCATCTGCAGCCAATTTACAGCAGTAAAACTCTTTAATCACAAGAGGGGCCACGCTGTGGGGAAAATGGTCACTAAGGCTGTTGTCAAGACAACTTATCCCCAGACTTTGTGTTCAATCCTGCAACTCAGGTATTTAGATAATGAGCTTGGTTGAGTTCCACCAAGTGCTGGAAATTCCTAAAACTTTACATTGCTCTGAGAATGGTCATCCATTATTAAGCTTGATAGGTTGAAACTTATGTTTTCATTGCTTGTGAAATAGAGAGCAGTAAACTTTTCCTTCACGCTCAAAAAACATGGAGAGATGACATTTTACCCATTACATCATCGTCAGTTTTTTAAATTATTACCACTTCCCAGTTTGTCGTACATAATCCAGTGAGCCACAACATATGAACTGCTTATGCAGCTGTATTATTCTGTGATAAGAGCTTCTGCTTCCACCATTCAGCCTGAAGGACCATGCATTCTGGATCTCCAGCCTACTCTCTGGGTTAAAATCTTTTGTACACCCCTCTAATCTTTCTAGAAAGTACTTTAATCCATGGCCTCTGGCGGTTTCCAGTAAGAAAGTTACAGTAAGTCCTTTCTATACACTTGGTTTAAGCCTATTCTAATTTAATATTCTTGATTAAATCTACCCTTGGCAAAAACACTGCACACAATACTCTAAATGTGGCCTCACCAATGTCTCACATAACTGCAACATGACCTGCCAACATCTATACTCAATACTCTGACTGATGAAGGCCAATGTGCCAAAAGCATTCTTGACCATCCTATCTACTTGTGATGTCACTTTCAAGGAACTTTGTACCTGCACTCCTAGATCCCTCTGCTCTACAACACTCTCTCAGGATACTACCATTCACTGCGTGTTGAATGCACTGGTTTCCATCTTCCAAAATTCCATATTCTATTACAGTTCCTCCCGATTGAAAAGTACTTTTAATTACGACAGTAGGGAGAAAGGTAATTACAGATGTTAGAAAAATATTGGAATTGATTATTAAGGATGCAGTGATGTGGCACTTAGAAAAAAAATAATGGAATTGAGCAAAGACAATATGTCCATTGATTGTAACAACAAAGCATGTGTGACAAATCTGTTGGAGGTTTGTGTGAGATTGTAACATGCACAATAAATAAGGAGGAACACATGAAGTTGGCACATTTGGACTTTTAGAGGAGCTTAGATATGGTGTCGGGCAAGACATTATTAAACAAAATTGTAGCATATGGCAATGCAGGTAAAATGACTGAGAGTAGTTGCAAGATAGTGAAATTCTGTAGGCAACCTAAGTTGAGATGGATGATCTGCAGACTCTATTGATAGAGTCAAGGGACATTTTTGAGGTCAAGCAAGGCCATGCATAATGGTTGATACTGCTCCCTGCATTTCTCTTGGAGCTGATGTATGGAGAAGATTATGTCCACTGTATTTGTGAATGGAAGGTATCCACAATGTGAATTGGGGAGCAGCCCTTCAGCCACTGGGAGGAGGCAGATGAGGAAGACAGTGGCAATATCTTTCCCTGTGGGAGACAACAGAGAGACTGGTGTGTCTGTGACTGATTCACTGGAGTATGAAGCTGATAGATATAAGAGTTCTTTGTTCATCCTGGAGCCACATTCCCATCATGGTCTTCCAGCACTTCATTCGTGTCTAATGATGATTCATATATCTCAGCCAGGACTCCTGCAATTAGATGACTACTTTGGCTTCTGAGCAGCCCTATTCTTTCTCTCATCACTCTTTTTCCCTTTGATATAAAATCTCTTTGGATTCTCTTTAATCTTATCTGTCACAGGTGGCTTGTGTCTCCTTTTGGCCCTCGTGATTTCCCTCTTATCTTCTCAATCCCCTATACTCCTCTAGGGATACACTTGATCCCAGCTACCTATACCTAATGCTCATTCTCAGTGTTCCTTACGCCTACCTGTCTGCGGGAACATGCATGTCTTCAAGTTTCACTATAACACTTTTAAACGCATCCCATTTACACCTCTCCACCCTTGAGGATGGTCAGATTACAACATTTCTGACGCCCTCTGGCTTGTCCTTCTCTTCCCAAATGTGAGATGAGACAGTGTATTTGTGAGTGAAGTTCCTCAATACCATGTTTCAGATAGTGTTCCACAGGCCTTGCTATTCACCAGTTGTCATATGAATGATTTCCTATTTGACTCCTGAGTTAACTCCCCCACTTCCTACTAGAGGAATGCGTTAGTTTATTTTCCAACTTGTTTTCTACACGTCCTCCTGAGAGGAGCAGCATCACTATTGTTGCTCTGAGTTCAACAGTGTGGATCTGCCCCACCACTTCCCCCATGTACTGTGGCAAGGAAATAATACCATGACAAATACATTGGCACCCCATGTCACGAGACCTTATAGCTGACTATTGCTCACCAATAATTGCTGGAAATGACATTCCATTAAGTCAGGTTCATTTTTCCATTACTTTCAACAAGAGTTGCAATATTTGACTTCAAGAAAGTTCCTTTATCAGTTGCAAGATGCAAGAATGCTTGAATTGCAAATGATTCAGTTTAAGGTCTTGCAGGGCTTTGTCAAATATAATTAGAATATTGTGATAACAATTACTAAACAGTCATAGTTAGCTGCTCTACAAATCTAATACATGCAGGAAAATTAATGACATGTCCCAGTTCTATTAAGATGTCAAATTTTACATATTTAATGACTGACTCATGTCAGGACAGATGTATTTGCAGTTTCTGTTTTTTTCCATTTAATAACTTCTGTTATGTTTATCTGCAGTTACTTAACACTATTTTATATGCTTGTCAGCAATTTCCAATCCTCTTGCAAAAATCAACAGGCTTGCAAAAATATTTTTATGGCATACAAACAAATCGACAATGGACAATAGGTGCAGGAGTAGGCCATTCGGCCCTTCGAGCCAGCACCGTCATTCACCGTGATCATGGCTGATCATTCACAATCACTGCCCCGTTCCTGCCTTCTCCCCACATCCCTTGGCTCCGCTATCATTAAGAGCTCTATCTAATTCTCTCTTGAAAGCATTCAGGGAATTGGCCTCCACTGCCCTCTGAGGCAGAGAGTTCCACAGCTTCACAACTCTCTGATTGAAAAAGGTTTTCCTCATCTCCGTTCTAAATGGCCTACCCCTTTTTCTTAAACTGTGGCTCCTGGTTCGGGACTCTTCCAACATCAGGAATATGTTTCCTGCCTCTAGCGTGTCCAATCCCTTAATAATCTTATATGTTTCAATAAGATCCCCTCTCATCCTTCTAAATTCCAGAGTATACAAGTCCAGTCGCTCCAGTCTTTCAACATACGACAGTCCCACAATTCCGGGAATTAACCTCGTGAATCTTAGTAAGATTCTACGTAATCTCCCTCAATCGTAAAAATTTCCTTCCTCAAATTTGGAGACCAAAACTGCACACAATACTCCAGGTGTGGTCTCATTAGGGCCCTGTACAACTGTGGAAGGACCTCTTTGCTCCTTTACTCAACTCCTCTTGTTATGAAGGCCAACATTCCATTAGCTTTCTTCACTGCCTGCTGTACTTGCATGCTTACTTTCAGTGACTGATGAACTAGGACACTCAGATCTCATTCTACTTCCTCTTTTCCGAACTTAACACCCTTCAGATAATAATCTGCCTTCCTGGTCTTACCACCAAACTGGATAACCTCACATTTATCCACATTAAACTGCATCTGCCATGCATCTGCCCACTCACACAACCTGCATCCTCATAGCACCCTCCTCACACTTCACCCAGGTTTGTGTCATCTACAAATTTGCTAATGTTACTTTTAATCCCTTCATCTAAGTCATTAATGTATATTGCAAATAGCTGCAGTCCCAGCACCGAGCCTTGCCGTACCCCACTAGTCACTGCCTGCCATTCTGAAAGGAACCCATTTATCCCTACTCTTTGTTTCCTGTCTGCCAACCAATTTTCTATCCATGTCAGTACCCTACCCCCAATACCTTGTCAGCCAAGGTCGCCTCTTACTCCCCTTAGAATCTTTCTTCCTCTTTGGAATGAACTGATCCTGCACCTTCTGTATTACTCCCAGAAATACCTGCCATTGCTGTTCCACCGTCTTCCCTGCTGGGGTCTCTTTCCAGTCAACTCTGGCCAGCTCCTCCCTCATGCCGCATAGTCCCCTTTGTTCAACTGTTGTGCTGACACTTCTGATTTTCACTTCTCTCTCTCAAATTGTAGATTAAAACTTATCATATTATGATCACTACCTCCTAATGGCTCTTTTACCTTGTTCCCTTATCAAATCCAGTTCATTTCACAACACTAAATCCAGAATTGCCTTCTTCCTGGTAGGTTCCAGTACAAGCTGCTCTAAGAATCCATCTCAGAGGCACTCCACAAACTCCCTTACTTGGACACCAGTACCAACCTGATTTTCCCAGTCTACCTGCATGTTGAAATCTCCCATAACCACCGTAGCATTACCTTTGCGACATGCCAATTTTAACTCTTGATTCAACCTGCACCCTATGTCCAAGCTACTGTTTGGGGGCCTGTAGATAATTCCCATTAGGGTCTTTTTACCCTTACAATTCCTCAGTTCTGTCCATACTGACTCTACATCTCCTAATTCTATGTTACCCCTTGCAAGGGACAAAATATAATTCCTTACCAACAGAGCGACCCCACCCCCTCTGCCCACCTGTCTGTCTTTTCGATAGGTCGTATACCCCTGAATATTCAGCTCCCAGCCCTGGTCCTCTTGCAGTCATGTTTCTGTAATTGCCACATCATACTTGCCAATATCTAACTGAGCTTCAAGCTCATCCACTTTATTTGTTATACTTCGCGCATTCAAATACAACACTTTAACTTTGGTATTCACCTCCTCTCTCACACCGGTCAGCATAATCAAATATTATAATGAAATAATAATTGAATAATCAAATATTTTTGTTATTGGATAATCTCATGGGGAGGAACAGAGAACATTGTACAGCACAGGAACGGGCCCTTCAGCCCACAATGTACAGAATAGAATGCCAAGATAAAACAATGGCATTCTGTCTGCACATGATCCATTAACCTTCCATTCCTAGCATATCCAATTGCCTATCTGAAAGTGTCTTACTCACCATTTTCGCAATTAGAGGAATGTAGCATGGGAAATGGAAATATATTGAAGACTGGGACTATTCTGTAAGGCTCTTGCTAAGATGCCTTCGGGCTAACAGAAAACTATGGACTACATCACAAACCACCATGGACTTGTTTTCAAATGTCTTGTTTTTGTACAGTCATTTTCTTTTCACTGTCTTGTAGAATTTATGTGTGATTTTTTTTTTTTCTCTATTAACTGATTCTACGTGTCTGTGTTGCTGTAAAAGCAAGATTTTTTTTGTATCTGTACCTCACTCCTACTTACGAACATGGCAATAAACTCGACTTGACTTGATATAGTAGGAAATGGTGCATGTCAGAATGAATCATGGCAGTGAGTGCCTCTTCCAATTGCCTGATGGGAAGGCCATCAAGAGGAAATGGACAGAAATGGTTCAAAACGCTGAAAAAAAAAAATTCCCAAAAGATTCAACCATAAAACAGGCACAAATGGTTATATTCTAACCTAATTTCTAGGCTTCGATTTCTTCTGCCACTTCTGATTCAATAACATACTCTGAATAAAAACTAGTTGTACTTCTAATTATATTCTCCATCACAGTCAAGTTTATCAGTTCCCCGTGTCGAAGGTTTTTGAGTATTATGTTGAAAAGATGAAAATCTTACAGGAAATGACAAAATGCAGTTAAATGTTTGCAGTAACCTTTTATCTAACTCCTTCAGTTCAAAACTATGATTCACAGTCCAGTGATTTGATTGATGACTTTCATAAAGATGGTTGCAGTGTGGTTAAGTTATTGTTAAGTTGTTTAATCCATTTTCACAACACTATTTGCGGCGATTAGTGCAAGAGGATAAGGGAACAGCCATGTCTCTATTTTCCTCAACACAGGGCCGCATTAAGCTTGTGCGGGGTTCGTAGCCTTGTTATAAAGGGGCCTTAAATATAGGACAAGGTGACATCACCGTCCATGCCCCATGTGACCTCACCCAGCCAGCGGTTACTTGCCCTCGCTCCACCAGAGGCGGCCGCCCGGGCCGGGACGCGGTTTGCTACGCAACCTATGTTAGGGGCTCCCAGAAATCGCAGCAAAATGCAGCAACAATCAGCGAGGTCCCAAAATCCAGGGTTCAAGTGCACAGGCTTGGGCCAACTCAGTGCAAAATTCAACAGAAATACCGCGGGGATTTCTGCAGAGTATGGGCAGGAAACAGATCACGCCCCTGCATTGGGCAGCGACTGCCGTGTGAGCGAGTGTGGCCATCGCCCGCTCCATACATACAATGGCACTGGAGACACAAAGGGCAGCTCTCTCAGTGTCAAGCCACCGAGCCACCTCAATGGGAACATGGTGTGCAGCCGACGCCATCAACACCGAGAGAGCTGCCCTTCAGCGCCACCACACACGTGGAGCAGGCGCTGGCCGCACTCGCTCACACTGCAATCGCCACCCAATGCAATGGCGTGATGTATTTCCTTCCCATACTCTGCAGAGATCCCCACTTGTACTTTAGAAACCACCTTCCGACCTTCACACAAGGAGTCACAATGCTCCACCATCTGACTTAAAGCGATTTGGGAATGACGACCGGTCGCCAATTCGAAACATTAACTCTGTTTCCCTTTCTGACCCGCTGAGCTTTTCCCTGCGACATTTCTGCCAAACTCCACACCGAGTCAGCCCAAACCCGTACATCCAAACCCGGGATTTCAAACCCTCGCTGACCACCACCACACCTTGTTCAAGTCAAGTCAAGTCAAGTCAAGTTTATTTGTCACATACACATACACGATGTGCAGTGAAATGAAAGTGGCAATGCCTGCGGATTGTGCAAAAGAAAATTACAATTACAGCATATAAATTAAAATTAATACAGAAAAGAAAATTTAGTCCCTGGAGTTAGAATAGTTAACAGTCCTGATGGCCTGTGGGAAGAAACTCCGTCTCATCCTCTCTGTTTTCACAGCATGACAGCGGAGGCGTTTGCCTGACCGTAGCATCTGGAACAGTCCGTTACTGGGTTGGCAGGGGTCCCCCATAATCTTGTTTGCTCTTGATCTGCACCTCCTGATGTATAGGTCCTGCAGGGGGGCGAGTGTAGTTCCCATGGTGCGTTCTGCCGAACGCACTACTCTCTGCAGGGCCTTCCTGTCCTGGGCAGAGCTGTTCCCAAACCAGACTGTAATGTTGCCGGACAGGATGCTCTCTACAGCCCCAGAGTAGAAGCAATGAAGGATCCTCAGAGACACTCTGAATTTCCTCAGCTGTCTAAGGTGGTAAAGGCGCTGCCTTGCCTTACCCACCCGTGCGGCAATGTGTGTTGTCCATGTCAGGTCCTCTTTGATGTGGACTCCCAGGTATTTAAAGCTGCTCACCCTATCCACAGTAGACCCATTTACCTCCAGTGGCATGTACGTCCTTGGATGTTGAGCCCTTCTAAAGTCCACAATCAGTTCCTTAGTTTTTTTGACATTCAAGAGGAGGCTATTGTCCCGACACCAGAGTGCCAGATCAGCCACCTCCTACCGGTAGGCCTTCTCATCGTTGTCGGAGATCCGGCCCACCACCACAGTGTCATCAGCAAACGTGATGGTGGAGTTTGAGCTGAACCTGGCCACACAGTCATGTGTGTACAGGGAGTACAGTAGGGGGCTAAGGACGCAACCCTGGGGGGATCCTGTGTTCAGGGTGAGGGGGCTAGATGTATGTTCCCCCATCCAGACCACTTGGGGCCTGGCGGTGAGAAAGTCCAGGACCCAGGCACACAGAGGAGTGTTAAGCCCCAGTTCCAGCAGCATCTCAGCAAGTCTGGTGGGGACTATGGTATTGAAAGCTGAACTAAAGTCAATGAACAGCATCCTCACACAGCTCCCCTTCTGGCTGTCCAGATGAGAGAGAGGGGTGTGCAGAACCTGGGAGACTGCATCATCCGTGGAGCTGTTCGGACGGTATGCGAACTGTAGTGGGTCCATGTTGCGAGGGAGGAGGGCACAGATGTGGTTCTTGATTAGTCTCTCGAAGCATTTCATGACAACTGAGGTGAGGACCACCGGTCGGTAGTCATTCAAACAGCGACCTCTGGGAGCCCTCAACGGAGGCTGTGCAGCAACCCGCCTCCCGGCCTGGGCGGCCGCCACTGGCGGAGCTGGGTGGTGGCACGCCGGCTGCCCATTGGTCAGCACAGCCCTGCCAATACATTCAAAACACGGCGGTTGGGGAGCGGCATGCGCAACACAGCGTCCCTGCCGATTTCAAGCATTTAGACGGGGCCCGAAGCAAATGCTACTTTTGCCACGATGTTAATCCGGCCCCGCCTCAACAGTATTGTAATTTGTGATTCATGATTAATGTCAGATTCTGATTCAAATTCAGATTCTACACCAAGCTGCAGTGAAATTCTTTGTTCACAAGAAGCTCACAGGGTAAATGGTATACATGGAGTAATAATCAATACTGTAAATGCAGTTATGAGTGCAAAATAGCAGGATGGTGCAAGATTGCCATGCAATCTGATGTAGTGCACGGAAAAGCATTAAAGTACAAAAACTTGGGTTTATCATGCTTCCTTTCTTTTTGTACAACCCTTTTTGCCATTGGGAATTAGATTGCTTAGTTTTGCCCAGATTGTTCTGAAGAAGGGAACACCACATTCACGCGAGGGCGGCATTGTGGCGCAGCTGTAGAGTTGCTGCCTTACAGCGCCAGAGACCCGGGTTTGATCCTAACTATGGGTGCTGTCTGTATGGAGTTTGTACGTTCTCCCCATGACCTGCGTGGGTTTTCTCCGATATCTTCGGTTTCCTCCCACACTCCAAAGACATACAGGTTTGTAGGTTAATTGGTTTGGTGTATGTGTAAATTGTCCCTAGTGTGTGTAGGATAGTATTAGTGTGTGGGGATCGGTGATCGGTTCGGACTCGGTGGGCCAAAGGGCCTGCTTCCACGTTGTATCTAAACTAAACTAAACTTATTTTCTCTGTTCCTCAATCCCTAACCCTGGCTTCCCTGGATTTAGAAAACCAATCTCTCCATTGCATATTAAATAGACTATAAGAGTTTCAGACAGAGGAGCAGAATTAAGACATTCAGCCCATTGAGTGTGCTCTGTCATTTGATCATGGCTGATCTATTTTTCTCTCTTAGCCCTTCTCCTTGTAACCTTTGAATGATGTTATCAGGTGACATGGGTGGCTAGAATATCAGATGCTATTTGGCCCATCGACCCCTTGCAGTCTCTCAGAGCCTTCCCATCAATCCCCTCCAATCTTCTGTCTTTCACCACTGCTCATCAACTGTGCTCTGAGACTCCTACCATCCACCCACACCAGAGGTCATTTTCACCAGCTGTTAAACTACAAGCGTGTCCTGGCAATGTGAAGGAAATCAGGGCACCCAGGGGGAAACCCACAGGCTTACAGGGAGATCACGTGAACTCATGCAAAACAGCATTGAAGGTCAAGAATGAAATTGTTCAGACAGCTGCAAACCAGCAGCAAGGCTATACTTTACGATTTAACACAATTAAGAAAATAAGTACTTAAAAAAAATTAAAAACTGTTAAATCTTTTACAAAATTAAAGCAGAATCACCTAAAAGCAGTGGAAATAATTAGAAACACCAACAAAACATAATTTAAAAAAATGTAATCTACATTCTGTGCCTTCCTTTCCCGCAGGTAGATAATTCTTATTGAAAACAATGGGTCCACAGATGCTCCAATTGGTCCAAACAAAGGTGAGATTCAAGAAATCCCAGCGTACTCCAATCAACTAGCAATATAACTTTTGTATTTGCAGTGTAGTTTCTGAAACTTTTTGGTATTTACATTGAGAAGCATGGCAGCTCCCTGCAAAAAAAAAGCTAACAAAACTCAACAAAATCTCAGGCAGTCTGTGATAATCACAATTAAGTCCAGATGCTGAATACCTTTCCACCAGCTGGCAGGTACCATCTAGGTTTTTCACATCCAAATAATTGTCTGTTAAGTACTTAAAACTACACCATCTGTGTGTATTCAAATATGCATCCCCTTAATTTAGTAGCTAGCTTTCATTATCTTTGCACCATATGCATAGCATTAGCACAGAGATCCATACTTCATTCATTGCTATTATATTTACAGTGCAATTTCTAAATTTGTTGATGACCCAATAGTTTTGTAGGAGGGCTGGTGAGAAGGAGGGCAACAGATCACACGAGATGTTAATAAACTTGCAGAATGGGCAAACACAGAACCAAGGTGAGGTAGTACATTTTACTACTACTTGGCAGGTATGAGTCCTGGTGTGCCGAGGAAGAAGGAGATCTTGTAAGCACAAAGAGGCCAGTCAAAGTTCCATCGTGGGTTAGCAAGGCCGTAACAAGACCAAGCCAATCAGGGGTTATTTCTTGAGATATAGAACTAAAATATTGGGAAATTATGCTAACCGCATCTGAAAACATGGTTCGACCACACTTAAAATATAATGAGAGGTCTGATGGTTGTATTACAATGTAAAAGTACTGAAGCAAGTGCAGAGAAGATATAAAGCATGTTGCGAATAAAACAAGGATATACAGCAACAATCTGGTGGAGGAACTCAGCAGGTTGTGTACCATGTGCAGGGGGGGTATGGGGATATGGGGGAGGCAGATTTAGAGCAAGGAAATTTTGACATTTAAGTCAAAACCTTGCAAAACCCAGTCGAAATCCTGATGCAGGGTTTTGATCAAAAAAGTGAACAATTTCATTCCCCCAGTCATACAGCTGGACCTACTGAGCACTTCCAGCAAATTGGCTTTTGCTCCAGATTCCAGAATCTGCAGACTCTTGTGTGGATATATATGCCTGAAACGGATGAGATGAGAAGACAGGTATCCTCATAGAAGTGTTTAAAATGATGCAAGTTTTGATAGATTGTCTGCAGAAAAAATATTTCTACCTGTGAGAAAGAAGATAACTAGAAGCCATCTGTACATGATGATCACCAGTTCTCAATAGGACTTCATTAGCTTGTGGTGAGATGATTCAGATGGATATGCGATTTTGGTTGCAAATACATTTGCCACATAGGTTCGCCTGCCTCACTCTCTCTTTTGCTTTCATTGCAGCTTGATGCGTAAATTTATCTTATCAAGTGGTGAGAATGTGCAGCTTACAACCAAAGGGTGAAGTTGAGGTGATTAGTTTAAGGTGAAGTTGGAAGAACATATGATGGAGACCATTAAGCCCTGAGCGTATATATTGACCAACCACCCACTGTACTCTAGAATAGAGAATTCCAAAGATTCACAACCATATCAATTACATGCATGCTTGGGTATTCTACGTCCTCTTAGAAAATATTTTCACGCAGAGTAGGGTGGGTATACAGGTCAACCTGCCAGAGGAAATAGTTGAGGCAGGTACAATAACAACATTTAAAAGACATTTGGACAGGGATATGGATAGGAAAGCTTTAGTGGGTTACATGAGGAAATGAGACTGGCTTAGACGGGACATCTGGGTTGCCATGGACAAATTGGGCCAAATAGTCTGTTTCTGTGCTGTCTGACTCGGTGGCTCTATTTGAACACTCAAATCATTGGACCATTTTTTGCCAACCTGGTGGCCTCATGCCCATACATTCTTGGACTGGATGCTGAAAGCCAGTCTCACAGAATGGTGGCAAAGCATCTGGCTTGACAGGGTGGAGATCCACAGACTCAGAAATGACCATGATCTACTTTGACATCTTTTCGTTGACAACAACGCAGCTGAATGCAGAACTCCAGCAGAGGAAATAAAAACTGTAAAAACTGTAAACTGAAATAAAAGCCAATAAAAAAATATATATTTTAAATATACCTGTCATGATTTGATTGAGAGGATTTAATGTCAGTTTTCCAAGTTTGATGATGATACGAAACTGTGGAGACACAAGAGACCGCAAATACCCCACACATGCCCTGGTGTGCATTGAAGGGGCTGAAGTAGAGATGGTTGAAAGCTTCAAGTTTCTCGGAGTGAAAATCACCAGCAACTTGTCCTGGACTAGCCATATCGAAGGAAAGACCAAGAAATGCCTCTACTTCCTTAGAAGTGCTTAGGAAGTTTAGCATGTCCCCAACAACTCTCACCAACTTCTAGATACGCCGTAGAAAGCATTTTATCAGGATGCGTCACAGCATGGTTTGGGAATAGCTCCATCCAAGAACGCAAAATAGTTCATTGTTGACTGTGGAGAATGTGCAGGATGACAATGAAACTAATAGGACAATTAGGATGGGGGAGGGACAGAGAGAGAGGGAATGCAAGGGTTATTTGAAGTTAGAGAAATTAATATTCATGCCGCTGGGTTGTGAGCTGCCCAAGGATGGACGGATGGAGTGGGTGAGGGAGAGGAAAGAAACTGGGTGTTTGGAGGATAGAAGGTAAGGTTTTGTAATTTGTTTGGAAGAGAACATTTGAACATTGGATGTTGTTTAATGTCTGAATGCTTCAGAGAATGAGTTGACCATGACCCCAGCTGCAAGCATAAAGTTCAATGTTCAAGCATTCAGTGTCCTTCCTTGGTAAACCAGTATTTGCAGTTCCTTGTTTCTTCAATGTTTTGTGATTGACGTTGGTCCCTGTGCATCTTGGAATTGTTGCGTGGTGAATGTTTTGTCCATTGTGTCACAAGATGGATTGAATCCACATTGCTCAGGCTCCTGGGAGTAGGCGGTTGAGAAGGCTTTCAGTGGTGACTTTCCCTGTGGCAGATGGAGAGAGCCCTTTATTATCAGGGTGGCATGGTAGAGTCCCTGCTATACAGCGCTTGCAGCACCGCAGACCCGGGTTTGATCCTGACTAAGGGTGTTGGCTGTATGGAGTTTGTACGTTCTTCCTGTGACCGCATAGGTTTTCTCCGAGATCTTTGGTTTCCTCCCACACTCCAAAGACGTACAGGTATGTAGGTAAATTGGCTTGGTAATTGTAAAAAATGTCCCTAGTGTGTGTAAGATAGTGTTAATGTGTGGGGATCATTGGTTGGCGTGTACACGGTGGGCTGAAGGGCCTGTTTCCACGCTGTATCTCAAAACGAAACTAAATTAAACCAGTGACGGATCTCTTTCTTTCTTGAAGATGGTTATTGTATCTCTGTAGTTTCCTGGCATATTCTTCTCTTTTGGGAAGTGTTCTCTCCAGTGGTTGCTCCTGCCTCTATGTACCAGTAATCTTTGCATCATTCTGACCTCTAAAGTGCATTGGGCCCTGAGGTCAGTGAAGTTTTGGATCTGCTGCGTTCTTTCCACTAACCTTGTGTCAAGGGTATTTTGGTGGAACTCAGCCTTCAGGTGCCAGTAGAGCTATTTACTGTATTTTCCCTTGAAGAGTGTGGAGTTTTCTAAACAAGAGTGTCTAGTGTTTGCAGCTAATTAATTGTTGCATTCTCATTAAACGGTCCTGGTGTTTTCTGCTAGTAAAGCCAAGAGTCTCTTGATAGGTTTTAATTATGGCAGAATGAAAGACACACCAAATGTTTCAGACACTCTGCAGCCTTTATGTTTTAACAGAATACTCGATGTAGTTACGAACATACATAGCTACTAATTTGATTACTGATATAATATGTAGTTGCTAACATATTGTTATTAATTTATAATATAACTATTAACAAGTAATTTAGCCATTAATGTAGAATCAGATATTTGATGAAAATCCTCACTATAAAACCCATTGAAAGCCTAACCATGTTTTGAGTCGTGTAATGAGTTATTATAACTCCCAAAGAACACATCTGCCCTAGACCCTGCTGAAAATACAGGGATGCTGGGAACTTAATGCTGTCGTTTGAATAATTTATTGGGATGGTTTGCATGCATCGAAAAGGGATAGTGGACTAAAATTAATATATCAGCTGAATAAGACAGTCCCCTGGTACTAATGTTGAAGTATCAGCTCACAGCCAGTGAGTGGGAAATGAATCCACAACTGCCAGGTTCAAAGACAGGCAGGCTGCAACTCATAGCATTCATTTCCTTTGTCTACCTGTCATGCATTGAATCAGTCAGATCCCCGAGAAGACCAATGTAAGTGTACAATGATCTCACTGATTGCTCAGCCTCAAAAAAAGGTTCTTGAAATACTGAGTAGATGAATCAGTCTCTGTAATGATAGTTAAAACATCTAAGCCTTGAAGATATGAAATGCCAAGCACTGTGTCTCAAGAGTATGCACTTGACCAGTTCCACATTTTCATCATTTACTATTTGTACTTCAGTTCTCTTATATCTTGATGTTTTTCCTTTTCATCCAATGATTTGCATTTTGTTTACTTTTTGAATCTTATTGAGCAGGTTCTCCCCACAGCCCAACCTCAGCTTGATCAGACTGGATTTTTGATCTCTAAAATTGACAGCTATCTGGTAAGGTGCTCTCCCAGACAGTGCCTTTCCTTTATTCCTTTCAATCCGCAACATGATCAAAGAGAACAAGGCAATGATAAGAGAGTTTCCAAGAGACCATATGGTTGTCAGGTAGATTGATGAGGTCAGTGGTCCAGTAGTGACTTAGTCCAGACCAAAGGCATCGGTGGATGAATTTGGGCAATGATCAACAATGTGAGCTGAAATACAGCAGATGCACTGGGCTTCGTACAATGGGCATGGTAGGAATGAGGTCTTCAGCTAATGTTGAAACTGATCTCAACCCTCTGCTCAACATCTCCTACAGTGCTCATGTTCCATATTCTTTCATAGTCTTTTTGTGCAATAGAACTTCATGTATAGGCATTGTGTAGCTTTTCACTACGCCATGCAGCGGCCTCCATGAATGTGTAGACCCAGGTGTATTCCCATCAAAAATTGAGCAATTGTACCGAAAGTAGCCAACCTTATGGAGAAACCAAGTTGCTGTAAAAAAAATAATTGCAAAAATGTTGTGCTGTGTAACAGAACCTTGAGACCAGTATCAGGAACAATTAAACAGCAAAGGATTGAAGCTCTGCCGACTTATGCCAATCTGGTCAAGTATCCTCACTACCTCTTGTCCCGTGTTGTTTATAGAAAGGTTTTAATAGGCTATTAAGTCTTACCTTAGTAAGTGTGTTACCTTAACTGAGATATTTGATTTGATAGTTTCAGGTAAAAGGCAGAGAATGCAATTTTTGGGCAGCTTTATGGGAGCCACTTAATATATCATGCTTCTCACTAATGTAAATGTCGAATCCTTCAAGCCTAAGTTATTGGAACTTTCTCAGAGACTTGCTCAATTGAAGTCAATACAATTCCAGTTTAATTATCTTGCATGCATGCATGCCCATCAGTTTATATCTAATTTCTTAATCACAGTTCAATTATTTTAAAATGTAGCCTTTCTATTCTATCTCCTTTTGTTCTTATCGTGCTTTTTTTTAATATGGACAAAAACATAGTTATTTTGAAGCAAAGATTGCTCTTGCATCTGAATGTCAAAGATTAAATTTCTCAGAAATTACTTGCAATGATTTTTGTTTTGCACTCATCTTTACAAGGCACACAACACCATTTCATATTGATAATGAATCCCCCTCTGGAATGCTGTTGTAATAAATCATGACTATTTTGGGAATTAAAGATGGCCAAACTGTGCAGAAGATAAATTCTATAAAGTGAATCATTTAATTGGCTTGATGTCAATTTCAGTAAAACAGAGTCCACTATCACATGATATCAGTTTCTGGACTGCTGATTGAATTTTTCGCTGTGTTGAAATGTTCAAACACTTAAATATAATAGTATGCTCTACATGATGCTATTCAAGGCCTTGGGACTGGCTGACTTGGATTAAAATCTTATTTCATTTATTCATCTTTATCAGAAAAAGAACATTTCTGTCCACCATGTCAGGTGTATGTGACACCAGCAATCTAGTTTACTTTATTTGCTCCCTGATTTGGCCTAGAGAGCCATTCATTTTAAAGGACAATTTGGGGTGGGTATTAAAATCTGTCACACGTAATAATGACTGCATCATAAGAATGAATAAATATGTTAAAAGAACCTTGGCTCTCTGTTGATCAACGCACATTGATGGTGCTTTTCAAAATCTGTTGTGCTTTCAGCATTTGCTCCCCAGGAAATAAATCCTTCTCTGAGGCCTATGTAAATAGGGGGAATCTGCATTCAATACAGGCTATGCAGAGGGAATACCATGCTGGGTTACATATCAAAATGGAGTGTCAATGATATTTTCTCATGCTTACAGGGAATTATTTAGCCTTGATGAAACCGGATGAAACTGAGATTGTATCTTGAGGCCTTCTTAAATTGCCATGCCATAGAAATAAGAGACAGAGGAATAATAGTGGTGGAGGGGGAAATTAAGAGATAGCTCAACAGGCAAAACCCGATAAAAAGGAATAAGGAGTAAATTCATAAAGCAGGCTTAGAAAGGTTAGACAAATAAAATGCAACAAAAGATATTTAAAAAGTAAATCTTTAGAAAAGAGAAAGGTAACGGGCAGGAAATATGTTTCTCAAATGGTTAAAGGTAAGGTTAGAAGGGGAAAGTTTAATGGAGATGAGTGGGGCAAGTTTTTTTATACAGGGAGTAATGGGGGCCTGGAACACATTGCCAAGGGTGGTGGTGGAGGCAGATACATTAGAGGTGTATAAAAGGCTTTTAGAGAGGCACATGGAAGTGCAGGGAATAATGGGATATGGATCATGGGAATAATGGGAAATGGCAGATGAGATCAGTTTAACCTGGCATCATATTCAGCACAAACAGTATTGGCTGAAGGGCCAATTCTTCCGCTGTACTGTTCTATGTTCTACGATTAATACAATTTTTTTTAGGCGTGATCCCAAACCTCTTGAATAAACAGATATTTTAGTTGCATTGACTGCTCTATGTGTTATTTTTGAGAGTGATAGTTATGTGCCGATATCACAGTGCAAAATATCAAGCCAAGGGTGCATAATTGTCACATTCACCGGGGATGGAACAATGAAATTTGTACTTGCTGCAGCTTTAGAGGCAGATTCGCGCAACAACACAACAAATACATAGACGATAAACAACAATACAATAAACTAGCAGTTATTCAAGGTAACCAGATAATAATAATGCAATCTGAAATACACAGTGCAACATTATGCAAAGTGCATAGCAGCTCAGTGCTGAGGTTGAATTGCAGTTAGGAATATGCAGTTATGTTTATGGTTGATGGGAAGATGCTTTTCTTCAACTTGGAGGTAACGGATCTCAGGCTCCTCTACCTTCCTCCTGATGATGGCAGCAAGACGAGATGACCATGGTTGTATGGCCAATATCTGTGATGATATTAGCTGATTTCTTGAGGTAGTGATTCTTACAGATCCCTTCAATGGTGAGGAGGTCCATAACCCGTGATAGATCAGGCAATGTTTGCCATTTGCTGCTACCTCCCTCATTCTTAGGCATTTAAGTTTCCAAACCAAGTATGGTCTCTACCTTACACTGGAGAAGTTAGCGACATACTGAATCTACTCTACCTTTGGAGGAAGTAGATGTGTTACAATAGACAATAGACAATAGGTGCAGGAGTAGGCCATTCGGCCCTTCGAGCCAGCACCGCCATTCAATGTGATTATGGCTGATCATTCTCAATCAGTACCCCATTCCTGCCTTCTCCCCATACCCCCTGACTCCGCTATCCTTAAGAGTGCT
This sequence comes from Rhinoraja longicauda, assembly GCF_053455715.1. NCBI lineage: Eukaryota > Metazoa > Chordata > Chondrichthyes > Rajiformes > Arhynchobatidae > Rhinoraja > Rhinoraja longicauda. The sequence goes on from NC_135956.1 coordinate 53,702,189, forward strand.
ATCTAACTCTCTCTTGAATGCATTCAGAGAATTGGCCTCTACTGCCTTCTGAGGCAGAGAATTCCACAGATTCACAACTCTCTGACTGAAAAAGTTTTTCCTCATCTCCGTTCTAAATGGCCTACCCCTTATTCTTAAACTGTGGCCCCTTGTTGTTTCAAAGTAGCAGTAGGTTTCATTAAAACAGTAATTGCATGCAATAATTCCAGTGGGATCTTTGCAGATTTATACATGTGAGGCTTGGGGAACTCAAACGAAATGTGTGGAATTTAATCAAGGGCTCATCACAGATTGTCTCTGGAAATTTCTATAGAACACTGAGAAGTAGTTGGTCACACGGTACAATCCTTAGAGGGATCTCAACCTTGAAGTAAATATTATTGTTTGCAACTCATTTTCCCATATGCTGCAAAGTAGATGATAAAAACAACTTAGGTTATTTAACTTAGTTGTCTTAGTGTACAATGCTTAACAATCAAGTGCTCTGGAAATGTAGAAACAAGGATCGGCAGATGCTGGTTTATAAAAAAGGCACAAAGTGCTGGAGAACTCAGTGGGTCAGGCAGCATCTCTGCAGAACATGGATAAGTAATGTTTTGGGTCAGGACTCTTCTTCAGATTGATTATAGTGGGGGGGGGGGGGGGGGGGGGGGGAGTGAGAAAGCTGGAAGTGTGGAGAGATAGGATGTAGCCAGGCAAGTAAAAAGTGGATACAGGTGAGGAGGGTTTTGATAGGCAAATGGTTGGACAAAGATCAGACATGAAAAGCCAGTGAGACAAAGGGATTGAGGGGTTGAGAATTGTGAAGCTGGGGGAAGGAATGTAGGTTGAAGGGGAGTGGGAGGAGAGAAATAGGTGTGAGTCTATCTGGGGCACAGGGAGGGAGGGGATGGAGGAAAAAAGGGGCGGGGGTTTAGTAATTACCAAACATTGGAGAATTTAATGTTCATACCGTTAGGTTGTAGGTTCCCTAAGCAGAATATTAGGAGCCGTTCCTTGAGTTTGCATGTGACCTCACTGTCACTGGAGGAGGCTTAGGACAAAAAAGTCAGTATGGAAATGGGAAGGGGAGTTAAAATGGTTAACAGCCAAAAGAACCAGTATGCCTTGGCGATCGGAACACAAGTGTTCAGCAAAATGGCAGTCGAGACTAGGCTTGTCTCATCGATGTACAGGAGGCCATATCGGGAAAACTGGATGCAATGGATGAGGTTAGAGGATGTGCACTTAAACCTCTCCCTCAGGAAACTTGGGTTGTAAATATATTTTAGCTGATTACAGGTTAATCAGCTAGTATTAGACATCAGCTAATGATCCTGAATTCATTAACATCCTGCATGCAGTTGACAAAACTTCTTCTATAAAACAAGATTAAATTAACCAAATCTATTCAGACAATCATTAATGGACACAAAATGCTGGAGTAACTCAGTGGGACAGGCAGCATCTCTGGAGAGAAGGAATGGGTGAAGTTTTAGCTCGAGACCCTTCGTCAGATTGGTTATGGATAAGAGAAACGAGAGATATAGGCGAAGATGTAGAGAGATAAAGAACAATGAATGAAAGATATGAAAAAAAGTAACAATGATAAAGGAAACAGGCCACTAGGTTAGCTGTTTGTAGGGTGAAAATGAGAAGCTAGTGTGACTTGAGTGAGGGAGGGATGGAGAGAGAGGGAATGCCGGGGCTACTTGAAGTGAGAGAAATCAATATTAACACCACTGGGCTGTAAGCTGCCCAAACAAAATATGAGATGCTGTTCCTCCAATTAGCATTTAGCCTCACTCTGACAAAGGAGAAGACCTAGGACTGAAAGTTCTGTGTGGGAATGGGAAGGAGAATTAAAGTGTTTAGCAACTGGGAGATCAGGTAGGTTCAGGCGGACTGAGAAAAGGTGTTCAGTGAAACGATCCCCCAGTCTAAGTTTGGACTCGCCGATGTATAAGAGTCCACATCTTGAACAACGGATACAGTAGATGAGGTTGGAGGAGGTGCAAGTGAACCTCTGCCTAACCTGAAATGACTGTTAGGGTCCCTGGACAGAGTTGAGAGAAGAGCTATAGGGACAGGTGTTGCATCTTCTGCGGTTACAGGTGAAGATACCTGGGGAGGGGGTGGTTTGAGTGGGAAGGGATGAGTTAACCAAGGAGTTGCGTTGGGAATGGTCTCTGCGGAAGGTGGAAAGGGGTGAAGATGAGAAAATGTGGCTCGTGGTGGGATCCCGTTGGAGGTAGAAGAAATTTCGGAAGATTATGTGAAGTATGTGACAGATGATGGGGTGAAAGGTAAGGACTGGGGGACACTGTCTCTGTTGCAACTAGTGGGAGGGGGAGCAAGGGCAGAGCTGTGGGGTACCGAGGAGACCAAAGTAAGGGCCTCGTCTATGCTGGGAGAGGGGAACCCCCATTCCCTAAAGAATGAGGACATCTCGGATGTTCTAGTTTGGAACATCTCATCTTGGGTGTAGATGAGGTGTAGACGGAGGAATTGGGAGTAGGAGATAGAATCTTTGCAGGAAGTGGGGTGGGAAGAAGTGTAGTCGAGATAGTTGTGGGAGTCAGTGGGTTTGTAATAGACGTCAGTCGATAGTCTATTTCCTGTGATGGAGACTATGAGATCAAGAAAGGGAAGGGAGGTGTCGGAGATGGTTTCAGTAAATTTGAGTGCAGGATAGAAATCGGTGATGAAGTTGATGAAGTCCATGTGTTCTGCGCGGGTGCAGGAGGTAGCATCGATACAGTTGTCAATGTCACAGAGATAGAGTTCGGCAATAGGGCCAGTGTAGGCCTGGACAGGGATTGTTCAACGTTCCCTACAAAGAGACAGGCACAGCTGGGGCCCATGCGGGTGCCCATAGCTACGCCTTGGACTTGGAGGAAGTGGGAGGAGTCGAAGGAGAAGTTATTAAGGGTGAAGACCAGCTCCGCTAGGCAGAGTAGAGTGTTAGTAGAGGGAAATTGGATGGTTCTGCAGCCGAGGAAGAAACAGAGGCGTTTAATGCCTTTATGGTGGGGGATGGAGGTGTAAAGTGACTGAACGTCCATAGTAAAGATGAGGGAGTGGGGGCTTGGAATTGATCATGTATTATGCAACTTCCCCTTTCACCCGTAACAATATAAATAAAAGCTTTATTATGCAGCCTATGAATGTCGTTGAACAATTTTGTTACATAATGAATCCTATCATGCTTTTTTGTTGCTTTTATTGCTATTTAAAGGGACAAATGACAATCTGAAACTTGTTTGGGCAACTTAAGAACTGAGTGCAGGTAACTGTGGGTGGGAGAGAAGGTAATTCTCTTGAATGCATTCTGTAGCTTGGAACATTGATACATTAAAATGTCCCTTGTCTTCAAAATGTGCACGGAGCTTTCAATTAGCCTTTAAAGGTATTCAGAGATGTAGCTGTCCTGGAGGTGCAAATACACAGTGGATGCACTAGGGATTCAGAAGTTGGGGCAACTTACCTAGTTGTTTCCTTCTTCCAATACTTTCCATTTGACTGAATTCTGTGAACACTTTGGTATCAATTTTCTGCTTTTGCCTGAATTTAGGCCTTTCTATTAATTAGGATGTGTATGGAACAAACTCCCAGATGACGTGGTTGAGGCAAGTACAATAACAATATTTAAAGACATTTGGATGGGTGCATAGATAGGAACAGTTTCGAGGGATATGGTCAAACACAGGCAAATTAAATGAGCTCAGATGAGCACGATTGGCATGGACTATTTGGGCTGATGGCCTGTTTCTGTGCTGTATGACTCCATGACTCCCAATGAACGCTAGCTAACAATGTACAGGGCAGACCAAGTTATATAGGAAGCATTTCCTCAAAGCTAACTGTGAAGCTTTGACCTTGAACAGAGAATGGTTCTACTGAAAAATGTTAACATCTGTCCAGTTGCATTTTAGGCTATGACTTGAAATTAAGTTTATATTCTTGTCAGCTGGGACATAGAATGAATTTAACCCTGGGTGTAGAGGTACTAAACTTTCTGTGCGCTGTGATGCAGAGCAAAAGCATCAACACACCCATTGAAGGTTCCCAGCTCCCTGAAGCTCTAAAAGAGAGGGCTTGGTCTATTCGGCATTCAGTGGGCCCTGCCCTGGGCAGAACACAGCACACCACTCAGACTCAGTAGTGTTCACACTACCTGCAGAGATGTAGAAAGAGATGCAGAAGAATCTGGCAGCATAAAACAATGCAACGCCACCATGCATCAGGCCGACATTCAAACGCTGCTTTGCATGTGGCGCTGCTTGTTAATCTGTTCCACATTTCCCACTTACCCAATGCCAATTATCTCCCATGCAAGCTGGCAGAGTTTGCATTGCATAGTAATGTATAAGCATCTCTCGGCAGGTCATCCTGTGGAAGTGCAATACATGAATGTAAAATATTCCCCATCTGTCTCTGACTTTTTAGGTCCACAATGGATGTAAATTTATTTAAATTGCGGACCAGTGAACTTTCTAGCATTTTGAATGGATGCAAAAGAAATTGCTGATGTAATGATGCTTGGAAATTGTAGTGCTTCTATTTTTGGTATGCAAATAGTTGCGTTTAGTGATATCATTCAATTATGTTTCCCATGGAATATAATTTCAATAACATCATCTATTTTTGGTATGCAAAAATTAGGTTGCATTTCACATTACCGCCCAGTTGTGTCCCAACATAAAAAATATTGCGACATAAGCCAAAATATGGTTTGAAAATCCATTAGGGTGTTTTATTTCCAAAGACGAGCGCTAAAATAGGATCTGGACAATTTCTGATGGGACCTCACTTGATTATGTGCATTGCTGATAATTGCTGCACAGTTAGAGGGTGTCATTCCTTAAAGCCATAGGCCCTATCTCAACCACACAGCAAGAGTCACACCACAAACTGACTTTAGATAGTTCCTCTGTCCCTCTCTCCCCCTCCCCCTTCCCGGTTCTCCCTCTATCTTCCTGTCTCCACCTATATCCTTCCTTTGTCCCGCCCCCCTGACATCAGTCTGAAGAAGGGTCTCGACCCGAAACGTCACCCATTCCTTCTCTCCTGAGATGCTGCCTGACCTGCTGAGTTACTCCAGCATTTTGTGAATAAATACCTTCGATCTGTACCAGCATCTACAGTTATTTTCTTACACCATAGTCAGAGATTCATACAGTGTGGAAACAGGCCCTTCAGCCCAAATTGCCCACACTGGCCAACATGTCCCAGCTCCACCAATCCTACCTGCCTGCATTTTGTCCATATTCCTCCAAACCTATCCTATCCATGTACCTGTTTCTTAATCGTTGGGATAGTTCCAGCCTTAACTATCTCCTCTGGCAGCTTGTTCCATACACCCACCACTCTTTGTGTGAAATGGAAGAGATAAAAGACAGTGGGGAGAGTGAAACAGCTCCCATGTTGGCACAAAAGAACATGATAGTCCAAAAGTCATAGATCATAGAGTCACACAGCATGGGTCACATTGCCCACGTTGACCAAGATGCCCCATCTATCCTTGTCCCACCTACCTGCGTTTGGCCCATATCGTTCTAAGCCTCTCCTATTCATGTATCCGAATATCTTTTAAATGTTGTTATAGTCCCTGCGTCAACTACCTTCGCTGGCAGCTCGTTCCATGTGCCTTGACCCTCCATGTGAAAACGTTGCCCCTCAGGTTCCTATTAAATCTTTCTCTTCTCCCCTTAAACTTATGTACTCTGGTTCATGATGCTCCTACTCTGAGTAAAATACATTGTCCATTCACCCTATCTATTCCCCTCTTGATTTTATACACCTCCATTAGATCATCCCTCATTCTTCTGCGCTCTAAGTAATAATTTCATTGTTTTGTTTTGGGACATACGATAATAAAACAGTTGACTTTTGACTTTTTGCTTTGCCCTCTCCTTACTGTATTGCTGAGGAAACCTTCCTGAACACATTTGACAAATTCCACCCCATCTAAGCCCTTGACACTATGGCAATCCCACTATATTAGGAAAATTCATATTCCCTATTATGACTCGTAAAAATGTCTGCCGGTGGAAACTCTTGCAGCTTGAATGAGCCATGCATGTTTTCCATTCACCTAAGGAAATTGATTTGTGATCCTTGGTAAGCTGGACATCAAGCCTTTCTTGTTTGTGCAAAAGTCTGAGTTGTTAAGAGGAGACTTCATTTGCAATTAATGCAGTCAGTGTCTGCCTGCGTTCATAGGAAGCCAAAATTGTGGACAAATCCCAGTGGCCGAGAAATCAAAGTTGATGAAATAATGTATTTGTAATTGCAGGGTGATTGCTGATGATGAGGAGACAGGGTTGGCTGCAGAGGAGATAGGGAAGTCTCTAAGGGTGAGACAATTTCAAAGAAATTGGGAGACATGATAGAGTTCTGCTGTTTTCTTGGAATGATCTTGTAGTAAGGAAGTTGACCTCGATGAAGAGATCAGTGCTGCAGGATGTCACTGATCTCAGTGAAGATAACTTTAAAATAGTCTGTGAAAACATTGTTAATCGGAGAGACGCAGGTATGATGTGGTATCTCTGCAGTCTCTCTGGAAGTAGGGTCTTCACTGATAGGCATGCTCACGGCTCTGAGTTCCCAGCTCAATCTGAGTAGCCATCTATGGCCACAGCCACTACCTCCATTCAAGTCATGGAATCATAGAGCATGGAATTCAGGTTCCTCAGCCCCTTGAGTCCACACTGACTATCAAATACACATTTACATAATTCTTAAACTAATCCCACTTTTTCCTCTCCACATTCTCATCAACTTCTCCCAGATTCTAGCACTCGTCTACAAATTAGGGGCTAACCAACCTATCAACCCACAAGTCTTTGGGATGTGGAAGAAAATTGGAGCATTGGTAGAAACGCACACTGTCACAGGGAGAATGCACATACTGCACACAGACAGCACTCGAGATGCTGGAGCTGGGAGAAGGCTCCATAATCTGCACCACTGTGCATAGACGGACTGCAGAGGTATCATATTCTACCTGAACCACCCTGAGGATCAATATATCAAGGGTGTTTAATTGTCATATGTACAGCGACAGAACAATGGAATTCTCAATTGCTGTAGCTTTACAGGCCCTTAACGCAACAACGAGACAAATCAATATAAAATAATCAATAATACAATCTAGTTTACACCTTCACTGGAATAACTAGCAAATCCGCCCACCAGGATACTGGTGCTGCTCCAGTTCATATAACATATAACATATAACATATAACATATAACAACACTTTATTGTCACTCGGCACAACACCGAGCGAAATTTCAGCAGTCACACAAAACACAGCAAAAAAGAAAAGAACACAGGACACCCGACCCCAACACAAACATCCATCACAGTGACTCCAAACGCCCCCTCACTGTGATGGAGGCAACAAAACTTCCCCTCTCTTCCCCCCGCACCCACGGACAGGCAGCTCGACCCCTACCGAGGCAAACGACACGCACAGCCCCCGCAAGGGGATGGAAGGCCCCCCGGCCGAGCCGCCCCGGGCACCGAAACGTCCCGCAGCCACACCGGGCGATGTTAAGTCCAACGGCCGAGCCACACCGGGCACTGATACGTCCCGCGGCCGCACCGGGCGATGTTAAGTCCAGCGGCCAAGCCACACCGGGCACTGAAACGTCCCGCAGCCGAGCCGCACCGGGCACTGAAACGTCCCGCAGCCACACCGGGCACTGAAACGTCCCGCAGCCACACCGGGCACTGAAACGTCCCGCAGCCACACCGGGCACTGAAACGTCCCGCAGCCACACCGGGCGATGTTAAGTCCAGCGGCCAAGCCACACTGGGCACTGAAACGTCCCGCACCCGAGCCGCACCGGGCACTGAAACGTCCCGCAGCCACACCGGGCGATGTTAAGTCCAGCGGCCGAGCCGCACCGGGCACTGAAATGTCCCGCGGCCGAGCCGCGCCTGCGATGTTAAGGCCCACAGCCGAGCCGCGCCCCGGGGAAGAGACCCAATAAAAGAAAGGTTTCCCCCCGCCCCCCCCCACCCCACAACCCCCCACCCCCACCACACATACACAGCCAAAAACAGAAACAAAAACCATCCCAACACCGACACAAACAAAAAAAAAAGAAAAAAAGACAACAGACTGCCAGAGAGCCGCAGCCGTTAGGCGCAGCCAACCCGTCTTTCTTGTACAGGTCATTTCTGGCCTAAAAGAGACTCCAATGGTTCAAAAATCTGAATCCCTGTGCCCTGCACCAACTCCTCAGCCTGCATTCATCTGTCCTATCTTCCTATTCATACCCTCGCTAGTATGTGATACTGGGAGTAGTCTGGAGATTACTACCCTTGAGGTCCTGCTTTTTTAACATTTTGCATAACTCCTATATTCACTCTGCAAGACCTCATCCCTTTTCCAACCTATGTCATTTGTGCCAATGTGCATGACTTCTGGCTGCTCCCCCATCTCCCTCCTCCTTGAGAATGTTCTGTAGCCGCTCTGAAACATGCATGACTGTGGCACAATAAACCATTCTGAGGTTGCAGGTTCAGCCACAGAATCTCCTGTCTCCTATCACTGTAGCCCTGTCTGTCTTCACCCTACCCTGCTGTGCTTCAGAACCAAACCTGATGCCACATACATAACTGCTGCTGATGCTCTCCTCTGAACCATCATTTCCCACAACAGTATCCAAAAGGGGATACTTGTTTCTGAGTGAGATGGTCAGAGTGGATCCCTGCACTTTGTGCATACTTTCCTTCTTGAAGGTCACCCAGCTACTTTCTGGGTCTACGTTAGATGAGACCCCTTCACTCTAACTCCCATCTATGAAGAGTCTTTTTTAGATAGATTTAGTTTTTACAAAGTTCTTTTGAGACGCATTTACAAGCAAGCAGGGGACAGGTATTGACAGTTATCAGGGAGCTATACCCAGCGACAATCTCAACAATTTCAGGCACCTCCCATTGCTGTACCAGGTGTCATTGCAAAGCCACCAGGTAAACATTTTGCTTGCCACTCTACACACCTCTTATCGCTAAACCCCCTGGACAATGTTTCATATCTGATGCCATCTCTACCAACCATCACCTGATCCTTCGTGCCTCAATTATGTCTGATTTGGAGAGGAATGGTGGTGATCCTCTGTGCCTGTTGCTCTTGTCCTTCATGGTTCTACTCTTAATTTGAGGAAGGACGTTCTTGCTATTGAGGTAGTGCAGTGTACGTTCACAATGTTAATCCCTGGTATGGAGGGACTGTCATATGAGAAAAGATTGGAAAGACTGGGCTTGTATTCACTGGAGTTTAGAAGGATGAGGGAGGATCTTATAGAGACGTATAAAATTATAAAATGACTGGACAAGCTAGATGTAAGAAAACTGTTCCCAATGTTAGGGGAGTCCAGAACCAGGGGCCACAGTCTAAGAATAAAGGGGAGGCCATTGAAAACTGAGGTGAGAAGAAACATTTTCACCAGAAAACCTGGATGTCAGAATAGGGTTAGTCTGAACTAGAAGCAGGATGGCAGGTGTGTGGGAGTTTGTGTGCTTGTGATAGATCTTAGTCACCGACCTATCCCCCGAGATTGAGATTAAAATGGAGGCAGAGAAGGAGACAGAGAAGTCAAGAAAGGGAAAAGTCCCTGATGCAAGAGGAGGTTGGTATCAAAGGTAATGATATTTAAAATTTCTCTATGAATGGGGAATTTAAGGAGAGACCCAGTATTGGACTGACGCCAAGACGGTTCCTCAAATCGTGCAAAAGGATAGTCATAGCATAGGCACCTTTGGGTTTCCATGGACACCCCTTTCATGAGGAAGGAATGAATGGAGTTAAAGCAGAAGTTGTTTATTGTAAGACAATGTGCTTTTTCAAGTTGTTCTTGTTGTCTTATATCCCTTTTCACCAGATGCACCCAAACATCTGTCTTTCCCTGTCAAGAAAAACAATTGACCCCAAGATCGACCTATTTGGATGTGTCAACCATTTCATACAAGGAGCTGAAATACAGGAATAATGGAACTCCCTGACTTTGACTTTGCAAAATGCCGCACTCAGAGGATACATTTTCCTTACCACAAAAAAGGAAAAAGTATCACACGGACTTAAACTAACTTTAAGACTTTTTACTATGTTGCATCTCTGTTTTTTGGATTCTTAAGCCTTAAAGTGGATGATCTCTGGATTTAGTTAATCAGGGAAAGAACATCAGCTTCGAGCTCTACAAATTCCAAATGCCAGAAGATGTAGGGTTGCTCTTAATCCCTGAATGCTCAACGGTATCCCAGAATCTCCTAGCCTCTAATTCCGAAATCTGGCTTTGGCTGGGCTTTACGAGTGGGCAAATGTATAGGTGAAGCCTTATCAAGGAGAGATAAATGCCAGTTGGCACAGAATAACAGAATCTGAAGAAGGGTCTCGACCCAAAACGTCATCCATTCCTTCTCTCCAGAGATGCTGCTTGCGCCACTGAGTTACTCTAGCATTTTGTGTCTATCTGGCACAGAATAACGTTGGTTTCCAGCAATGGGTTGGATGGAGTCTATTTGAACAGTATGCATTTATGTGGTTCGTCTTTCAGCTGCATAATAGTCCTTATCGTATCATTTGTCTCTTGCCTTCCCTTCACTTTGCTACATCTGTGGTCCAGCTAATTAGCAAACCATTGCAGAAACAAGTCGGTTGAAAACCTCAGCTAAACTTCCCTTCTCTCCACACATTTCAACCCACCTGCAAAATTGGATATGGGCCTATGATTATCAGTTCTCCTGGAGTCCAGGTGCTGCCAAAGTGTTTCCAGCAGTTCTTTGTTTTAATTCAGATTATAAAGTACTGACTCCTTTTCATCCCATGAATAATGGTAGGGAATCAGAATCCAACTCTAGGGGATTGGGGATGGCAGCTATATCAGGGGAGCGCCTCCCAGGGCTGGTGGGGAACCATACACGGAGAATTACCTGATCTCCCAGTACCTGATCTATCCCTATTAGTGAATCAAAATATTTTATTTCAGGCTCACTTGGAGCAAAGGCGAAATATCCCATCCATCCTCAATACAATAATAACTTTGAGCTTGTGCGGCATGGTGGCACAGCGGTAGAATTGTTCCCTGACAGCGCTTGCAGCATCAGAGACCCGGGTTCGAGCCCAACTACAGGTACTGTCTGTACGAAGTTCGTACGCTCTCCCTTACACCTGGGTGGATTTTCTCCAGGATCTTCGGTTTCCTCCCACATTCCAAAGACGTACAGGTTTGTAGGTAAATTGGCTTGGTAAATGTTAAAAAAAATGTCCATAGTGTGCGCAAGGTAGAGTTAATGTGTGGGGCGGACCCGATGGGCCAAAGGGCCTGTTTCCGTGCTATATCTCTAAATTAAACTAAACTAAACTTGTACGTCATGTGCCCATGTCACCATGATTACATGTTTGCTGGAACAATCCAATAAAACCTTCGGGTGAATAAATTGGTTCATGAGCATTAAGCTAAAGGTTTGTTTAGGGTTTGTTTAGATATGAGGAAGCACAATTTAAAATCCCATTATTTCTATGTTGAATTTTTAGCTAACATTAACCTTGATAAAGACATAATGAAATCCGGAGCAGAGTATTTTTTTAAAAACAATCTAAGTGGTAACAATTAATAATCCTGATATTCAGTTGTGACTGAACTGGTTTTAAGGAGCTTATGCAGTTTACTAAAATGTTCTCAATAACCTTTTTCTCATTGAAATTTGTTCTGACAATTCTAACTCCCACCGAACCACAGCTTTCGCATCAGCTCCTGTCATACATAAATCTTTCACACAGAGGCTAATATGTTCATATTATTGAGCTGCCAGAGGAAGTGCTATATATCATAACATAATTTTAAAGATATTTGGACAAATACAGGTCCACCACCAATAATCCGGCACCGTTGGTTCCAGAGTCTCCCTGGGTTATCCCTTTTGCCGAACCAACAGAGTTCACAGTCCAACGGTACAGGAAATGGTCCTCCTGCGCAACCCGAGGAGTCAAGATATCGGCCCACAAAGTTGGTCTCAGAAGTCGGCTATGGGAACAGATTAGCTGGCTCTGGTGGGACTAGAGTTCCGATGCCTCGGCCGCAAGGATTAAATTCGACCCGCTGATCTGCTGCGGAAGTCGACAATAGGAATGGATCTGCTGACTCCAGCCGGGCCACAGTTCCAGAGCCCCAGCCACAGGGGGCAAAGTAGACCCACTGATCGGCGCGGGTCCCAATGAGGTCGGGATAGGCTGCCTCACTTGGACTAGGCGCCACATTTTTAGAGGGACTTCTGGGGGGGAGTTCAAGTGCGCTCTCGCAATTTTGTCTGGATTAAAGGAGGTGCCGGACCACCAATTACCAGAAAATTGGTGGTTGATTAGGAATATGGGTCAAATGTGGCATATGGGACTTGCTTAGATGGGCATCTTGATCGGCATGGATGAGTTGGGTCAAAGGGCCAGTTTCTGTGCGCTGTAAGTCTGTGACTCAATGAGATGAAATAGCTGTTGGTCCACTGAAACGGGAAAGGACTAGAAATGCAAATAATGTGATGCAATGTCTTTTTATGAGCTACATAATTGTGCCTACAAATCCATGGTGAGTATTTATTTTGTGGCACAAATTTTCCATTTTCCCCAATATCTATTACACATGCAGTGGAAAAATCAGAGGAGATTCTGCAGAAATGTCAGTGACAGTCTTTGAATTGTTTATCCAAGCATCTACCAAGGACCTGGGGAGAGAATAGAAAAGTTGTGCTGAAGCAGAGATTGGATCAGCCATTGAATGGCAGAATGTGCTTGAGGGGCTGAGTGGCTTCTCCTGTTCCTGTTTATATAATCTTATGTTGGCAGACTTCTTGACAAATGACAACTTAAATTAAACCAGATGGCGGAACTCTCAAGTTTCTGAGTAAAAGTCATTTCAAGATGGTTTCAAGGTGAGTTGAGATGGGACGAACATTAAAGAAATAAGAGAGATGCTAAAATGGAAGTGACTTAGTAGCTTCCATTTATCAGATGGATGTGAGGTAAGTGAAAGGAAATTTTGCTGAATACCACTGAATCTAAGAATGGAGTTGCTGCAGAGCTCAGCAGCAAACTGTGGCAGGAACTGTAATGTTTCAGAAGCCAGGAAGCAGAGGGTGACCATGGGAACCTTAGCCCCATGGACAAATATATTAATAGCACACCAGTTAGGGTGGTTTCAGTGAGAATAATCAGTACAATTTGAAGGCTGGCCTTTAAAAGCAATTCAATAAGAAATTCTTGGGTGATATAAGTTGTCATTCTTTGGTAAAAAGCAGATAATACTAGAAATATTCAGTAGTCAGGAAGGGAAACAGATTGAATGTTAGAGAAATGTGAACGAGACAAAAAAAAAGCTGCAGTGAAGGTGTAGGAGGGAAAATGTCTCTGATGAGGTGAAACTGGGGTGACCATGGGGATAAACTGTAAATTATGTTAACTAAGTGCTCCCACTCACTCGTTGACCAGAATAACTTGTTTACAGCTCATTTCCATGGCTAGACAGCCCTACGAACTGGCACAGCAACGGCAAATACCCTCATTGTAGCTTGTATTAAACACAATTGAGAGTATTATTTGCCAGCTGCACTCACTTCTGAAAAACACAAAGTGCTGGAGGTACTCAGTGGGTCTGGCAGCATCTGTGGGGGAAATAGACAGGTGACAGTGGAAACTAGTGGTCTCGACCCAAAATGTTTTGTTTATTATTGTCACGTGTAAGTTGCTTCCACATTTGCTACCTGACCCGCTGAGTTCCTCCAGTACTTTGTGTTTTGGTCAAGATTCCAGCATCTGCAGCCTGTTGTGTCTGACTTCTGCAAAACTGAGTCCAAGTGTGCAAAGATTGATACAAGTGTGAGTGAGACTCTCGCACACATATAGCACCATTGGACCAAAGACTAATTTCTCCCCATATGTGCGCCAATCTTTTGTGATGGATACATAGTGAAAATTAGTCTCCCTTTGTGTTGTTTCCATAGATCATTTCCCCCCTCCCTCTTGTCAAAACCTACAGTGCTGTTGTGTTTATGAGGTGTATAATAAAACAATGATCAGTGGGATTTGGTTGTATTAATTAGAATAGTGTTGTTATACCTTTAATCATTTATTGATATTTCAGCACAGGAAAGAATTTCATGACTTGTTCACTTACAGGCCACATGGGATAGCTCATAAAATGGCAACCAGTTAATTAATTGATCGACAACTGGCTACAACATCCCTAAGGCACATTTTCATCCTTGGAACTGTTGACAGAGAGCTCTTTTTGCAAGAGCACATAATAGAGAGCGGGACACACACAAGAATTTGTGGCGTTCCTTCTGTGGCACACATAGAGCGGATATAGCATAGCATTTGGCTACATTGCTGATTTCCCCATTCATGTCCTTATGGAGATCTCCCTGGGACCTCTCTGCTCTGGAGGGCCTCTCTGCTTCCCCTAACTCCAGCCACAAAGAACATATTGCCTGCAGGTTCACTTCCTCACCCGCCTGTCCAGGTCTCGTTGGACTCCTGGGAGTACTCCCCCTGCCCCCTCCCATTGCTGCAGTATCTATTTATTAAGTGGAAAAAATGGCCAGGAGATAATACTATTGCTTGCATTGTGGTATGTTCTTTTAAGAGCTGGCTGCAGGGATCATACCAGTAGTGTTATAAGCTGACAACTGCAAGAACTGGATAGAGTAGATAATAGTGTTGCTGTAGTGGGTGCGGTCACCGCGGTAATCAGGCCAGACGCCAGGTGAGTAATTAATAACTTTAATAACTTTATTACCTGTGGTATCAAACACCACACTCAAGAATAATGTGAGATAGAGATCTAAAGGCAATGTTCATATTTTTTTAAGGTTACGTACAAGGTTACTCCAAAACACAGATCAATAGCTTTTTGGGCATTACTGAAATCAAGGGAACTGGGTGGTGTAGGAAAATAGCACCGACATGGAAGAGAAACAGAGTTAATGTTTCATGCCATAGCCATAAGCGTTCTGCTAAAACAGTAAAACCATTGTCCAGTTGTCCTATTTGGAGTCCACGTGACTATGTTTGTTGACTGGTTCATGTTGCATTAAAGTGGGCTGATTCATCATGGTAGATTACATTTCAGTATTTTATATTCTCATTAAAATCTGTCACCAGAAATTGCAAGATATTCTGTCCAAGTGAGCTGTTATGCGTAAACCCAAAACTGAGTGAGGCCTCTTTGCCAGTGCTGAATAAATAAGTACGGATCAAGTTTAGACCAGTTACATTGTAAAGTTTAACTAGCCCTTATCTTTAGGACCACATGTATTATTTATATTCAAATACACCCACTGTCTACTGTGCAGATTGTATTTCAAAAACCAATAACAACAAATCAAAGAGAAAATCTTACTCTACAGATGCTCCTCAACTTACAATGCTTCGACTTAAGATATTTCGACTTTACGATAGAAACATAGAAACATAGAAAATAGGTGCAGGAGGGGGCCATTTGACCCTTCGAGCCAGCACCGCCATTTATTGCGATCATGGCTGATCAATTACAATCAGTAACCTGTGCCTGCCTTCTCCCCATATCCCTTGATTCCACTAGCCAAATTCATCCAGTGAATTGCCCTCCACTGCCTTTTGTGGCAGGGAATTCCACAAATTCACAACTCCCTGGGTGAAAAAGTTTCTTCTCGCCTCAGTTCTTCTCACCTCACGACGGTGCAAAAGCTGGGCAACGGCAGCGAGCCGCAGCTCGCTTCCGATCACGTGATCAGGTGCCTTTAAATGCGTTTTCGGCTTACGATATTTTCATTTTACGATGGATTTATCAGAACGTAACCCCATCGTAAGTTGAGGAGCAACTGTATTCTACTGTCTGTAGATAACTTTAAGAAAGAATCACACATACATTTAGAAGCAAGGAAAATACTTAGATGCAGAATTCAAGAAAGATTTGTCCTGCTGAGGGACCTTCAGTTGAGTACATTTATTTTCATGTCTAACAGATACTAAGAACACAAGAATTGAAGTGATCCACATTAATTCTGCGTGAGTTCACGTGGCCGGTTTACAGTTAAATTTAGCACGCAAGTTTTCTGGCATATTTGCTATTGTATCTGCATTTCTACCTATAAATGTTGCTTCAGCATTGTACTGGGGAGAATGAGCGAGAACAGCTGTAAAATGTCCAATAAACGTGATTTGAAAGAAGATTTGAATTATGTAAAGTATTCAGCACTGCATCTAAAAAAAAAAGCAGAGATCTCTGAATGCTTCTGTGGTTTTATCGTAGAGTAGACATATTGTCAAGACCAGTGGAGTTAGAAATTTGCCATGATCTAATTATGAGAATGTACATCGCATCACTTCCAATGAACTGCTGTCGAGCTACAATTGTTTAGCTCTCTGAGGAATGAGCTACCAGAGAGGGTGGTAGAGGTGAATAGACAATAGACAATAGACAATAGGTGCAGGAGTAGGCCATTCAGCCCTTCGAGCCAGCACCGCCATTCAATGCGATCATGGCTGATCACTCTCAATCAGTACCCCGTTCCTGCCTTCTCCCCATACCCCCTAACTCCGCTATCCTTAAGAGCTCTATCCAGCTCTCTCTTGAAAGCATCCAACGAACTGGCCTCCACTGCCTTCTGAGGCAGAGAATTCCACACCTTCACCACCCTCTGACTGAAAAAGTTCTTCCTCATCTCCGTTCTAAATGGCCTACCCCTTATTCTTAAACTGTGGCCCCTTGTTCTGGACTCCCCCAACATTGGGAACATGTTATCTGCCTCTAATGTGTCCAATCCCCTAATTATCTTATATGTTTCAATAAGATCCCCCCTCATCCTTCTAAATTCCAGTGTATACAAGCCCAATCGCTCCAGCCTTTCAACATACGACAGTCCCGCCATTCCGGGAATTAACCTAGTGAACCTACGCTGCACGCCCTCCATAGCAAGAATATCCTTCCTCAAATTTGGAGACCAAAACTGCACACAGTACTCCAGGTGCGGTCTCACCAGGGCCCGGTACAACTGTAGAAGGACCTCTTTGCTCCTATACTCAACTCCTCTTGTTACGACCATAACATTTAAAAAAACACTTGGACAGGTACCAGAATAGGAAAAGTATGGAGGGATACAGGCCAGGCACAGGCAAATGGGACTATCTCAGTTAGGCAACTTGGTCAGCGTGGATGAGTTGGGCCAGAGGACCTGCTTCTGTGTGATATAGCTCTGCGACATGTCTGCCTTATTTCCCACTGGTTGCAATGTCCAGGCTGTTTATGATAGGTATATAATACATCTGGCTTATACGGAGATGTTTACATACAAATTTAATGGATTCCAGAAACCAGCTTAGAAAATGTAAGCTGAGATTTTTCTTCAGTGAAGAAGTACTTATTTGATGGAAATGTGCATGTCCGTGGCATGTTTATCATATCATATCATATCATATATATACAGCCGGAAACAGGCCTTTTCGGCCCTCCAAGTCCATGCCGCCCAGTGATCCCCGCACATTAACACTATCCTACACCCACTAGGGACAATTTAAAAAAACCCATTTTACCCAGCCAATTAACCTACATACCTGTACGTCTTTGGAAAGATGAAATGGAGGGAAGGTTGTTCCTTCTATTTGGGTAGGTCAAGGGCCATTGCAATGCAAATTGTTGGCTAAATATTTAAGGGAAATGTGAGGGAAAATCTACATCAAGGTATAGCCTTGATGTAGAATTAGAATTCATTGCCTATATGATTGGTAGCAGTTGAGTGAATTAAGATCTCCAAAAGGTAATTTAATT
Source organism: Rhinoraja longicauda (assembly GCF_053455715.1). Lineage (NCBI taxonomy): Eukaryota > Metazoa > Chordata > Chondrichthyes > Rajiformes > Arhynchobatidae > Rhinoraja > Rhinoraja longicauda. Next base: position 53,719,979 of record NC_135956.1, read on the forward strand.
TAAAAGGAAGAAAGAGAGTAATTTGCAGAGCTGCGGGAAAAGAGCAAGGGATAGGACTGTTGAGATTTCCATACGAGGAGATGATATAAACTCAATGGACAGAATGGCCTCCTCTGTACCATAATCATTTGATGCTACTTTGATTAAATGATGCCATATTGGCAGACTGAAATAACCATCTCATAAAGGCTGAGTCCGAATGCTACAGTGCCTGTTTGAGAATGAACCATAGATTAATTATAGAACTAGACCAAGTGGACCTGTTGAGCCCAAACCTCTCCTGCATTGGTTCAGCACCCTCTCCTTAACACCCCTTCACCCCTCTCCCCTCTCCCCTCCTCCTCCCCCTCCCTCTCCCTCCTCCCTCCTTCCTCCCCTCCTTCCCCCAACCCTCCCTTCCCCTCCCCCCCACTCCACCCCCCTCAACCACCCTTATCCTCCCTCCTCCCCCCTCCCTCCCTCCCCCCCCCCCTAGGAGATAGATTTAAACTTTAAAATGTGAATAACTTTAAATATATAACACTGATTTCAATGAAACTTCTTCCATTAGCACCAAAGGAACGACGGTGAGTAATGTGGGCCTAAAATTGTTGTGCTATCATGTACCGTTTTGGCTGTAGTTCAGGAATAAACAAACGAGAGTTTTAGTATATAGATATAGAATATAAAAAGGCCTTTCGGCCCCCCAACCCCATACCAACCATCAACTACCGACTTGCACTAATCCTACATCAACTCCATCTTTACTGCTACTTTATTCTTGCCACATTCTCATCAACTCCACCTACACATTTGGGCAATGGCCAATTAATCCATTAAAACCACATGTCTTTGGGATGTGGGAGGAAATTGAGCACCCGGGTAAAACCCACGTGGTCACGAGGATAATGTGCAAATTCCGCACGGATAGCATCCAAGGACATGATTGAATCTGTGTCTCTGGAGCTGTAAGGCTCTGCTGCTCTGCTGCCCTGCTGCCCAAATTGGTAATTTAGTTTAACAGTGAGAGGTTGTGTTTCAATCTTTTGTGTCATTCAATGATCTTGGATCATGATATTTGGTCAGAGCACAAGACGCTTGCAGTCAGTCTTCCAATCTTGTCATTAACAAATGATAAGACTCAAACTTGATGAATTGTAGGACCTAAAATACATTTGCCATGTTTTGTTCACCTGCTGAAAGGACAACCCTACCTTCAGTTTATTGACTTTTTCACTGACTGGAGACTCGGGTTTCAAATGTAATTATAAGAAGATTAAAAAGAATAACAGCAACAGCTGGGAACATGGTCCCTCAATTTTATTGTGTCGTTTAACAAGACCAACCAGTTTGTCCACTCCCACTCACTGCATATCCTGGCCTAACACCAATCCTGCAATCTGCATTTCTTTGATTTACTTTGTCTAAAAAATTGTCTAAAGAAATAGCCAATCCCTTATCCTAAGATAATGGTCCCTAAAGTCCCCACTGGAGCAATCAAACCTTGAAGGATCTATCCTGTCAATCCTTCCCATAGTTTCGATGCAGTTTAATGTGGATAAGTGTGAGGTTATCCACTTTGGTGGCAAGAATAGGAAGGCAGAGTATTATCTGAATGGTATCAAGTTAGGAACAGGGGACGTACAACGAGATCTGGGTGTCCTAGTGCATCAGTCACTGAAAGGAAGCATGCAGGTACAGCAGGCAGTGAAGAAAGCCAATGGAATGTTGGCATTCATAACAAGAGGAGATGAGTATAGGAGCAAAGAGGTCCTTCTGCAGTTGTACAGGGCCCTAGTGAGACCGCACCTGGAATACTGTGTGCAGTTTTGGTCTCCAAATTTGAGGAAGGATATTCTTGCTATTGAGGGCGTGCAGCGTAGGTTTACTAGGTTAATTCCCGGAATGGCGGGACTTTCATATGTTGAAAGACTGGAGCTACTAGGCTTTTATACACTGGAATTTAGAAGGATGAGAGGAGATCTTATCGAAATGTATAAGATTATTAAGGGGTTGGACATGTTAGAGGCAGGAAACATGTTCCCAATGTTGGGGGAGTCCAGAACAAGGGGCCACAGTTTAAGAATAAGGGGTAGGCCATTTAGAACTGAGATGAGGAAAAACTTTTTCAGTCAGAGAGTTGTGAATCTGTGGAATTCTCTGCCTCAGAAGGCAGTGGAGGCCAATTCTCTGAATGCATTCAAGAGAGAGCTGGATAGAGCTCTTAAGGATAGCGGAGTCAGGGGGTATGGGAAGAAGGCAGGAACGGGGTACTGATTGAGAATGATCAGCCATGATCACATTGAATGGCGGTGCTGGTTCGAAGGGCCGAATGGCCTCCTCCTGCACCTATTGTCTATATTGTCTATCACCTGCAATCACAATGCAATCAGTCTGAAGAAGGGTCTCGACTCGAAACGTCAACCATTCCTTCTCTCCAGAGATGCTGCCTGACCTGTTGAGTTACTCCAGCATTTTGTGATAACCTTCAATTTGTACCACCATCTAGTTATTTTCCTGCTCAATCTTCTAAAGTCATTTAGTATTTAGCACTGATATAGACAATAGACAACAGGTGCAGGAGTAGGCCATTCGGCCCTTCGAGCCAGCACCGCCATTCAATGTGATCATGGTTGATCATTCTCAATCAGTACCCCATTCCTGCCTTCTCCCCATACCCCCTGACTCCGCTATCCTTAAGAGCTCTATCTAGCTCTCTCTTGAATGCATTCAGAGAATTGGCCTCCACAGCCTTCTGAGGCAGAGAATTCCACAGATTCACAACTCTCTGACTGAAAAGGTTTTTCCTCATCTCCACTTGTTACAAATCTGCACACCTTTGGAAGGTGGGAGGAAATAGAGTATCTGGTGAAAACCCACACGGTCACAGGGAGAATGTACAAACTCTGCATAGACAGCATCCATGGTCAAGATCAAACCCAGATCTCTGGCGCTGTAAGGCAGCAACTCTGTAAGGCTCCATCTTCTGTAATATGGACTCTCTTCAAGATATCACTATTAACTTTCCTGGGTTCCCTTGCAATCATATCTTTCTCTTTAATAAATACAGATGACTACTTGGTTCTACACAGAGAAATCCTCACTGATTTTTTAGAAGCCCAGTTCTCTCTCTTATTGCTCTTTTGCCCTTAATATACATATGGAATCTCTTTGGATTATCCTTTACTTTATCTGTCAGCTATTTTATGTCCACTTTTTACCCTCTTTTAGTTTAGTTTAGTTTAGAGTTACAATGCGGAAACAGGCCCTTCGGCCCACCGGGTCTGCGCCGACCATTTGATCCAAGCACATTAACGCTATCCTACAAGCACTGGGAACAATTTTTACATTTACCAAGCAAATTAACCTACAAACCTGTACGTCTTTGGAGTGTGGGAGGAAACCAAAGATTTCTGAGAAAACCCACACAGGTCATGGGGAGAACCTACAAACTCCGTACAGACAGCACCCGTAGTTGGGATCGAGCCCGGGTCTCCGGCGCTGCATTCGCTGTAAAGCAGCAATTCACCTTGATCCTTAATCGATGGATTTAAGAGAGAGTTAGATAGAGCTCTGTGGGCTAGTGGAATCAAGGAATATGGGGAGAAGGCAGGCACGGGTTACTGATTGTGGATGATCAGCCATGATCACAATGAATGGCGGTGCTGGCTTGAAGGGCCAAATGGCCTCCTCCTGCACCTGTTGTCTATTGTCTGTTGTCTATTAAGTGTACTCCTACAATGGGCTCAGCACTGATCCCTGAGGCACACCACTAGTCACAGGCCTTCAATCAAAAAAACAACCTTCCACCACCATCCTCTGCTTCCTACTGCGAAGCAATTCTATTCAGTTAGCTCGTTCTGTCTGGATCCATCTGATCTAACCTTGGATCCTTATCAAAGGCCTTGCTGAAGTCCATGTAGACCATATCTATGGTTCTGCCCTCATTATGCTTCTGGGTTACTTGAAAAAATTAAATCATATTTGTAAGACACGAATCTGCCATGCAATAAAACAAGTAAAGGCGGCACAGTGGCGCAACGGTAGAGTTGCTGCCTTACAGCACCAGAATCATGGGTTCGACCCTCACTACGGAAATATGTAGGAAAGAACTGCAGATGCTGGTTTAAACCGAAGAAAGACACAAAAAGCTGGAGTAACTCAACGGGACAGGCAGCATCTCTGGAGAGAAGGAATGGGTGCTGCTACAGAGGCCCAACATTAGCCTTGTCGGTAATTAACAATGATTCATATCTTCCATCAGGACTCCTGCAATTTCTTCTCTAGCTTCCCACTGTATCCTTGAATATATCTGATCAGGCCTAGGAGATTTATCGACTGTGGTGTCAGGGAAGGTGGCAAATCAACAATGACTAGACTAACACACTCATGGTAGGGTGAACTCATGTGAACAGGTTTATTTATGGTGAAGGTCCATATGGAGGTTCAGTCCCTTATTGTCTGTGGGCAAGTGAGGAGGTTCTGGTGATTTCAGGTTTGTCCCAATGGTCCAGTCTTGTGCTTTAAGAATTGGCACTGGGGGTCTTGGATTGCTCCAGTGACTCAATCTTGGTCGGGGAGGAGTTGCTGGCGATCTCAGGCTTGTCCTGATGGCTCAGTCTTGGCCTTGAATAGGCGGTGCATCGAGGACTTGTCCAGGCGACTCAGTCTTTGAACTCTGTGTGGGGCGCAGTGCCTCATTGTTTGTGAGCAGGTGAGGTGGTTTCTAGCTTCTCCTGATGGCACAGTCTTGGCCTCAAAGAGGAGGCACTGGCAACTTCAGATTGTCCTGGCATTCTAGTCTTGGCCTGGAATTGGTGGCACTGGTGATTTCAGGTTTGTCCTGGCAGCTCAGTCTTTGCACTCACTGTGGAAGTGCAGTCCCTTCTCATCATCACCCTCTTTCTCTCTCTGTCACTCTCTGGATTCTCCTTACTCTTATCTGCCACAGCTGTTCCATGCCCCCTTTTTGTTCTTCGGATTTCCTTCTTATGTATGCTCCTCAGACTGCTAAACTTCTCCAAGGATACACTTGATCACAGCTGCCAATACTTGACCCAAGCCTCCTTTTTCTTGACCAAAGCCATCCACCTGCCTTGCCCTCCACTGTAACAGGAACATGTAGACCTTAAACCCTCACAATCACAATATAAAAAGCTCTCCATTTTCTGGACTTTAGGGGTCTCTCATACAATCTCAACAAGGTGATCATCCACTTTTTTTATTTCTCAGCTCCATTGGAATGTCATCTCAAACTACTGCTGTGATGTTCTCCAATGAATCAATACAGCAACTCCCCCTCCTCTTTTTACCCCACCTCTCTCTCTCGCCTGCAGTACCTATATCCTGGAACATTAAGTGGCCAGTGTTGTCTTTCCCTTATCCTGGTTTCAGCAATGGCCATAATGACCCAATTGCACGTACCTCTAGTATAAGAAAATAACTGCAGATGCTGGTACAAATCGATTTATTCACAAAATGCTGGAGTAACTCAGCAGGTCAGGCAGCATCTCGGGAGAGAAGGAATGGGTGACGTTTCGGGTCGAGACCCTTCTTCAGACGCACATACCTCTACACGGCCTGAATTCATCTCCTTACCTGTCAGGTCTCTGGTATTGATGTAAATGCAGTTTAATCCAACCATCTTTCCTCACCCCCTGCCTTCCATGTGCCTAGCCTGTCTAATAAGCTTGCTGTCGTTGACTTTCGTACTAACATAGTAGGAATACAACTGGGAATACCAATTTCACTGGAATTACACATTCACAATGGGGTGCATTTCAGATGGGGAAATAAAATATTTAATATTCAAAGGAGAAACAGAAAAAAACTTAATACATCTCACAACTCCATACAAACAGCCTCCATATCTGTTGCATAATTGAAGTGCTCTTTTAGGGTATATTTTCTGCAGTTATTTAGTGAAAAGTTTTCAATTGTTTGAAGCCTTTTTTATGAAGGTATTCTGAATATTACAGCATCAAGAATGTCAAAAACTACACCAGAGAAAAAAGGACATGGTAAAATTAGCTGATCAAATTATCTCCCTCTGCTTCTCCTCTCACTGTATATTTTATAGAGCCTTTTTCTCGTGGGATATGCTGAGATATTACATTTTTGGTCAATGTCGGTATTTATAAACCTGTTCCACCGCCCAGCCCTGTTAATGTGGACAGAATTGGCAGCTCTTATAAGACCACCCCTTACAGGAATCAGTCCATACCATTATCTTTTAGACTTTAGACTTAAAGATACAGCGTGGAAACAGGGCCTTCATATTGTCTAGTCTGTGCAGACCAGCAATCAACCTTGCACTAGCACTATCTTACACACTAGGGATAATTTACAATTTACAGCTAATTGACTGACAGACCCTCACGTCTTTGAAGTATGGGAGGAAACTGGAGCACCCTGGAGAAAACCAACACGGTCACAGGGAGAAGATACAGACTCCATACAGACAGCATCCGTGGTCAGGATTAAACCCAGATCTCTGGCACACTAAGGCAGATACTCTGTGCTGTTCTGTATGTGTATTATCAATACAAAAAAAATACCAAGAAGTCTGCTTTAAAGTTTTTTTCTGTCTCTCTTTTGCAACTTCAAAACCTGGCAGATGGTTTAAAAATTTGCAAATGTTTGAGCTGCAGTTAATTTGATTCTGAGTGCTGATATTATGCCTTGAAAAGGAAAAGTATGACAGAATTTGGAGAAGGTTCTTTACTATATTTCCAGTTTTAATGATAGAAGTCTGTGTCAATGGCAAGAAATCCATTAAATACCCTTGTATTGTTAAGATAATTGTAAATTATCCCTAGTGTGTAAGATAGTGCTAGTGTAAGGTTGATTGCTGGTCTGTGCAGACTTGGCACCTTTAATGGAAAGTAGCTGCTCTGCACTCAAGGAAATATGGGAAGAGTTAGGTAGGAGTTGCTGCTTTACAGCGAATGCAGCGCCGGAGACTCAGGTTCGATCCTGACTACGGGTGCTGCACTGTAAGGAGTTTGTACGTTCTCCCCGTGACCTGCGTGGGTTTTCTCCGAGATCTTCGGTTTCCCCCCACACTCCAAAGACGTACAGGTATGTAGGTTAATTGGCTGGGTAAATGTAAAAATTGTCCCTAGTGGGTGTAGGATAGTGTTAATGTACGGGGATCGCTGGGCGGCACGGACTTGGAGGGCCGAAAAGGCCTGTTTCCGGCTGTATATATATGATGATATGATGATGATTGCTTGACTGCTCCTTCTGCTACATTAATAAATGCCTTCCTATCTAAGATATCATTCCAAACTTCTAATCATCAAAGATCATTGTCTTCTTCCACCTTGATCCACTTGAACATCCCTGATTTTTTTTGCTCTTTCTGCAGTGGAAAAGCACTTGGTTTTCAAGACCTCCAAGCTCTGAAATTAGTCCCCTTAACATTTTCCTGCATCTGTTTCTTTACTCTCTCTCTCTCTTTTAAATTGCTTTCTCAAACCGACCTCATAGACTAAACTTCTCGTCACATGTCTGCTATTAGATCTTTTTCAATGGCCTGATATCAAATTTCATCTGATAATGTTCCTGTGAAACCACTTGAGATTTATTAAAGTCAAAATATAAACGCAAATTGCTATTATATTTAATGAACTGTGCAAACTAGAGTAACTGTACTGTGCTGCAGTTACTAACAACCGAGTTAATTACAATTAGTACACAGAGCATGTACAACCTGTAGTCATACATAACAACTATAGGTTCATAGCAAGCTTAAGCAGATAAGTCACGAATGAGTCAGGATAATCCTCATGAATGATTATTTATAAATTATATTTTATAATAGGGTAAAATGTTATTACACATGGACTGAATTATCACTTTTGTCACATTACTGATCTGGAAGCGACACAAACAAGAGCCAATATTTCGATTCCCTCCCTTATTACCATTTAAATTGTGATTTCTTTATTTGAAAATGTTATTCTCTTCTTTTAGATGATGAAAAAAATATATTTCCATGCATTGGCACCAATGGTTCCTGTTGCTCATGCCAACAAGATGCTTCATTTTGGGTGTAAGTTACAAAGAGAGCAGAGAGCCAGCGCACAAGCTGTTCATCAGCCTCATTAGACCCCTGAATTTCGTTAACATGAGGTGCCTGTTTCTCAATATGTTTGGAGCATTGGAACGATAGTTCAGTTGCATGGCAACCATTTGGAATGGGGAATAAAGTGGAAGCCATTGTTAAATTAAAATAAAGCACTTCTGCCTTTCACTGCTAGCACAGGTGGTCTCCATGTTGTAAAACCTTCACTCCTTGTCTTATATTTGGCTTTCTGCTTTCTCATCACACAGTGAGAGAGCCTCACTAGTAACAGATAGTACCCCTTTTCTGACCCGCTGAGGAACTTGATGGGTTCTTAAGAGCTACAGTCTGCATGTATATGGCACCTTTGAATTGAAAAAATTGAATAAATACAGGAGTTTGCTACGAGGTGGTACGGTTTATGGATTATTTTAAAGGAAAAGTGAGAGGAGAAGATAAAGTTTTGGGGAAGGAATTACAGAACTCGGAAGTTTAGCATACCTACCAGTGGTGGGATGACGGAAATTGGAGGACGTGTAGCAGGCCGGAATTAAAGGAGTGCACAGAGCTTGGACAGTAGTAGAGCTGGAGGAGGGCATGGAGCACAGGCAGGACATGGGGCAACAATATTGGAAACAAGGAGATGAATTTTAAGAGTGAGGGGTTGACAGATTTGAATAATTTCCTCAAACTGGTCATAGACTACAGCTCTGTCATTTCCAGTTGCAGTGAATCTAAGCAGCTATCTGTCATCAGCAGGTGAAGGTCTGTATTATCAGTCCTACAACTTCACAACTGCTTCCATATCAATATTGATCCCAATGGCACCCAATTACCATACTGTGTTCATGTCATACGAAAATCGGCACAAAATGAGGAAGATAATCTGAATAAACAAGGCCAGTGCACATTCTGTGACAGAAATCATTGCTGATTTCATTTACTTTATATTTATCATAGTGGTTCAAATTTTGGAATTTTTGATAAGAAAGCATTAATATGTTCCATAAGTGTGCCAGCCAGTTATGTGGAGTACTATAGCATATCTTCAACCTGAGCCTGAACCTGGAGAGGATTCCTGGGATGTGGAAGACATCCTGCCTGGTTCCTGTACCAAAGAGGACGCGCCCCAGCTCCTCCAATGACTACAGGCACTGACTTCACACATCATGAAGTCCCTGGAGAGGCTGGTACTCACTCACTCACATGCGACCCCTGGTTAATCCCTACCTGGATCCCCTGCAGTTTGCTTACCAAACAAAGATAGGGGTTGAGGACACCATCATCCACCTGCTCCATCGTTCCTATGCTCACCTGGATAAGCTTTTAACATAATCTGGCCTGCATTGCTAGTGAGCAAACAGACGAAGATGCAGGTGGATGCTCCATTGGTGTCCTGGATCACCAACTACCTGACTGGCCAACCACAATATGTCAGGCTACAGAACTGTGTTTCGGACATGGTGGTGAGAAACACAGGGGCCCCACAGGGGACGGTCCTCTCTCCCTTCCTGTTTACCACCTACACCTCGGACTTCAGATATAACTCCGCCTCCTGTCACCTGCAGAAGTTTTCAGATGACTCTGCAGTTGTGGGCTGCATCAGTGAGGGGAGTGAAGCTGAATACAGAGATATAGTCAACGACTTTGTTGAGTGGTGTGGGCTGAATCACCTGCAGCTCAACATCGACAACACTAAGGAGTTGGTGGTGGACTTTAGGAGGAACACCCCTGTCCCCTGTCTCCATCAATGGTGTGGATGTGCAGTTTACCAGGGGGTACAAATACCTGGGAGTGTACCTGGACAGTAAACTGTACTGGTCCAGGAACGCTGAGGCCCTGTACAAGAAGGGACAGGGCCGGCTGTCCTTTTTTAGAAGGCTCCGCTCCTTACCATACCATTGATGGAGACAGGGGACAGGGGTGTTCCTCTCCTCCTAAAGTCCACCACTAACTCCTTAGTGTTGTCAGTGTTGAGCTGCAGGTGTCATTTCGAGTCAAAACCCTTCGTAAGACCCTCCAGAGATGCTGCCTGTCCCGCTGAGTTACTCCAGCATTTTGTGTTCTATATGCAAGATTCCAGCATCTCCATTTCCTTGTGTCTCCTAAAATTCACAATGTATGAGGTAATACATTCAAATACATTTGAATACAGACAGACTAACAGGGTTTGGTGGTGGAGGACCCAAAGTAAATACAAATATTGTGGTTAAATATGCAGTCACATTCTTGGTTTTCATGAATCTTGTTTTTTCAGTTATTTTAACAATCAGCCTGCAACTCGGCTTCAATGTTTCTATCTGTCCCCTTGTTCTTTCTCAAAGGTTGCCATGACTTACATTTATAGGGTTCATCTCACAATCACAGCACATCTCGAGTTTCTGTACAAACCTCAAACTATTCCTATGTTGTAACTTTCTGAAATTAATTGTTTGTAAAAAGATGGACAAGAAAGGTGCTAAGTGAAGACACAAAAACTTTCCAGATAATAATAGGCTTACAATTTGTCTTGTTATGTTTCTGAGAGGGAGAGATATGCATAAAGTTGACAGCTTGGGAAGCACAGTGGTACAACTAGTAAATCCACTGCATCACAGCACCAGAGCCTTGGATTCAATCCTTACCTTGGGTGATGGCTGCGTGGAGTTCTCAATGTGACTGCGTGGGTTCCCTCCAGGTATTCCGGTTTCTTCCCACATTCCAAAGAAGTGCAAATTGGTAGATTAATTAGCTACTATAATCTGCCCTTAGAGTGTAGGTGGCGGTTGAACCTGTGGGGAATTGATGAGAATATGGGGAAAATTAAAAGTAGGATTAACGTAGCATTAGCATAAATGGGTGGTTGATTGTCGGTGGTTATGGACTCGGTGTGTTGAAGGGTCTGTTTCTGCACATGTCACTATGAGAACCCTAGCCCATTATATACAATAATGGATATTCAATGGTGTTATACATTTTCAAGCTGGTGGGTATTGCACATAGACATTCTTTTGCTGGTCTCTATCTTTATATCTTTAATGTGCCACTTCACATTCACTTGTAAATGATCCGTCTCTTCAATAGCATTTTCTCTGAGTGTTTTGTGGTAAAACCTTTTTAATCATCAATCCTTGTCAGCTATTTTTGCGACTGTCTCTCATGCTAATGTCTTGTAGTCATCTCTTTGGTTCCTGACATTTCAAATGATCTCTCTGCCATGCCCTATTTTCATTCCCTCAGTCTCTTTGTGTTCTGTTTCCATCCCGTGTTTATTGTAGCAACTCGCTTCCTGGGAATTTGCACCTCGCTGTGTGATCAACCGTCCTCAATTGCAATGGCTATTTTCCAATGAGGGTTTAATTTATTTTATTTTATTTTATTTTATTTTATTTTATTTTATTTTATTTTATTTTATTTTATTTTATTTTATTTTATTTTATTTTATTTTATTTTAGTTTAGTTTAGAGATACAGCATGGGAACAGGCCCACCGAGTCTGTGCCGACCAGCAATCCCTGCACATTAACACTATCCTACGCACACTAGGGACAATTCAAGGGGAGAATGTAAAAACTCCATACAGATAGCATCCGTAGTCAGGATAGCATCCGTAGTCAGGATCAAACCTGGGTATCTGGCGCTGTAAGGCAGCAATTCTACTGCTGCACCCCCGTGCTGCCTGACTGCTTTTTTTTCGTAGACAGTTGTAAGTTTAGTTTAGAGATATAGCGCGGAAACAGACCATTCAGCCCACTGGATCCACGCCGACCAGTGATCTCCGCGCATTAACACTATCCTACACCCACGAGGGACAATTTTTACATTTACCAAGCCAATTAACCTACAGACCTGTACGTCCTTGGAGTGTGGGAGGAAACCGTAAATCTCGGAGAAAACCCACGCAGGTCACGGGGAGAACATACAAACTCCGTACAGACAGCACCCGTAGTTGAGATCGAACCTGGCTCTCCGGCGCTGCATTCACTGTAAGGCAGCAACTCTACCGCTGCGTCATCGTGACCACCGGTCATGTCTTGTGGAATTGAAGGAGGGAAAGAATCACTAAGTCCAAGGATTTATAAAGAGCAGAATGAGGCCATTCAGCCCATTGAGTGTGGGATTGTTTCCAGTAGAGTAATCCTACCAATCCCATTCCCACATTTCTTACCCAATGCTCAGCAAGTTATTTTTGGGATATTGGGATAATTTCCTGCTGATATCTCTGATTGACTTTGTTTCCTGGATCTTTGGTAGGCTGTGAAATTCAAACCAAATCACTTACTGCAGAAAACAAAATCCTCACATTACTCTTGTACGTTTTGATAACAAGTTTTAACCTATGCCATTTGGTCTGAAAAAACTTCCTTTTAATTGTACATTCTCAATCTCTTTGAGTGAATAAATTTATTTTCATTTCAGTCCTAAATGACATGCTTCTTATAATGGCTCTGTGGCCTAATTAGTTTTGTACGGATTTAACCAAATTTCATTGCTTAAGAATCTCAGGATCGTATCCACTTTATTAATTACTCTCTCAACATTCAATGCCTTTCAAAGGCGCAGGGTAAGTGGCAGCTGCCAACACAGATTTGTTACTTTGTGCACATTGGGAGTTTTGATTTGAATCGTATGTTGAATCGTTGCCTCAAGAAGGCTACAACTATCATCAAGGATCCCTTCCATCCAGGCCATGCCCTCTTCTCGCTGCTGTGGATGGGCAGGAGGTACAGAGGTCTGAGGAGCTACACCACCAGATTCAGGAACAGCTACGTTCCTGCAACCATTAAATCCTACTTCAACAACGAAACTCTACACACCACCTCTTGGTAATTATGTTTTGTACTAATGCCTTGCTTAATGCACAATATTTTTTCTTTTTGCAGTTGTGTAGAATTTAATGTGTTATTTATGTTTTTGTTTGTCATCTGTGATGCTGCTGCAAGCAAAGTTGTTATTGTACCTGTTTATCACCTAATCTCTGATCTTACTGTACCTCTGCACATCACAGTAAATTCGACCCAACTTGATTTGACTTGAATGGACCTTTCAGCTTGACAGAAATAGTTGTAGGGTCCAATTGAAGGCAGGAATAGAGTCAGTTAGGAAATAGAACTATGAGAGACTAATACATGCAGGAGAGAGCAGGAGACATGGTGGCTGCATGGTGCATAGCAGTAGAGTTGCTGCCTTGCAGCACTTTCAACGCGAGAGACCCGGGTTCGATCCCGACTATGGGTGCTGTCTGTGCGGAGTTTGTACGTTCTCTCCGCGACTGCATGGGTTTTCTCTGAGATCTGCGGTTTCCTCCCACATTCCAGACGTACGGGTTTGTAGGTTAATTGGCTTGGCATAAATGTAAATTGTCCCTAGTGTGTGTGGGGTACTGTTCATATGCGGGGATCACTGGTCAGCGCGGTCTCTGTATCTCTAAACTAAACTAAACAAAACATTTTCAGGGCTTTGGGGAAAGTGCAGAAGAATGGAATTAATTGGATGAAGGTATAATGGGCGGTGGAGTGATGAACAACATCACCTACTATATGAGCTCAGGGCTGGTTGGAAGGGTTTAGGAACATTTTCTAAGAGTGTGACTGTGACTTGGAAGGCAAAAGGAAGGAAGGCAAGGGATGGAAGAAATTATGCATTAAAGAGTAAAAAATACAAATCCAGGCTGTGTAACATTGCATCATACATAGTGTTAGCGGTAGACACAATTATGTTCCTATTAAATATTCATGTAAGAATTCCAATTATGGATGACACTATTAGCAGTTTCTATTTTAATGTTCATATTAAAGTGTTACTTAAAAATTGGGATGCGATAAAAACATATGTAGAAAGCAGCCGTATCACTCTCCTTCTGCTTTCAAAGTAATGATACTAATCTTTGAATGGGGAAAAAAAATCAATCTTAGTTAACTGTGCTAGCACCAAAAGAAAGGAAATACATGTAAAATGATCATAGACATCCCACGATGCATTGATTCCATTTCTGCAATGTGACTTTATGCTGTTATCAATTGTGCTGGCTGCATGCATCAGTAGGAAGGTCAACATTGCTACTTGATGGAACTTTTCTACGCCAAGCTACACTGTTCAAAGCTGGCCTGCATAATTTAATGAACAGGTACATTATGGTGATGCTGAGATTATGGGCAGGAGTGCTCTGTATGAGTCCACAATGAGGGAGCAGCCTGCTCAAAATTATCAGTAGTAGCACTGGATGTGATGGAGATAGAAAGGAGAAAGGAAATCCTACATTCACAGTGTTATATTAGTAGCTTTGGAAATCATTCCCAGATAGAGGCCAATAAGAAATTTAATGAGTTAACACAATTGATTAAGACTGATGGCTTCACTTTCTATTGTTACGTCTGACCAAATGACTCTTTTATATCAATTCAGTAGACATCATGGGGCATTATTGAAAGGCTTACATTTGAAAACATAATGAGCAGCAGAGCTGACTTCATTGAAGATAACAAAACTCTGATACTTAACTCTCACATCCCAATTCCTCCCAACTCCCAATATGATTTGCAAGCTGCATATACCTTTTCTTCCCTTTATCTTAATGAAGTCATTCTATATTTTTTCTTTCAGATACATAAGAGCTGCAGGCAGCCCGGCCAGCTGAGAAAGACCATCAGTGCTGATGAAGCCACGGTGTTACTTGATCTCACACTTGCAGTCACCAGTTTAGATGTTGACACTGCATCTCTTCGAGGCTATCATGGAGCAGGGTTTGCAATGCAAGGAACAAAGGCATGTTGCCAGCAAAGGAACAATTGCCCACAGGAGTTCTGCTGCAGAGGCAAAGGACTCAGATGCAGGGTGTAAAGGGCCAGCCTACTAAAGGCAACATGAAGGTCTAAATAACAAAGTGCTTGGAGTCTCCGAGAGCCTGTGCTCCATATTGAGGAACATGGAGGTCCAATATTAACTGGGCACGGGCCTTTGCACAGTGCTTGGTACATCTGGTGATGTCACAGTGTCTGATGCACCTATTTTCTATGTTTCTATGTTTCTGTAATAGGCAACAACTTGGGACAATGAGGGGGGGCGGGGGAGTGTGTGTGTGTGTGTGTGTGTGTGTGTGTGTGTGTGTGTGTGTGTGTGTGTGTGGAGGGGGGGGGGGTGGCAGAGGCTTACTTTCACCCCCAGTGAGTTTTGTTGAAGAGAATTTCATATCTCTATTAATGGTTGTGTGAATAAAAATGGTCTGCCTCTGTTTTTACATTTATTTCACTCTATCCTAGTCTCTCTAACCAGTGGAAAAAACTGTTTCTTTATCTACTGGCTTCGAAAGCTTAAAATTCTCAATCAAATCTCCTCCAACTATGAATGTTCTGGTGAATGAAATCTACTTTACATTAAGTCTCCTGACAATCTTATCTTTGAAGCCCTAGTGAATATGTGCTGCATTCTCATCAAAACCATTGCATCCTTTCTAAGGTGTGCTGGCCAGAAGTATTCCCAGTATTGGTATTGGTTTATTATTGGCACATGTACTGACATACAGTGAAAAACTTTGTTTGCACACTACCCAGTCAAACACATGAGTGCATACACATTACAATTAAAACACAAAGTACTTGTCCTATAATTCCAGAATAAGCATTCAACTGAGAAAACCAAGCTCAAAACCAAGGTATCACAAAATGCTGGAGTAACTCAAATCAAAATCAAATCAAATTGCTTTTATTGTCATTCAAAAATACATTTGAATGAAATTGTCGTTACCATGCAGTCATAAACAATACAGAGCACAAGACACACAATTACATAGTTTAACACAGACAACCATCACAGTGATTCCTCCAGGCACACCCTCACTGTGATGGAAGGCAAAGAAAAGTCTGCTTTGTACCTTCTGCCCAATGGGATGGGGAAAAGAGGGAATGACCGGGGAATGATTATGTTGGCTGCTTTCCTGAGGCAACATGAAATGTAGATGGATTTGAAGGGGGTGAGGGTGGGGGTAGGGAGACTGGTTAACGTCTTGGACTGGGCTGCATCCACAATTTTGCAATTTCTTGCACTCTTGGGCAGAGAAGATACCAAACCATGTCATCCTGCATCCTGGTGGGATGCTTTTCACGGTGCATTTGTAGAAAGCCAGTCTGGACAGAAATATTTTATAGTTGCAGCAACATTGGTCCTCTGGAGACATAACATTCCATTAATGCATTGGTTCTTTATTTTGGATCACCACTTTTCATAATTGTTTTGTGCACACTCGAGCTTTCTTTGAAGAACTTCCACAGTGTAAAACCATTTGATACAGACACAAGTCTTTCCACTTGTTTAGCCAAAGTAGATAAATTCACACTTTCTTGTGCTGAAATCCATCTTCCAGTGATTGCTTGAACATTTAATCTCTCAACGTCTCATTGTAAATTTATGCTCCTGTGAGACTATTTACAATGCCACCCACTTTTGTGTCATCAGTAAACCTGGATACATACCACGCTGTTTCTTTACCTAAGTCATTGGTGAATGGAGAATACCACAAGTCACTTATTTCCATTGCATTTAGCCCTGTTCTTTGCCCAAATCTCCTCTGGCTAGTTAAAAATATTTGGCTTCATTACCATGAAGTGGAATTTTAACTAACTATCTTTTTTTGAATAGTTTTATCAAATACCTACTTGGAATACATATAAACTACATCCTGCAGACATTTCCCTGTTCACTACTTTAGTTATTACCTCAAAAACATAATTAGGATCACTTGATGTGACCTGCGCTTCATAAATTCATGTTGTGTCTCTCAAATCATCAAATGACTATTCCAGCCTCTGCCCTTAATTAGAGAGTCTGACAATTTTCTATGACAGATATTAGACCAGCAGAACTTCTTGGTTTCTTTATCTCACCTTAAACAGCAGAGTTATGGTGGCACTTTTCAACACCAGAATGATAATTCTTGAATAAAAAGAGATTTTGTAAAAGCATTTAGATTTATTTCACCCACTGTTTTAAAAACCGGACTTGAAAACTGTCATTTCCTGGAGATCTGTCCATCTATGTCCACCGTCCACCGTCCGGCGTGGCCTGGAACGTGGCAACTTCAACAGCCTGACCACGGGAGAAGACGGCAGGGGAAGAGAAAATATATTCTGGCCTTCCATCACAGTGAGAAGGTGACTGGAGGAGACTCACTGTGATGGATGTTTCTTTTTTTGTTTTGTGTTGTGTTGGTTGTGATTGTGTGTGAAATTGTTTATTTTTATTGCTTTATTGCTGGACTGTGGGTGACCTTTCATTTCACTGCACATCTTGTATGTGTATGTGACAAATAAACTTGACTTGACGATGTTCTTTTACGATAGGTAATATGGATGCCTAGGAGCTTGAAGCTGTTGGACATCTTTACAACAGCTATATCGATGATGACAGGGTTCTCTTCATTCCCTTGCTTCCTAAAGTTAACAGCCAACTTTTTTGTATTGCTGACATTAAGGGGTATGTTATTGTCCTAACATCATGACACAATCTCTTTCTTGTACATCATCGCATGGTTATTGTAGATCCGGCCAACAACAGTGGTATCATCAGTGAACTTAAAGCTCAACATATGGGTTGCAGTTGGCCATACAACCGTGGGCGTACAGAGGGCAGAGCAAGGCATTGAGGACACTGCTCTGAGGCACCAGCATTGAAGGTCATGATAGAGGAAATGTTATCGCCAATTCTATTCGACTGAGGTCTGTCAGTTAAGAAATCCAGAAGTCAATTGTGGATGGAGGCCTTGAGGCCAAGGTCAAAATGTTTAGGGATGAGCTTATTCGGCGAGCAAAATTGCCTCACAAGGATATAGGAATTTCAGATGGTTTAGCTTAACTTTTGAGGTAAGTTTGAAGGAGGGAAGGGATTTTAGATCACAATTTCTCCCCTCCTGAACTTGCACAGAAGTGAGACAATTGGCAGATTGGAAATAGGAACTTTTGGCGGTGCAAGACTTCTGTCTGAAACAGACATTGGACACCTTGCATTGGTCCAGAGCCCCCAGTGTGGATTCATCTATGAAATGTCAACCTTTAGCTTACATTTCTTTAGCTCCTCTCAGATGGTCAGGCCTTGAGTAGACTAACCAGTGCTCCTCAAAGGCACTGTGTGAGGACGATGCAAAACTCTGACTCGTATATCTGTTAATTTTTTGCCACCAAGAAAGTAACATAATTTTGTCATCTTTACAAACTTCTGCTGTTAAACTCTGGGTGTTTTGCTTTTTTACGAGGTGGAAAAAAAATTGAAATGTTCCTTGAACAATTTTCAACATGATTGCTTTTAAAAAATATTCATGAGAAACTAAAGTATTGTCCCCTCAGAATCAACGAGCACCACCAATCACGTCAGTCAAAACATTAAAAGCTGAGCACAAGAGAGAAAAAAGTATTTTTGGAACACCAATGGCTGGTGAAATTTCTCCTTGCACTGGAAACATAATCGATTTCTGGAGAAATTGTCTTGTGATACATTGGGTAATGCTGCATCTCCTGTAGAGCTATTCAGTTAACATCACTTTGGCTTCTGAACATTTGTTTATCTCTGGAGTCAGTTATTTCCAAGCAAAGTATTTCTCTGTTCCAAAGGGAAAACCATTTTTATTAAATGCATTTCATGAAATTGAAGTGCATAAAGTATTGGACATAACATACATGGTGCATATTTTAATTCACCGAGCAGCTCAATTTTTTAGTGAAATGCGATCATGAACTTATGGCACACACTGCATAATGCGACTTTTGATTGCATGATTTCATGTGCATGTGCACCTCTGCATAGAGAGTGCATGTGTGGTATGCATTGCCCAGGAAGCAATATCCCTGTGAGATTGATATATGGGAAATCACATATAGACAGATAACATGTGAGATTACGTCGAGACATTAGGTACGAGTTGCATACCACAGCAATTTAATGACATCATTAATTAGTTACAGGTTTTTTTACAGAATAAATTGCAAGTGTTACATTCACCAGGGTCAATTACTGCATTAGAAGTCTTGATACACATTTGGGACAACATGGAAGTCATAAACCTTGGTTTGTTTCATTGTTATTGTAACTTGTTGTTGGTTTATTCATAGGTTTTATCCAGATGCTATAATTCCACACCCTTTAGAGGGAGGTCCACTGCAAATCTCCTGCGCTTCATTTTAGGCAAAAATATCCTGAGACCACTGCCCAGCCCATTACTCTCTCAAGCTGAGTCACCTTGATCCATATCAGTAAAGCAAATGGCCTATCAATAATATGAAGGAAAACATGAGTCAGACTGGTGGGCAGAGGCATGGCTTAGAGGAATAGGTTGAAAGAATGGCTAATTGATGGAGGAATATATAATACAAACTTGAATGATAGGCTGATCAAGAAAACTGGAACAAACTTAGCTCAATAGCTGGAAGCTGAGTATAATGATTAACAAATGTTTTTGTGTTCGAAGGCTGTTTTCCATAGGGCTCGAGGAGGCGCAGTCCTTTAATTGTACTTATGAACAATTTTAAATGTAGGGGGCATAATAAAAAGCTTGCAAGAGGGAACAAATTGGCCATGTAATTGACAAGAAAGAGGAATGCTTTTGACTTCAGGATGACATTGGTGATCATGCCCATTAGGCAGAGAGTGACAGAGGGAGGTTAGTCCGGCAAAGTTAATGCACTTGGGGATTTCAGTGGGGCAAGGAAATATACAATAAATGGGAAGAAGTTTCAAAGGAGGAGCCTTAAAGATAGCAGGACATGTTAATGAGATGGTTCAAGAGACACAATGTATGTTATTTGTTTATTAGATTTGGCATAGAATATAAGAGTGGGACTTGTCAGGCCATAGGTCTGATTGCATTGGAGAGGGTCAGAGGAGATTTACAAGATTTGCTGCTAGGACTGGAATATCTCATAATGAAGGTAAATTAGGCAGACTGGCTTATTTTCTTTGGAAGAGAGGAGTCTGAGGAGAACATTAATTGAGATTTATAAAATGATGAGTGACCTGGTGCAGCAAATAGAAAGGACCGATGTCCCATGGATGAAAATGAAGAGGCTGAGGTTTAAAGCAACTGGGAGGAGATGTAGAAGAGAGATGAGAAATTTGTTTCCCACCGAGAATGATAGTGGTCTCAGGCTCACTGCCTGTCAGAGTGGTATTTTTAAGTATCAATATCAAAGGATATTTTTAAGGCAGTGATAGAGTCTTGATTAATATGGGTGTCAGGGGTTATGGGGAGAAGGCAGGAGAATGGGGTTAGGAGGGAGAGATAGATCAGCCATGATTGATGGGCGAATGGCCTAATTCTGATCCTATCATTTATGACCTTATTTGTTGAAGCAAAACCCTTGATCACATTTTAAAATGTGCCTTGGTGTGCATTAGAAGAGGTGTGACATACAGAACCATGAAGCAAGGGTTGGAAAGTGGGACTACACATGCTAGTTCTTCCTTGACTGACATGTGCACCATGGGGTGATCATGGGCTCATTGTGTGTCATTAATTTTCCACAATTCGTTGAGATATAAACACAAAAGAAGGAACATTTCCATTGCTTTAGCATTAGTTGAAACATTAGTTTTATACTGTTCAATAGGCAATGCTGGCATTGTGAGCTTAATATCATGAATAAAGGAGTTGTAAATTGTTGCAAAATCCAACAATTTAAAAAAAATCTTGCCAAGAGCAGAGAGGGGATATTTTATATTTGCATGATTGTACAAAATCGTTGTCAATGACTTGAAGGTCTGCTTTTGCACATCTGCCTGATATTTATTTTCCACTAAATTTCAATGAAAAGTCTAAATTACTGCCAATTTGTGTTGTGATGATGGTATTAATTAGGCATTTCAGGAAGAGATATTCTGCACTGACATAGAAAGAGAGGCTAGGGAATTATCATGCTGTAAGTTAGCAATCTGAGTGAAGATCTTTGTTAAAGGTATTTTGACAGCTGCATATTTTATATCTTCAGAATTTGCAAATGGGGATTCCTCTGAGATAGCAGTTGAAGTAATTAAGGAAACAAGGCAAATAAGATTCCTGGCGAGATGGACTTACAGAACTGTGGAACAAATCAAGTTGACAGAGAGTATGGGCATGAAAGCAATCACAGGTCATCAACCATGTGGGATCAGTTAGTCTCAGTGCTCAGCCAAACGCAGAAGCCCAGATTTATCCAGAGGCCTAATGCTGGCAACTCTGATTCCTGATTCATTGCCGGATCTACCACTAAGCAGAACAATCATCAGTCTGCAATTCCCAGGTACACCTAGAAGGTAAGCAATCGGTTGTTCTTCAGGCTTATCACTTTCATCAATGTTGGAAGGCCACTGCATATTTGGCTGGGTTACTCCAAGTTCATGATATCTGCATATAACTCCCATCCTCCACAGTGTTACAGGATCCCTTCTTACTGGTTGTCTCCATTAACCACATTAAAATCTTGCACACAAATGCCTGTTTCCCCTACCGGTGAACAGTAATGACATTTATTTCCTCCATATGCTCAATGTTAGTACATTCAGTGGTTCCCCTCTGTGGGAGAATATATATCTTGTGCTCTGACTTTTAATCTATGCTTTATCCACATGCTCTTCCAGTGGCAGGGGTAACTTAGGTGGCTGGCTGCTGAACCTTATTAAGAACCTGTGAGATGAGAGGATTTATGTCTCCATGTGGCACTAAATGTCCACACCGCTGTCATGCTAACCCTTCATGAAAATGTGTCTCTGGTTCTTTTGAGTTGTTTAATGTAGAGAAGAAAATCTGAATGCCCAAGGCCAGGAGCAGACTGAACATTCATGAGATCATCTCCAACATCTGTCACTGGCAGCATACCACAACTGTTCACAGAGATATTGACTTTGAGGTTGAACACATGAATGAGAGGTTATGGTATATTAAACAGTAAGTGGACTTTTCACCTTAGCCCATGTAAGATGCTATGCTTGGCCTAATGATTACACAGATTGATCGTTCCTTAATTCCTTTCTTCTCCTAAATTTAATTTTTATCAAATAAAACCCAAAGGATCGATAGTTGAGATGTGAACTAGTACTTTGGCCAGATGGTCCTCCTCAGCTATGCTCCATGTTGCACCAACATTAAACCCTTGCACTTATGTAGTGCTGATGGAGTAGCAGTACAGCACAACTTCAATATAAAATGGATGTCAGGCAATAACTCATGCATTGTAAGCAAAGCTAATGCTTACTTATTTTCTGCCTTGTGGGACTTGATAATATCTGTGCTATATCTGAGGTTCCACTACAGATGGAGGTTCCACTACAGTACTGCACCACTATATCAATAGTCAATAGTCGTTTATTTGTCACATACACATAAATGTGTAGTGAAATGAAACATTACCCGCAGTTGAAACACTAAGACCAATAAGAATAATCAATAAAAATGCAATAACACATACAAGCATACACTAACACCAAACAAAAGAAACATCCATCGCAGTGAGTCTCCTCCAGTCCCTTCTCACTGTGACGGAAGGCCAAAATGTCTTTTCTCTTCCCTGCCGTCTTCTCCCGAGGTCAGGCTGTTGAACTTGCCACGTCGGGGCTCCCGACATTGGAGCGCCGCGCCGGACGGTGAAAGGTCCACGGCCTATTCCAGGCCGCGCCGGACGGTGAAAGGTCCGCGGCGGGCCGACCCAAGCCCCGTGATTCGGGGCGGGCGAACACGCTGCCTCTGCCGCTGCAGGAGCTCCCGATGTCGGCCCCCACCCAGGGGCCTGTGGGCTTCTGACGTCCACGCGGCCCGCGCCGGAGCCTCCGGAGACGAGTCGCAGCCGCTCCCGCAGCATCCGCAGGCAGCCAGCGCCGCAGGTGGTGAGTCCGGGCCGTGGGCTCTGCGAACCAGAGCCCCAGGTGGTCCTAGGTGCATGGCCGGTGGTACACTACAGATCCCAAGGAACTTCACAAAGAATGTTATCGAAAACTTTATTCCTCTTTCCACAGATGCCACCTCTTCAGCTGAGCGTTTCCAGTATTTTCAAGTCAAGTCTAGTTGATTTTATTGTCATTTGCACATGTATGCTGAGGTACAGATACAGTGAAAATCATGCTTGTAGCAGAATCATTTCACGAAGACAGACAACACATCAAACATAAAATGTACACAATTTACACAAGACAGTGAAAAGAAAAGTATTGTGAAGAAACAAAATATTAATGGAAAATACAATTAGAAAATAAGTCCACGGTTGCACAAAAGGTGGTCTGTAGTATTTTGTTGCCGAGGTAGGATTAGGGTTATGTGGGTTGGTTCATGAACCTGTTCACTGTACGAAGGTAGCTGTTCCTGAAAACTAGTGATGTGAGAATGACAGATTGCTGCACCTTCAACCCGATGGTAGCAGTAGGAAGAAGGCATGGCCCGTGGTGGGGATCCTTGATGAAAGCTATTGCCTTCTTGGGGCAGTTCCTCATGTGGATGCTCTTGATTGTGGGGAAGGCTGTGCCTGTGATAGAATGGGCTGACTCCCACAGCTTCTTGTGTTCCTGTGCATTGGAATTGTCATACCAGGTCACGATACAACCAGTCAGGATACTTACTACAGTTCATCTGCTGAGGTTTGTTAGAACATTCAAGACTTCTGAGAAAGTAGAGGCACTGTTTTTTTAAATTTCAGATTACCAGCCTCTGCAGTGCATTAAAAATAAATCATAATTAGGCACGAAGCTGATTGAGTATATGTCAGGACAGATATACAGAAGCTTAGTTCGAAGAATGGGTTTTTAAGAACATATTAACCAGGGAAAGAGAACCAGATAGATTTAGGAAGGCATGTTCAGAGTTTAGGACACTGGATTATGCAGACATTGATTGTCAGATAAGACTGGGCCATTTATAAGTAACATCAGGAAGAGAAAATTATTGCAGAAAGCTGGAAAACTCTTTTGCTGAAGAAGATGTCTGGGATCAATTGAGATCTTAAAGACAATGATCCCTATTTTGTGTTGTTTGTTTTGAGTATCACAAAGTATGGAACATATTAATGTAACTGCTTTTGCGATGCATGATTGAATTAAACGATGGAAGAGGTTCAAGGGGTTGAATTGCCTCCTGCTGTTTCTGTGTACGTCTTTGATTTGGATGTTAAAATGAGCAGTGCCGAGCCTCAGAATGTGAAGAAGCCGCAGCAAGCTCTTAAAATTCAGCTAGCAATGCATTAAGAAGAGGAGATGATTTTTATACTGCAGACACATTCATACTGACTAAAAAACAGGGACAATGCTCCTTGGAAATCATCTGGAAATGGTCATAAAAACCTTAAATTAGATATCTTAATTTGAGAATACTTTTATTCGATCAGTAGAAGTAGAGAAGTATTTAAGGTGGAGATAGATAATTTTTTGATGGTTTGGAATGAACGTTTTTGTGGAAATGACGCAGAAGAGGAGTTGTGGCATGGGGTAGGTCAGTTGTGATCGTATTGAAAGACAGGGCAGGCTTGAGAGGCCGAATGGTCTTTCGGGTTCCTGTTTCCAGGTGTTCTTATATTCTTCTTAGGAATACAGATTGAGAAGTTAAGGGCCTGTCCCACTTAGACAATCTTTTTGGTGACTGCCGGCGACTGTCAAAGTCGTAGCAGATCGCCAAACTTTTCTTTTACCCGACGACAATGACCACGACAATGCCGAGTCAGGTCGAGATTACAGCGTATTCTGAAACATCGTGAAAATTCCCACGCTGTCAATGCTTCTCTGGCGTCCTGGTTTTCGCTGAAATCACTGACAAGTCGTTAAGCACTTGAGAGTTTTGAACTATAACACCTTGAATGGGTTACTTAAAAACCAAGCTTCACTGCAATAAGGAATAAACTGGATTTGCTTCCAGTTTACCAATAGCTATATTGAAAAAAAAAGTTTTTAAGTGGTTCAGTGGATTTTTGTGAAAAGTGTGTGGGCATTCTTTGAAAATGTAAGGGAGAAATATATCTGGTTTCTGGGTTGCATATCTGGGTTTGGAGCACACTTTAAATGTAATGGCTGAGGCCAAAAACATCGCGAAAATTCCCACGCTGTCAATGCTTCTCCGGCATCCTAATTTTCGCTGAAATCATTGACAAGTCAGTAAGTACTTGAGAGTTTTGAATTATAACACCTTGTATGGGTTACTTAAAAACCAAGCTTCACTGTAACAAGGAATAAACTGGATTTACTTCCAGTTTACTAATAGCTGTATTTTAAAAAATAATTTAAAAAGTGGTTCAGTGGAGTTTTGTGAAAAGTGTGTGGGCATTCTGTGAAAATGTACGGGAGATGCATATCTGGTTTCTGGGTTGCATATCTGGGTTGGGAGCCCACTTTAAATGTAATGGCTGAGGCCAAAAACATCGCGGAAATTCCCACGCTTACCTGACCGTCAAACTGTCGCCTCCAATCTACCTGTCAAATATCCTGACGATAGATAAATTGGTTAAACACAAGCATTTTATGGTATTTTGAAATGACTTTACTTATTTTAATATTATGTGCTTCTAAATGTATCTTAAGAGAACCTATCAAACCTGGGGACAGCATGCGACAGCGCCCGCAATAAGCTACGATGCCTGGCGACAAGCCAGCTGTCGCCGAGAAATTTCAAAGCGTTTGATTTCTCGGCGACGCTCCGAGATCCACTACGATCCACTACGATCTTTGGAAGACTCCTCACGATCGTGCCTGCGACACCCCGGCAAACGTTTGGCGACAGCCTGGTCGCCGGCAGTCGCTTTAAAATCGCCTAAGTAGGACAGGCCCTTTAAGCATTGATCTGAACAAGATTTAGAATCAAATTACAATTGGGCTGGGTCATTGTGATCTTCAGCTGATGGTTTCATAGAGAACCGGTGGCCACCATCAGCATGTAGATGAACATAACCTTAAAAACCACATCTCTACATCACATCATGGCAGTCGAGAATAAGCTGGAGGTCAATGTCTATTTATCTGACCTCTTTTTCCATTCCAGGTTGGAGCACAAACATCCTAAGATGATATGCAGATGCAATGAGATTGTTCTGTTGTTGGTGCAGTGATGATACATCCTTCCCTAGGGCCTGCTCCGATACCCATCACTGGCCAACAGGCCAGTGGAAGCAAACAATCAGCACTCTGGACTGAGCTGAGGCCACAGGCAATGGTGAAACAGCTATGTCCAATTAGCTGGAATTGGATCAACTCATCTGCACCTCATCAGCCCTACTCCTTATAAACCTGGGGAGTTCCAGCCAAGGGTAAGAGTGAGAAAAAGCAGGATGGGAGGTAAGTGAGTGGAAGACCTCCTAATCAGAGTGGCATGGTGGTGCAGTGGTAGACTTGCTGCCTTACAGTCCCAGAGACTTTGGTTCAATCCTGACTATGGGTGCTGTCTGTATGGAGTTTGTATGTTCTCCCTGTGACCTGTGTTGGTTTTCTCTTGTTTCCTCCCACCCTCCTAGATGTACTGGTTTGTAGGTTAATTGGTAGGTTAATTGGTTTGGACAATCAGACAATCAGGCAATTTAAATTGGTGATATAAGCAAGGCTCACAAAAGGGTGCAGCCCTGTTCAGGTGCAGCCCAGTGAGAAAAGTGCGAGTCTTTGGCTGCGAGTCTTCGGCGAGGAGGCTGAGGTGAGGAGGATACCATTGTTTTAAGCCAGAGCTGGTTATAGGCACAAGGTGATGGCGGAAAAGTTGGTGCGGTGTGTTTCCTGCAGGATGTGGGTAGACAGGGACGTCGCGGGAGCTTCTGGGAGCTACACCTGCAAGAACTGTGTCCAGGTGCAGCTCCTGAAGGGACGTGTGGTGGAGTTGGAGAGGCAGTTGAATGACCTCAGGGCCATCCGGGAATGCGAGAGTTTCCTCGACAGGACCTATTGTGAGGCTGTCACGCCAAGGGTCCAGGTCGAGCGAAGGTGGGAGACTGTTTCCGGGGGGAGTGGACGTGGACTACAGGAGACCCCAGTGGCTGTGCCTATTGCAAATAGGTATACCCTCTTGGGAACTGTCGGGGCAGAAGACGTTTCCAGTCCGAGTGGCGGACCTGTTGGCAAGGATACACGACAGGGGAGACCGAAGTCTGGAAGAGCCGTAGTGGTCGGTGACTCCATAGTCCGAGGGACGGATAGAAGATTCTGTGGCAGCAGGAGGGACTTGAGGATGGTCTGTTGCCTCCCTGGTGCCAGGGTTCAACACATC
Organism: Rhinoraja longicauda; assembly: GCF_053455715.1. Taxonomy (NCBI): domain Eukaryota; kingdom Metazoa; phylum Chordata; class Chondrichthyes; order Rajiformes; family Arhynchobatidae; genus Rhinoraja; species Rhinoraja longicauda. Next base: position 53,747,178 of record NC_135956.1, read on the forward strand.
ACAGACCGGCTTCAGAAAATCCTAGCGAGGGAAGGCGATCAACCTGAAGTCGTTGTGCACGTGGGCACGAATGACGTCGGGCGGAAGAGGAAGGAGGTGCTACAGCGGGAGTTTAGAGAGTTGGGAAAAACGCTGAGAAGTAGGACGTCGAAGGTAGTTATCTCTGGACTGCTACCGGTACCTCGTGCTGGTGAGGCCAGGAACAGAGAGATAGAGGGTATGAATTTATGGCTGAGGGACTGGTGCAGAGAGCAGGGATTTAGATTTCTGGACCACTGGGATCTCTTCTGGGCTAGGGGTGACTTGTACAAAAGGGACGGGTTGCATCTTAACAGCAGGGGGACAAACATTCTGGCAGGCAGGTTTGCTAGTGTGACACCTGTGGCTTTAAACTAAGTAGTGGGGGGGAGGGGTTAACAAATTGTGAATATGAAGATGAGGTAAAAGGGAATACAGGAGATATTGCAAAAGACTCTCGGAAGAATGGGAACAGAAGTTCTAGAGCGGAAAAGAAATTAAGGGCAGGGCCAATTGTGAACGATGTGAGAGGGGAGGTAAATACAGAAGTTAAAGTGTTGTACTTAAATGCGCGTAGTATAAAAAATAAAGTGGATGAGCTTGAGGCTCAGTTAGTCATGGGCAAGTATGATGTTGTAGGGATCACTGAGACATGGCTACAAGAGGACCAGGGCTGGGAACTGAATATTCAGGGGTACACAACGTATAGAAAAGACAGACAGGTGGGCAGAGGGGGTGGGGTTGCTCTGATGGTAAGGAATGATATTCATTCCCTTGCAAGGGGTGACATAGAATCAGGAGATGTTGAATCAGTATGGATAGAAATGAGAAATTGTAAGGGTAAAAAGACCCTAATGGGAGTTATCTATAGGCCCCCAAACAGCAGCCTCGACTTAGGGTGCAAGTTAAATCAGGAGATAAAATTGGCGTGTCAAAAATGTAATGCTACGGTGGTTATGGGAGATTTCAACATGCAGGTAGACTGGGAAAATCAGGTTGGAAATGGACCCCAGGAAAGAGAGTTTGTAGAGTGCCTTCGAGATGGATTCTTAGAACAGCTTGTACTGGAGCCTACCAGGGAGAAGGCAATTCTGGATTTAGTGTTGTGTAATGATCCTGATCTGATAAGGGGACTAGAGGTAAAAGAGCCATTAGGAGGCAGTGATCACAACATGATAAGTTTTACTCTGCAAATGGAAAGGCAGAAGGGAAAATCGGAAGTGTCGGTATTACAGTATAGCAAAGGGGATTACAGAGGCATGAGGCGGGAGCTGGCCAAAATTGATTGGAAGGAGGCCCTAGCAGGGAAGACGGTAGAACAGCAATGGCAGGTATTCCTGGGAATAATGCAGAGGTTGCAGGATCAATTTATTCCAAAGAGGTGGAAAGACTCTAAGGGGAGTAAGAGACACCTGTGGCTGACAAGGGAAGTCAGGGACAGCATAAAAATTAAGGAGAGGAAGTATAACATAGCAAAGAAGAGTGGGAAGACAGAGGATTGGGACTCTTTTAAAGAGCAACAAAAGTTAACTAAAAAGGCAATACGAGGAGAAAAGATGAGGTACGAGGGTAAACTAGCCAATAATATAAAGGAGGATAGCAAAAGTTTTTTTAGGTACGTGAAGAGGAAAAAAATAGTCAAGGCAAATGTGGGTCCCTTGAAGACAGAAGCAGGGGAATTTATTATGGGGAACAAAGAAATGGCAGACGAGTTAAACCGTTACTTTGGATCTGTCTTCACTGAGGAAGATACACACAATCTCCCAAATGTTCTAGGGGCTGGAGAACCTAGGGTGATGGAGGAACTGAAGGAAATCCACATTAGGCAGGAAATGGTTTTGGGTAGACTGATGGGACTGAAGGCTGATAAATCCCCAGGGCCTGATGGTCTGCATCCCAGAGTACTTAAGGAGGTGGCTCTAGAAATAGTGGAAGCATTGGAGATCATTTTTCAATGTTCTATAGATTCAGGATCAGTTCCTGTGGATTGGAGAATAGCAAATGTTATCCCACTTTTTAAGAAAGGAGGGAGAGAGAAAACGGGTAATTATAGACCAGTTAGTCTGACATCAGTGGTGGGGAAAATGCTGGAGTCAATTATAAAAGACGAAATTGCTGAGCATTTGGATAGCAGTAACGGGATCGTTCCGAGTCAGCATGGATTTACGAAGGGGAAATCATGCTTGACAAATCTACTGGAATTTTTTGAGGATGTAACTAGGAAAATTGACAAGGGAGAGTCAGTGGATGTGGTGTACCTCGACTTTCAGAAAGCCTTCGACAAGGTCCCACATAGGAGATTAGTGGGCAAAATTAGGGCACATGGTATTGGGGGTAGGGTACTGACATGGATAGAAAATTGGTTAACAGACAGAAAGCAAAGAGTGGGGATAAATGGGTCCCTTTCGGAATGGCAGGCAGTGACCAGTGGGGTACCGCAAGGTTCGGTGCTGGGACCCCAGCTATTTACGATATACATTAATGACTTAGACGAAGGGATTAAAAGTACCATTAGCAAATTTGCAGATGATACTAAGTTGGGGGGTAGTGTGAATTGTGAGGAAGATGCAATAAGGCTGCAGGGTGACCTGGACAGGTTGTGTGAGTGGGCGGATACATGGCAGATGCAGTTTAATGTAGATAAGTGTGAGGTTATTCACTTTGGAAGTAAGAATAGAAAGGCAGATTATTATCTGAATGGTGTCAAGTTAGGAGGAGGGGGAGTTCAACGAGATCTGGGTGTCCTAGTGCATCAGTCAATGAAAGGAAGCATGCAGGTTCAGCAGGCAGTGAAGAAAGCCAATGGAATGTTGGCCTTCGTAACAAGAGGAGTTGAGTATAGGAGCAAAGAGGTCCTTCTACAGTTGTACCGGGCCCTGGTGAGACCGCACCTGGAGTACTGTGTGCAGTTTTGGTCTCCAAATTTGAGGAAGGATATTCTTGCTATGGAGGGCGTGCAGCGTAGGTTCACTAGATTAATTCCCGGAATGGCGGGACTGTCGTATGTTGAAAGGCTGGAGCGATTGGGCTTGTATACACTGGAATTTAGAAGGATGAGGGGGGAATCTTATTGAAACATATAAGATAATTAGGGGATTGGACACATTAGAGGCAGATAACATGTTCCCAATGTTGGGGGAGTCCAGAACAAGGGGCCACAGTTTGAGAATAAGGGGTAGGCCATTTAGAACGGAGATGAGGAAGAACTTTTTCAGTCAGAGGGTGGTGAAGGTGTGGAATTCTCTGCCTCAGAAGGCAGTGGAGGCCAGTTCGTTGGATGCTTTCAAGAGAGAGCTGGATAGAGCTCTTAAGGATAGCGGAGTGAGGGTGTATGGGGAGAAGGCAGGAACGGGGTACTGATTGATAGTGATCAGCCATGATCGCATTGAATGGCGGTGCTGGCTCGAAGGGCTGAATGGCCTACTCCTGCACCTATTGTCTATTGTCTATTGTCTATAATTGTAACTTGTCCTAGTGTGTGTGGGGTAGTGTAAGTGTGTGGGGATTGCTGGTTGGTGCAGGCTCAGTGGGCTGAAGGGCCTGTTTCTGCACTGTATCTCTAAACTAAACAATCCAGTTCAGTGATTCTGAAGTCTAATCAAAATCTTTCAGTAATTCTGTTGTTTGTGAAATATCTTTCTCAGTTATTATTTTGGCAGTGGTGGTGATCTGAGCTTTACCTTTCACCATCTGGGGCCTTGGTACTGGTATGTGTTTGCACAAGATCACATGTGAGTACATCATCAGCTTCTCACTGACTCAAGCAACAGGAATGATCTATATCCTACCAAGCATTTGGAAGTGTTGTAGCTGTTTGCTTATCTGAATGCTAGCCATGATAGATACTGTGATGTATATGTGAAGTAAATGCCAGTGCCCCCTTGAGGCCAAGAGCAGAAGCTGGCCAATGGGCTTGTGCCTTGTGACTGAGGTAAGATGACCTTCTAGGGCCAATGGGCTTGTGCCTTGTGACTGAGGTCAGGTGACCTTCTAGAAGTTTCCTGGTGAAAGATCGGTAATAAAATCTGCTTACAAGATGTCGGGCGTATATTCATTGTGCTAGCCACAACAGGGTCTTACAGAGACCAAATGCATTGTCCATTTCAATACCCAGCCTCCACCTTTGAAAGGCTTGGCTTTATTAACTACTCAACTGACTTCAATTTTCAGTGCATTGACAGGATCTACATAACAGCTTATGCTTCATTGTGGATGGGTGAAGAAATTGTACTTAGTCATAGAGTTATGCAGCATAAAAACAGGCCCTTCAGCCCAACTTGTCTATGCAGACCAAGGTGTTTACCTGAGCTAGTCCCAGTTACCTGTGTTTGGCCAATATTGCTCCAATTCCTATCCAATTTAGACATTTAAATTGCACTTTTAGACAATTTAAACAATTGCACTTGACTGTACTTCCTCTGGCAGCTCATTCCATATACCTACCAAACTCTGTGTAGAAAAGTTTGCCCCTCAGATCCCCTTTAAATTCTTCCTCTCTCAACTGACCTATTACCTCTAGTTTTATACTCTCCTCCCCTGGGGAAAATACTGTGATCATTAATGTTAACCATGCCTCTCATTATTTTGTATAGTTCTATAAGGTCACTCCTTAGCCTACAGCCCCAGCCTATCTATTTACTCATAACTTCTTTCCACCCTGGTTCCTGTAAAAACTCTATCCCCTACTCCCAATTCCTCCGTCTATGCCGCATCTGTGCCCAGGGTGAGGTTTTCCATACTAGATCATCGGAGATGTCCTCATTCTTTATGAAATGGAGGTTTCCCTCTTCCATTATAGATAAGACTCTCACTAGGGTCTCCTCAATATCCTGATGGGAAGTTAGGGATGGTATAAAACTAAAAGAAAAGGTGTATAACATAGCAAAGAGTAATGGGAAACCAGAGGATAGGGGAACTTTCAAAGCATATCAGAAGATAACAAAAAGGGGTGAGAAGATGAAGTATGAAGGTAAGCTCGCCAAGAATATGGAGGATAGTAACAGCTTCTTTAGGTATATTAAGAGAAAAAGATTAGTAAAGACAAATGTGGGTCCCTTGAAGGCAGAAACAGGTGAAATTATTATGGGGAACAAGGAAATGGCAGAAGAGTTGAACAGATACTTTTGTTCTGTCTTCACTAAGGAAGACACGAACAATCTCCAAGATGTACTAGAGGACAGAGGATCTAGGGAGACAGCGGAATTGAAAGAAATTTGCATTAGGTGAGAAATAGTATTAGGTAGACTGTTGGGACTGAAGGCTGATAAATCCCCAGGACCTGATGGTCTGCATCCCAAGGTACTCAAGGAGGTGGTTGCAGAAATCGTGGATGCATTGGTGATCATTTTCCAATGTTCTATAGATTCAGGATCAGTTCCTGTGGATTGGAGGGTAGCTAATGTTATCCCACTTTTCATGAAAGGAGTGAGTGAGAAAATGGGGAATTATAGACCAGTTAGCCTGACATTGGTGGTGGGGAAGATGCTGGAGTTAATTATTAAAGAGGTAATAATGGCGCATTTGGATAGCAGGAAAAAGATTGGTCAAAGTCACCATGGATTTATGAAGGGAAAAGCCTGCTTGACTAATCTTCTGGAATTTTTTGAGGATGTGACTAGTAAAATGGATGAAGGAGAGCCAGTGGATGTGGTGTATCTGGACTATCAGAAAGTCTTTGATAAGGTCCCACACAGGAGATTAGTGGGCAAAATTAGAGAACATGGTATTGGGAGTAGGGTATTGACATGGATAAAGAATTGGTGGGCAGACAGGAAGCCAAGAGTAGGAATAAACGGATCCTTTTCAGAATGGCAGGCAGTGGCGAGTGGAGTGCTGCAAGGTTCGGTGCTGGGGCCGCAACTATTTACAATATATAGTAATTATTTAGATGATGGAATTAAAAGTAACACAATCAAATTTGCAGATGACACAAAGCTGGGTGGCAGTGTGAACTGCAAAGAGAATGCTAGGAGGTTGCAGGGTGACTTGGACAGGTTGAGTGAATGAGCAGATGCATGGCAGATGCTGTATAATGTGGATAACTGATGTTATTCACCTTGGCAGCAGGAACAAGGAGGCAGATTATTATCTCAATGGTGTCAGATTAGGAAAAAGGGTAAGTGCAACGAGACCTGGGTGTCCTTGTGCATCAGTCACTGAAAGTAAGCATGCAGGTACAGCAGGCAGTGAAGAAAGCTAGTGGAATGTTGGCCTTCATAATGAGAGGATTTGAGTATAAGAGTAAAGAGGTCGTTCTGCAGATGTACAGGGCCCTGGTGAGACCACACCTGGAGTATTGTGTGCATTTTTTATCTCCTAATTTGAGGAAAGACATCCTTGCTATTGAGGGAGTGCAGCTTAGGTTCACGAGGTTAATCCCCAGGATGGGGTGACTGTCATATGAGGAAAGACTGAAATGAATGGGCTTGTATTCATTGGAGTTTAGAAGGAGATCTTGTATAAGGGAATCTAATAGAAACATATAAAATTATAAAAGGACTGGACAAACTAGACGCAGGAAAATGTTCCCAATGTTGCAGGAGTTCATAACCAGGGGCCACAGTCTAAGAATAAAGGGACGGCCATTTAAAACTGAGATGAGAAAAAAGAAATTCACCCAGAGAGTTGTGTATTTGTGGAATTCTCTGCCACAGAAGGTAGTGGAGGCCAATTCACTGGATGAATTTGAAAGAGTTAGATAGAGCTCTTGGGGCTAGCAGAATCAAGGGGTATGGGGAGAAGGCAGGCACGGGTTACTGATTGTGGATGATCAGCCATGATCACAATGAATGGCAGTGCTGGCCTGAAGGGCCGTATGGCCTCCTCCTGCACCTTTTTTCTGTTTCTATCCCACAACTCTGCTTTTGCCCCTCCTACCCCCAATCGCATCAAGGACAGAAACCCCCTTGTCCTCGCCTTCCACCCCATCAGTCGTCGCATACAGCATATAACCCTCGAACACTTTCGCCACCTCCAACGGGATCCCACTACTAGCCATATCTTCCCATCTCCACCCCTTTCTGCTTTCCGCAGAGACCATTCCATCCTCAACTCCCTGGTCAACTCGTCCCTTCCCACCCAAACCACCCCCTCCCCAGGTACTTTCCCCTGCTACTGCAGGAGATGCAACACCTATCCCTTTACCTCCCCCCTCAACTCCATCCAAGGACCTCGACAGTCTTTTCAGGTGAGGCAGAGGTTCATTTGCACCTCCTCCAACCTCATCTGTTGTTCCAGGTGTCAACTTCTGTACATCAGTGAGACCAAGTGCAGGATCTGCGTTCGTTTCGCTGAACACTTCCGCAGTCAGTCTTAACCTACCTGATCTCCCGGTTGCTCAGTACTTCAACTCCCCCTCCCATTCCCAATCTGACCTTTCTGTCCTGGGCCTCCTCCATTGTCAGTGTGAGGCCCAACGCAAATTGGAGGAACAGCACCTCATATTTCACGGTAGCTTACACCCCAGCGGTATGAACATTGACTTCTCTAACTTCAAATCATAAATCATAATCATAATCATTCTTTAGCCAAGTATGTTTGGCAACATACGAGAAATTTCATTTGCCATACAGTCATACAAATAAAAAGCAGCATAACACAGAAAATACATTTTAACATGTACATCCGCCACAGTGACTTCTCTGCATTCCTCACTGTGATGGAAGGTGAAAAAAGGTTCAATCTCTTGCCTTCTATGTTAGAAGAAATTCCTCTTCCCATAGATAAATCACTTTGTTCTTTTTAGTTATTAATAATCTGAAAGCTACCTAGCCACTTCATTGTTACAAAGATTTCCAAGATATCTTTTAAAAGCAACCTGCTAAAATGGTATCATTCGCTGATTCAAGCAGCAGGAAATAGACATCACTCTGGCCCTTCAAGCATTTATTTCTTGCTTCACAAACCTAGTGAATGCTTGCATAGTATTGATGTCTAGTTCATAAAGCCCACCCTATTAACACAAGCAAGCTTCTGATACAATCCAGCTTCAAAGAATGAGTAAATCAAGCAGCTTTGGATCTGACTAGCTTTGACTACCAAACCTCAAACAAAAGAGATTGTATCAAAGCTTTAGATTAATGAATGTACCCTAACATGCAAGCTGCTGAAAGGAGTATTGAACTGTGGTTATTACCAGATGAGATCTTTGAAATATACCAGGGGCCACTGTGAACTGGGAGATAGCATGTGGTACTTTGTATTGTTACAGTGATCTTTCCCACGGAAGATTAGGGAGACTTGCTATAAAGACAACATTCAGAATCATTGACATGAGTTAACTGACATTTTAACCCGACAAAGGGAGCTAGGAACTCTGTATATTCAGCTGTGTAAACGTGGTTACTCTTTTGATCACTGATTGAAGTGACACGGGGATGAAATTGAGTCAAACAAACCACCTTCTCTATTACCACCTTTAGTTTTCTTTTTTTTGATGTCTTTTTATTTTCACTGACTTGGATAATATATAATTGATGGATCTTTTCCTTTTTCGTGTGCTGTCTGAAACTATGAGCCTGCAATGTTCATGCAATCAAGATTTTCATTGTGCCTGTACCTCACCGCTCATGCATATGATAATAAACTCGACTTGACATGACCTTTGCCTTAAATTAAAGGCTTACAATGTCCCAATGTTTAGTAAAAAAGAAATGGGAAGAGCTTTGAGTCAAAACTAAGTGAATGTCATATTTGCACAAGCTCTTTCTTTTCGTTGATTTGGATATATATAATGAAAAAGAAGGCATTAAAAAAACAGAGTTGAAGTTCTCCTCAATTTGGGTAGCTGGCTGGCAAAAAAAAGAGCAAGTAGCCTGATAATTCTATGTGAAACTCAGTCCACTATCAACAATGGTTCTCAATTACATTAGACTGTGGCAGGATTTTGGGTATATTGAGTGCCCTACTGACTGGGCTCTTGCTCGACCAGCCTCTGCCACCTTCCCTGTGGTCTTGTATGCATATGTGTGTGTAGGTTGCAACTTTGATCGGTTGTATTCATGAAAGTTTCATTACATGACTTCCACTACCCTGACTTCCATTCACCAGCAGCTTTACTGTTTTAGAAGTTTAAAGAGGTTTGGTACACCACCAAATACTTTTTGAGGCAGCACCTCATGTAGATGCTTTCAAGGGTGTGGAAGGCTGTGCCCGTGATAGACCACCCTTTGAGCCTCTTGTGTTTCTGTTGTCATTTTGCAACCAATCATGATACTTTCTACAGTACATCTGATTTTGGTCATTTAGAGTCATAGTCATACAACACAAAATAAGGCCCTTCAGCCCAACTTGTCCATGCTGAACAAGATGACCCATCTAAGCTAGTTCCATTTGTTTGTGTTTGGCACATATCCCACTAAACCTTTCCTATTCTTGTACTTATCCAAGTGCTGTTAAAGTACCTACCTCAACTACCTCCTTGGGCAGCTAGTTCCATATACCCAACACCCTCTGTGTGAAAAACATGTCCCTCGGGTTCCTATTAAATCATGTCCCTTCAATTTAAACGCACCTCTGATCCTTGATTCCCCACTCTGGGGGGAAAAGACTGTACATTCACCCTGTATATTCCCCTTTTGATTTTATATGCCTCTACAAGATCACCCCTCAGCCTTTGTGCACCAAGGAATAAAGTTGAAATTAAAACAGATAATGTTCAAGATACTCAGCATAGCAGGCAACATCTGTGGAGAGAAATTCAGTTAGGCTTTCAAGTCAATGACCTTTCATGAGAACTGGAAAAGTGAGACAACATTTTCAATTTAAATGTGTTTTATTTCTAACTTTTTCCAATCTTGATGAGGGGGGTCAGCAGCCTGAAATATGAACTCTCTTTCACTCCACAGTTGCTGCCTGACCAGCTGAGCATTTCCCATGTTTTCCGTTTGGTTGAGCACCATCATATCATACACAGCTCCTGTTGGCAAATAGTGACAAAAATATAAACCGAAAATGGTGGGAACATTCAGCAAGTCAAGCAACATTTGTGGAGTGAGAAACAGAGTTAATGTTTCAGGTCAAAAACCTTTTACAGATGTAGAGACACAAAGTCAAGCTTTCAGGACAATAATCCTTTAAGATTCATCGGGTTTCTCTATTCCATGAGAATTGGCCATGACTTCAGTCCAGAATAATTGTGGCTAATTGAGTTTACTGGGAAGTTAAAGATACTTTGCATAATTAGTTTAAAAATTCATTGATGAATGATCACTAAGCAATATAATAATGGTTTTATTTTTTCCTCCCTCACAATGTATGGTATGAATGTCAACAAAAGGTTAAATTTTATGTCTGTAAACGAAGATTATGGTAAAAGAGTGAGCAGCAGGACAGTGTATAAGAGAGGACCTCGGGGACAACATAATCTCACATGCAATCAAAACAGTTCATTTGCTTTTCTATAAGCCAATTTCTTTTTGCCAGCCTCAATCAGTCGAAGAGTGCACATATTTTGAAAGAGTAAGGTTTATGTTAAACATCTACTTCAGACTCCTATTTATGACTATAGCTCTGCCTTGAATACCATAATTCCAAGCAAATTTATCTCCAAACTCCTAGACCTAGACATCAGGACCCACCTCTGCCACTTGTTCCTTGATTTCCTGACCCATAGACCACAATCAGTGGGATCGGCAACAAAACATTCTCCTTGATAATTCTCAACACTGGAGCCCCACATGGGTGCATTCTCAGCACCTTAATCCCTACGCACTCATGACTGTGGCCAAATTCTGCTCTAGCTCCATTTACAAGTTTGCAGAAGACACTATAGTTGTAGCTTCTAATTTTCACCCTACAAACAGCTTACAATGGCCTGTTTCCTTTATCATTGTTACTGTTTTGCATATCTTTCATTCATTGTTCTTTATCTCTCCACATCACCATCTATATCTCTCGTTTCCCTTGTCCCTAACCAGTCTGAAGAAGGGTCTCAACCTGAAACGTCACCGATTCTTTCTCTCCAGAGGTGCTGCCTGTCCCACTGAGTTACTCCAGCTTTTTGTGTCCATCTTTGGTTTAAACCAGCATCTGCAGTTCCTTCTTACACGTTGTTGTGGGCCTGACCTTGAACAAACTCATCTTAGCAACAACGGAGTAAAGGCAGGAGATAGAGAGCTTAGTATGTGATGTAAAAACATCAACCTCTCCCTCAATGTCAACAAGATGAAAGAGCCAGTTATTGACTTCAGGAAGTGACGTGGGGAATGTGCCCCAATCAGTATTAATGGTGCCCAAGTGGAGATAGTTTGGAACTTCAAGTTCATGGTATCACCAACGACATTGAAGGCACAGCCAAGAAAGCACACTAACACCTCTACTTCCTCAGAAGACTATTTTGCTAAACTTTACTTGAAGCAATGAAATTGTAAAATAGAGCACAATGCAGTATTAACAGAATAAATAGAGTTTCCATTGATTTTATTTTCCCATTAATATCATAAGAGGACATGGATGGGAAAGACTAAATGTATTTTAGTCAATATAGACGTTTCCTAAAATTCACATTCCCTCACGTGAGAGCACCTACTTTTTCAGTGTGACTTATATACTGATTTTAATAGTATATTTGATGGAATTGAAATGTGCAGTTGTGAGTGCAACACTTTAAGGCGAGTAAAATGAAAAGCAATAACTAAAAAACATATTGACCTTCATAATCTGCTATTCTTTTCCTTCCACTACCCACTGACATTTGTTAATGTTTCCTCTGCGCATCCTCAGTCTCACTTAACTCCTGCCAAGTGTATCCTTCCTTCAGTCTTGCTTTTCCCGTTACAATGCGATGCTCTCAGTTACGCCTTCCTCTCCCAGTTTAACAAGAGTCAATAGTGTTTAATTGTCATATGTGCCGAAAACGGAACAATGAAATTCTTGTCTGCAGAAACATAACAGGTCTGTAAAGACAGCACTCAAAGACAACATCATAAAACAAAATGTTTAATAAATTAAAATCCCCAATATTAATGAAAAAAAAGCCCCAAGTCCTTAGCGCAACCAAGACAGTTTGTAGTTAATCATTTAATTGGTGTTTGGCATGTTCAAGAGCCTGATGGTTGTTGGGAAGAAGCTGTTCTTCAACCTGGAGGTCATGATTTTCAGACTCGTATATATTCTTCTCAAGTTAAATGAGAGTGTGGCCAGAAGGCATGGATCCTTGATGTTGATGCGCTTCCTGTGAATCCATTCCATGCTGGGGACATCAGTAACTATAATGGGCTGGATGGTGTCCACTTCTTTTTGTAATTTCCTTCATTCCTGGGTCCTCAAGTTGCTGAACCAGGCTATGATGGAACGAGTCAATATGCAATCAGTCAATAGTCAACCAGTCATTATACTTTGTCTGTTATGAAAATACTCAGCAACTGCAAAAATGATTGCTCTTAGTTGTAACTTCAAAAGAAGTGTTTTTGGTCCTGGGTGACTGGAAGCAGTTTCTGATCTCAATCTCTCGGAGCTGCTGACTTTTACACATGGAATCATAAAGAGACACAGCATGTTACACTAATACAAACAGGCCCTTCGACTCAGTGAGTCCACGCTGAACATCAATAACCCATTTACTCCAATAGTACAATTTTTTCCAACTTCTCAGCACTGCAGAGAATGGGAGTCCCGCAGATACCCATGCTCATTAGTGAAAGGCAAGAGAGTGGCCAGAGGTGGTCAAGGTAAATGTTTTTTTTAATGTTTTAAGTAGATTTCTAGGGCATCGGGAGGAACAGAAGATTTTCTGTAGTCCTTTGGACCTCTCTCCCAAAGATCTTGCCTCTCAATCACTCCCTTTGGTATTACCTTCTGAATCTTCCCTCCCTACAGCCTCTAGTTTCTCAGCTGTATCTAACTTCCTGTCAATGGGCCTTGATGTCATTCTCTACAGCTTTGAATGGAAAATGAATCTGGCATCTTAAGATGAGGCTTAGGAGTTAAATAAACAGAGCCTTACTTGCAGAAACCTCGAAAGCCTCTCTCTGTTCCCCATAACCCTCCCAAGGGCTAAAATTGTTGCTCCAGTTTCTAACCAAGTGACAATAAAAGGGGTTAGCTTCCCATTACATTATCATGCACTTCAATAGCATTCTTGCTGATGAAGATCACTGGTTTCTGTTCATTGGCTCTATCCTTTGGATTGCTGTTCTCACACAGGGTAATGAGATTTTGCTTGACTAATGTGGTCAATGACTCAGTTTAGAAGTTGACAGCAATTTGGGTATTGATAGGTATACAGCGTTGCTCTCTTGGGAAATGCTTTACAAGCCCAAATGTAATCGGATGGATTTATTTTACACCGAGAGTAATAGATACTGATCAAGCAATAAGCATGAGTGTTGAATTACACAATTAGTCCATCACAAACCAAGTACCTCTACAAAATAATTCCTGACAAAATAAGTATGGAAACTAATGAACAAACATTCCATATTAAACTACACCATGGTGGCATGGTGGCGCAGTGGTAGAGTTGCTGCCTTACAGCGAATGCAGCGCCGGAGACCTGGGTTCGATCCCGACTATGGGCGCTGTCTGTACAGAGTTTGTACTTTCTCCCCGTGACTGCGTGGGTTTTCTCCGAGATCTTCGGTTTCCCCCCACACTCCAAAGACGTACAGGTTTGTAGGTTAATTGGCTTGGTAAATGTAAAAATTGTCCCTAGTGGGTATAGGATCGTGTTAATGTGCGGGGATCGCTGGCCGGCGCCGACCCGGTGGGCTGAAAGGGCCTGTTTTCGCGCTGTATCTCTAAAGACGTGGGGCCCTTCATAATACTTAAACACTGCATTTCTAAACATCATTAACTGTCATTTAGAATGGCATGCGTGGATCCAATTACAAGCAATTGTGGTTGATGTTTACTTTGATGTTCCTGTCACGTCAGAGGTTTAGTACATAGCTCTGAAAAATAACAGGAAATTGTACAAATCAGACATCAAAGTGCCTTACATAACTGCCTGTGTGTTTATTCTTGAGGGCCACTTCCATTACATAAGGGAAATTAAGCAGATTCACAATATGTCGTACCTGGGTGAACGGTTGCATCCATGTTCACGTATCTATTATAATCAGTTTTAACTATTTTATCAATATTTATCAAATGCTGAACGAGCACATTTGGCTGCTATTTAAAAATCATCGTCATGCTGAAAACGTTCCGACATTTGCTGTCTGTCTTGCAGGCTGCCTTTGTTTGCTTTGTTAAACTTTTAAGCATTCTTGTTGATTTTGCTTTATTTACAGTCCATTAACAGAACACAGATTGAGTGTTTTCTTTCATCACTACAGTGCTACAAGCAAAAAAGCTTGAAGCTGAGTTCTGTGAAGTTTAATCATTTACTTTTGTACACAGATGTGTTGGAGTATGGGACAGGAAACTTTTAACCTATGAACTTGCACTAAAAGCATGGCTGAGAGTTCCAGAGTATTGTAATGGTGAAGCCCAAGCTGATTAGTTCCCTATTTAAAAAAAACATTGGATGGTCCGTTTCAATGTGTGAGTGTCAACAAAAAGTAAAACATTCCAATGGAGCTGACAGTTCACTTCACAATTAAAACAGTGGGAGGTAATTTAATTTTGAGGGATAGCGCAAGGCAATCTGTATCAGCAAATCAGCAAACTGTATTGTGTCTCTCCTGAATCTTGTTCAGTGTCTGTCTATTCACTGTCAACTACTTTACTCTATTGCACAAAATTATTCCTCCTGTCTGGCGAGATTGGGTGGCAGGTGTCAAAGTCGACTTATCTGCGATTGTCAACTTCAATTTACACATAACCAATAAAGAAAATTCATGTCAGTCATTACACATGCAAATTATTACCATGTGCCAGACTTGCTTCTTTCATTGTCAGCGATGGTCTCGTCCGCTGTTCAAGGTGTCTTAATATCAGCGGCTCTTTCATGAATTTTTACATAAGAGAAAATGCCATTGCACTTTATCCATCTGGCTGAAGGCTGGTTAAAAGCAAAATATGTTGTTGTGCCGTGACATTCCAACAACCATGAATGAAGCGATCTCATTATCAGTATAAAAGAGGAGCAACATCACAATTATCCAAATGTTCTTTGTTTTCCCTGCTAAAGAACTGCCCCACAAAATATTTTGACACATTGCAAAGCCTCCGAGCTAGGCCACAATGAGGTCCATACAAAGATGAGCTCACTGTGTAGACCAGTAAAGGATTAATAGCCAGTTGAACAGAAGACACTTGATCTCGACAAACCTTTACTATTCCTGCACTCCTTTATTTCTGCCCTTGACCTTAAATTCCATTATTTCATCACAAGAACCATGTCTTCAACAGTTCAGACTTTATACTACAGAACTCCCTCCTAATACCTCAAAGTTCATGTGTCCTAATAAAACCCTCTTTATGACTATGTGGCAACTTTTATCTGAGAGCACTCCCATAAAGTACTTGGCACATTAAAGGCACCAATATAGATCAAATGGTTCTTGATCCTGTAAATGGCTGAGTTTTGTCTTAATTATAAACTCTAGGAGTAAAATAACAATTTCTGTCAGCTGGAGTGCCATGCTTGATTTGTCTCTAGCTGCTCTTTCATGGCATCAAATAATAATTCAAGGTTTTCAAGGAAAGACATCTAAATCTTCATTTTACTTCAGCTTTCAAAAGAAACTGCAGGTGCCGATTTACAAAAAAAAAAAGACAAAGTGCTGGAGTAACTCAGCAGGTCAGGCAGCCTCTGTGGAGAACATGGATCCTATCACCTATTCATGCTCTCCAGAGATACTGCCTGACCCGCCGCTAAATTACTCCAGCACTTTGTGTCTTTTTATTCAATTACAGAAGGATTTACTTGTTGATGAGGGGGAGCTGGCGATGGCTGAAGTGGACGTAAGGGGCCTGATCTTATCAAGCATCTAACTTCAACTGCTTGGCTCCTAGTTCCAGATATGTGGGAGCTGAATTCAAATGGAGAATTCAAATATCATGACAGCCAGCTTCTTGGCATTCGTGAGAGGAAATGAAAACCACCCCTGCGTGGTCTACAGATCGGCTGCACTGCTGCACATACTTTGGTTTAGTTTAGTTTAGAGATATAGAGTGGAAACAGGCCCTTCAGCCCACTGAGTCCACACAGACCAGCGATCCCCACATGTTAACACTATCCCACACACACTAAGGACAATTTATACCAAACCAGTTAACCTACAAACCTGTATGTCCTTGGAGTGTGGGAGGAAATCGAAGATCTCGGAGGAAACCCATGCGGTCACGGGGAGAACATACAAACTCCGTCCAAACAGCACCCACAGTCGTGGACTTACCTCAATGCAGAGCACATCAGAACCTCTGGAGTAGAGCTCACAATAAAATATACCAGGATCTTTCATTTGAGCGACACAGCATGTAGCTGGTAGAGCTGCTGCCTCACAGTCTGGATTCAGGGTCTGGTTGCAGTCTGGATCTCTCATATTCTCTGTGTGAAATTTGCATGTTTTCTCTGTGATCATTTTGGGATTCTCCTGGGTGCTTTGATTTCTTCCAGCAACCCAAAGATGTGCAGATATGGGTTAATTGGCTGCTGTAAATTAAGACTAATTTGGGGGGAGTTGATGGAAAAGTGGGAAATGATAAAGGATGGTGCTAATGAAAAATGGTCTGTGGTTAAGGCAGTCTTGGTGGATAGAAGGGCCTGTTTCTCTGCCACATGGCTCTGAGTTTCGGCCAGTATGTCGTCAATGTTGATCAACAATTGTAATTCATGTGTTGATTTTGCGGAATCATTAGTTGAACACAACTGCAAACCCATGATTCCTCAATCACCACCAGAATTATGATTGGTGATCATCTTTGATGTTATACTGGCTGAGACTCCCAGAGTCAACTTCCAACAGATCAATACAAGCACCAAAGGAATGATCTCCAGCAGGAACAAGGCTGAGAGCAAACTTCAGTTCATCATCCCTTGACCCCTCAGATAGAAACTGATGTTGCAGAAAATGGCAGCCCCTTCGACTAAACATGGAAGAACAAGTTGGAAGAACATCTTTGGCTGAATTATGCATATTTCCAATAGCTATTGCGGCCAGTGCCTAGAAGGAAGATGTGAATTAAAATATACAAAAAGTAGAGTAGGACCAAGGAAGCAGTGAAGTTAAACACAGTAAACGCCCATACACGAGAAGCTCAGAGAACACTTTGATTGCAATTTATTTCAATAGCCTCTGGCATGCCTCCTTGGCAGGTATCACAGAAGGCATTTTAACTAACTATTATTTTTCACAACTCATTTTTTGATAAAGCCTTTGACAATTTCATTGCTGCTAGTAATCTGATAGACCCTTTCTTATTGGCATTCATAACTTTGTTTCCAGCAATTGCATCAGATTTAATTTCAGCCCGAGTCAATAACAAAACTGTTAAAGTTTTGATGGTGAATGTGGCATCTGGTTGCTGTGACTTGATCCGAGTTTCTTTGCTTGCATCAATATAATGCCTCATTCAATTGTACTCATTCAGGCAAGCTTAGAGCAGATGTCATTCAACACAATTGTAGATGCATTGGAAGACTGGCACATATAACATACATTTGATAATAACAGTTGGATTTTAACTGCAGGAATACAGATGGCTTGATGCTGGCCTGGTGGATGGGGCAGCATCCCACTGCCAAGTCACTTTGGAATAAGGTTAGTAGCCTTAATGACCAAATGCATAGTTGGAAAGACATTGCCTACGCTGACTGCACAATTTCTAGTAGCTGGACCCAGCCACTATTTAATAGATCCAAGCCATAGAAGGCTGTGAATTTACTGTAGGTAGGTACTTGATGACTGAGATAGACAGGCAGAGCCAAAGGGCCTGTTTCTGTGCTATATGACTGTTAAGGAGCTGTGCTGTTTAACTCCATTAAGGAGCTTCTTAAACAGAGGTTTCATTAACTGTTATACAGGCTGAATTGAGTCAAAATGCTACCCTAGGTTTTCATGAGGTATTACCAAAGTGGTCATGTTTCAAGAAAAGGGCAAGAGGATACTGAACATGATCATTGTGTAAGCCTAGAGATACAGCAAGGCAGGGGTAGCAGCATCCTTACTCAATTACTGACCCACCCCTCCTTCCAAGATTCCTCAATTCACGATCAAATCAGGCTCTCCTTCCACAAAACAATGGCCTTTCTCCCTCTGCTTATTCTTTACATTCGGAAGCTCCACATATGTGCATGTGACTCTCTTTTTGCCACTCTTTCTTCCCCCTTCAGGTACTCTTGGGAGAAAACTTAAACTTCACAGAAAAGCAGCCCCATGTTGTAAGGAGGCTACATTGGAAATAACCTGCTGAGGATAGCAGTGTCCTCATTCCTGCTGTACAGAGTACCTGCCTTTCATTCTTATACCTTTATGGATCGGAATTAATATCAGCTTCAGAAAATCTTCAGGCCTCAAGAGTTTCTCAGAAAAATCTCCAAGGACAACTTCTCAGCTGATGATGCAGCATTGTGGCCTTGTATAACAATGCCAGTGCACAGGCTAGGACTCTATTCCTTGGAGCGCAGGAGGGTACTTATAGAGGTGTACAAAATCGTGAGGGGAATAGATTGGGTAAACGCACAGATTCTCTGTTGCTCCGACTTGCGAACTGAGAATCAGAGAATATAGGTTTAAGGTGATGGAGGAAAGATTTAATAGGAACCTGAGGGACAAAAGGTGGTGGGTGGATGGAATGAGCTGCTGGAGGAGGTAGTTGGGGCTGGTACTATCACAATGTTTAAGAAACATTTAGACAGGTACATAGATAGGAGCGGTTATAGGGATATGGGCCAAACACAGGCAGGTGGGACTAGTGTAGATGGGATATGTTGGTCAGTGTGGACATGTTGGGTCAACAGGCCTGTTTCCACATTGTATGATTCTCTGACTCTAGGAGGCTGCAGAGAGTGGTGAACTCAACCTGGTCCATCATGGGCACAGCCCTCCCCTCCATCAAATGCATCTACATGAGGCACTGCCCCATCCTTGCTGTTACCACCAGGCAGGAGATACAGAAGCCTGAGGTTGCAATTCACCAGGTTCAGGAACAGCTGCTTTTGTACAACTATCAGGTTCTTGAACCATCAACACATTCTTAATTTTACCTTGACAACCGAACAACTCTTGCACTACACAGGACCAGGTTTATTTTTTTAAATTATATTTTGCACTAATGTGTTTTTTGTTTATACACAGTCTTTTTTCCTTTTTCGGTCTTGCAGAATTTGATGTGTACTTTATGTGTAATTTATGTATAATTTATGTTTTTACATTTTTTTTCTGAGTCTATGTACCTATAAAGCTGTTGCATGCAAGATTTCCATTGTAACTGTACCTCATCCATACTTGTGCATGTATGTGACTCAACTTGACTTCATGACACCATCACGAACACTAGCTCACCACCAGCTCTGAAAGCTGGAGCTTTGCAGAACGATGAAAGGTTCTGGTGAATAATTCTACACGGATGCTCTTGTTATTTTTGGCACTAAGTGTCCGGTGCATTTGACAAGTTGTAGGTGTGTGCTGTGTTGGTAAATTAGTGAGTGAAAGCTGGATCACCATTTCCCGAGTTAGCAAATACATGATTAAGAGAGTGGAGATGGTAGTCACAAAGACTGCAATAGGAAATTGCTTCAGTTTATTCAGGAAGGAATCCAAATGGCCAACCGAGCGAATAATACACCCCTTGAGGGTATATCAGGCAATTCTTAGTCTCCCTTCCCGTTCTTCTGCCTTGCCTTTAAATTATTTCAAGGGTACACATGGAGAATGTCTGGGTGTGTCTGTTGCTTTACCTGTTGTGTAGAGGAGTGATGGAGTAGCCAATGGATTTTATGAGGTAAAATAGGAAAGGTTGACCACATGTTGGCAGTTGAACAAGTTGGGGGAATATTTGACTACCAATAAATGAACAAAACTTGGAAGATACTGGGGAACTGGACAAAGATTGATGTGGTGATCACATTCACATTCATGGTGTAAAATTTATTGCAATTTATGAATGCTCTTGACTGAGCCAAGGTGCCCCGATAAAGATGGGAGAGCACACAGGCATGCCCTATACGCGCAGGAAGCCAACCATAGCTACGATGACTCAGCCATTTGGACCATTGTCATCAGTCAACAAGGAACAATGTGCATTAGTTCATACTGAAGAAATAATACATGGCCACTTAGAGTAATAGAGTGATACAGTGTGGAAACAGGCCCTTTGGCCCTACTTGCCCATACCGGCCAACATGTCCCAGCTACACTAGTTCCACCTACCTGCATTTGGTCCATATCACTCCTAACCTGTCCTACCCATGTACGTGTCTAACTGCTTCTTAAATGTTGGGATAGTCCCTGCCACCTCCCCTGGAAGCTTGCTCCATACACCTACCAACACATTGTGTGAAAAGGTTACCCCTCAGATTCCTATTAGATCTTTTCACCTTCATCTTAAACCTATGTCCTCTGGTCCTTGATTCACCTACTCAGGGCAAGAGACTCTGTGCATCTACCCGATCTATCCCTCTCATGATTTCTCATGGAATCATGGATTCTCAAGAATCTCGCAATTCTTCACATGGCCACTTGCTTGATGTACTTCTGAATGGCTGGATTCTTGAGCTGGGAATTGTGTTAGAAAAGTTTAAGCACTAACTCAAGAACTAACTCAGTCCCCTTCATCTGTTAGCTTTTGAAGGGATCCACATCCCTTTTAGATGTTGCTGCCATTCCTTCTCTTCTATTAGAGTTACTGTAATAGTTCCAAGGACAAGGGATTTCAGCGACAAGTTTAGAAAGAGAAGCTGGAATTGTTCTTAGGATTTAGAGGAGATTTGGTGGAGGTATACACATTTATGATTGGTGTACTTGGGATAAATGGAAAATAAACTGTTCCCATTAGTGGATTGTTTCAAAGGACATATTTAACCTTTTGGACACTGACACTCAAGGCATGTCTTGACAATCTTTTTGTTTTACTTAAAAGGTGTTTTACTGTGTGTAAGGATGGTGGGGAAAAAAAGTTAATTGGGACTTGGAAAAGGAACTAGATAGGCACTCAAGGGAAAATAATTTCCTGGGCTATGCAGCAAGATGGTGCAGCGGTAGAGTTGCTGCCTTATAGCGTTTCAGCACCAGAGACGAGGGTTTGATCCCGACTACAGGTGCTGTTTGTATGGAGTTTGTACGTTCTCCCCGTGACTGCATGGGTTTTCTCTGTGATCTTCGGTTTCCTCCCACACTCCAAAGACGTACAGGTTTGGAGGTTAGTTAGCTTAGTATAAATGTAAATTGTCCCTAGTGTGTGTAGGATAGAGTTAATGTGCAGGGATCGCTGGTCGGTGCGGACCCGGTGGGCCAAAGGGCCTGTTGCCGCACTGTATCTCTAAAACCAACTAAAACTAAAGAGGGATTGGCGGCACTGCTTCAGTGGGAGCTAGCACTGCTGGCTCAATGGGCCTACTTCTATGCTCCAACAATTCTCCAATTTCTTCTGTGTCCAATTCACCTTGAGCACCAGCATTTGAAACTTGCAAAGCTTCTTCATAATTGGTGACCAAAAGCCTTTAAAAAAAAAAATATATATATCAGAAATCAGTAAACTGGTCTGCGATTACCCTGGCTCCAATGAACTCCATTACTGATAGATACAACATCACTCCGACTTCGGCATTAGTCATAGAGGTTTACAGCACGGAATCAGTCCTTTCGACCCAATTTGTCTGTGCCTATGAAGGTGCCGGCCTGAGCCGGTTCCATTTGCTGGCATTTGGTCCACCACTCTGAACCTTTTCTATCCACATAGCTGTCCAAAGGTCTTTCAAATTTTGTAATGAAACCCACATCTACCACTTCATCTGGCAGCTTGTCCCACATTCCCACCTCTCTATGTGTGGAAAAGGTTGACCCCCCCCCTCCCCACCTCCTGTATGGAGGATGAGTTGTGTCCTTCTGTAGCTTGCTTTGGCCTAGTTGTAACAGAGCAGGAGGTTACAGATTGGTAGATTAGAATGGGATGGGAGTTAAAATGGCAGCAACAGAAAGCTCAAGGTTACTCGTGAGGAAGGTACACAGATGTTCTGCAAAGCACTCACACAATCTGCATTTCATTCTTCCACTGTAGCAAGATAACATTGTGAACACCTAATTCAGTATACGAGACTGAAAGCAGTACTAATAAACTTCTGTAAATCTTCCCCATCCCACCTTAAATCTCTGCCTGTTTGTTTTTGTTTCATCATCCTGCAAGGTATCTCCTACGAGGAATGTGATTTCCAGTTATACTAATACTGAAGCTCAAATAACATATGTCAGACCTTATTTAAACTAAGGTCAGCCCCTGTGCCATGGATACGTTAATGAAAGCAAACATAAAATGGTACTAGTTAGAAAATAAATGATTTTGGTGTAACATACCCATATATCTTCCACAGATTCAGACCAGCAGAAAAAGCTGGATTATGGAACGTTAGAATTTCCCCTATCGCACTAATGTCAAGAGGAATGTCAAATCTCTTGTCTTAGAATCATAAGATCATGATTTCAAGTCCCACTCAGATACTCAAGGACTGGTTGAGAGCTGTCCCGAGGAAGTGCAGCATTCAGTAAATAATTAAACCATGGGCCCTGACAATTCTCTCAGACAGACATAAGATCCCTTGCCAAGACTCGAAACGCCACCCATTCCTTCTCCTGAGAGGCTGCCTGACCCGCTGAGGTACTCCAGCATTTTGTGATTCCTTGCCACTATTTTAAGTGAGTGCAAGGAAGTAATTCCTGGTAAATGTAAATTTGAAAAACAAAACCCTGAGATACTGGAAATCTGAATTGAAAACGGAATAGGTAGAAACATTCAACAATAGACACACAAAAGTGGAGTAACTCAGCATCTCTGGAGAAAAGGAATAAGTGACATTTTGGGCCGAGATTCTACTTCAGCAGGTCAGGTAGTATCAGGGACATAGAGTTAATGGGGACATAGGGACATAGGGTTGAAAACTTGCAGTGCTTGGAGCTGCTTGTCTTTGTCCTCCAGTCAGCTGAAGTAGATAACTAATTCTCTCTCTGTTCGTGTAGCTCCAGGGTGGGGGTAGGGGAAGGGAGCTGGTGTATGGGATGGCAGGTGAAAATGCCCCCTTTTTAGCTGAAGGTGCCTGCAGACCAACAGCATCGAGCAAATCCATCACACTGGTAACCCAAACACTCACATGTATGTGCAGAGTGTTCTTAAGTTGAGTTTTGGTAACCCCTGGAGGACCTGTATGTAAGTGTAAGCTTGTTGGGTATTTTTTTAAATGGTGGCAAAGTGGCTCAAGTAGTACAATTAGTATCTCACAGATCCAAAAACATGGGTTCAATCCGGGCGTTCGGGGCTGTCTCTGGGGAATCTGAACATTCTCTGTTACTATATGGGTTTTATCTGGATGTTCCTGTTTCCTTGACACATCCCAAAGAAATGCAGGCTTGTAGGTTAATTGACCAGAGTAAATTGCCCCTTATGTATAGAGAAGTGACTAAATTTGGAAAAAGTTTATGCAGTGTGGGGAAAATAAAATAGGATTAGTGTAGGATTAGGAGCTTGATAGTCAGCAGGAGATTTGGTGGGCCGAAATATCTGTTCCTCAGCTGTGTAACTCTATGACTGTCACTGAAATCATTGTGGAATTGAGTTCTCGGTTAAGGAATCCTCCAGGGAAAGATGGGGAAAGTGATTCAATATTCAATGTTACACAAATACTTTTTTAAACTTTCTTTCAACATAGTTTCTCGTTACATTATTTTATGATGAAGCAAAGCCTTGCCGTGTACTATAGATTTGAACACAAGCAACTGGAAAGTGCTCCCATATGTTTCAATGGCATTAAACTCGCATTATGTGTTAGACTAACACTATGAACATTGCATAAAGAGCCAGAAATTCATCTGTGAGATGTGCATGTTGAGTTTCCCTAAGAAGTATCACACTGACATTATCATTTTTAGCTCAGCAATTCCTTTTTAATGTGTTGAATTCTCTCCGTTGTCACAATGTAACATGGCAGCTATAATCTCGGTTAGTCAATTCTCATGTGGGCAGCACATAAAATAAGAAATACCTTCCAGCTAATATTCGAGTGGTCGTTAAGAGTGCTTGATTGCCATATGTAGCGAAAACAGAACAATGATTTTTTTTTTACTTGCAGCAGCATAACAAGCCTGCCAACACAGTATTCATAGATAACATAATAAACAAAAACAAAAATCAACAAATTAAGAATCCCAGTATTATTGCTAAAAGGCCAGTCATTTGTACAAATACGACCGTTCGTAGCTTGTGTTTGTAGCCTGATGGTTGTTGGGAAGAACCTGTTCTTGAACCTGAAGGACACAGTTTACAGACTCCTATACCTTTCTCCTGATGGTAGGAGTGAAATGAACCTGTGGGTAGTATGGGTCCTTGATGATACTGGGTGCCTTTTCGAGACAGAGCCTCCTATAGATCCCTTTGATATTGAGGTCAGTACTCTGATGGACTGGGCAGTGTTCACCATTTTACGTAATCTCCATCACTCCTGGGTGTTCAGGTTGCCCAAACAAACCGTAATGCAACCGCGCTGTCTACTGTACACCTGTAGAAGTGCAAGAATGTACTTGTCGACATACCAAATGTCCTCGATCTTTTAAGGAAGTAGTGGCGTTGATGAGCTTTCTTAATGATATATTAATGATTTGGATGAGGGAATTGAATGCAACATCTCTAAGTTTGCGGATGACACGAAGCTGGGTGGCAGTGTTAGCTGCGAGGAGGATGCTAGGAAGCTGCAGAGTGACTTGGATAGATTAGGAAAGTGGGCAAATGCATGGCAGATGCAATATAATGTGGATAAATGTGAGGTTATCCACTTTGGTGGCAAGAACAGGAAAGCAGAGTATTACCTGAATGGTGGCCAATTAGGAAAAGGGGAGATGCAACGTGACCTGGGTGTCATGGTGCACCAGTCATTGAAAGCAAGCGTGCAGGTGCAGCAGGCAGTGAAGAAAGCGAATGGTATGTTAGCATTCATAGCAAGAGGATTTGAGTATAGGAGCAGGGAGGTTCTGCTGCAGTTGTACAGGGCCTTGGTGAGACCGTATCTGGAGTATTGTGTACAGTTTTGGTCTCCCAATCTGAGGAAAGACATTCTAGCCTTAGAGGGAGTACAGAGAAGGTTCACCAGATTGATCCCTGGGATGGCAGGACTTTCATATGAAGAAAGACTGGATAGACTAGGCTTATACTCGCTGGAATTTAGAAGACTGAGGGGGGATCTTATTGAAACATATAAAATTCTTAAGGGGTTGGAGAGGCTAGATGCGGGAAGATTGTTCCCGATGTTGGGGAAGTCCAGAACCAGGGGTCACAGCTTAAGGATAAGGGGGAAATCTTTTAGGACCGAGATGAGAAAACATTTATTCACACAGAGAGTGGTGAGTCTGTGGAATTCTCTGCCACAGAAGGTAGTTGAGGCCAGTTCATTGGCTATATTTAAGAGGGAGTTAGATGTGGCCCTTGTGGCTAAAGGGATCAGAGGGTATGGAGAGAAGGCAGGTACAGGTTACTGAGCTGGATGATCAGCCATGATCATATTGAATGGAGGTGCAGGCTCGAAGGGCCGAATGGCCTACTCCTTCACCTATTTTCTATGTTTCTATATTTCTATGATGCACAGAAACCCAGTTCCCTGAGCTTGATAACAAGTTCAGAAGGGATAATGGCATTGAATGTTGCACTGTATTCGATGAACAACAGCCTGTGGTACAGTGCAGAGAGTAAACTCCTGTTGATCTATTGTGGCAGTAGTCAAATTGTAAGGGGTCTATGTTCTCGCTGAAGTAGAAGTTGATACGCATCATAAACAATCTCTTAAAACATTTCATCTCTGGAATGCAGCCATTGAGGCATGTCACCTTCGTCTTCTTGGGCACTGGTATTTTTGATGCACTCTTAAAACAGCAGGAAGCTTAGACCTTATTAATGAGAGGATGAAGATGTCTGCCAAAACACCAGTCAATTGGTCCGTGCAGTTTTTGAGAACCTGGCCAGGTACACCATTGATGCAGATGCTTTCCGAGGGTTCACCCTCATGAAGGATCTTCTAACGTTCTCCCCAGTGACTGAGGTTACAATGCCCTCAATCGCAATGGAGGTCAGACATCTCAGGGAGGACAAATAATGTAGTTTGTGTGTTTCTTCTTTAAGTATCATAGCTTCAGGTGAATTGGGAAGAGGAAAATGTGGTTGTTCTCTGGGTGAATGAAAACTGCCGTCATTTAGTGCAGAGAACTTGACAATCTTACCAAGAATGCATTTTGCCTGTTGCGCTAACGGTTTTTCTTACACTCGGAAGTAAGTGCTGGGAAGAATGAAAACCCACAGAGAGACTGATTAGCAAATGAGTGCTAAGAACCTACAAATCTGTTTATATCAAGATACTCCAGATTAAATAAATTTTCAACAATATATCTGGAGTTTACAAAAAATTCTGATCCATGATCTCTGGAACTCTAAGTGAAAAATGTTAATAAGTTTTGTCCATGAACTAAAAATTAAGATTGCATGTCATTAACTTTGAAGCAATTATCTACTAAATACAGTAAAGGTTTATTACTTTCAATCTCAAGGCTAATAATAACCACCTTTGATATTGTAGTTCATTTCCAGGGATATGACAGGCATTGAATAATCCTCAATATCAGTGACGACTGAAGTACCCATGTTTCAGAATATTAGCGGAGCAAGTAAGTGGATTTAATTTTATTTTACATAATCATAGAATTATCATTGCACTTATTTCTTCAAATCACATGGACAATTAAGTTAATCTGAGAATTACTATTTATTACGGCCAGCTTCTCGTCTTTCTATCAAGCCCCAAAGCTGCCATTGACGTAGTAGGATAGTTGGAACGATATTTTCTTGATGCAAACAATCAACAACAGAGATCTCCACGACATTTCATTTGAAGTTAGTCGTTTATTTGAAGTTGCAATATAACATATTGGTTTATCTCTTGTCATCGACTTGTTATTGATTAGTTTAGTCAAAATCCAATGTCCTACCGTTTCCTACGTGACTCATGCAAACTGCCAGATCTTATCTCCAGCAGATATTTCTTGTTGATCTTATATCAGCAGGTTCCTTTAGCCAATTTTATCAGCAGCTTCTTCTGGCTGATCATCTATCAGCCACTTCTTCGCGTGAACTGAAGAAATACGTCGGAGCTGGAAGCCCAGCCCATGTATGTAAGCATAGTATTAACCTTTTAGTGTCCAAAATAGACAAGAGAATCACAAGTAGTAGAGTAAAGAACCAGGCAGACCTGCACAAGTAACCATATTTTAAAAGATGTTCGATTAAAAATTGAATTGCATGCAACTGTTTTTTCTCAATGCAATGCAATTGGAAATTATTCTACCCACAGTGAAGTACACCATTGACCATTTCTGGGTTATTTTACATTACCATGGAATGTAATCAGGCCCTTTTCAATGTGAGTGACCCTTGCATTGCCTGCTATCTGTTGGACCATCGTGTATCATCAGGACCATCATAACTGAGCACTCCTGAAATAAATTCTCTTCCCAGTGCACTGTCATTCATAAGTGAATTACTTAGCTGTATTCTCTGCCCTTGTCACCCTGTACAATGCATCATCAATCACAGCATTCTGCCCTCCATTACCCCTGGATCCCAAAACTTGGAATCCCACAATTACCCTTGTCCCAGGTCACATCCCATTGATTCTGCCAGTCCATTCCCAGTCCCTCCTAGTCATCAGGATATAACTTATCTGGATGCTAAATGTTTCCTGACATCAGCAATATAAACTAGCAAGTGTGATATTGCTAATCAAGCACATTATGTGTTAATCCACCACTTATTTGACACGAGGCACATATAGAATATCCTTTATTGTTGTTTTTTTTATCCCAACACTGTTTCCATCTATTTTTAACATGTTCCAATGCATATCCTTCTCAAGTTATTTTGTCTTATTGTGGCTTTAGAGGGATTCAGGATGGGAACTTCAGGAAGTATGACTTGGACATTGTTACTTGTGATAGGGCTTGATGTTTTCAAGAAAGAGTTAGATATAGCTCTAAGGCTATAGGGCTAATGGAATAAAGGGATATGAGGAGAAAGCAGGAACGGGGTATTGATTCTGGATGATTAGCCATGATCATATTGAATGGCGGTACTGGCTCGAAGGGCCGAATGGCCTACTCCTGCACCTATTTTCTATGTTTCTATGTTTAATGGAGGAGTAGCACAAGGGGCCAGAGAAGAACCAGGAGAGTATTAGGGAGATTAAGTTATGCTGCATATGCAAGGTCAAGGAGAGAATTAGGAGACAGCGGCTAATTAAAAAACTTATGATCTTTGCCGATCAAGGGTTATTGACAAAGAAACAAGTAACACATGAGTAGTGCTTGCTCCAGTTCAGGAAATGGACAGCAACATTCGGAATGAGCTAAGAGTTAATTTAGAATAGGATAGAAAAAAATCTACAAAAAGGATAAAATAACTTAAGGATATCCATCGGTTAAAAAAAATAGACTGAAAGCAGTACCAAGATTAAAAAAACAACAATAAAGGATATTCTATATATTCACTTTATGTCAATTCAGTAGTGGATTAGTACTTAATATTTTTCAGTTAGATCGCACTTGCTGGAATTTATTGCTGAAGTCAGGAACATTAGCGTGCATTCATTGTATTTCTCAATCATTCGTACTGTGTTAAAAATAACACAAAAGTGTCACATGAGCACATGAATCACTATGGCTAAATATTATTGATCAAATCTATCAACTGTGAAAAAAGCGTACTGTAGATCACTTAACTATAAATGTGCTAATACTGGACATTGAAAATCGATCATCCATTTACGAAAAACTAAAAATAACAAATTGAAGCTTGTGAATAATTCCAGTTATTTTCTTACTCAAAGTTTAATTCTACAAGAAGTATTAAAAAAAAAACACAATTAAACCAAGCATTTTGTAGCCAATGAGATACTTACAATGAGGCACTGTGGTACTTAAGAAATTGGCAACAGTTTTGTACACAGCAATGTCACAATGCTCAGAAAAAAAGGTTTTAGTAATGTTGAGTGAGATCAGTCAAGACATTAGGGAAATGATCCCTGGTCTTCTCGGAAGAGGTACCAAGGGATCGTTTTCCAATGATGGAGCTGGAGTTTAATGTTCAGCAAAAACTTTACAATTATACATCCTTAAAACTCTGTGGCTCTATTGTAAAACATGTAGCTAGTTAAAATCTTCAGAAACGATATTCAGCATCAGTTATGGGAATTGGAATACTTAAAAAATCAACAAATTAATTACCTGAAAGCGCAACTCAGATGGGCACAATAGATTTGCCAAGATGGGTAATGCAAAACCTTTCCTTTGAAAATAATTAATTTCAGATTTAACTTTCTAGATAGTGAAGATTGCAGCAGGATCTGATTGGCCAGGTGGGCTGAGGAATGGTTGATGGAATTTAATACAGAGAAGTGTGAGGTGTTACATTTTGGAACATCTAACAAGGGAAGGACCTACACAGTGAATGGTAGGCCTCTGGGGAGTGTTGTAGAGCAGAGGGATCTAGGAGTGCAGGTGCATGGTTCCTTGAAGGTCGAGTCACGGTAGATAAGGTGGTCCAAAAGGCTTTTGGCACATTGGCCTTCATCAGTCAGAGCATGGAGTATAGAAGTTAGGAGGTCATGTTGCAGTTGTATAAGATGTTGGTGAGACTGCATTTGGAATATTGTGTTCAGTTCTGGGCACCTTGTGATAGGAAAGATATTGTCAAGCTTGAAAGGGTTCCGAAAAGATTTACGAGGATGTTGCCAGGACTAGTGGGTGTGAGCTGTAGGGTTGAATAGGCTGGGTCTCTATTCCTTGGAGCACAGGAGGATAAGCGGTCATCTTATAGAGATGTATAAAATCATGAAAGGAATAGATTGGGTAGATGCGCAGAATCTCTTGCCCAGAGTTGGGGAATCTAGGACCAGAGGACATAGGTTCAAGGTGAAGGGGAAAAGATTTAATAGGAATCTGTGGGATAACTTTTTCACACAAAGGGTGGTGTATGGAACAACGTTTAAGAAACAGTTAGGTAGGTATATGGATAGGACAGGTTTGGATGGATATGGACCAAGCGCAGGCAGGTGGGACTCGTGTAGCTGGGACATGTTGGCCGGTGTGCGAAAGTTGGGCCAAAGGGTCTGTTTCCACACGGTATCACTCTATGACAATGACTAACTTAAAAGTGATTTCAGCAAATCTTGTCAACACTGAGGAGAATATTAAATGCAAGATTTAATGCAAGAAAGAGATTGCAGGCACATTTTAATGCCTATGATGGCAATGTTCTATCTGATACTAAATTAATGATGAAAGAATAAGTAGTTTGCACATCATGGACGTGATGAAAAATCGTAATGAACACAGCTCTCAGCTTCATTTTCAGTCTCTTCAGCATGAATGAATTTGCACAGTATTCTGCTTCATTAGCTCTTGTGAAGGGTCAATAATAAGCTGATTGAAATAATGAGTAGATCATACTTGTGTTTAGCTAGTGTTTCTGTTGAGAACCACCAGTTATCCTCCATTCCCTACTCAACTCAGTTCAATTTATTAATTTGTGCATTGAAACACCGAATTTGGATACGAGTAGGACATTAGGCTGAATAAGATGTCAACATCCTATGGCTGATTTAGAGAATAGCAACCCCATTCATTTGAATGGGTATCAAATACAGTATGAGTAAAAAGGCTGGTGCAGCTATTTAAACTTATCCGATTTTACTTTATTTTCATGATTTTTGCCTAATGCATTATTTGAATAGTTGAGTGTATTTTTAAAATTTCTCTGACCGTCTGTGGAGCGGCTTCAAGAGTTACCACCTGCAGTCTCATCTCACAGTCAGTGTGGTAGGTTTTGACGAGGCGTTTTAGAGGCAGGCAGATGAGGTAAGACATCATTTAGAAAGCTCTAGTGTGCATGCCTGAGAAAGTTGAGCATTTTACCAGCAAGTGTGAACAGAAGATGAAAACATAAATCAGATACATTAATACAATGGGTATGTTTGGAATAAAGGACTGGAGAAGTTTGCGGGAGGTAAAATCGTCAAAGCAACATGCATTGCTTGACGTATGATGATTTTGGTTTGCTGATTAAGGGAACTATGGAAAATGACCAGGAACTATTGAAACATACAACGTAGAGCTGTACACCACAAGAAAAAGCCCTTCGGACCACAAGGTCTGTACAGAACATGATGTCAAGACCATCTTTTATCTACCTGTACATAATTCATATCCCTCCATTCCCTGCATATCCATATGCCTATCCAAAAGTCTTTTAAATGCCACTATTGTATCAACCTCAATCACCAAACCCAGAAGCACCTTCCAGGTACTTACCACCCTCTGCGTTTAAAAAAAAAAAGGTCTAATCCAACTCTTTAAATTTTGCCCCTCTCTCCTTAATGCTAAGCCTTCTACTATTTGATTTTTTTCCATTTGGGGTAAAAGGTGCAGACAGTCTCCCCAATCTATGCCTCTCATAATTTGATATACTTCTACCAGGTCTCCCGCAACCTCTGGCTTTCCAGGGAAACAATCCAAGTCTGCCCAACCTCTCTCTGTAGCTAATACCCCATAATCCAGGAATCATTTGGTAAACCTCCCCTGCACCCTTTCCAAAGCCTCCACATCCTTCCTGTTACAGGGCGACCTACTTCAAATACAGCCTCACGATAGTCCTTAAAAGCTGCTTCATGAATTCCTGACTCTTATACTCTATGGCCCAACATATGAAAGCAAGCATACTTTATACCTTCTTTAAGTGTTGCCACTTAAAGGAAGTTATGCATTTGGACCCCAATATCCCTTTGTGCGTCAATGCTGTTGTCATTCCATTAGTGGTATATTTTCCCCTTACATTTCACTTTCCAAAGTGCAACACCTCATACTTGCTCGGATTAAACTCCATCTGCCATTTATTTGCCAATTTCTGTAGCTGATCTATATCCCACTGTATACCTTGACAACCTTTACCACAGTCCGTGACCCCAGCAATCTTGATGTGATCTGCAAACTTACTAACCTACCCACCTACCTTTATGTCCAATTCATTTTTATATGCATTTTATATCAAAAAACAGAGATCCCAGCACAGATAACTACTGAACCTGAATGTTGTCTTTCCACCACAACCCACTCTCTTCTATCAGTAAGCTCGATCTAAAATTCATATGACCAAGTCACTGTTAATTTAGTCTAATTTAGAGATACAGCATGGAAACAAGCCTTTCGCCCCTCCGAGTCCATGCCGACCAGGGATCCCCACACATTAACACTATCCTACACTCTAGGCACAATTTAAAATGTTACCAAGTCAATTCACCTACAACCTGTATGTCTTGGAGTGTGGGAGGAAACTGGAAATCCCAGAGAAGACTCACGCAGGTCACGGGGAGAACATACATACTCCGTGCAGACAAACACCCATAGTCAGGATCGAACCCAGGTCTCTGGCGCTGTAAGGCAGCAACTCTACTGCTGCGTCACTGTGCTGCCCCATCCGATGCATCTTCCAGATTGCAGAATTGAATTAGGATGTTGGAGGTTTAAATAAGTTGGAGCATGTGGTACATAGGTCAGGAAATGGAGCCAAAGAGTTATGGAGTCATACAGTACAGAAATGGGGCCTTTGTCCCACCACGTCCAATGCTGTTTGCCTATCTATTCTAATCCCATTTACCAGCACCATGCCTTCATCTTTCCACCTTTTCAAGTGCCTGTCTAAATGCCTCCAAAATGCAGATATTGTATCTGCTTCCACCACCTCCTCAGTGTCATGTAAAATGCTTTCCTCTCAAATCCCCTTTAAAATTCCTCCTTTCACCTTAAATCTATACTCTCTTGATTTGTTATGCCTGCCATGGAGAAACCCTATCTTTGTCTCTTGTAATTTTATAAGCTTCTATCAGATCACATCTCAGCCTCCTTTGTCCTGCCTGTCAACATTTCCCCTTATGACTAAGGTCCTCCAATCCTGATGAATCTGCACGGCACTCTGCCTGGTACAACCACATCCTTTAGGTAGAAAGATAGTGGAGAAATTGAAGTTGGAGTAATTGTTTTTAGCAGCTGTTGTAATAGGGTGGAATTGAAGGCAAGAGGGATTCCTTAAGTTGAAACATGCATAGGCTGCAGAACATGGTGGACATTGCCCAGTCCATCATGGCTATGACCTCCACCAGTGAGGGGATCTACAGGGAGCACTGCCTCAAGAAGGCAGCTAACATGTAAGGCTCCAACACTACCCTGGCCTTACCCTCATCTGGCTGCTACCATTCAGAAGATACAGGAGCCTGAGAACTGTAGTCTCCAGGTTCAATAACAGCTTTTCCCCATCACCCATCATGCTCTTAACCCACACTGCACAACCCTAACCGCAACTCTACCTCAGCAACGAACGATGATGGACTTTGTCCAGGTTGCACTATGTACTTTGGCTTAATTTTGATGGTCAATATATCTGGTATATCTGATAATTTATTGTATTATATTATATTTATGTTGTGTTGATGTATTAATATATCAGTAAATCGACTCAAAACGTCACCCATTCCTTCTCTCCAGAGATGCTGCCTGTCTCTGTTGAGTTACTCCAGCTTTTTGTGTCTATCTTCGCAAGAATATAATTGTTCTCTTCCTGGTGCATATGACATTTAAACACTCTTGACTCTATTATTGATGTGTGGGATATAACAGAGTTCAGGAGCAAACTAGGCTCAAAGGCAAAAACAAAAACTGATTCTGGAAAACATTAAATAAAAGGTTATTTGGTAGGTCAGGTAGCATCTGTGGAGAGGAAAATAGGCATTGACCCGAAACGCTGATTGTGTTGCTCACTCAACAGACCTTCCCTGATGTGCTGAGCTTCCACAGCACTTTTTGTTGTAGTTTCTAAATACCAGGATTGCCCGGTGCTGATATTTATCCACATCATAAATATTGAGATCAAGATTACAGGTAACAAATGGTGCAATAATTTCATGAAATTATAGAAACATATAAAATTCTTAAGGGGTTGGAGAGGCTAGATGCGGGAAGATTGTTCCCGATGTTGGGGGAGTCCAGAACCAGGGGTCGCAGCTTAAGGATGAGGGGGAAGTCTTTTAGGACCGAGATGAGAAAACATTTCTTCACACAGAGAGTGGCGAGTCTGTGGAATTCTCTGCCACAGAAGGTAGTTGAGGCCAGTTCATTGGCTATATTTAAGAGGGAGTTAGATGTGGCCCTTTTTGCTAAAGGGATCAGGGGGTATGGAGAGAAGGCAGGTACAGGCTACTGAGCTGGATGATCAGCCATGATCATATTGAATGGCGGTGCAGGCTCGAAGGGCCGAATGGCCTACTCCTGCACCTACTTTCTATGTTTCTATGACTTTTGTATCATTCCTCTTTCTCTTCGCCAAGTTGACCATTTTCATCCCTGCTGATCATTCCATCCTTTTTTATATCAATTTCACCTTGGGTAATGATGCTACCTTGTACTGTACATGTGGACATTTCCTAAGGGATTGTGAGTGTGTATTACTGAGGGAAAGCTGCCTATCAACCGTGCAGTTCAGTCTGGGGTTATTGACAATAGACAATAGACAATAGGTGCAGGAGTAGGCCATTCAGCCCTTCGAGCCAGCACCACCATTCAATGCGATCATGGCTGATCACTCTCAATCAGTACCCCGTTCCTGCCTTCTCCCCATACCCCCTCACTCCGCTATCCTTAAGAGCTCTATCCAGCTCTCTCTTGAAAGCATCCAACGAACTGGCCTCCACTGCCTTCTGAGGCAGAGAATTCCACACCTTCACCACTCTCTGACTGAAAAAGTTCTTCCTCATCTCCGTTCTAAATGGCCTACCCCTTATTCTTAAACTGTGGCCCCTTGTTCTGGACTCCCCCAACATTGGGAACATGTTTCCTGCCTCTAATGTGTCCAATCCCCTAATTATCTTATATGTTTCAATAAGATCCCCCCTCATCCTTCTAAATTCCAGTGTATACAAGCCCAATCGCTCCAGCCTTTCAACATACGACAGTCCCGGGAATACAACAGTTCCGGGAATTAACCTAGTGAACCTACGCTGCACGCCCTCCATAGCAAGAATATCCTTCCTCAAATTTGGAGACCAAAACTGCACACAGTACTCCAGGTGCGGTCTCACCAGGGCCCGGTACAACTGTAGAAGGACCTCTTTGCTCCTATACTCAACTCATCTTGTTATGAAGGCCAACATTCCATTGGCTTTCTTCACTGCCTGCTGTACCTGCATGCTTCCTTTCATTGACTGATGCACTAGGACACCCAGATCTCGTTGAACTCCCCCTCCTCCTAACTTGACACCATTCAGATAATAATCTGCCTTTCTATTCTTACTTCCAAAGTGAATAACCTCACACTTATCTACATTAAACTGCATCTGCCATGTATCCGCCCACTCACACAACCTGTCCAAGTCACCCTGCAGCCTTATTGCATCTTCCTCACAATTCACACTACCCCCCAGCTTAGTATCATCTGCAAATTTGCTAATGGTACTTTTAATCCCTTCGTCTAAGTCATTAATGTATATCGTAAATAGCTGGGGTCCCAGCACCGAACCTTGCGGTACCCCACTGATCACTGCCTGCCATTCTGAAAGGGACCCATTTATCCCCACTCTTTGCTTTCTGTCTGTCAACCAATTTTCTATCCATGTCAGTACCCTACCCCCAATACCATGTGCCCTAATTTTGCCCACTAATCTCCTATGTGGGACCTTGTCGAAGGTCTGAAGGCCTCCTTCCACAATCCAATGATTTTACAATTCTATCAGAAATTTAGGATGTCCAGTTTGTGATTTCCTTGTTAGAGTTCGAGGAATAAAAGGTCAGGTATGCTGAAATTTCTCATGCATATTACTGACAAAGAAGACTCCACATGGCTTTACTTTTCTCAGCCCACTTAGAACATCTCAACATTACTCATGACAAAATGGAGAAATTGTCTTTCTTGACTTAGGGCCATATCTGTAGTCTGTTTGCACCTTCCTTATAACTTGAGAAGCTTGGTAGCAAAACATATTTTGAGGTCGC
This sequence comes from Rhinoraja longicauda, assembly GCF_053455715.1. Lineage (NCBI taxonomy): Eukaryota > Metazoa > Chordata > Chondrichthyes > Rajiformes > Arhynchobatidae > Rhinoraja > Rhinoraja longicauda. Next base: position 53,783,354 of record NC_135956.1, read on the forward strand.
TTTCGAATCAGTATGTAGATGGAGGTACTTGGATGCAAAACAAGCAAGACAAAGAGTAAATGTACAGGAATTTGGTGAGATGGGGAAGAGGTGGACTGAGTGCAGTTTTATTCTCTGCACTCAAGGAAGAATGCACTTGTCTTGAAGGCAGTGCAGAGTCATTTCACAGGATTAATTCTGTTGATGAGTTCTGGTATTCTGTTAAGAGGAGAGTTTGAGTAAGATTGGTCTTTAATAACTGAAGATTGAGATCCAATGAAAAATTAGAAGTTCAGAGAGGGCTTGACAGGGTGGATACTGCTTCCTCACGTTGGTCTAGTTGAAGTAGTGGGCTAGTCTCAAAGTAAGGGTTACCTATATACAAATGAGTTGTGAAGACATTTTTTTATAGACTATTATGAATCTTTGCAATTCACTACCGCTGTGGGGTAATCATAATCTTCTCTTTAAACAACTGTGGATGCTCAGTCATTACATATAGCTGGGGGGATTGGTAGAATTTTGTTTTGCAAGGTGAAGATTGGGCAGAAAAATATAAGTAGAATGACATCCAGGAACAGCCAAATCTTATGAAATATCAGAATAGGCTAAAATGCTTCCCAATTTCACATATAAAATATGTATATACAGAGCATAACAAACCTTACCATGAAAACAGTACAGAATTTTAGAAAATATTAAATTTCAAATGTATTAGGGTTAGATGATTGGTGTTAACATATACTCCCATGCTAAGCTTATACCAATGGTTATCTCTTGCAGTCCCATGAACAAATCAAACTCCAGATCTCACTGCAGAGATCATGGAAACAAGTAGTGACTGGTCTCAAGCAGCAGACTGTGATATCTCCTTGGACAATTCTGACAGAGATTCTCAATTTTCTGCTTTCAAAGGCCTTTGCAACTGTTTCTAAATGCCCCTGGCAATCAGAGGCAGTTAAAAATTCTTGACTTTAATACCAATTTAATACATATGTTATTTTAAAAATAAAAATGTACTTCATAAAAATGGTGAACTCTCCAGTCTTCATTGATAACATTAATGCCATCTTTATAAGACCAGACATTTTAAAAGCAAAGTAGCTAGATGATCTGCACCAGGGACCACAGTCTTAGAATAAAGGGGAGGCCATTTAAAACTGAGGTGAGAAGGAACTTTTTCACCCAGAGAGTTATGAATTTGTGGAAATCTCTGCCACAGAGGGCAGTGGATGCCAAATCACTGGATGAATTTAAGAGTTGGTTAGAGCTCTGGGGGCTAGTGGAATCAAGGGATATGGGGAGAGGTTGGGCACAGGTTACTGATTGTGGATGATCAGCCATGACCACAATGAATGGCGGTGCTGGCTCGAAGGGCTGAATGGCCTTCTCCTGCAACTATTTTCTATGTTTTTATGTTTTTATATTGTACACCATTTCTAGCAACCCACAGGGGCAAAACTCTGCATCAGGTAGCTGTAACAAAATCAATTTCCAATCACATACCCTCTTATAGTTTTATGCTTTCCTGTAACTAGAAAGATTTTAACAATATTATTCTCCAATAAAAAAAGTATAGTTTCATTTAATTATGTTGTGATTGAATGCTGAAGTGTTAATTTTAGGGTCCTTAATGCATTCACAGAAATTTATTTTTATGTCCATGGGACTTCTGTTCAAAGCTGTACTGTAATACATGTTACCCATAAATGTCTGCAACTGAAAATAGTACTATTTAACTTTGGCAGTCTGAATAGAGCAGCTGATGATAATCCTCCATGTCCTCACTTCTTTCATATCTTGCACATTTACCGACAACTAAGAGGAAGTGAAGTACATTTTCTAAATTTGCTAGCACCAATGATTGAACATCCAATAACCAATGATTAGTTGCTTCATGCGTAACGCTATCTTTATGGTTCATGCACAAGACCTGGTGGAGCAGCGGTAGAGTTGCTGCTGTACAGCGCTTGCAGTGCCGGAGACTCGGGTTTGATCCCGACTATCTGTATGGAGTTTGTACGTACTTATGTTCTCCCCATGACCGCATGCGTTTTCTCCAAGATCTTCAGTTTCCTCCCGCACTCCAAAGGCATGCAGTCAAATGTAGATAAATTTGCTTGGTAAATATAAAAATTAAAGGGGGAGAGGGGGGACAAAGCTGGCAAGTGATAGATGCATACAGGTGAGGTGGGTTTCATTGGTAGATGGATGGACAAAGGCCAGAGATAGGAAGAGGACAAAAGGCTGAGAGATAAGGCAATAAGAGGCACAACAGGTGAAATAAGAGGAAGGGATATAGGTGGAATGGGACATATAAGGGAAAAAGGGTGTTGTGGGCTAGTTATTTAAAATTATAGTGTTCAATGCTCATACCATAGAGTTGAAAGCTACCCAAGTGGAATATGAGGTGCCTTTCCTCCAGTTTGTGTGTGGCCTTACTCTGGCAATGGGGGAGGCCCAGGACAGAAAGGTTGGTATGGGAATGGGAAGGCAAGGTAAAATGTTAGCAATCGAGAGATCTTGCTGGCCTGGACCGACTGAATATGTGGTTGCCGTATCCACGCTTGGTCTTGTGATGTAAAGATGGTCACATTAGAAGCACCGAATGCAGTAGGTGACATAAGAAATGCATGTGAACCTCCATCTCACCTGGAAGGACTGCTGGGTTACTGGGTGGATGTGAGAGAGTAGGTAAAGGGACAGGTGTTACATCTTTTGCGTTTTCAGGCGAAAGTACCCGGAGAGGGGGTGATTTGGGTGGAAATGGATGAGTGAACCAAGAAGCAGTCTGTGTGGAATGTGGAAAGGGAAGATGTGACTGGTGGTGGGATCACATTGACTTCCATTACCTTCAAGAGGTTGGTGAAATCCATCTCCAGGTGCATTGCACTTTTCCTCATGTATCCAATATCTTGTAGTAATAGTTGGCATACAATGGAAGGAATAATAATCACCATATTAAGGATTCCAGTATGGTTAATAACCCCAAGTTAAACAACAGTAATTATTGCATGACCAACATTAGATGACGTGCGCAAGTCATTGATGGACAACCTTGCAGAGAGCCAGACATGCTGAACAAGTACCCTCAAATAGCCCACAAAGACCACAAGATCTCCATTGTGGTTGATCATGGTATTTTACACCTTAACACCTGTTCAGATAACATTGGTAATTCTATCTGCAAACTGAAAATCCATAAAAAATGAAATGTGTTCAGTGGGACATGTTACCTTCCAGCTATATCAGGGAGGAATTGATACCATTCCCACTAGAACATTGCACAAAGGACAAATATGCAGGCGTCAAAGGCAAATAACTTGATTAACTTGCAAATTATCACAAAAGTTGATATTCCCATATTGGATGTGGTCACTGTGTTGCTTTAACCTTTTGAGGCAACAATAAATGAATTCAGACAAAAATGAATTTATGAGGGGAACACAAAATGATAGATTAATATGCTTGGTCAATAGGATTGCAGAGATAAAGATTCAAGTGCAGTCTTCAAAGGAGAAACAAATATAAATTAGTGAAGCAAAATGGAGAAAGATGGGGACGGCGACCAACTGGGTCGCTCTGTAACAGCACTGCCAAAGTAAAGGCCCGAAAAACATTGCATAATTCTCTGAATATGGGTTATTTGAGTGACCTGGATAAGTCATGCCATGGAAGACCTGATAATCATTTCTCCTTTGAAAGGATAACAAAAGTGACATCGGGACAAAATGGCAATGTTGCTGTTTCTTGGCAGGTGGATAAGAGATTTGCAAACAACTTAAACAATCACAAATTTAAAAGAAGCACCTCTAATTGGCAATCATTACATGAGGTTACAAACACAATCAATGGAGCTTTGGTAAAATTAATATTATTTTTAATTGCGTGATTAATTAATTGTAAGTTAATCATAATTTTAACTTAACTGTTAATATGTTTGAATAGTCCAATGGAAAAGGGGAAATAGAGAGCAGGGGGTGAGACAGAGGCAGAATGTGCTTGGATCCAGCTGGAATAATGCACCCAGTTCAAGGATGTGGAATTAGTTCTGAAGATTTAATGGGATGGTTCCAGGCATGAGGAAATACAGTTGCAATATCAGCTGGAGAAGCTGGGATTGTTCTTCCTAGAGCATTAAGATTAAGAAAGGTTTGATGGTTGTAAAATCTTTTAATACTTCAGAAAGAGTAAATAAAGATAAATTATTTTCAGTTAAGGGCTGATAACTAGCAGACATGGATTTACAGTGATTGACCAAGGAGTGGAACCAACATATCCTTTTGCATAGAACCTGGATCAGTACTTGGAGAAAAAAATCTTAGCGATTTCAGGAGTAAGTTTCGGTGAATGGAACTAATTGGATTACTCTTTGAAAAAGATAGCATGGACTCAGTGGGTCAAACTTTTCTTCTCTGCTGCCTTATTGGATGATTATATCGTCAACTTTCATCTTACCTTCATTTTCCAAAATTATAACAATGGCCCAAAATCTAGGTCTTAATAATATTTAATGACTGATTATCCAAGCCCAAAGGATGGCAAATTCCAAGCAGTCACCAAGCCTCAAGTTAAGAAATTTCTCATCCTCTGAACAGTTGGTACCCAAAACTGAAATAATACTTTGTGATTTTAGATTCCTGGTGTTTACCTTATGCACCTCTCTGCCAATATAACGAATTGCGATGAAACCATTCTGTGCTCGAGCAAATGCGGCCCCCTTCTAAAGTGTGCTGCCTTACTGCAGAGCTCTTTGTGAATCTTTGCTGCACCCCTTGTATGTCAAACAGGCCCTTACTTTAGTGAGATTCAAACTTAGTTTTCAAAGTAGAGTTGAAATAGAGAACTCGGGAAACACTCTGCAACACAGCAGCGTCTGTGGAAAAAGAAACAGTTAACACCGCATGTCCAGGACCCTGTGTCAGAACTGAGAGAGAAACCAAATTTTAGACTTGAAATATTAATGCTGTTTCTCTTTCTACAAATGACCTGCTGAGTGTTTCTAGTATTCTTTGTTTTTCTTTCAGAGTTCCAGTGACTGCCGTTTTTTTACATCTTTTCATTTCAAAGCATCGTAGTGCTTTTCAACACAAACTCTGTCACCATGTTACAAGATTGGAGTAGTTTGATGGAAATCTGCCAATATGTTTCTATCAAAATGTTCCATTAAATTCCTCGTATGTTGCAAAACATACTTGGCTAATAAAGTATGATTATGATGAAAGCACACTTTTTTAAGAAAGCGTCTATTGTATCAGCTCTTACCACGAGCTTAAATAGATCAGAACAATTTATGCAGCTGCATAAAACCTATTTGTATGATCATTTGATGGCCTTATCAAAGCCTTTTATTCTTGCAGTGCAGCGAGACTTCCTTTCTCCTACACAACTCGACAAGTGTGCGCTATCATTCAACAAGATAATGCATGTGCATCAATATCAACTCCACTTTCATGACATTTATCTGATAATGTCAACCACTACTGAATATTCCTCACCTTCACTGGTAACAAATCATTAGTTCTTGCACAGCATGGTACTGTTGGTTTAGGAAGATATTTTGTAGCTGGTATATTCAGCTTTGAGAAAAATGCTCGCCCACTTCCACTTGGAAACCTCTGGCCGATGACTGTTTAACTTGGATGAGCATTGAGGCGATATTGGAAATCTTAGTCCTGTATGTTGGGTACCCTGTGTAAGTGCTAGAAGGAATGTTCCACCTCTCAAACTATACACCAGCCTGCCCAGCCAGACACCTGCTGCACCATCTGTAGAAGAGTCAGGAGGTGCCTGATGGAGCACCTTCGGACACCTGCGGTCTTTGTTCACCAATGCCCTGAAAGTCGTGCTATTCAATGTGATGAGCAGCTCTGGTTTAACTCCCCAAAATGTATCACTTTGCACTTTGAGTTAAATTCCATCTGATGTCCCGTTTGTCTACTTTCCCAGTTGATCCACAATATGTTGTGACTTAAACTACCTCATTCGCTGTATTTTATTCTAGTTTTACTATTTTAAGGTATATTACCACCAGCAATGGTCCTACTACTGAATCCTTAGAACCTACAAAAGCTGGAGTGGGAGCAGGATATCCAAATAAGAAAACTGGGCTGCAAAATAAAATGACTGTACAAGGACGCTTCATGCAACCACGGAAAATGTTTTTGTCTCTTTCGACTTGTTCAAAGAGCCAGCGTGCGTTTAACATTGTACTTCGTACTTTGAAAACACCATTATGCCACATGTCTGCTAAAAAAAGATTATGCTATTGCAAAAATGATGACCCACCCCATAAAACAAACTTTAAAACTAGCTGTGGCTCTCGCAGCCTGCAATTCATAATCTAGAATGATACACACAAAAAATGTGGAATCATAGAATTTAATGCATTAAGCACACAGCCCATTGTTCAGTTATTTGGAGTGGCTCCAAAACTATGTGCTAAGCAACAATGAAGTGCTTATCTGTTTTCATGATCAATTAAAACAGTTAACATCAACTTTTGTTTTCCACCAGCACTGGTGGATTTGGAATGATTCCCAGTAATAGCTCATTTTTCTTTTCCCATGTCCGTCCTGGTGAACAACATTTAAGATAGTAGTAAAGGTCACTACAATGTAGGATTTTATGCTGCCTTGGTCTATTGTCACGAATAATTACTTGTAGTTTTTTCCCCTGAGGCAAAAACAGGACAGTGTTTTATTTCTCTTTTAATTGTAAATTCTTGTCTTGAATAGAACATCAATTAATTATTTTTCTTTCACGCTTTTAATCTTCTTAGTGTCCATTTTTCCACTGGTGCCTTGTAATTTTCTGTCATGAAAACACAAATCTTAAAAAGACAAAAGGACTACAATGTGTAAAAAGTAATCGTTAACAAAGTTTTTTGCTTGAAAAATACAAATTCCTACAAAATGGATTACCCACTAAAGATAGGTAGACACAAAATGCTGGAGTAACTCAACGGGTCAGGCAGCATCTCGGGAGAGAAGGAATGGGTGACGTTTCGGGTCGAGACCCTTCTTCAGACCGAAACGTCACCCATTCTTTCTCTCCCGAGATGCTGCCTGACCCGCTGAGTTACTCCAGCATTTTGTATCTATCTTCGATTTTAAACCAGCATCTGCAGTTTTTTTTCCTACCCACTAAAGATACATTTCTTCTGGTCACCATTAGTATCTTTAAGATTGCTTACATTAAAATTTGAAAGTGCTTGAAATGACGAGCACGTTTGACAGCATCTGCGGAGAAAAGAAACAGAAATAATATTTCTGGTCACTGATATGCCACAGTAGGCTGTGGAGTCCAAGTCAATGGATATTTTTAAAGCAGGATTAGATTCTTGATTAGTATGGGTGTCAGGGGTTATGGGGAGAAGGCAGGAGAATGAGGTTAGGAGGGAGAGATAGATCAGCCATGATTGAATGGCAGAATAGACTTGATGGGCCGAATGGCCTAATTCTGCTCCTATCACTTATGACCTGACATTTCATTGGAATGGGACAACAGTTCTAATGAAACCACATTGACCTGACTTGTGTGGTTGACTTGAACTGCGAGCATCACATTTGATATACAATAAACAAACTTTCGGAATGTCATTGGTTGCTATGGATTGGGCTTGTTATTAAGATGGGATCTCTTGTGATACCAAATAGCTTTTGCAGCATGCTTTTAAAATTGGCTAAGGGATAGAAAACAGAAAATTAAAAATTAAAATTGCCAAACTGACGGGGCACACAATTTCCCAGGATTCAATACTTGGACCCGGAATATACAGTAAAATAGTATGACAGACAGTGAAGAAAGTCATTTTCAGGTTACAACAAGATATAGATCAACAGGGAAACGGGAAGTGAATTAACTATTTAACAATAGGAAGATGGTATTAAATTCACATATAATGGACAAGACCAAACTTCCTTTCGCATTTTAAGGGATATCCACTTTGAAAGTAACTCAACTTTGCATTGTTGATGTGTGTGAACACCGTGTCTCTAAGTAAGTTCACAAAACAGTGCAGCTCACAGAGAAACCGTGCAACCCGATAACATCTTGCTGAGTTCCAAGTTTAATGGCACCTGTACAGGTACCAGCAGCTGTTGCCTGATTCACTTTAAAATTCAATTTGAGCTTTATCATCAATCTTGCTGCAAAACCTAGATCAATTATTGATTAAAAAGATTGGATGTAAATGCTTGTCCTTTGCAAGCAGTAATTGCACTTAGATTATCTGTAAACTGAACTCTTCTACAATGCAATTTTAAACACGGACAGTGACGCAGTTTCTGGATCCATTGTTCCAGGTGATATAACTGCAGCTGAGCTCCTAAACAATCAAAGTTGTTGTGCAATTTAATATTTTAACCAATTTTATGTGGTCAACAGTGATAGGTCTGGTTCTTGGTATTTGTATTTTTGAGGTCAAACTATCGACTGTAGATCCATGAAATGAATGCAAACTACACATATGCACCTTTTTAAACTTGCGGGACATTTTTGTTACTTCTCCACATAGGGAATGGACTTGTGAATCACAGGGGAGTAGGATAAATGACCTAGCTAATCGGAGAGCATGAGGCCACTGGTACAATTTGCCCTGGCCCTAAGCCCAATACTCTATTTTCCTCTCATTCAGGTCGTTACTTGGAACTTCTTGTTCACAGAAACAAATTGTTCTCTTTGCTGGACTGGAGAAATATGTTATTCAATACATTTTCTAAACTATTATTTATAAAAGGCTGTGACTCCTTCTCAGTTACATCTGTGGATCAGAGGGTAGCAACCTCTGGGTCTAGAGTAAGGAACAATACTCTTGACAGCACTCCTTGAATGATACATTGTTAGAAGTATAATCTTCTGGATAATATTTTAAATTGAGGACTTGTTCACCCTAACTTGCACACTCTCAAGAACAAAGTGGCCTATGCACATGATGCTCCCCAATATTTTTTATTTTATTTTAACAAAACTGGATTATCCCTTTGTTTTTTTGGAGTTTGCTCTAAATGAACTGGTTGCTGCATTTCCTACATTTTATTACAATAACAATATTTCAAAGAGCACTGGAAAGATCTCCATTTCTAACAGACTGTTATTTCTTCAAATCAATTCAGCCCATAAAACAGAATGAATTTGTTAAGGAGTCAGAATTATTTTTCTTATTTTCAAAACACCACGTTACCATGACACTACTCATGTCCATACACATAATTATGTCACTTGCCTCTGATTGGGGCTGAAGGAAGGGTGATGCACAACCATTGCATTTATTGTTCCTGGCATAAGTAAGACAGCAATGTGGTTCTTTTATAGAACAACCCATCAATTATCTCTTCACCGTCTCTGCTGCAAATCACGATTGTGCTGTCTTTATAAATCAGATTCCTGATTCCATTCTGAGCTAGGGTCCACCTGCAGAGCACAGGTCCCCTGAAGATATTCTGAAGAATCTGTCCATTGAATTGACACTAATCATTAAAATATGGTTACTATTTAATTTTATTTTAAGTCAATTCATTGTTTTTTTAAAATGAAACACTCAGAAAAATATTTATAGCCCTTGCGCTCCTTGACAGCCAGCATAGCCAAAGGCTAAATTCATCCTTTCAATATTTTCTTCAGCCATTTTGAAGGAGAAAATGGCCTATGTTGACTACCGAACTTTACATAGAACTTGTGTATTAGGGGAAAGGGGAGTGAAAGGATAAAACAGCTTGTAGAGGGACAGCCACTACTCTTGATTACTAGGTTGCTCTGAATTCCTGATACAATTCTGACCATGAATTGCTAGGATTTAGAAACCACTAAATATTGGTTCAATCTTTACTCACTTCAGCTGCATTGAAAAATATCTTCACACAAATCATCATTGTCTTTTACATAAAATAAAATACATTAGCTGTAATCATATCCCTTTCTCCAAAGCCTACCTTAAATAGTTCTACATCTGACATGCTAAAACAAGTGCATTTTCACAGTAAAATAATTACTTAATTACAATGTCTTCCTTTGTGAAATTTTATCCCTATAAAAATAATTTTTTAATTAAGTTACCAGCTGGCTTTAAACAATTTCTAAAAGCAATCTTTCTCATAAACACAATGACAACCTGAGACAAATGTTTCCAATTAGACTCTACACACTGCACATGCTCAAAATACTGCATGCTGGGATTGGTAAACACAACTGGTATTGTAAACTCTGGGAATGTGACCTTCAACCCCAAACTTTTCTCAAAGGTTAGGCCTCTTACAGAGAAATGTTAATGAAAGCACTTGCTGATGCTAAAGGAGATTTGTTCTAGGATTTCTGGTGCATTCTTTAAAAGTTTCCATATCAGAAATCCTGTTTAAATACCTGCATGGTTTCTGAAGGAAAAGTAAATATTTCCAACCTGGGGAAGGACAAACATTGAATGCAAAACATTTGCACAAACACATGGCAAATTAATATTGGATCTTCTTTCACCTCCTTATAGCATCTCATTAACTGGTGTTCTCCTCCGTCACATTAACTTAATTTTTTTTTGTGCATTCAGAACTTTAAATCAAATAAGAAATAAGTTATGTTGCAATGATCATTGTTAGTTCATCTCTTTTTAAAATTAGTCCTTCAGTAATTATCCTGCCACCATGGGTTCAAATTAGAATAAAGGTTTGAATAAATGTTAACAGCTGATAGAGTTGGGTAGTCTATGTTCATGAAATCATATAGTTGCTTTACTCAACACAAAGGAGCCATTGTGTTTCTATATTGGGCATTAGAAAGTACTGACATTGGACTGGTGGCAGAGCTGTTGTACAGAGGTTTCAGAGGACCACGAGGCTTTAGATATTAATACAAACAAGAACAATTCCCAAACACACCTGCTGACAAAATAAAAAGGAATTTGGGAAAGGAATTAATACAATTGAGCCATCTCCACTTACTGTCTATACCAACCAAGATAAGCTTTACATTTTTAATCGAATTCTACACCATTTGCTTCACTTTCCTTGCCATTTAAATAGGTTCATGGAAACATACAGCATAGCTTCAAGCCCTTTTGGCCTATTTTGTCCAATGCTGAGCATGATGCCGATCTATCCTAATCTCATTTGCCTGCATTAGGCTCATGTCTCTTCACACCTTTCACATTTAAGTATCTGTACAAATGCCTTTGAAATGTTGTCATTGTATTTTTCTCTACTACCTCCTCTAGTAGCTCGTTCCAGATAGTCACCAACTTTTTTGTAAAACTTAATTCCTCAGATATCATTTAAATTTCTGCTTTCTCACGTTAAACCCGTGCCTTCTACTAGCTCTGTGGAAAAGATTTTGACTATCTATTCTATCTGTGTACTCATCATTTTATAAACCTCTCTATGACCATAAGGATTGATTTGGTCCTATTTAGGAATATAATTAAGTCCTATAATCCATAAACAGCAAAATACAATCTGACCACTGTATTGGTGTGACTGCAAGTTGTATCCTTTACCATTTAAAGTATTCAATTTCTTGGAAAAAATGTGCGAGATACTACTCATGAAAACTGCTAAAAACTAATGGTCACTTTGGCATAGGGTGTCTCATTTCAACAAACTTTTACGTAGTTACAATAAGACTGTTAAATAACAACCCAAATGAAACATGAAGATTATGTGTTCCTATTCTAGATACCACCTGCTACTGGCTTTTCCTATGTAATTCTGCAATTCCCTTGGTTCAAACAATCAATCAGATCACCCTTAAGTCTTCATATCCCTTGGGAAAATATCCAAGTTTACCATTCTCTTACATTTTAAAAGATGGAATAGCATTTGCTAGGATCACTTGCCTAAAGTTACAAGGTATGTGTGTCAGGTTTTCCTACTTCACTGTGGAGGCCTGTTAAAAGAATATGCGAGATTAGAGAATAGACAGTAAATTCAATAAATCGCTCTTACCTACTTGAACCCAGTGCTTTGTCTTTATCTGTTCAGAATTTGTTTGACATCGTGCTCCCCTAATAGAATGATATGATACTGATGGGCCTCTTTTAGAAAGGGGAAGCATGTCTAAAACATCTTTATTATGTTCCAAGCTGCAGAATATCGCACTGTAATTAATGCATTTAATTATATTGATTTGTAGGTTTAGAACTGACACCAGGCTTACAAATGTCAACCCTTTATACTTCAGACTGACTACCTACTCACTTTATTGTAGTTTCTCTGCTCTCAATGACTACTCCCTACACTAATTTGATAAATCCTTACAGAAGGTAGAAATTCTTCCTACCTTGCTGTTTCTCATTTTGATGTGGCAAAAAGCTTTAATCTTGTGGGATGGTTTGATGAATTACAATGTTATTCCAGATTGGATTAGAAATGCCCTTCGCTACTGCAAGTTGTAAATTACTGCCGATTTATATCCAACCATAAATCCAGAACAAAGGGAAAATGCTACAATAAGAGAGTTCCCTGTGGCTTGATAACCCATTTATATTTGCAATCTGCAGCTGAGAATATTTGCAAAATCAGATATGTATAGTTGCACTTCATGTGTTCTCTGATTTTAATGAGCAGCAATATTGCTGTGCCACATCAAGACTTTTCTTTGACTTTCTAACCAATGGGTCCAAATGGAGCCTCGATCAGGGATGCAAAAATATAATAATTACCTGGGGTCTGATTAGCTTTGAATTGCTTTTGGTTGAGCTGGGTTTGGTTGGATTTGGATTTCTAATGTCATATTTGAAGTCAGCCAGGTTACAGCTCATACAAACTAAACATCCTGGACATTTCACTGCAGTACGAAGGGAATGTGACACTGTCAGATAGGCTGCTTTTTTTGTTGTTGATGTGACATTAACCCACAAGAACACAAGAAGATAGGAGCAGGAATAAATCACTCAGGTCTGCCTTGCTATTCACTATAATCATAGTTGATCTGCCCTAGGTCTCAACATCTCCGGTACAGTAACCTGAGATCCTGTTTTCCCTCTCATATTGATCCCAAGAACATGAGTCAAAGATGAGGGTGAGGAATCTCCACAGTGTCTGGTCTCAAGCAATACTATTAAAGCAGATTAAACTGTCATTACCATAACAATCTTTGTGGACTCTTGGTGTGCACAAATGGCTGTCAAATTTCCTACACTACAACAGTCAATGCAATTTGAAAAAGGCTTCATTGGTTGTGAAATCCTAAAATTGTAAGTAGTCCCACATAAATTCTTTCTTTTAAAAAGTTTTGCTCAGGAGCAATTATTTCGAAGTCTTTTTGGTTAATACAGAACTGCAAGCTTTTAGTGTGCCACTTTGAGATGAGTTAGTCGTGGATAAACATTTCAAAAAATAGATATGTTTAAATATAAATGTAGTTTAAAGGCAGTTCGTCAACTCCTTCACACTTGTCATCTGGTGCCTTTCATTTCCAAAGCTCATAAATCAAATCTCACGACTGCATCAAATGCCAGAATAATCCTTAAAAAATGAAAGAAAGTTCTATGTCCACAATTGTTGTTTATAAATAAAAATTGTAACAATCTTTTCCATTCTCTCCATTTTCTTTCTAAAACAGTATAAATGTAATTACGTGATAATTTCTGAAATTTTATTTAAAGGTCCGGACGTCATACCTGAACTCACACAATGTTGGGTTTTGAAACACAGTGATCTCATCCGATCCCTCCAATTGAGATCCCTAACATAGGAATTTTAGAAAATCTTAACCAATTTTACCCACAGGCTCTTTACTGCCTCCTGGCTAAGATTAATTAACTCAACAAACTGTTGTTTGAACAGATCTCCGTGATCTATAACACTGGAAATATTTGAAATATTTACTGATCACAACAGGAGGTGGTTGTATTTCTGATTGATGTTTTCAAGTTATTACTGATCAGGCTAATGAGTTTTTGTACCATGATAAAGGAGCTCACTGCCTAAGTATTTTTTTCTATATGTATATTCAAGTGTACTTATGTTCATACAGAGCATACAAAGCAGGCTCCGGAATTCAATTTGATGACTTTTAGAGGGACAAGCAGATGCACATTATGAATCATGTACAAATGTCCTTAATGATTTGCCGAGGAGAGAATTCTCCTGTGCTCCTCTTGCAACTTACTCTGGTTTTAGTATTTTGAGTCAGACAGCTAAAACAAAGAACTGCAGATGCTGATTTACAACAAAAAAAAAGACACAAAGTGCTAGAATAACACAACAGGTCAGACAACAAGCCTGGAGAACATGGACAGGTGATCCTTCTTCAGAACGTTTCAGGTCGCGGCCCTTCTTCAGCTAAAATAATGTTAAATCACAGTCCAACTTTTGATAAAGGGGAGGTAGTGAGGTAGAGAAAATTACTTAACAACTCATTTCAATGGTTTATGGTAACACTAAAGATTCTCACATGGAAAACCATGTAATTCAACAATTTTATTACATGGTTTTGCAATTAACACAAGTGCTCATTAAGACACAATCAATACATAGTTTGTGCATTCTGTTGATCTTTAAGAACCTTTCCAAATTTTGATATGTTATGCACATCAACATTAAGGCAGGTGAAAAAATGAACAGGAGTGCATAACTTAATGCACAATAATTCAAAAATATCATTACAAAAATATTTAATTTAATTTCGATAAAGATATGCAAGAACTATGGACATTGTGCATTCTCTGAGTGTATTGGTGATAGAATAAACATTTGTGATAGAATAAACCTGCCTAGATTAGTAGGGGCTTCTAAACCAAATTTAAGAAAATAAAATCTATTGAGCACTATTTCTCAAATCAACTATATAAAGTCTCTATGTTTAATATAACACCAGAGGAGTGTGTATTTGGTGAATGATGCAGTTCACTGTGATCACTTCTTCCTGTGATCATTGCAATCCAGCAAGCATGCTCAGTCTTCACAAGTGTTTACCCGTCTTCCTGTTTGTAACTGCTATCCATCTCCGGATCAGTCTAATCCCTTCAGAAGAAAATAAAGCCATTCATTCCGTTTATTTTACTTTGCCCTTCATTTTGAAGGAACCATTGATCCCGCAGCCTTCCCTGGTCAAAGAGAAGTCTGCGCTCGGTTACACTCCAGCACGCCGAGACTTGGGTGGAGTGGGATGGTGGTGGTGGTGGGGAGATGTGGGGGAAGAAAGAGGCTGTTTCAGCGTCGATTGTTTTTTTGTTTAAGTTAGTTTGTTGCAGGGCAACTACAATCCCGTCTTGCAGCTGAAAGAGGCGTCGTTCAAGTTAACTGCAAGACTCAGCAGCCACCTCAAGACCATTTCCCAGTACTCGATTCCCAGAGAATTAAGTGGTTTGCCACCCGGAAGTTCTGCACAAGAATTAATGTCAGTTTCCCACAAGACGGTAATGGAATGTAACAGCCGGACACATGGCTCTGTGTCCTTCCAAAAGTACGGAGCTGGCTTCACTGAGAGAGTGGCTGGGTGGAAAGCCCCCGCTCATTGAGCGTCCAGTTCAGTCCGATGCTGTTCCTCTGTCTGCAGGTGTGCGGTTAGCTCCTGCATCAGGGCCACTCTGCCAAGCTGGTCGTTCCTCCTCCTCTCCATGATCAGATCTTCCAGGCTCTGGAACTCCAGCGTGTGGCTCACCTTGTCGCTCAGGTGGATCTTCAGGCGGTAAGGCTGCTTGCCGATCCTCAGCTCACCCCCTGCCTTGAACTCCCTCCTGCCGCACCTGCACCAGGCGGCGAAGCACTCGGAGCTCCGCCAGATCAGTTGGACCCCCTTGAGTCCCACCTGCTGGAGGGCGCATTGCACCACGCTCTCTGGAGGCCGGGCTTTGAACTTGTACAGGTGGTTCACCAGTCTCCCCCTCCTGCCCTGACTAGTGTCGGTCAAGAAGTCGTTCTTAATCTCGGCCTTGTGCAGATGGACGACTTGGAAATCGCCCACGTAAACGGCCCAGTGCGGGCACTGGTTCTTGCCCACAAATTCCACCAGGTCGCCGGGTTTGCATTTGTTGAGGAGGGTTTCTGGCGGCTGGGTGGTCAAGTCTACCCCTTCTCCTTCTCCTTCTCCTCCTCCTCCTCCTCCCTCGCTCTTGCCGAAGCTGCCCCTCTTCTCGTAGATGCACTGGTCCCTGTAATACACCGAGCACTCCACCTCGTTGCGTGCATCGTAAGTGTTGTCCTCCGTCACCCCCCCCGTGCCCGCATTCGTCGCCACCGGCTCCTCCAGCTCGTCCTCGTCCACAGAGAAGATGTAAGAGACCCCGATGCGAGGTCCCGGCTCCTCCCGGTCGCTCCCCGTCGGGTCGGCAGTGGGAACCTCGGCGTAGCTCAAGTGCGTAAGTCTTTCCACCTGGTTCCCCATTGCAGTCAATGATCTGTCGGGGAGTCAAGCCGACCCCCTCTCTCTCTCCCTCTCTCTCCACCGAGCAGCAACGCGAGGGAAAGTAATCTCACCTACAGGAACAGAGAAGAATTGATCCAAGCCCCGCTAACACACGCACAAACAAACAAACGCACAAACAAACAAACAAACAAACGCACACACACAAACCCCAGCACAAACTGCAATGCCACGTCAGCCCGAGAACTAACCTTAACTCCTCTCGGTAGCAGGTTCCTCCACCCCGACCTCCATCGCCTCCCTGGGGAGGGGAGAGGGTGAAAAGTTAGGAGGGATCGCTGGAGGGGGGTGCTGGAATAAAGTTTCCCTGTGCTCGCACTAATTCAGCGTCCGATCTCGCTGCTTCCTTCCTTCCTTCCTCCCTCCCTCCCCGGCAGCGTCGCCCAGGTGTAGCCGGAGACTAGTTGCGAGTGATCTCAGGTAGGGAGGCAGCAGGCAGCAACCAGTAGCAATAATAACCCTTGTTTAAAATCCTTAAGTGCCGTGGCTCCACGCCGTCTGGTATCCTGAGGTCAATATCACCCACTCACACACACACACACATATGCAACACAAAGCGAGTGTGCGCCGGCCGCGCTGTTGTAGGGTGAAGTGTGACTCAGATTGCACTGAGCTCTCTCTCATTCTCCTCCCCCTTTCCGCCCGTCCTCCCTCCCTCCCTCTCCCTTTGCAAACGTCAAGGTGAGCGAACGGAAACGCGCCAGGGTCTGTCAAAAGCCCTAGAACAGCCTCCGGAGTGCCTCTTCCACTCACAGACAGGTCCCGGGGTCAGCCAGCCAGCCTCTCTCTCTCTCTCTCTCTCTCTCTCTCTCTCTCTCTCTCCCACCCTCTCCATCTCCACCAACCTCAATCTGACCTTTTCTTTCGTTTTTTTGGACAAAACAAAAACAACTTACTTTCCAGCGCCTGAGAAGGAACGGGGAGGCGGGCACGTTATGGTTCCGAGCCGCCACTACACTGGCAACAGATGTGAAACACGAATGGTGTTGATAAATAATGTGCCGCACCCAACACATGGAACGTGAAACTAACTGCTCGAGTCTGCACCTCCCCTGACTCCTTCTAGACAAGGAAGGGAGGACCCGGTATGTATGTTTAAACCTTTCAGATAGTATTTTTTCTATGCCTCGTTTTTTAGCTCTGTTGCCGGTACAAATGACAATTAAACCATCCCGACTCCTACGAACTGTTACAATCGGATAAACCTACTGTGGCGCTAGAAGCAAGGGCTTCACTCCCCCTGGATTGGAGAACGATAAGAGAGCACAGCGAGAAGTATCAGACACAACTCTCTCTCTTATTTCAAATAAAGCACCCAGTGGGATTTCTACAGCATTGACACAACGCTGGATGCAATGGTTAAGATCCAAATAAATCAAAAGTTTATTCATATTCTAATTTAAACTAAGACTGGCTTTGAAAAGCATGGAAACATGGAACTGTAGATGTTGTTCTACAAAAAAACCCGCAAAGATAGTATCATCTCTGAAGGCAAATCTGAAGCATCTCTGAAGGCTAGGTTGCATCTCTGAAGGCAAATCGTACAGCATTAGTTTCATATCCCTCTGAGCAAGACCACATTGCAGACCATTTTGAGATAAAGATTAAATAATAGACTTTTAAAAAATAAATTATATTAATGCTTTCACACTCCTCTCCAGTGCCATGAAATTATTTTACACCTGATGATGTACTATAGTCTCTGTTATAATGTAGGAAAGGCAGCAACCTACATGTGCACAGCAAGCTCCCACAAAAAGGTAATGCCCCATGGAATATCCATTGGAATAATGCATTCCGGGTGTATTCAAGAAAGAGTAAGATTTGGTTCTTAGGGCTAACGGAATCAAGTGATATGGAGAGAAAGCAGGAACCGGGTACTGATTTCGGATGATCAGCCATGATCATATTCAATGGCGGTGCTGGCTCAAATGGCCGAATGGCCTACTGCACCTATTTTCTATGTTTCTATAGTGACGTGAGTGATGCATATTGGTTCATGAATGTATGGCCTAAAAAGTGCATAATTCACAACCATAGTGATTCTCAGGGAACTCGTTCAGAAGCGCAGCCATTGTTGCTGTCAAGGAGCAAATATTGTCCAAACAACCCCCAGATACAGTATTATTGTAATGACCAGATGCTGGGGTTGCCTGTGGTATACATATTAGTCAAGATGTGAAGCAATGCTGAGGAAAAAAAGCTGCAGATGCTGGTTCAAATCAAAGGTAGACATTCTAAGTGGCGGCACTACTCCTGCAGCTCAGGCTCGCCGGCAGTCAGTTTGTCTTTCTTTGTCTATTGTTCGCATTAGATGTATGTAATAGCCTATATTTAGTTGTGTATTGTGTAGGGGGTGGCGGGGGGTTGGGGGAAACTTTTTTTAATCTCTTCCTCAACAGAGATGCGACCCTTTTCCGTGTTGCATCTCTTTTCGCGCTACGGCCTAACATCGTGGAGTTGGCGGCCTCCAGCTGGGATCGACCTTGAGGGCTCCGGTTGCAGGGCCTGGACTTACCATCTCTGAGCTGGCTGACTTTCGGAGGCTGTGGTGGCGCTGCGAATGCGGCTGCAACTCTACCTTCGGAAGCTTTAGCCGCGGGCTCTGCGGACCGCAACATCAGGAGCTCGCAGGTCCCTGGCTGGCGACCGGCTTTCGGGAGCTCCAGCCATAGCAGCTTCGACTGCCCCGAATTGCAAGGCTCGATTGTCCTGTTCACAGGACCTTCATCGCCCTGCATGGCTCGGCCAAGGGATCTTCCATCGCCCGGTGTGGGCTTCAAAAAAATTGGGTGCCTCGATCACCTCGATGCAGCAGTTTGACTGCCTGACCGCAGGACAAGAACGAAGGATGAGATGACTTTTTTTGCCTTCCATCACAGTGAGGAGGTGCCTGGAGGAATCATTGTGATGGATGTTTATGTTAAACCTATGTAATTGTGTGTTTTGTGCTCTTTATTGTCATTTCATTCAAATTTATTTTGAATGACAATAAATGCTTCAATTCAAAGTACTGGAGTAACTCACTGGGTCAGGCAGCATCACTGGAGAGAAGGAATGTCTCTCCAGAGATGCTGCCTGACCCGCTGAGTTACTCCAGCATTTTATGAAGAAATGCTGTTCTTTTTTAAATTGCCCAATGAGATCTTTACCACCCATCTGGAGTTCAGATAATTGGTTTAACAATTCACTCAGAACAGCTTTTGTTATGTTAAAAATTCCACTAGACATTTTGCACACAGGATGATAGACACAAAAAGCTGGAGTAATTCAGCGGGACAGGCAGCATCTCTGGATAGAAGGAATGGGTGACATTTCGGGTCGAGACCCTTCTTCAGACTGGTTAGAGATAAGGGAAACGAGAGATATAGGCGGTAATGTGGAGAGATAACGAACAATGAATGAAAGATATGCAAAAAAGTAACGATGATAAAGAAAACAGGCCATTCATTGTAAGCTGTTTGTAGGGTAAAAATGAGAAGCTAGTGCGACCTGGGTGGGGGAGGGAGAGAGAGAGAGAGAATGCCGGGGCTACCTGACGTGAGAGAAATCAATATTTATACCACTAGGCCGTAAGCTTCCCAAACGAAATATGAGATGGTGTTCCTCCAATTTGCATTTAGCCTCACTCTGACAATGGAGAAGACCAAGGACAGAAAGGTCTGTGTGAGAATGGGAAGGAGAATTAGAGTGTCCAGCAACCAGGAGATCAGGTTGGTTCATGTGGGCTGAGCGAAGGTGTTCCGTGAAACGATTGCCCAGTCTGCATTTGGTCTCGCCGATGTATTAGAGTCCACATCTTGAACAACGGATACAGTAGATGAGGTTGGTGCAAGTGAACCTCTGCCTAACCTGAAAGGACTGTCGGGGTCCCTGGACAGAGTCGAGGGAGGAGGTATAGTGACAGGTGTTGCATCTTCTGCGGTTGCAGGGGAAGGTACCTGGGGAGGGGGTTGTTTGGGTGGGAAGGGATGAGTTAAACAGGGAGTTGAGGAGGGAACGGTCTCTGCGGAAGGCGGAAAGGGGTGGAGATGATAAAATGTGGCTCGTGGGGGGATCCCGTTGGAGGTGGTGGAAATTTCGGAGGATTATCTGTTGTATGTGAGGAGGCTGCAGAGTGACTTGGATAGATTAGGCGAGTGGGCAAATGCATGGCAGATGCAATATAATGTGGATAAATGTGAGGTTATCCACTTTGGTGGCAAGAACAGGAAAGCAGAGTATTACCTGAATGGTGACCGATTGGGAGAAGGGGAGATGCAACGTGACCTGGGTGTCATGGTGCACCAGTCATTGAAAGCAAGCATGCAGGTGCAGCAGGCAGTGAAGAAAGCGAATGGTATGTTGGCATTCATAGCAAGAGGATTTGAGTTTAGGAGCAGGGAGGTTCTGCTGCAGTTGTACAGGGCCTTGGTGAGACCGCACCTGGAGTATTGTGTGCAGTTTTGGTCTCCTAACCTGAGGAAAGACGTTCTTGCCTTAAAGGGAGTACAGAGAAGGTTCACCAGATTAATCCCTGGGATGGCGGGACTTGCATATGAGGAAAGACTGGATAGACTGGGCTTGTACTCGCTGGAATTTAGAAGACTGAGGGGGGATCTTATAGAAACATATAAAAAAGAATAAAAAAAGAACACTTATGTAAACCAAAAATAAATGGAGGTCTAGCTCTACCAAACTTTACGTTTTATTATTGGGCAGTCAATATTAAAAATATTAACTTTTGGTTAGTAGAGACAGATAAACAACCAACCTGGTTAAAAATGGAAAAAGAAGATTGTTTGCCCTTTGAAATTAGTTCGATCTTATTCGCCAATAATAAAATAAGTAAGAAAACCTATAGTGAAAACCTTATAATAGATAGTGGAATACGTATTTGGAAACAAATAAAGAAAACATTAAAATTGGAATGTATACCACTAGCTCTTACTATTGTAAATAACATCACATTTAAACCTTCAATGATAGATAAAGGTTTTTTACAATGGAAAAACTGTGGAATTAATAAGATGGGAGATCTCTATAGGGAAAATTTTTTCCTTTCATTTCAAGAATTACAACAAATTTATGGATTACATTCAAAAGATTACTTTAGATATTTACAAATTAGAGATTATGTAAAAGCAAATACACATGAAATTAGAAATAGAAAGACAGAGATTTTAGATGAATGTCTGAATAAACACCCAAATACAGAAAAATTGATATCATATATTTATAATATTTTACTGGAAAACGACGCTCCAAGGACAGAAATATATAGACAATCATGGGAAAATGAATTAGGTCAAATTATTAGACCTGATATATGGGATGAAAGTTTACAACACATACATCACTGTTCGCTAAATGCTAGACACTCTCTTATACAATTTAAAATATTACATAGACTACATTATTCAAAAGCTAAATTACATAGTATTTTTCCAAATATATCTGCCATTTGTGACAAATGTCAGCAATTGGAAGCTAACTTAACGCACATATTCACAAACTGTGAAAAAATCACTAAATTCTGGACAGAAATATTTAAAATAATTTCGAATGTTGTTAATATGAAGCTGATCCCTGACTCAAACTTAATAATACTGGGAATATTAGAAACAGATCAATTAATAACAATGAATCAAAGAATTTTTATTGATTATAGTTTAATAATTGGGAAAAAATTAATATTGAAATTCTGGAAAGGTCCTACATCCCCCACAATTAAAATGTGGATTACAGGAATGTCGGAGACACTTCATCTGGAAAGATTGAGACTTGTACTAATGGACAGGTTGAATCTTTTCAGAGGAATATGGTCTCCATTTATTGCATATTTAAAGGGTCAAAATGGCTTGGTGCGAGGACCTGACCGTGGCCTGAATAATGGAATGGAGGAAGAATTATGTATAATAAATCATGGATATATCTCCAATGATAGATAACTTTTTTAATACTCCATTCATTTCTCCAATTTGGATTTCTTATTTTTATTTTATTTTTCTCTATCTTTCCCTCTCTGGAAAAAAAGAAAAAAAGTATAGAAATATGTAAGACATAATTGTTAATATTAATAATATTACGAATGTATGTGATAAGTATATTTTATTAATATGTACTTATGTTTAATAAAAATATTTATCAAAAAAGAAACATATAAAATTCTTAAGGGGTTGGAGAGGCTAGATGCGGGAAGATTGTTCCCGATGTTGGGGGAGTCCAGAACCAGGGGTCACAGCTTAAGGATAAGGGGGAAGTCTTTTAGGACCGAGATGAGAAAACATTTCTTCACACAGAGAGTGGTGAGTCTGTGGAATTCTCTGCCACAGAAGGTAGTTGAGGCCAGTTCATTGGCTATATTTAAGAGGGAGTTAGATGTGGCCCTTTTTGCTAAAGGGATCAGGGGGTATGGAGAGAAGGCAGGTACAGGCTACTGAGCTGGATGATCAGCCATGATCATATTGAATGGCGGTGCAGGCTCGAAGGGCCGAATGGCCTACTCCTGCACCTATTTTCTATATTTCTATGTTTCTATGATAGGGTGGAAGGTAAGGACTAGGGGGACTCTGTCTCTGTTGTGACGAGGAGGGGGGGAGCAAGGGCGGAGCTGCGGGGTACCGAGGAGACCCGAGTAAGGGCCTCATCTATGATTGGAGAGGGGATCCCCGTTCTCAAAAGAATGAGGACATCTCGGATGTTCTCATATGGAACATCTCATCTTGTGCGCAGATGCAGCGTAGACGGAGGAATTGGGAGTAGGGGATAGAGTCTTTGCAGGAAGCAGGGTGGGAAGAAATGTAGTCGAGATAGTTGTGGGAGTCAATGGGTTTGTAATAGACGTCAGTCAATAGTCTATTTCTTGTGATGCAGACTATGAGATCAAGAAAGGGGAGGGAGGTGTTGGAGATGGTCCAAGTAAATTTGAGTGCAGGATGAAAATTGGTGGTGAAGTTGGTGAAGTCCATGAGTTCACCACCAATTTTCATCGGTTGATTTCACGCCGGCTGTTAGAAATAAAGAGGTGTAGAGAGCGTAGGAGACCCTTCTGGGGAGTCCAAGAGGAGGGGGCCAGTGGAGTCATCATTGGGTGGTGAGGACTCCTTCCAATAGAAAAAGCCACAGAGGCGGAGGCGACGGAAGAAAAGCTCTACGTCGTGGCGGACCCGAAACTTGTTGAGGTGAACGAAGATGAGGCCTTTGATGAGGACAAACCGTTCTGTATCAGAAAGAGGGAGGTCAGGGGGGATGGTACAGACACGACAAGGGTGGGGGTTGGGGTCAGAGGAAGACCAGGGAGTGGACAAAGGTCCAGGCGAGATCGGGTGAGGGGGATGGTGGGTGTTCAGAGAGGAGTGGGGCGTGAGGACTATTGTATGGGTGGGGTATGATCGGGTTAACCTGGTTAAAAGAGGGGAAAGGGGAAGACTCATCTCTACTGTCATTCCCTGTAGGAGGGGGGGGGGAGCAGTAGGACCCAGCAGAGTCAGACTACGTTGGTGGAGGTTTCTGTAGCGTGGAGGTTGTGGGTCTGGTGCTGAGCCTGCAACTCGGGTGAGGTGATGGCTCTGACCCGCTGGTGGGCAGTGGAGAGGTGAGAGTCGGCGGAGTCGCTGGTGGAGGCCCGTGGGGGGCCGGAGTAGGGATATGGGTCGGCGGCAGCAGCAGGTGAGTTGGCAATCTCGGCCTCGTGGTGTTCGGGCAAGCGTGTAGGGGCAGGAAGATCCACAGCTCAGTATATATGTAATAGTGACTATTGATCCAAACTAAATTAGAGTTGTATGACTTGGCATAGTTGTGCAGCCAATAGAACCACTGGCTCATTGCACCGGATGCCAAGGTTCAATCCTGAGCTCAGGTGCTGGAATTTACATAATACATAGAAAATAGGTGTAGGAGGAGGCCATTCGGCCCTTCGAGTCAGCACCGCATAATCCCCTTGTGACTTTTTTCCCATCACATCCCAAAGACGTGGACAATGGGATAATTGATCGCAGCAATCTGTCCCAATTATGTAGGCGATCTGTAGAATCGTGGAAAAGTTGAATGAGATTGTGGGGATGATTTAAGATAAGAAACTATTGTAGGATTAATGTAAATGGGTGATTGGCGCACATTAAGTGGTCTGTGTTGTTTGGTTTCCATGACTTTACGACTGAGAATCTACCATGCAATCTGATTTGGCACAGCACCACAGGTTCTATGTTCTGTCCAAAGTGTAGACAGTACCTTGAAAGGAAAGCGAACCCTGGATGACAATTTGCTCAAGTCCTACAATGGAACATATAATACATATAATCAAGATTACCTAATAAAGTATGATAATGTGAATTTGCAATTTAAACAAGAGGAAAATACATTTTCTATTCTCGGTTTTTTGTTTATTAGTCATTATTTAAATTGCTTGAAGGAAAAAAGACTTAGACGTGGTAAATAGATTCTGTTGAATGCTTTATATTTTGCTGTTATTTTCATTCTTTGTCACATCCAACAAAATGATATTCATTACGTACGTGGGAAACAAAACAGAAATATTTCTTTTCCAGAGTAGGATTGACAAATAAAAAGTCATGAACATGTTTTTTTTTGTTGTGATCAAATTCAATAAAATTTTGAAGGAACAAAACTGACAGAAGCTCAGTCATTGGTGGTTTTACAACAATGAATATGAGGCCCAGAAATGATTTTGTTTTTTCCTCTCTTTTTTTTCTCTTTTTTTTTTCTCTTCTTTTTCTCTCTCTTTTCGTTTTTCTTTTATCCTTATCTTTTTCATATATATACCGACATATCTTCTAGGTATAGATAACAATTTGTTTTACACAACCTGGGGATATTTATGTTATACATTGCCATTGCTTATGCTTATGTATTCCCTTATATTTATCCACTTATGTATTTTTGTATGCCTATTGAAAATACTATAAATAAAAAATTATTTAAAAAAAAAAAAAAAAAAAAAAAAAAAATCAGACCAACTTGAAGTAATTCATTACAGCTTCAGCCTAATTTGAACATATGTGTCCACTTGAAAGCGGGATAAAGAATCTTCAATTACAGGGACACAGCAAATGTTGGAAACACTCAGCAAGCCAACAATGCGTCGTGAAGAGAAACAGGGATAAGGTATTATCACCATCCCCATGTTCACTATCCCCCCTGACCTCCCCCTTTCAGATGTTCACCATCCCCCCTGACCTCCCCCTTTCAGACACCGAATGGTCTGTCCTCAGCAGAGGCCTCACCTTTGTTCCCCTCCGCCCCCACATCCGCCGTCCGCCCCTGAGTTCCGTGTCCGCCATGATGTGGAGCTCTTCTTCCGTCACCTCCGCCTCCGAGCCTTTTCCATGGGAAGGAGTCCTCACCCCCCAGTGGTGACCCTTTCTCCTGTCTCCAGTGGACTCCCTCCTCTTGGACTCCCCCGGTTGGCCAACTACCCTCACTACAACTTTTCATCTCCAACTGCCGTCGTGACATTAGCCGCCTCAAATTCTCCACTTCCTTGACTCACTCTAACCTCTCCCCTCCTGAACGTACAGCCCTCCACTCACTCTGCAACAACCCTGACTTAGTCATCAAACCCGCTGACAAGGGAGGTGATGTGGTAGTCTGGCGCGCTGACCTCTACCGGACCGAGGCGAGACGACAACTCTCAGACACCTCCTCCTACTTATCCTTGGATTATGACCCCCACCGTCGAGCACCAGACCTTAATCGTCAACATCACTGCCCTCACCAATTCCGGCGCTGCCCTCTAATGCCTCCAAACGTATCGTTCCCCAGCCCCGCACAGCCCGATTTTACCTTCTACCTAAAATCCATAAACAGAACTGTACCGGCAGACCCATTGCCTCTGCCTGTTCATGTCCCACCGAACTTATTTCCACCTACCTTGACTCCATCCTATCCCCCCTGATCAAATCTCTCCCCACCTACATCCAAGACACCTCACACGCTCTCCGTCTCCTCGATAACTTCCGGTTTCCAGGCCCCCACTCCCTCATCTTTACCATGGATGTCCAATCACTCTATACTTCCATCCCCCACAAGGATGGTCTTGAAGCCCTCCGTTTCTTCCTCGACCGTAGAACCAGCCAATCCCCATTTACTAACACTCTCCTCCGCCTAGCAGAGCTGGTACTTACCCTTAACAACCACTTCCTCCAAACCAGAGGCGTAGCTATGGGCACTTGCATGGGCCCTAGCTATGCCTGCCTCTTTGTCGGGTACGTCGAACAATCCCAGTTCCGGACGTACACTGGCCCCATCCCCGAACAATAAAGTCTGCTACATCGTCGACTGCATTGGTGCTACCTCTTGTACCTATGCAGAACTCACTGACTTCATACACTTCACTACCAATTTCCATCCTGCTCTTAAATATACTTGGACTATCTCCAACATCTCGCTCCTGTTTCAGGACCTCACCATCACCAGCACAGGAGACAGACTAGTGACTGACATCTACTATAAACCCACTGAGTCGCACAGCTATCTGGACTACACTTCTTCCCATCCTGTCTCCTGCAAAAAGTCCATCCCCTACTCCCAATTCCTCTGTCTACGCCGTATAAGAATAAGGGGCAGATGCGGCACAGACGGAGGAATTGGGAGTAGGTTGCGGCGGAATACGCCATATCTGCGCCCAGGATGAGGTGTTTCACACTAGGGCATCAGAGATGTCCTCATTCTTCAGGAAACGGGGCTTCATTATAGATGAGGCTCTCACTAGGGTCTCTTCTACATCCCGCAGCTCCGCTCTTGCTCCCCCTCCCCCCATTCGTAACAAGGACAGAATCCCCCTCGTTCTCACCTTTCACCCCATCAGCCAGTGTATCCAATAAATCATCCTCCAACATTTCCGTCACCTCCAACGGCCACATTTTCTCATCTCCTCCCCTTTCTGCGTTCCGTAGAGACCGCTCCCTCCGTAACTCCTTGGTCCACTCATCCCCGGGCACTTTCCCCTGCAGGAGATGCAACACCTGTCCCTTTACCTCCCCCCTCAACTCCATCCAAGGACCCAAACAGTCTTTCCAGGTGAGACAGGTTCACCTGCACCTCCTCCAAACTCATCTATTGTATTCGCTGCTCTAGATGTCAACTTCTTTACATCGGCGAAACCAAACGCAGGCTCGGCGATCATTTCGCTCTACACCTTCGCTCAGTCCGCCTTAACCAACCTGATCTCCCAGTGGCTGAGCACTTCAACTACTCCTCCCACTCCCAGTCTGAACTTTCTGTCATGTACCTCCTCCAGTGCCATAGTGAGGCCCACCGGAAATTGGAGGTTCAGCACCTCGTATTTCGCTTGGGCAGCTTGCAGCCCAGCGGTATGAACATTGACTTCTCCAACTTTAGATAGTTCCTCTGTCCCTCTCTTCCCCTTCCCAGTTCTCCCTCTATCTTCCTGTCTCCACCTATATCCTTCGTCCCACCCCCTGACATCAGTCTGAAGAAGGGTCTCGACCCGAAACGTCACCCATTCCTTCTCTCCTGAGATGCTGCCTGACCTACTGAGTTACTCCAGCATTTTATCAATAAATACCTTCGATTTGTACCAGCATCTGCAGTTATTTTCTTACAGGGATAAATTATTTGATCAGTATTTTATGATTTTGCTTTAGATTTCTAGGAACATGGTATTTTGCTTTGGCATGTATTCAACTGGTCATTCAAGCCCAGTGTCAATGCCCAGAGCCCAGCTTCAGTTCCAATGCACTATCTTTGATATGTAGGCTCTGCAATGCAGGGAAAGAACAATGAGGTAATTGACCATTAATCAATGTGAGTTGAGGATGGGACCGGTTGCTGGGAGAATTCCCCTGCCATCCTTTGACCTACAAGAAATGGCTTACAGTGTGCCACTCTATGCCATAGTATCTTTACACCCATTTGAGGAGATGGTTTGCTTTCACTATTGCGTTTGCTACATTCTCTCAATCCTGCACTGAACTGTTGGTTTAATCATATGGTTTTGACCTTCTGTCTCAGAAGTGAAGGACCTAAAGGCAAAATATAATGACTTGTTTAACAACACAATTAACCTGTGGGATGATAGGCGCACTAGCATTTCTGCCCTGATACTTCAAGTTCTTCTGTTGATATTGATTCTAGAAAAGTGAAGACATTCTGTATTTGGACCTAAAATTTTCAAGTTCTTTGTCGCCTTGGTGGAGATGGAGGGTCACTAGATGTGCTTATAAATTAATAACAAGTGATGGATATTTCAAAAGGTTTTGGCTTTAGACGTGATGCTCTGCAACACTTTTATTTGCAGTATTTTTCCAATGCCTTGGGGATGCAATTAATTGTGCCATGGAATGGTTGTACCTGGGACATGTCTACGAGGTCTTCTGGTGTAGGAAAAGCTCAGAGGAAATTTCTTGTTAGTCGGTATTTTAGGCCTAAGAATGTTTCCTCCATAGAATGCCATGGTGAAGAGATGTGGCGACAACCTATTCAAACAAATTCCTTAATAATAAGCATAATTCATGTGAATGCCAGTGAATAAAGACAATGGTTTTTCAATGCAAATTCTCAGATCCAAATATTGAAAGGGAAAAGCTGTACAATGGTAAACAAGCAAGTGAAGCTGCCAAAATGGTGTTGAGTTTCACTGACTTTAATTGCCTTCACGTATAATCCTCAAATGTCCAGCTGGCAGCTAGTATTGATCCTCATTTATACTAATTGTGGCTTCTACAGGAGCCATGGAAAATGTTATGGGTTGTTGTTGGTTTAAATCCCAAGTCAACTCAAATTGAGTTTATTGTCACATGTCAGGCAGACGATACAGGAGTATGGCTGCGCGTACCACCAGACTTAAGAATAGTTTCTACCATCAGGCCATCAGGCTTCTGAACTCATAAACACATTTCAAATCATATATGTTGATTATTTTTAATATTGTCCTTTTACCTATTTTGAATATTGTCTTTTTACCTTACTAATGTCATTTTAAAAATCTTATTTATCCTTGGAATATTACTGCTGAGGTGACCCATTGTCTTGTCAAATACATTTCATTGTACCGTTGACCCTGTGCCAACCTACATATGACAAATAAAAATTATTATTATTATAAGCACAGTTATGATGAAAATGTTGCTTGCAACAGCTTCCCAGGCACATAGAATCAGACAAAACCCCAAAACATAAATCATGCTGTACATAAATATACACATAAATTACAAGAAAATGAAAAGAATGTGCAAAGAAAAACAATAGTGCAAAAATACACAATTAGAAATCAAGTCCATGGTGGTGTACGAGGTGATCCATGGTGTTCCACTGCTAAGGTAGGATTAGGGTTGTGAAGGTCAATTCAAGAACCTGATAGTTGCAGTGCTTTCCCAGAGACTTGAATGCAAAAATCTGAGTTCTGCTCCAGCACTGAGTGAATGTTGATAAACACAAAATGCTGGAGTCTGAAGAAGGGTCTCGACCCGAAACCTCACCCATTCTTTCTCTCCAGAGATGCAGCCTGTCCTGCTGAGTTACTCCAGCATTTTGTGTCTATCTTCGGTTTAAACCAGCATCTGCAGTTCCTTCCTACACATTGAGTGACTGTTGATGTGTTGGAGGTATTGTCTGCGAGAGGAGACTTTAAAATGAGGCACTCAGATGAAAGTTGAGAATGATCAGCCATGATCACATTGAATGGCGGTGCTGGCTCGAAGGGCCGAATGGCCTACTCCTGCACCTATTGTCTATTGTCCATAAAGTTAAAGATCCAGTGAATAACCTGAGGAAGAGCAGGTGAGTTCTCAATGTGGCCTGGTTAATGTTTATGCCTTAACCAATTAATTAAAGAAACTGCTTACCTGCCCGTTGTCGCTGGATTATTTGAGGGAACATATTTACAGAAATTGGTCATCTTGTTTCCTGCATTGGAAACGTGGCTACGTTTCAAAAGTATTTAATTCGCTGCAAAGCATTTCGGGACCACCTGAAGTCATGAAAGATACTGTTAAACGCATCTCTATTTAGAATTGACAAGGCCTCAGCAGTTTGAATTTCACTTTCCAGTTTTTAGCTTGGCCTTTAACAAGCTGCAGCTTTTGACAGTCTTAACAGCATTATTTTCCTTCCTGCCAAAGACATTAAGCCAATCTTGTTTTCTGGCCTTGAACCATCCTGCCTTCTGGGCATTCTGTCAGGAAGCAGCATGGGGATACAGGGATGCCCACCTTCCCAGAGTGTCTGTGAGTCTCTCCGAATGTGTACGTCTCCTTCCAGCTGCTCTCGAGAACATTGCTTTCCTTTACCATAAGCTGTCAGTGTAGAGATGCCTCAGCTCAAAGATCTCAGTGCATTCCACGCCCCTCTGACATCTCCCATTGTAACTGCTGGTGAGGAAACTATTGCCACTGAGGGTGGACCTGAAACAAGGATGGTTGGACAGATGCTGGGGGTTAGGGGCTCACCGTGAACTGGGTGAATTGTAGGGGTTGGTCAGGAAATGGGAGCTTGAGAGTGATGGAGATGTATGGATCCTGAGGAAGGCGAGATAGAGAGAGATTATCAAAATATCATATGCACCAGGGGCAAACCAATTAAATTCTTTCAATTATACTACGTGACAAAGTGCAAGCCAAAGTTCAAATTGCAACCTTATACAAAGTCTTATACCGCAATGCTGATGTGGGGGCGTAGTTAGGATGAATTTAGGATGATTGATGGGAAGAAGCTGTTCTTGAACTTGGAGGTAATAGTGGGAAAATGTGCTCAAGGTGAGAGATAGACAACTAATATTTTTATAGGCTCTCCAACAGACTGAAATATTCCAAGATTCCTCCCACCTGATTGTCATTAAAGTTGAGACTTATGATAGGATTTTGGTCTAACTGACTGGATTAGTTTATTGTCAAATAGCCAGAGCATAATGCAATTGCTTGAATTCCATGAAGCCCAGAAAATAAACCATACACATGTCAATTATAGATACAACAATAAATAGAATAATGAATGCAAAACAGCAGAATAGTGCTAAGATTATAATACAATCTGAATTAATGCAAAATAAGTGCAATAAATGAAGAAATGAATGAGGTATTGTTAAGAGACAGAGTAGATGGCAAGTAGACACAAAATGCTGGAGTAACTCAGCGAGATGGACAGCATCTCTGGAGAGAAGGAATGGGTGATGTTTCGGGTCGAGACCCTTCTTCAGACTGATGTCAGGGGAGTGGACGGGACAGAGATAGAATGTAATGGGAGACAGTAAGACTGGTGGGAGAACTGGGAAAGGGGAGGGGATGGAGACAGAGGGAAAGCAAAGGCTATTTGAAGTTAGAGAAGTCAATGTTAATACTGCTGGGGTGCAAGCTACCCAAGCAAAATATGAGGTGCTTTCCTCCAATTTGTGCTGGGCCACACTCTGAGAATGGAGGAGGCCCAGGACAGAAAGGTCGGATTGAGAATGGGAGAGGGAGTTAAAGTGCTGAGCAACCGGGAGATCAGGTAGGATAAGGTGGACTGAGCGGAAGTGTTCAGCAAAACGATCGCCAAGCCCACGCTTGGTCTCTCCGATGTGCAGGAGTTGACACCTGGAACAGCAGATACAGTAGATAAGGTTGGAGGAGGTGCAAGAAAACCTCTGTCTCACCTGAAAAGACTGTCGAGGTCCTTGGATGAAGTCGAGGGGGGAGGTAAAGGGACAGGTGTTGCATCTCCTGCGGTTGCTGGGGAAAGTACCTGGGAAGGGGGTTGTTTGCGTGGCAAGGGACTGTGGAAAGCAGAAAGGGGTGGAGATGAGAAGATGTGGCCAGTAGTGGGATCCTGTGGAGGTGGCGAAAATGTTGGAGGATTATATGCTGTATGCAAAGGCTGATGGGGTGGAAGGTGAGGACAAGGGGGACTCTGTCCTTGTTACGAATGGAGGGAGGGTGAGCAAGAGCAGAGCTGGGGGATATGGAGGAGACCCTAGAGAGAGCCTCATCTATAATGGAAGAGGGGAACCCCTGTTTCCTAAAGAATGATATTTTCCTAAAGAGTAGATGGCAGCACCTCTGGGAAGGGGTTGTGAAAGATGCTTGGTTCAGAGTCTGTTAACACTGGGGAAGAAGCTGTTCATGAGTCTGGACATTCAGGTTTGCAAGCTCCTGTAACTTATCCAAGAAGATGGAAGAAAGAAAAGGGAATGGCCAGGGTGGGAGGCATCCAAAGACTTTTCAACATAAGGTTTGGACATACCTAAAGGAAGAAAGTTTAGAGAGGGAATTCCAGGGAGTAGGTCTTAAAGAAAATGCTCTGACTTTGGAGCTATTTAATTTGTAAGGCTCAAGGGACATGGACTGGGCACCATTAGGTTTGGAGCTAAGGGATGAGATGATTAGGCCTGGATCTTCTAGGAAGACCTGCAGCTGGAGTTGGTAGCTCTTGAAGGTGAGCAATTGATTTCATATTGTGAGTGAAGAGAAGACTCACAATTTCTTTGTAGGATTAATAGGGTTGATATAGACAAATTATTTAAATTGAGAAAGTATATGAAAGGGTGAGAGAAAGATAGAGATACATTTTCCATCGAAACAGGATGCCATTCAGACTATTGTATCCATCCTGCTTCTGAGGGGAACAATCCCTTCATTCCTATTCCCCCTCTTCCCCCTCTGCTTATTTCCCTACATCCCTGCAACTTAATCTCCCAACCCATCTTTGGGATACAGGAAGAAACCAAAGCAATGGGAGAAAGCTCATTTGTTCATGGAGATCATGCAGACTCCACACCGACAGCATCTGGGGTGAAGATTGAATCTGGAGCACTCTCGCTGCACCATGGCACTGGCCATGATGAGACTCTCAACAGAACCAAATCAGTTTCTAAACAATAACATTTCACCACGGGTAATTGACTGGTAACCAAGTGACTTATATTTCAGGGGCAGGAGGCTGACAGAAAAGTGAGGGCTATGGATGATGACTTCCCCCTTTTTAATATGGCTAATGATTAAATTGTGAATCACATCTTTTTTTGTATCTGAGCATTTCTGTTCAAGTAGTATTGATGACATTATAAAGGGAAACTTGCTTGATGGAGTTTCTAAGCCAGTAAATGGGAAAACGTTCTATTACCACCCTCGGATGCGGTTGTTAATTAACCCAGAGTGCTTCAGTAATTATTCAATTTGAACTGTAGTTGCTTTATTCCCTGTGATAAAATGCATTGGACCTGCTCAACACTGTCATAGCATCTCCCCTCTCAGCTCTTTTTACAACGTCATCAACAATCCAAACATATTAAGCCCAGAAATATTGAGCAGGAGCCAAAGAGCCTCTTCTGCAGAATATTAAACATTTTCAGAGACTTTCTCTTGGTTTTAGTTTTACTTTCCACGCAACTCTTTCTTTATTATATCACCTATCATGCTATTTTTATTGAGTCCGACTGAGTTTGGTATACAATCCTTAAAAAAATCCCATCTAGGTGACATATGTGTGGAACCTCCCTCTCTCTATTATTTCTGTCTGTACTATTGTTTATATGCTAAGCATGCTTTTGATATCAACTCTTACTTTTTCTCTTTGGATTCTTTTGACACCTCTTTCTTGCTTGCTTGGAACTCAAACTGCCTCCCACATCATTTGATAAGCCAGAAGAAGCATCTTGCATGACTGATAACGGGGCACTCCCTCATTACTGAACTGATGTATCATACCAGACTTTATGCATTGGGATTTGAGCTCGGAACATTTGCATTGCAGAGATGCGGAGCAATATTGTAATATTGCAAGCCGACATCTAAAATGACTTTAATATACATACATTTCTTGCAGACTGTGCAGGGTCTTGAAGGTTTTGTAGAGTGAAGATGATTGTGAAATTGTCTGGAAGTAAATGGAAAGAAATAGGAACAAAGGTAAAGGATAATGAGGCAGCAAAGTAGGAAAGATGGGAGTTGGAGGAAGGAAGTTAATCAAGACAATGGAAAAGGGGAAGATGAGAGTAGAAAGGAAATGAAGCATACTGGTGGAGAATATGGATATATCAGGAAAACAGTATGGCTCACAAAGGCAATTGAAAGCTTAAAGTCTGAGGAATGTAGAAGGACAATGAGGTGTATGGTGGAATGTGATGAGACTAAAGGTGAGGGATAAACAGCTTGAGTTGTCAAGAATTTAGTGATAATATACAAGTGTACAGTGATAAATTTGCTCTCATGGTTTAAAGTGACAGCAGAGTCAGACAAGAATTAACTAACTGTATTTACATTGAATGCATTCCAGCCATTTCTACAGATGCCCATTTTTGTAAAAACCTCTTGAACTGACTGAAGGAGCAACTGCAATGGAAGATGGCACAGAGAAAGAATGGAACGGAAAGTACAGAGAAAAACAACAACATTAAAATGACAAAGATGGATAGGCAGAATATTCCTCCACTGGTAATGTATATATCCATAAAAATTGCTTGGTGCTGAAGGGCTTCTAGCTCTGACATAAAATAATATTATGAGCCAACTATGAAATATGATTCATATTTCATTCATGAAACTACATAACTCATTCATGACCAGAACAGGTTATATCAAGTCTGCCCAGTTATGCTATAACTTCCATCTTTCATGGCTTGGACATGTTCCCTTTAACACCACTTAACAATATAAGTATATATTCGGCCAGTATAAGTACACGGCCAGTTTCTCGTCTTTCTTATCAAGCCCCAAAGGTGCCATTGACGTAGGATAGCTGGAACGATATTTTCTTGACGGAAACAATCAACAACAGAAATCTCCACAACATTTCATTTGAAGTTAGTCGTTTATTTGAAGTTGCAATATAACATATTGGTATATCTCTTGCCATCGACTTGTTTTTGATTAGTTTGGTAAAAATCTAATGTCCTACCGTATGCTACGTGACTTATACAAACTGCCAGATACTTCTTGCTGATCTTCTATCAGCAGGTTATTTTAACCGATTTTATCAGCAGCTTCTTCTGGCTGATCTTCTATCAGCCACTTCTTCGTGTGAACTGAAGAAATACGCCGGAGCTGGAAGCTCTCTGGCTCCGCCCAGCCCATGTACGTAAGCATAGTATTAACCTTTCAGTGTCCAAAATAATACAGCAGGATACAAAATAATATAATATACTAAAATAATTAATAAACGCAAAATGGATCCTACACACCAGCCCCTAATTGTTATGTGTATAATGCAACAATTACTAATGAACATTAAAAGGAGCCATAAAAACCATTCATAATTTTAAAAAACCATGCACTATATTTCGGCATCTAATCTACCATAGTGATTCTTCAATCTTCAAGATCACCAGTCTTTGCTGTATTCAGGTATCAGCTTCAAGTAGCAGACATATCTTGGTTATCGGTCTTTCCAAGATGTTGCTCTTAGTCTGGAGTCGAACTGTATGCACATACCCTTGTGCGTCCTTTATGGTCTCCAATATTTTGCCCATCAGCCAGGAGCCACGGGGTGCTGTAGAATCGACCACAAGGCCTTCTACGCCCGCACCTCCAGACTCAGGAACAGCTTCATCCCCAGGGCCATAGCTGCTATGAACCGGTCCTGCTGAGCCGGATGGTCACATCGCACAATGATCCGGCACAGATCTACTTGCACTTTATTCTGTTTTAAAACTGTTACAATTTGTTTCATTGGGTTGTTTAAATTAATACTGACTAGCTAATTAAATTATTGCATCGTATGGGAGTCGCATTCCCAATCTCGTTGTACCCCTGTACAATGACAATAAAGATATATTGTATTGTATTGTATTGGATGTGCTTTTTGTGCTGTTTTGAGCTGTATAAATATTGCCTGTATTCGGGGTATTCTTTGAGAGGACAGAAGCAGGTGCTTGAGTGAACAACAGTGCACTCAGGTCTCTGTGTCTTCTCCCACCTTGGTGTAAAAGTAAAAAGTTTTGTTAACTGAGTCTTGTGTTCTTTGAATTATTTCGTAGATAAGTCCAGCTGACTCTCACAAAGAGAGACTGCATTTGTGTTGCAGATCAATCGGTTCTAGCATCGAAGACTCGGCTTCTTACTACTGTATCGTCTATGTCAAGGGATTATGATGAATTGGAACATCAAGGTTTTGTTGGAATCAATTTTGGATGGTTTGGTCACAAACAGCTTTAGATTCATGGAGTCATACAGCACGGAAACAGGTCCTTCGGCCCAACTTGTCAATGCTGGCCAAGATGCCCCACCTAAGCTAGTTCCATTTGCCTGCATTTGCCCCATATCCCTCTAAAACGTTGGTGTCCATGTATCTGCCGGGGTATTATATTATCTGCCTCAACTACCTGCCCTGACAGCTTGTTCCATATATCCACCACCCTCTGAGTGAAAACATTGCCCCTCAGGTTTATATTAATTCTTTCCACTCATACCTTAAACCTAATCTCTCTGTTTTTTTCAATTCCCTTACCCTGGGTAAAAGCTTTGTTCAGTAAAGGGCTATCTAGGTGCTCCATCCTTTCCTGTAGCCTCTTTCTCCTCCTCTTCCTTCTCCTATTTCTAGTCCTCCCCTTCGACTACTCTCCGTAAAGCTGATGGCTCCATCTCTAACCGAATTAGGCTTAAGTTTGGAAAGACTGGCTGTCAATCTCTAGCAAAACTACTGAGAAAGGGGAGTGGTGGAAGAAACATGCTCCTTTCCTGAGGGCGGGCAGCTAGTTTGTGCCATGTTATTATCTTGAATAGAAGTCATTCAGCATGGCAACGTCCTTTGGCCCAATACATCCATGAAAACCATCAATTCCCCATCTAAACTAACCCCTGCGTTCCGATAACCACCACCTCCCCAGCCCAATCTCTAGCCATCCACCATTACCAGAGGCAATTTGCAGTGCTCAATCAACCTACCAACTTCTACACATTTTTGGCATGCTTGAGGAAGCTGGAGTACCTGAGAAAATACATGTTTATTACATTTCAATATCCATTTTACAATCTTTGAGTGTGTTTCCTATATAAGAATGCTGTATATAGGTACAAGAATGTGCTGTGAACTGCAAGGGATTGATGAGGTGGCATAATGAGGTCCTTTTTGAGGGGCAACATTGTGCGTGTTAGGTCTTTAATGCAAGGAATTTATTTCATGAAGCTCCTGACACTTGATAGAGACGCTGTTAACCTTGGGAGAGCTCAGCGCTCAGTCATATGTTGCAAACCTGACTGCTGAACCCATGTGGTTCCCTACAGGCTCTTTGCAAATTGTCTACAACAGCAATACTCTGAACTGTAGACGAGCAGTCCTCAGCACTGCCCTGACACAGGGTGTTCTTTTGTTTAGCACCAGTAGAAAAGCTGTGACGTTGGATCTACAATTGTGTGAAGAGTTGGCCTAGTCTTCCCTGGTGAAAAGAATGGGCTGCAGTCGCCTCACGAAGCT
Source organism: Rhinoraja longicauda (assembly GCF_053455715.1). Classification (NCBI taxonomy): domain Eukaryota; kingdom Metazoa; phylum Chordata; class Chondrichthyes; order Rajiformes; family Arhynchobatidae; genus Rhinoraja; species Rhinoraja longicauda. Next base: position 53,821,028 of record NC_135956.1, read on the forward strand.
CAGTGCCAAATCCTTGCTGCATTCGTCCATGTTTCTTGACAGTGCATGAAGCCTGACAGGCCGCTGATGTGTTATTATGCACTCTCATCAGCCTTCTGTTAGCTGCGCCATGAAAACTCTCAGCGGAATCCTCTGCTGTGGAAACTTGTGTAAAACTTCACCCTCCAATGAGCTGACACCCATTCCCTCTACCTTGGCTGTAGGCTAGTTGCTGTCAGTGAGCCAATGCAGGCAGATATTGCCTCCATGTTATCCTGTAGGTTATGTGTGGCATCAGTGTCGGAGCTGATTGTTTACAACTGCGAAGTGCAGTGACCGTGTGTCTTCCCCTTCACTCTCGTCTAGCCCTCCATCTGGCCAGGTTGTCCTTGGCTATCTGAAAAAAAGAAACATTGTCGGGTTGGGGCAAGTGTAAGTCATCCAAACTTGCATTATCAACAACTTCTGGATCAGGAGCGAGTGTGTGGGTTGTGAGGAGGTGGGAAGCAGTAGAAATACCTATGATCATCTTCTTCAGTCCCAATGGTTGCTCCAAACGCTGAAGCAACGGCAGCATGGTGGCGCAGCGGTAGAGTTGCTGCCTTACAGCGAATGCAGCGCCGGAGACTCAGGTTCGATCCTGACTACGGGCGCCGTCTGTACGGAGTTTATACGTTCTCCCCGTGACCTGCGTGGGTTTTCTCCGAGATCTTCGGTTTCCTCCCACACTCCAAAGACGTACAGGTACGTGGGTTAATTGGCTTGGTAAACGTAAAAATTGTCCGTAGTGGGTATAGGATAGTGTTTATGTGCGGGGATCGTTGGGCGGCACAGACCCGGTGGGCCAAAGGGCCTGTTTCTGTGCTGTATCTGTATCTCTAAATCTAAAGAAGATATCATACTTGCCCCCTGCTGCTTCACAGCTGCTGCCTCCAGTTTTATCCCAGATTGTCCTGTGCAGAGATGGAATGTGTCAGTGAGTGTCTTGCAGTGTATTTGGATGTCATGGGTATAATGATAGAATAGATAGGGTTACGTGCAAGCTATGAGATGTGGGTCTAATTGTTGAGGAATAGGAACTGTATGAGGTGAAATAAACCGACAAACACTGCAGTGGACTCATGGTAGAAGAATGTCAAGGATGCCTTAATAATATACCGGCATAATATAATATTTAATGATGCTTTCAATGACCTTAACCACTCATGTGAAGACATTAACTATCCCTTGGCAGTTCTTGAGTCATTTGGGACCTCACTCCTTACATCAACCTTTGCAGTTATTTCACACAATCACAATAATACTTTAAGGTCTGTCCCACTTCGGCGATTTTTAAGGCAACTGCCGGTGACTGTCAGAGTCGTAGCAGATCGCCGAAAAACTGGCGACTGGACTCCCCCTACGACAATGTCTACGACAATGTCTACGACAACGTACCACCTAGTCGACGGCAAGCTACCGGCGACCCAGTCGTCGCGACTTAGGACGTCCATCTACGACAGTGCCTACGACAAGCTACGACAACCGGTCAACCTACCCCCACCCTCGACAAGCTACGACCCTGTCGGTCACAACTGATGACAACTGTAGCCATTTCACGTAATTTTGGTGCCAAAGGGGTGTGGGTAAGGTTTCCAATCATTCTGCTTCATGACTGCCATGGAGCAACATATGATGGCATTGCTCTTACAAGTAGAACAAGCCCTGCTGCTTGCAGCGGCCCTCATGCTTAAAATTTGGCAAGACAGAAGGACAAGAAGAATGGGGAAGAAGAAGCCCAAGAAGAGGTCTGTGTGGTTGAAGCCCTTGCCCCTGAAGAGACCCAATGCAGTGCAATGTCAAAATAAATGAAAAGAGTTCGCTTTTCAATGCAGTGCAAGGCTTGTGTTTGTGTTTGTTTTACTGGTCAAAATAAATGAAATTAAAATATTTGAAAGAGATGCCATGAGAAACTACTCTGAAATACAATAACTTCAAACATCAATCTTTTGTCAAAATGTCCAAAATCTACTTTATTCAAACATACAAAATTCTTATAAAAGGTGGATAACTGTCGTCAGCACCGGCGACAACCTAAGTCACCTGGAGACAACCTGGCGGCAACCTATGACAGCGCCCATGACACGAGACGACAAGCTACGATCATTGGCGTCAAGCCAGCAGTCGCCGAAGATTTTCGAGCAGGGAGAAAATACCGCGGCAACCAGAAAAAAGCTATGACTCTTTGGAGCCTACTCACGGCCATGCCCGCGACACACCGGTGACAGTGCGACAACACCCTAGTCGCCTGCAGTCGCCTTAAAAATCGCCGAAGTGGGACAGGCCCTTTTATTAGCCAAGTATGTGTTGCAACATATGAGGAACTTCATTTACCATACAGTCATAACAATAAAAAGCAATAGGACACACAAAATACATTTTAACATGAACATCCACCACAGTGACTCCTCCACATTCCTCACTGTGATTGAAGGCGAAAAAAAGTTCAATCTCTCCCTTCTTTGTTCTCCCGCGGTCGGGGGCCTCTAACCTGCCGTTGATGGGACGATCTTGACTCCCATAGCCAGTGGCAGGCCTTCCTCATCGGGGCGATCAAGCTCTTGCAATGGGGGTGGGGGATCTCAGCTCCCCCGCGGCAGCGATCTACCCAGGGTCGGGACCAGTCGAACCTCGTGCAGCTTTGGAGCTCCCGACCGGTCTCAACCCGAGACTGCGAGCTCCTTGATGTTAAAGTCCGCAGGCCGTGTTGGAGCGTCGATCCCAGGCAAGGAATCGGCTCAGATGTTAAGTCCACGCCCCCGCGGGTGCTCAATCACAGAGGTCCCAGGCAGGGCCTCCAGCACCATGATGTTAGGCCGCAGAGCGACCGGAGATACGATCCTGAAAACAATATCATCTCCGGCAAGGTAAGAGATTGAAAAAAAGTTTCCCCTCCCCCCTCCCCCACCCCCCACATGAAGCAAACCAGAGAACATTAACACAAACTTTTAAAACACATTTAAAATAACAAAAAAAGTTTGAAAAGGACAGACAAACTGTGGGCGAGGCAGCCATCGTGCGGCGCCCCCTTTTCCCCTGTTGCATTTCCACTGCTTGTCCAGAGGATCTCCCAGTCTCCCGATGGAGAATGTATCTTCCAATCTCCACCTCTTCTAATGCAGTCTTAAGACTCTTGGTCACTGCTCTCTTCCTTACTGAAGTATTCTTAACAAAGCTGTTGACTAAGAATAAATCTCATAACCATCCCAGTTGCAGCTCCAGTACACCTCCACTGTTAAACGCACATACCGGCTTTAGGTGGTCTGCTGTTCATGCCAACAACAATGTGAACTTGTATGGCTGGAGACGAAACACCCAAACAAACAGTCAGCATGACTTCAACAACCTGTCGGCAACAACTTCAGCAGGCCTGGATTAAGCAAACATTGACTGGAAAAGTAACTCTCTCTTCACTGACATTGATTCTGTTGGATCTGTTGAGTATTTCCCATACTTTTTGTTTTTATTTCAATTTTCCAACATCTGCAGCATTTTTCAATTTGGGAATCTATTTTCATTTAGCACTCGTTTATATCAAATATTGTGGACATTAAATTGAAGACCCTCTTATCAAGCTTGAAAATGATGGAAGAGGAACATATAATAAATTCCTTTTTCCCTTCTCCTCCCTTTGTAATAATATTTTTATCTCACCATATGATAAGTGGTGATTGATCGTTTATCTCCACCATTTTAAAAGTGCTGCAAAATATTAAGTGATTTTGTGCTGACTGGTAGTTCTGTCTGTTTCTTTAGCATTTGCAGGTGAATCATAGGGTATTCAAAGATTAACCTCAATTAAATGTATATTCTAAGCATGGAATTGCTACAGCTTTATAGTGCAATGGGATTCCCCCTGGCCATGTAGTCTTTTCAGTCTTTTTTTTCTTCTGTTGCTAAATTTTTCTCGATTGCCAGGCACTCACCTCAATAGCCTCTGATATTTTTCTCTGTAGCCTGATTTGCATTCTCCTCACTGAATACTTCAGCACTATCATCCATTTCAGTAACTTGATTCCTTTTTTGATTTATATGTCGTACTGCTTCTAGCATGCCCTTTCTCTTTGAGTTACATCGCCAAAACAAGGATTTTTATTAAAATGGATTATCCTGGGACTCATTTTAACCACAAGTTTTAAAGTTCCGAGTGGTGGCACTGCCCCTGCAGCTCGCCGGCAGTCTGTCTTTCTTCTTTCTTTGTCTTTGTTAGCGTTAGATGTGTGTAATAGCCTATTTTGAGCTGTGTATTATGTGGGGGGTGGGGGATTAAAAAAAAAAATCTCTTTCCTCAATGGAAATGCGACCCTTTTCCGTGTCGCATCTCCATCCGCGCTGCGACCTAACATCGTGGAGTTGGTGGCCTCCAGCTGGGATCGACCTTGAGGGGTCCAGTCGACTTACCATCTCTGAATTGGCTGACTTTCGGAGGCTGTGGTGACGCTATGATTACGGCTGCGACTCTACCTTCAGAGGTTTCGGCCGCGGGCTCTGTGGACCATAACATCGGGAGCTTGCAGGTCCCTGGCTGGCGACAGGCTTTCGGGAGTTCCAGCCGTAGCAGCTTCGACCGCCCCGAATTGCAAGGTTCGATCGGCTCGTTCGCAGGACCATCTCCCTGCGTGGCTCAGCTGCGGGATCTTCCATCGCCCGGCGGGGGCTTCAAAACAATCGGGAGCCTCGATCGCCTCGATGCAGCAGTTTGACTGCCTGACCACGGGAGAAGAATAAAGGAGGAGATAAGACTTTTTTTGCCTTCCATCACAGCGAGGAGGTGCCTGGAGGAGTCACTGTGATGGATGTTTATGTTAAACTTATGTAATTGTGTGTTTTGTGTTCTTTATTGTCATGACTGTATGGCAAAGACATTTCATTCAAATTTATTTTTGAATGACAATAAATGCTTCAATTCAAAAAAGTCAGGATTATCACCATATCATATCATATCATATCATATCATATATATACAGCCGGAAACAGGCCTTTTCGGCTCTGCCTTGTCTTACAAATTTTTCCATTAAATGTATTCCAGGTAACGAACTATTCGGTTAATTTCAACATATTGCCTTGATATTAAATACAACAATAAAAAGGTTCAGCACATCTCTGTTTTAAGTTATGCTTGAATAAAAATCAAAAATGCTTTACACTACATCTGAACACAATGTAAAAATTCTGCTGTAGATACAATTCCATTAAAGGATGATGATAAAAACTGACCGCTCAATTTGCTTTCTTCACCCCGAGAATTCACAAGTCATAAGAAACCTTGTATTCTGCACTTCATTATTCCTTCACACATGTGAACGGTTACATCACACCAGTTTTTTTATGCAAAACTAATCAGCCCTGCGCTGGACCTTCTTAACCATTCAAATGTCCCTCTAAGCATCATTTTAATTAAAATAACACAGTTGTGCAACAAAGGAAATCATTCTCATTATAACAAATTGTTAAGATTGTATGCTTTAGTTTTAACTAAAAAGAAGCAGAAAAGGAACAAACCGCAAATCCGAACCTGGTGTTTATGTTCACTGATAAAACTCTGTGCCAGCAATCAGTGCCAATCATGAAGAATTTGCATTTTCATTTATTTTGCAATGACTGCTGTACATTTCAAACTTTTCAGACAGTAATGAACAATCCCATTTGTCTGCGTGATGTGATGGTGGAATAATCTGGAGGTGTAAAAGCACTGGTGGAAACAAGGCACAAACAGCGCCTGCGATTGTGCGTAAGGTGATGAAAATTTTGCTGCAGAGATAACCATGGTAAAACCTGTATCTACAGTAAGTAAGTATTCAGACCCCTTCACTTTTTCCACATTTTGCTATGTTACAGCCTTATTTTAAAATGGATTAAATTCTTTTTTTTTTTATCATCAATCTACACACAATACCACATGATAGAAAAGTGAAAACACGTGTTTATAAATTTTTGCTAAGTAATTTAAAATAAATAACTGAAATATCACATTTACATAAGTATTCAGACCCTTTACTCAGTACTTTGTTGAGGCACTTTTGGCAGCGATTACAGCCTCAAGTCTTCTTGGGTATGACGCTACAAGCTTGGCACACCTGTATTTGGGTAATTTATCCCATTCTTTTCTGCAGATCCTCTCAAGCTCTGCCAGGTTGGATGCGGAGCGTCGATGCACAGCTATTTTCAGGTCCCTCCAGAGATGTTCGATCGGGTTCAAGTCCGGGCTCTGGCTGGGCCACTGAAGGATATTCAAAGGCTTGTCACGAAGCCACTCCTGCGTTGTCTTGGCTGTGTGCTTAGGGTCATTGTCCTGTTGGAAGGTGAACCTCTGCCCCAGTCTGAGGTCCAGAACGCTCTGGAGCAGGTTTTCATCAAGGATCTCTCTGTGCTTTGCTCCGTTCATCTTTCCCTCAATCCTGACTAGTCTCCCAGCTCCTGCCGCTGATCAACATCCCCACAGTATGACGCTGCCACCATCATGCTTCACCATAGGTATGGTTTTGGTCAGGTGATTAGCAGTGCCGCTTGGCATTCAGGCCAAAGAGTTAAATCTTGGTTTCATCAGACCAGAGAATCTTGTTTCTCATGGTCTGAGAGTCCTTTAGGTGCCTTTTGGCAAACTCCAAGCCGGCTGTCATGTGCCTTTTACTGAGGAGTGGCTTCCGTCTGGCCACTCTACCATAAAGGCCTGATTGGTGGAGTGTTGCAGATATAGTTACCCTACTGGAAGGTTCTCCCATCTTCACTGAGGAACTTTGGAGCTCTGTCAGAGTGACTATCGGGTTCTTGGTCACCTCCCTGACCAAGGCCCTTCTCCCCCGATTGCTTAGTTTGTCTTCATGGCTTAGTTTTTGTTCTGACACGCAGTCAACTGAGGGACCTTATATAGTCAGGTGTGTGCCTTTCCAAATCATGTCCAATCAATTTAATTTACCACTGGTGGACTCCAATCAAGTTGTAGAAACATCTTAAGGATAATCAATGGAAACAGGATGAACATAAGCTCAATTTTGAGTGTCATAGCAAAGGGTCTGAATACCTATGTAAATGTGATATTTCAGTTATTTATTTTTAATTACTTTGCAAAAATTTCAAAACACCTGTTTTCGCTTTTTCATTCTGGGATATTTTGTGTAGATTGATGATAAAAAAAAGAATTTAATCAATTTAAAAATAAGGCTGTAAAGTACCAAAATGTGGAAAAATTAAAGGGGTCTGAATACTTTCTGAATGCACTGTATATTGCATCTGCCAAGCATCTGCCCACTCACCCAAGTCACCCTGCATCCTCATGGCACCCTCTTCACAGTTCGCACTGCCATCCAGCTTTGTGTCATCTGCAAATTTGTTAATGTTACTTTTAATTCCTTCATCTAAATCATTAATATATATTGTCAATAGCTGTGGTCCCAGCATCGAGCCTTGCGGCACCCCACAAGTCACTGCCTGCCTTTCTGAAAGGGACCCGTTAATTCCTACTCTTTGTTTCGTGTCTGCCAACCAATGAGTCCCCTTATCAAATCCGGTTCATTACACAACACTAAATCCAGAATTGCCTTCTCCCTGGTAGGTTCCAGTACAAGCTGGTCTAAGAATCCATCTCACAGGCACTCTACAAATTCTGTTTCTTGGGGTCCAGTACCAACCTGATTTTCCCAGTCTACCTGCATATTGAAATCTCCAATAATCATTGCAGCATTACCTTTGTTACATGCCAATTTTAACTCCAGATGCAACTAACACCCTATCTCCAGGCTACTGTTTGGGGCCTGCAGATAACTCCCATTAGGGTCCTTTTACCCTTTCAATTTCTCAGTTCTATCCCCAATGACTCTACATCTTCTGATTCTATGTCACCCCTCGCAAAGGACTGAATTTAATTCAATACCAACAGAGCTACCCCACCCTCCCTGCCCACATATCTGTCTTTTCGATAGGACGTATAGCTCTGAATATTCAGTTCACAGCTCTGATCCTCTTGCAGCCATGTCTCTCGGCTAATTTGTAAATTATTTGAACCTGGGCCTTTGGCGCTCTTTTTAAATCTCCGTTCCCTCTGACTCACCTTCTTTCAGCCAATACTCACTCTCGCTGCTTCTGGCTGCTGCTTCTCTTCGACCTTCAAGGTAAACCCTCGAACCTGCCCTATGGCGCTCTTTTTAAATCTCCGTTCCCTCTGACTCACCTTCTTTCAGTCAATACTCGCTCTCGCTGCTTCTGGCTGCTGCTTCTCTCCAACCTTCATGGTTTTGGACCTAAAGTGTTTCTTCTCCTCCCAACTACATTTACAGTTCTACCAGATAATGATTGCTTGTGCCTGGATGATCCATAGCTACAAGATCTCCTAATAATCTGCACATGACTAAATCTAAAGTCGTCTGTTCTATTAACATAGTGGTATATGAAACAATCCCGGATATACTCACACTGATTTCTCTTTCATAGTACCATTACCAATATTGATCAGAACAATGAATATGCAACCTAAATAACACATGATAATTGCAACATGCTGATGATGTTGCGTTGATATTTCACAATTTTTCCTTTGTCCTGTCATGAGGCAATACTTTGGAGACCTATAGACCAATCATTTTGTGCCCTTTTCTGTCCATGTTATTCATCATTTTTACCCAAACCGAGTTTGTATCAGCTATATAGAACAATAAGATGAAGACCGAAATGGAACAGTCTGTTCCAATTATTAAGGAGTTTCAAAATACAAGCAAAGCCTAAATGCTTTTCCACACTATTTTCTTTCAGCTGAGTCCAAGAAAGCAAGAGAGTGTATTTAAAACCCTTGTAAGAAGAGCTCTCACTTTTATCAAAGCAGATGCTTACTATACGAAAGAAATAAAATAAAATGACACTAAATCATGTTATTGTGAAGATGTCATTTGACTTTGCTTTCTGGGCATGTGTGACTCTGGAAGGATATTTGCAGAGGTGCATTATTTTCTTGTGAACAACAAGTCTGACATGTAATTAATCAATTGAAACTTTAAGTAGCACAAGAAATGGCCAGGTAGTACTGCTGCACAAGGGGATTATGGTGTTTTACTAGTTGAAGAATAATTGCATTTTGCAATGTACACTTTTCTTGGAATTTCAGTCGAACAGGAAAGTAAAGAACACTACAATGTGTCCATTTATCATTCATGTTATGTTGTTCTATTCCAGCCTGAGAAAGGTGCTTCATTTTCTGTTAAAATCACAAGCCAAGAATCTATTCTGATTCATTCAGTTAATATATTTAATGCTGTTGGTTAAAGACTAAATGATGTCTACAAGAATTTGGATGCAGAGAGTAACCCTGTTGCAAATCCCAAGTAACGGCAGAATGTACACAGAGCACACCAAGGGTTTATCTAGTTTTCTGAGGAGAGAAAAAAAACCCAGAGCTAACATTTCAGGCGACTGAAGATGTTGCAGATGTAACACTTTGGAAGCAAATGGAGAACCGGGAGTGGGGGTGGGGGTGGGGTGAGGGGGAATGGGAAGGTATGCTATAGTGTGAAGAACCAGAAAGAATAAATGACAATAGTTATTGTCCACAGCAATAGTTAGTAGGAATGAGACATGAAGGGAACCAGAATCGGGTCGAGAGGAGGGGCAAATGGCAATAGCATAACCATTGGCAAATCCTAGATGCAATGATTCTGATATATAAATGTTGAATGCATGGTCGAGGCTGAAAGGTGAAAGGTTGTAAGTGGTCCAAAAGTGGTCCATACATGCATCATAGAAAGCATCTTATTGGGATGAAAAAGAGCTGTTGGCAGTGGTTTTTGCGTGTTCCAAATTCAACGATTACATCTACGGCAAGCCAGTGACCATAGAAACGGACCACCACCTCCTGGTCACCATACTAAACAAGCCCATACAAGCGGCACTGGCACAACTTCAAAGGATGATGTTAAGACTTCAAAAGTACACCATCACCCTCATTTACAAAGGTGGAAAAGAGATGCACCTGCCGGACACTCTGTCTCGAGTTCCCAGGAGTTCCACAGTTCAGCATGCTGACGAGGTAGACAGCTTTGATGTCATGACAGTCAGCTACATATCCTCTTCTCGCCTTGAGACACACAGCAGATGACACGACCCTGCACACACTCAGCACTATCATCGGACATGGATGGCCCTGCAAACAATGCATGCGGCCACATGTTGTTCGCCCTTATTTTCCTTTCTAACTATTGACGACGGGGTCATCATGAAGGGTCACAAGGCTGTCATTCCTTCCTCAATACCCAAGGAGTATATCAGCATTATGCACAGAGGGCATCCTGGTGCAGAAGCTACTTTAAGGAGAGCAAGAACCATAGTTTTCTGGCCTACAATGGCAGATGACATCAACAATGAGGCACAGTCATGCTCTGTATGTAACAGCACAAAGTCGCACCAGCAGAAAGAACCACTCCTGCTGCATCCAGTTCCAGACCTGCATTGGTTGTCTGTGGCAACAGACAGTTTTGAATGGCACGGCCATGGATACTTGTTGCTTGTGGACTCATATTCAAGCTAATATGAGATCGATCTGCTTCGTGGTGCTACTTCAGCAGCCGTCATTTTAAAACTCAAGAGACACTTCTCGGTTCATTGAGCACCACACACCCTTATATCAGCCAATGTCAGACAGTTCACAAGCCAATGCTTCAAAGACTTTGCTACACAGTGGGACTTTACTCATGTTACCAGCGACCCAGAGTATCCCCAATCTAATGGGTTAGCTGAAGGAGTTGTCCGGAGCGCTAAACACCTCATGGGGAAGTCTCACAGAGACGGAACTGATGTTTTTCTAAACCTCCTCAATCTCAGAAACGTGCCTCGTGACACAACGCTTGGATCTCCAGCACAAAGACTAATGACAAGGCAGAAATGTACTACTCTCCCAGTCTCAAGGAAGCTGCTTAAACCACATATGCGTAAGACTCAGGAGGTACAAGTCCAGCTTCTAAATAAAAGGCTGTCACAGAAAAGGTGCTATGAACAGTCAAGCTGACCACACCAGCCTTTGATGGAAGGACAGGTTGTCAGGTTGTAGACCCCACAAGGTTACAACTGGATGGGCATGGTAAAGGAAATCTGTCAGGTGCCCAGGTCTTACCTTATCCACTCAGAAGGAAAGCTGTACAGGAGGAATCGCAGACACATTTTGCCTGTAGTTGAGCCTGCCCCAGCACAGCCAGATTAACCAGCACTGCTAGATCCATGTGACACTGATATTGATCACCAGGATACTGGACTTGGGTCAAGCGACAATAACACTCTCACAAGAGACGGACAAGCAATAATGGACACTGAGCAGTTTCAGGTTCAGGTGCCTGTGGCTAAGCTGCCTTTGAACACCACTGAGGGTCTGCACCGAACGCGCTCAGGTCGTGTCAGCAAGCCAAATCCCAAATACCAAGACTGAACTATTGTTACTCAGAGTAAAAGTTCCCAATACATCAGGCACTGGACCTGATCTGTTGGATTCAGTTACAGAATTTACACGTGGAAACATTTTGGGTAACAGGAATCTCAGTGAGGAAGAGTTATTTTGTTCTTTACTTACTTGATATTTTAAGTTTGGTTATCCGAGGAATAAAATCTCACCAACTACCAGTCTTAGAACAAGGCATATTAATGTGCAAAAATTCCAGTTCAGCCAGCTGGTTGCATAGTTCCAAAGTAGAACACATTGGTAAGCACCCACTTCTTGCAGTTGTTTTTAATCACCCAATACCTTGGCAGCTAATTATAAAATTGCTGTGTTATTAATCACCATTGCCTATTAAGGCAGTCCAGTCCAAATACTCAGCACCCACTGGATAAAATATTACCATCCTCCATTATTTTTGTTCTTGGCTTGTGGCTAATGTTGTCTAATTACACTTCCTATTCTAAGGTGTATTCTATACCCACATCAGGATCAAACTTGTCATTATTCACTTGGACTTGAATACCTCAGTAAGATCTGAAGTTCCTGTAGCCAATATAAAACCAGTTCTGTGGTTCTGTCATAACCCGGGGACTGATCTCAGCACAGAGATAGATATCCTTTCTCCACATTCGCAAGTTGGTTTTCAGTAATAAGGCAACCAGCACCACACACACCCATCCACATGGGAGCAAACCTTTGTTTTATTTAGGCTGTGGCACATACAATAACTTTTATTTTTATCAAAGTGGTGCATCCCAAAATTCGATTTGTATTATTTACTGCTGCTACACATTGTGTAGATGAGTATGAATCATTCATTCACTGACCTTTTACCCTGTTCTGGACCCATAGCATAACTGCATTTAGTTTGAAGTTCTCATAAACATACATTTTCTATTGTCTCCTCATTCTGCAATTTGGAAGTTCAGTAGATAATCATTAACATGGTAAGTGGTTCATATTCTACAAAATATGCTGTGTGCAGGCTATGACTTTTCCATTCAATTGCATAATATAATATTGTTGAGGTAAAAGCTCCTCCAGATCTCTTAGAATATTAATCCACAGCAGTGGGAGGATGAGAATTGTTTCTTTCCAAAATTGGGTTGGCTGACAATTCCTGATCGACTGATAACATGTCTGGTCATGTTTATGATATCAATCCATTTGTTTAAAGAACTTTTGTGTCCTTTTAGCTTGTCTGTCCTGTTATCCCTAGTCATTACCCTGCCTTTATTCCCTTGAATATTACCCAACAAACATGAATAGAAGCAGTCTCATTGTTAGAAGCAGTCTCATTGCCCCTTTTTATGACATTTTTTTGTCCATATAGGTAAGAGGCTGGAACTTGCTTTAAATGCCTAACTGCTGGAATTCTTCTACCTATACATCAGCAAGTTTGGAGTTTCCACCCCAAGATGAAAGTCTTGAATTTGTTGGCTGACTGCACTCTGACGGACCGCATGAAGAGTTCAGGAGTGGAGCTTGGATTAGCATACCACCAGTGTTTGTGTACCAAAACAGAGCAAGAACAATGAGTCCATTCATGTCAATGGAAGAGGAGTGGTTGCAAAGGAACCAGGTTATTCATTAATTTATTTTAAAAAATTAATTGCCTTTATTTAAATACAAAATTATTTTGTGTTTCTAAATGTTTTACTTATTAAAAACATTTTTTTTTCCTATATAAGTTTCATTCATTTTAAATAATTTTGTAAAGGTACTTTGAATGTTAGACGCATTTTGAAACAGCTAGTCCTTGAAATGTTTGAAAATTGGTTTAGCTGGGTAGCTGGGTAACAGTGGTTGAGGGTGGTTGGGCCTCTGGTTGGGCAGGAGATGTGCTGATAATATTTTGTCAGCATGGCCTGAGGGTGAGCCTGATTGTAGTCCCCGGTTAACAACCAGGGAACAAGGTACTTCATTTTAAGGCTGTCGGTGGCAGTGTGCAGTTCCTCAAGTTCAATCTTAGCATTGGCTTGGGGTGGGATGTAGACTGCTGTCGGGGTAGCCAAAAAGAATGCCCATTGTAGGTAGTAGGGACGACACTGGCAATCTGGTATGTTTGTAGACATTGGCAATCTGTTATGTTTGTACTTAACCACATTGGTCAGCAGCAAGAAAAAGCTTCTCATCCTTCTTAGAAGGATGAGAGGAGATCTTATCGAAACGTATAAGATTATTAAGGGGTTGGACACATTAGAGGCAGGAAACATGTTCCCAATGTTGGGGGAGTCCAGAACAAGGGGCCACAGTTTAAGAATAAGGGGTAGGCCATTTAGAACTGAGATGAGGAAAAACTTTTTCAGTCAGAGAGTTGTGAATCTGTGGAATTCTCTGCCTCAGAAGGCAGTGGAGGCCAATTCTCTGAATGCATTCAAGAGAGAGCTGGATAGAGCTCTTAAGGATAGCGGAGTCAGGGGGTATGGGAAGAAGGCAGGAACGGGGTACTGATTGAGAATGATCAGCCATGATCACATTGAATGGCGGTGCTGGCTCGAAGGGCCGAATGGCCTCCTCCTGCACCTATTGTCTATTGTCTATCATCAAAAATAAGCTCTGGCCGCCCTTTGTTTTATTCCTGCAATGGGTGATATGAACCAACATTTTAGTCCCAGCATATGGCTTTTAATGTGTGCCACATCTTCTCCAACACTATTCCAGTTTAGCTTTATGAACATCCCACTTTGTCCTCTAAAGTTCACATTCCAAAAACTGGAAGTTCCCATTGCGTTCACTTTATTAGCAGTAAATCTGAGGGTACACTTAATGAACAAATTGTAGTTTCATTTAATATAACACTTATTACAAATAAATAAAGTTTGGATATCTGTGCCAAGTTACTTAACTGTTTAAGTCAAGGCGTGTCACATTCCCATGCCCAAGATATGGAGAGAGTGTAGAGAAGTTTACCAGAATGCTGCGTGGATTAGGGGTATTAGCTGCAAGGAGAGTTTGGACAAAGTTGGATTATTTCCCCTGGAATGCCAAAGGTTGAAGGAGACCTGATAGAATTATAGAAAATCATGAGAGGCATAAATAAGCTAGACGGACAGAAACTTTTCCCAGGGTGGAAATGTCAAAGGCCAGAGGGCATAGCTTTAAGGTGAGAGGGGCAAAGACTAAAGGAAATATGCAAGGCAGGTTTTTTTACACAGAGGCCAGGAACGCCCAGAACACAGTGCCTAGGGTTGTGGTGAAAGCAGATATGATAGTGGCATTTAAGAGGTATTTAGAGGCATATCCACAATATGCAGAATGTGGATAGATCATGTCGAGGCAGATGAGATTATTTAATCTTGGTATCATGTTCAGCACAGATGTTAAGGGCCTGTGTCTGTGCTATTCTTTTATATGTTCTATGTTTTATGTTCTGTACAATGGAGGAGGTTTTTGTTGCTGATGGGCGAGATTATCATTCACCTGCCCTTGAAGTCTCCTCTTTCTTGAAGTGAGCTCCAGGCTGTGGTCTTCCATTGGGAAGCTGCTTATCTTCTCATTGGAAAGCAAGTATAGTGTATAGGCTCTCAGTGTATGGCCAGCAGGTTCTGCCCATGTCACTGGCTGTTATTTAGCGTAAGCTTTTTGTGCCTGTCTTCAGCGATCACAATCAAATACACCGAGGCATTGTTTTAAAAAAAAATGTCGTCAATCATTTGAAATATTAGAATATTTTAAAACTCCCACACACCTAAAAATGAAATGTACCTGCATCATTTGAATTAATCAAACAATTAAAAAGTAACTTCTATCTAACTTTCCTCCAACGGCTTCCCAAGGCCGGTTTGTTTAGGGATATAGCATGGAGACAGACTCTTCGGCCCACAGAGTCCATGCTGACCATTGATCTCCCATTCACACTAGTTCTATGTTATCCCACTTTCTTATCCACTCCCTGCACATTAAGGGTAATCTTATAGACCCGCACGTCTTTGGGACGTGTGTGGAAACCCTGTGGTCACAGGGAGAACATGCAAACTCATCACAGACAGCACCCGAGGTCAGGATCAAATCCGGGTCTCTGGTGCTGTGAGGCAGTAGCTCTACCAGTTGCTTCGCTGTGCCACTTTCCTTCTCATTGGTTTCAATTGGGCGCTGTATGTCAGCCAGGTTACTCAAATGCAAACTCAGCAGGAAAATATCCAAGCCTGAGTTCAGGAAAATCTGAGTAAGTCCAGCCTGTGTAGCACAAGAATCTCTGCAACATGATCTATATATGAACTTTAAAAGCAAGGCCTTTGACGGGTTTTGAAGGTTTGATCATATAGGGCACCACGTGCATGTGGACACAGTGGGCTGTTTTGTGCATACTGTACTGACCAGAGTGATTGTGCTTATGTATGGGGATAGTCTTGCAGATAAATGCAAAAAATGTATTTCTCTGTACCTGGTACACGTGACAATAAAGAAACCATTGAAGCGTTGAATCCAAGGAGAGCTAGCGAATTTGATTCAAAACTGGTTTGGAGGAAGGAGTCAGAGGGTAGTTGTGGAGGGTATTTTTAATGACTGGAGGTCCATGCCCAGTGGTGTGCTACAGGGCTTGATACTGGGTCCACTATTGTTTGTTATCTACATTAACGATTTGGATGACAACATAGTTCACGTTGTCAGTAAATTTCTAGATGATACCAAAAGTGTTAGTGCAGGGGACAGTGAGGAAGAATATCTCATTTTACAACAAGATCTAGAAAGTGGGCAAATGGAATTTAAATCTTACAAGTGTGAGATGGTACACTTTGGCATGTCAAACTAGGGCAGGGATTTGCACAGTAAATGGTAGAGCCCTAGAGAGTGTTGTGCAGCAAAGACATCTAGGAGTACAGGCCTGAAGAAGGGTCGCAACCTGAAACTATCCATTTTCTCCCGAGATGCTGCCTGACGGGTTGAGCTACCCCAGCGTTTGGTGTCTATCTTAGGAGTACAGGTGCATGGCTTCCTGAGAGTGTCAGTTCAGGTGCATAAGGTGGTGATGAAGGCAATTGGCATGCTTGACCTCATTGGGAAGGTTACTGAGTACAAACGTTGGGATATCATGATGCAACTTGAATTATAGGGAGAAGTTGGATAGGCTAGGACTTTTTTCTTAGGAAAGTAGGAGGCTGAGGTACGACCTTGTGTACAAAATAATGAGAGGCATGAATAAAGTAGAATATTCACTGTCTTTACCCCAGAGTAGAGGATTCTAAAACTAGGGGGCATGGGCTTCAAATGAGTGGGAAGAGATTTAAGAGGGAGCTCAGGGGCAACTTTTTCATTCAGCGGGTAGTCCAAAACTGGAACGAGCTTCCAGAACAAACTTAGGTGTTCCAATATGCTAAGTGGGTAAAAGCTGGTAGTTGATAAGGTCTTGCACATGCGGGGTATCATGTGGTTGTTCACTAAGGGATATGGGAACAGGAGTGGAATATTCTGCCCTGGAACCTGATTTACTGCTCATCTAGGTCATGGCTACTCTGTATACTGACTGTTGGCCTCCCCACTACAAGCCTCCGTGATGCTTTTTTAAACTTCTTTTAGAGACACAGCGTGGAAACAGGCCCTTCGGCCCACTGAGTCCGTGCTGTCCAGCGATCACCCCATACATTAGCACTATCCTACACACAAGGGACAATTTACTATTTTTACCGAAGCCAACTAGCTTACGAACCCGTGCGTCTTTGGAGTGTGGGTGGAAACTGGAGCTCTCGAAGAAAAGCCACGCAGTCATAGAGAGAATGTACAAACTCTGTGCAGACAGCACCTGTAGTCAGAATTCAATTCGGGTCTCTGGTGTTGTAAGGCAGCCACTCTACTGTTATGCCACTGTACTGCCAAAGATTCTTCGTATCCCTTAATTCTTTGTATCCCTGGCTAACAAAAATCCTTCAATCTCAGTTTTCAATGTTTCGGTGATGCTGCTATCTCAACAATGTTTTTTGAGAGAGCTCCATCTTCTCACCATGTCTGTGTGACAAGTTGCTTCCTGACATCATCTCTGTGTAGCATTGGACCATTTTTAAGGCTTTGACCCTTTTTTCTGACTCCTCGAGCAGCGAAACTAGTTCCTCGCTATCTACAGGAGTTGAGTATATGTGAATAATTGTCCCCAGAGCGATGTCCTAGGATTTGTTTTTTAGTTTTGGTTCCTTGGCCAAGCATTTTGACTGAAATTAATGAGGTTACTGCAAGAAATAAAATTGAAAAGAAGAATCCAGGGAGGTCATCTGATATGTACTCAAGTAGCTGTCTTTTTGGAATAACTTACATGTACCACATTAGTTTGTTTCTGGTCATTTAAGTTGTTAAGGTGGAAAGGTGATTTGTCAGTCAATTAATTTATTTGGTGGTTGCTTGTTTTTCAGTTATGTGTCGGCAACTGTTGCTTTAACAAACAATCATCACAAGATTTGATTTATAGGCTCCAGGGATTTCTTATTAATTTTAAATCTCTTCAGTTCTTGGTGACGGGTTGCAGTGCTGTGTAAGTCATGATGCTGTCAACGTTGTTGGAAGCTGGAGGAGCACTGTTTTACGGCAATAGCAAATATGATATGTTATTTCAAATGGGCATTTATACCATCAGTTCCTAATGCATTTGATCCACTGTTTGGTTTGTTTGTGTTTTGCCGGCACTGGTAATACAAACATCACCATTAATTAAGCCATATAGTTGAAAACTACTGATAGAGGCAAGGTACAAAGTTGATCCCACATGGAGCTTATCTCAGTCTTGATGTGGGATATTTGACCATGAAGTCCATTGGCGAGGAGTATTGTGGGCATTCCTGAGTAGGAAGCAATGATATTCTAGTAAGAATTAAGTAGTGTTATCCATGATCCTTTTATTGAAAGATAATGTAATTTTGAATACCTTAAAGATTATGGGGAAGCAATAATTCCTCATTCATGGAATATTGAACAAAAAATAAAGTGTTGGAGGAATTCAGCAGGCCAGGCAGCATCTGTGGAAGGAATGGACAATTGAGGTTTTGGGTTGAGATCCTTCTTTAGACTCAATTCCACATTTCGCCCAAATGCAGACACATCTGTGGAAATAAAAACTGTGTTAATATTACAGATTGAAATTCAGAACTAGATAGCTTTGTCTTGGATGTTGATCTGCTTGAAGGTTGTTAGAGCTGCACTCATCCAGACTGATCGAGTATATGCCATCTCAATCCAGCCTTATGAATGTAGATGATAGATGAATTTAGGATTTCAACCTCTGATCTTTCCTCTGCTCCAGTTAACTTTTATTTTATCAGTCGTGAAGTCGAGGACATAGTTTGTTATCAATGCACATCTGTAATTCTCAAATTATAGTTTAGTTTAACTTAGAAATAGAATATGGAACCCTGTCCTTCAGTTCACTGAGTCCATGCTGTCTATTGATCACCCGTTCACACTAATTTTTATGTTATCCCATTTTCTCACCCACTCCCTAAGCAATAGGAATAATTTCACAGATTAACCTGCAAAACTGCACGCCTTTGGGATGTGAGAGGAAACTGGAGCACCCAGAGGAAACCCACGTTGTCACAGGAAGAATGGGAAAATTCCAAACAGACAGCCCATTCCATTAGGATCGAACCTAAGTATCTCGCACTGTGAAGCAGCGACTGTACTGCTAACGGAAGGTCAAACCTTCGTAAAGTAGATGAAAATGATTTTGCCAAATTTGTTGCATTGTGGAGATCCCACAGATTTGATGATCTCCAACATAGAATAACTCAAACTGGTCACCATTTGTGATGGTGCTGATCTCAGGAAGGATTAGAGATAAATCATTCCTGTGGTACTTCAGAGAGAACAAAGACAGCCTTGTTTTCACATCTTGACTGAAAACCAGCAACTCTGACTGTGTAGCATTCCCTCGGTACCAATGTTAGCAGAGATCATGTGCTTGGAAAATAGTTCTGCCCACCAGTAAGAGCCCCAGTTAAAAGCGGATCGTATTAAAATACTTTGTTAGGTTTAGAATGTATTTTAATGACAAATTGTTTGAACCAACTATTGCCACCCTGCATAAGGAATAAGTGGTGCACAGAATATCCCCTGCTTCTTTCTCCACTCAAACAGGTCAAGAAATAAACAATGCAGCTTCACAACCATCAGGGCCAGGGCCAGGGCCAGGAAGCGAGCGGGCAAGATCATCTCTGACCCCTCTCACCCTGGCCACAAACTCTTCGAAGCACTTCCAGGCAACTCTGGACTGTCAAAGCAGCCACAGCCAGACATAAAAACAGCTTTTTTTCCACGAGTGATAGTTCTACTCAATAACCAAAGTCTGTAGTCTCTTTTTTGCTCTGGTTTATTTTCACCCACATGTTTAGACCGTAATGTTGTATCCTTATTGTTTTGATGTGGTTATGCTTTATTCTTAATTGTTAACTGTATGTTTGTGTTGTCATTTGTGAGCGGAGCACCAAGGCACATTCCTTGTATATGCATACTTGGCCAATAAACCATTCATTCATTCATTCATTCATTCATTCATTCATTCATTCATTCATCAATCTGCAGCAGTGATATAAATGTTGAAGCATCCTTTCATTTTCCTGTCTTCAGTGTACAAAAGGAAAATTGCAACTTTATCTTCCAGTACAAGTGGATGCTTCAACTTCATTGCCTGGATTTTGAAATGTAATAATTTAATAATAATAGAAATGATCTACCATTGTTGTAAGGCTGTACATTTCATGCTCAAGATGAGAAAATGCAACTTGAGAGAAAGCAGAAATATGGTCAAGCCACAATTTGTTTTTTTTTGTTTATCAAAGATAAAGTTTTTGAGATTGGGAAAAAAAAAATGTTCTCGCGATGAACCATTTTACTGGATCAAACTAATCAGCTTCTTATATCATTTACTCAATACCGAAATTATTCTGCTTAATACAATTGCCATGTATGTTTCTTCATAAATGTAAAAACAAAGTGCTGGAACTACTCAATGTGACTTTTTGACATGAAACATTAACTCTGTTTCTCTCTCCAGAGATGCTGTTTGAGCCGTTGATGTTTACAGCATTTTCTGTATTTCAGATTTTCTCATGGATTGCATTTTGTTTTTGTTTCTTGATAGGATGTGAACATCATTGACAAGTCCAGAGCTACAGCCTGCCCAAAACTGCCTTGAATTGAGTGTGTAGCTTGGTTACAGAAGCCATTGGTGTGGGCCTTGATCACATAAAGGCCAGACTGAGTAAGGACGTGGCCTGGGTGTTTTGAGTAGGAGCATGTGTGCCTGAAGTTTGGGTGACACCCAATATTTCATCAAAGATTAATTAAGCATTAGGTCACCTCATGTGTTTTTAGCATCTATCCAATTTAATCCCAAACTTAATTTAATCCCAAATGTTTTAACCTTTTGGTGGTTAAAACATCCAACAAATGAATACATAAAATAAATTATAGGAAGGATGTCGACAAAATGGAGAGGATACAGAGGAGATTTACTAGAATGTTGCCTGGGTTTCAGCACTTAAGCTACAGAGAGAGGTTGAGCAGGTTGGGTCTTTATTCTTTGGAGCGTAGAAGGTTGAGGGGGGACTTGATAGAGGTTTTTTAAATTTTGAGAGGGACGGACAAAGTTGACGTGGGTAGGCTTTTTCCTTTGAGAGTGGGGAAGATTCCAACAAGGGGACATAGCTTCAGAATTGAGGGACAAAAGCTTAGGGGTAACATGAGGGGTAACTTCTTTACTCAGAGGGTGGTGGCTGTATGGAATAGGCTTCCGGTGGAAGTGATGGAGGCAGGCTCGATTTTATTATTTAAGAGTAAATTGGATAGGTATATGGATAAGAGGGGATTAGAGGGTGATGGTCTGAGTGCAGGTAGATGAGACTAGGTCAGGGAGAGTGGTCGGCGTGGACTGGTAGGGCCGAACGGGCCTGTTTCCGTGCTGTAGTTGTTATATGGTTATATTATATGGTTAAACTGCAGATACTGGAGATCTGAAATCAAACAGTAAATTCTTGAAATACTTAGCAGGGCAAACTGTGTGGAAAGAGAAACAGTTAATGGTTCAGGTCAGAGACCTTTTATTAGCACCCTTTGTTCTGATGAAGGGCCTGAAACCTTAAACATCAACTGTTTCTCTTTACTCATATGCTGACTGTCCTGCTCAGACATTTACTGAATAAATATAAAGCTCAGTTTGCAACATGCATTATGCTTGTTTTCATCTTGGAGATTTCCCAGAAATATAACATTGCACTACCCCTCTCTCTTTGTTGGGTGTTTGCCTTTATTTTGACTTAAGGTTGCATATTTTATGAGCTTTTGGAAGATGGACTTTTAAAATAATTCATTTAAGCACAAACATGCTGCACACAAAAGGGGACAAACTGATGTGACTTCATTTGAACTCTGAATCGATCAAAACGCAAAAGGAACGGGTCTCTCTCCAGTCATCTGCTAAATGTGAACGAGTCCATTGGCCGTTTGTTGAACTTAGTTCAACACACTACGGTTCATTGAAGCCTGGAACCAAGTGTGCCAGAGTGAGCACAACCAGCAACCAATTATCTTGTTCACATTATCAACCAAAGGTCAGCTTCTCCCCATACTGTTTACATGTAGAACAAAACAGACATGGAACATAAAATAATGTAAACTATATCATTGTTTCCTAAATCCACTGCCTGATTCCCATTGCCATCATATATCTACATACTATTTTGTTCGTTTTGTCAAGATAAATGAACAAAAACATTTTATATAAAAGGAGCTAAAATATCTCAATGTGCAAAACTCTTCTGTATTCAGCAACATCATGCCAAACAATTTACAATTTTAATATTCCGTTTATTTGTTTATAGATACTACATCAGCTTTGATTGTAAATATGTAATGTGAATTAATCTTTTTTCCGTCATTGGTTTTTCGTTGTTAACAATTGAATCAGTATAATTTGTTTTAAAATGCCCTCGGGTATTGTAACTAACATATCTCTTGCCTCTCCATTGAACTCTCTACTAGATTTGACTGTATTTGTATAACTTAATTTGGCTTACTTGTTACAGAACTTATCAAAAGTTGTACCTGCAACATTTAAACAGTAACTTGCAAGTTAATGGCAACTTTCATTGAACTAGCCCAGGTTCTTTGTAATTCAAGCATGACTTCACTGAACCCTGACTGTTACGCAAAGTTTCAACAGCATTAGACAAACACAAGTAAAACCACCACAAGACTATTAAGGTCCAGGCCACTATTTCACAAATAACAGTGGTGGGAGACATAATTTTAAATTAATCAGAGTTTCCATATTTCCATAATTCCTTACAGCATAAAGGAGATCATTTGGCTCATTGAGTTTGTTCTGGCTTAACAGAGTAATCCAGTTTCCCCCCCAATTTTATC
The DNA here is from genome assembly GCF_053455715.1 of Rhinoraja longicauda. Lineage (NCBI taxonomy): Eukaryota > Metazoa > Chordata > Chondrichthyes > Rajiformes > Arhynchobatidae > Rhinoraja > Rhinoraja longicauda. The sequence goes on from NC_135956.1 coordinate 53,843,802, forward strand.
TGCATTCTATTGCCTCTCAGTTTTGAATCTTCGTTTGAAAACTGTTATATGGAAGGAGAAGGTTCCTGCATAATCCAGATTCCATTCTCTCCACCGACACTGACCCATCAACATCACGTGCTGTTCATATATTTTTCACCAAAGACAAATGTAGAAGAATTACTTCTAATTTAGTTTAGTTTAGTTTAGTTTAGAGATACAGTGCAGAAACAGGCTCTTTGGCCCACTGAGTCCACACTGACCAGAAATCCCTGCACATTAACAGTATCCTACACACACGAGGGACAATTTACACTTATACCAAGCCAATTTACCTACATACCTGTACGTCTTTGGAGTGTGGAAGGAAACCGAAGATCTCAGAGAAAACGCACGGAGAGAACGTACAAAATCCGTACAGACAGCACCCGTAGTTGGGATCAAACCCGAGTCTCCGGCACTGCGCCACCGTGCCACCCTTCAATAATCTTCAATAAAAAGATAGGAATTTTGAAAATGCAAAAAGAGGATTAGGTTGCCTAAAAACAATTACCTATTCTACATGTCCTGGTAAACAATAAGCACTGCACAACTGTGAATTGTAAAATAAATTACCCCTTGTATGTAGGTGAGTGAGTGAATCTGGTGAGACATGATGGAAAAGAGGAGAGAAAGCTCCCTAGAAAATAAAATTGAGGATTTGAGGGCAAGTCTGCTCTGTCTAAGGGACATGAGGCAATGCTGTGAATTCTAGCACAGAGGCATGGCTCTCCCCTCACTCTCCAATACTCAACCCTCCAGCACAAAGGTTTCTTCATTCAGCACATGAACAGAGAGGGTCATTGGGGAAAAAAGAAAGGCAGCAGCATCTGCCTCATGGGAGACTCTTCATGATGCTCAGTCACAGTGGTCTTGCCAACACCTGTTCCCCGCAACTAACCAGCAGTGGAGAACCATCCCTTCTACCTCCCTCACCTCCATCGTCATGGCAGCGGTCTACTTACTGCCCAATGAAGATATTTGGCTAGCACTGGAAGAGTTGCATGCCAAGGTAACATCTACCAGAAGACTTATCCCAACGCCTTCCTCAGCAAAGTTGGGGTCTTCAACAGGGCTGATTTAAAGAAGTCACTTCCAAACTGCCACCATCATGCCTCCTTCAGCACAGAGGATCAAACACTCTTGACCACTGTCACTCCATCAACAAAAATGCCTTACCATGGCCGATGATGGAAATCCTTTACTGGGTTAAACCCTCAGTAAGCGTCTAGCCCTGATGGTGTAACTAGCCTTGTTCTTAAAGCCTGCACAGACCAACTGGCTGGAGTTTTCTTGGACATCTTCAACCTTGCTCCTCCCAAGGTTCAAGGTCCTCACATTAAAAGGACATTCTTAATACTTCTTGGTGGCCAAGAAGAGCAAAATAACATGTCTCAATGACTACCAACTGGTGGCACTTACGTTTGTTGTGATGATGTGCTATGAGTGTTTGGTCATGATGCACATCCACTTCTGCCTTAGTTTGGAGCTGCACCCACCACAACAGATCAACTGCAGACATAGAATCAGGAGATGTAGAATCAGTATGGACAGAACTGAGGAATTGTAAGGGTAAAAGGACCCTAATGGGAGTTATCTACTGGCCCCCAAACAGTAGCCTGGATATAGGGTGCAAGTTGAATCAAGAGTTAAAATTGGCATGTCGCAAAGGTAATGCTACAGTGGTTATGGGAGATTTCAACATGCAGGTAGACTGGGAAAATCAGCTTGGTACTGGACCCCAAGAAAGGGAGTTTGTGGAGTGCCTCCGAGATGGGTTGTTAGAGCAGCTTGTACTGGAGCCAGCCAGGGAGAAGGCAATTCTGGATTTAGTGTTGTGTAATGAACCAGATTTGATAAGGGAACTCAAGGTAAAAGAGCCATTAGGAGGTAGTGATCATAATATGATTTTTTGTAATCCCAAATTGAGAGGGAGAAGGGAAAATCGGAAGTGTCGGTATTGCAGTTGAGTAAGGGGACTATGGAAGCATGAGAGAGGAGCTGGCTAGAGTTGACTGTAAAGAGACCCTAGCAGGGAAGATGGTGGAACAGCAATTCCTGGGAATAATACAGAAGGTGCAGGATCATTTTATTCCAAAGAGGAAGAAAGATTCTAAAGGGAGTAAGAGGCGACCGTGGCTGACAAGGGAAGTCAAGGACAGTATAAAAATAAAAGAGAAGAAGTATAACATAGCAAAGATGATTGGGACTCTTTTCAAAGAGCAACAGAAGATAACTAAAAAGGCAATACGGGGAGAAAAGGAGAAAAGATGAGGTACGAGGGTAAGCAAGCCAAGAATATAAAGGAGGATAGTAAAAGCTTCTTTAGGTATGTGAAGAGGAAAAAAATAGTTGAGACAAATGTGGGTCCCTTGAAGATAGAAGCAGGTGAATTTATTATGGGGAACAAGGAAATGGCAGACGAGTTGAACAGGTACTTTGGATCTGTCTTCACTAAGGAAGACACAAACAATCTCCCAGAGTTACTAGTGGACAGAGGTCCTAGGGTAATGGAGGAACTGAAGGAAATTCACATTAGGCAGGAAATAGTGTTGGGTAGACTGATGGGACTGAAGGCTGACAAATCCCCAGGGCCTGATGGTCTGCATCGCAGGGCACTTAAGGAAGTGGCTCTAGAAATTGTGCACGCATTGGTGATCATTTTTCAATGTTCTATAGATCCAGAATCAGTTCCTGTGGATTGGAGGGTAGCTAATGTTATCCCACTTTTAAGAAAGGAGGGAGAGAGAAAAGGGAAAATTGTAGACCAGTTAACCTGACATCAGTGGTGGGGAAGATGCTGGAGTCAATTATAAAAGAAGAAATTGTGGAACATTTGGATAGCAGTAACAGGAGTCAGCATGGATTTACAAAGGGGAAATCATGCTTGACTAATCTTCTGGAATTTTTTGAGGATGTAACTAGGAAAATGGACAAGGGAGAGCCAGTGGATGTAGTGTACCAGGACTTTCAGAAAGCCTTTGATAAGGTCCCACATAGGAGATTAGTGGGCAAGATTAGAGCACATGGTATTGGGAGTAGTGTGTTGACATGGATAGAAAATTAGTTGGCAGACAGGAAACAAAGAGTAGGGATTAACGGGTCCCTTTCAGAATGGCAGGCAGTGCCTAGTGGGGTACCGCAAGGCTCGGTGCTGGGATCCAGCTATATACAATATACATTAATGACTTAGATGAAGGGATTAAAAGTAACATTTGCAAATTTGCGGATGACCCAAAGCTGGGTGGCAGTGTGAACTGTGAGGACGATGCTATGAGAATGCAGGGCGACTTGGACAGGTTGTGTGAGATGGCAGATGCAGTTTAATGTGGATAAATGTGAGGTTATCCACATTGGTGGTAAGAACAGGAAGGCAGATTATTATCTGAATGGTGTCAAGTTAGGAAATGGGGAAGTACAAAGAGATCTGGGTGTCCTTGTTCATCAGTCACTGAAAGGAAGCATGCAGGTACAGCAGGCAGTGAAGAAAGCCATTGGAATGTTGGCCTTCATAACAAGAAGAGTTGAGTATAGGAGCAAAGAGGTCCTTCTGCAGTTGTACAGGGCCTTAGTGAGACCGCACCTGGAGTACTGTGTGCAGTTTTGGTCTCCAAATTTGAGAAAATACATTTTTGCAATTGAGGGAGTGCAGCGTAGGTTCGCTAGGTTAATTCCCGCAAAGTGGGACTGTCATATGTTGAAAGACTGGAGCAACTAAGCTTGTATACACTGGATTTAGAAGGATGAGAGGGGATCTTATTGAAACATATAAGATTATTAAGGGATTGGACACGTTAGAGGCAGGAAACATGTTCCCAATGTTGGGGGAGTCTAGAACCAGGGGCCACAGTTTAAGAATAAGGGGTAGGCCCTTATAAGAACAAGGGGCAGATGCGGCACAGACGGAGGAATTGGGAGTAGGTTGCGGCGGAATACCCCGTATCTGCGGCGGAATACCCCGTATCTTCACACTAGGGCATCAGAGATGTCCTCATTCTTCAGGAAACGGGGCTTCCCCTCTTCTATTATAGATGAGGCTCTCACTAGGGCCTCCTCTATATCCCGCAGCTCCGCTCATGCTCCCCCTCCCCCATTCGTAACAAGGACAGAATCCCCCTCGTTCTCACCTTCCACCCCATCAGCCAGCGTATCCAACAAATCATCCTCCAACATTTCCGTCACCTCCAACGGGACCCCACTACTGGCCACATCTTCCCATCTCCTTCCCTTTCTGCTTTCCGCAGAGACCGATCCCTCTGTAACTCCCTGGTCCACTCGTCCCTTCCTACCCAAACCACCTCCTCCCCGGGCACTTTCCCCTGCAACCACGGGAGATGCAACACCTGTCCCTTTACCTTCCCCCTCGACTCCATCCAAGGACCCAAACAGTCTTTCCAGGTGATACAGAGGTTCACCTGCATCTCCTCCAACTTACAATATCTATTGTATCCGCTGCTCTAGATGTCATCTTCTCTACACCTGCGAGACCAAACTCAGGCTCGGTGATCGTTTCGCTCAACACCTTTGCTCAGTCCGCCTTAACCAACGTGATCTCCCGGTGGCTCAGCACTTCAACTGCCCCTCCCACTCCCAGTCTGATCTTTCTGTCATGGGCCTCTTCCAGTGCCATAGTGAGGCCCACTGGAAATTGGAGGAACAGCACCTCATATTTAGCTTGGGCAGCTTACAGCCCAGCGGTATGAACATTGACTTCTCCAACTTTAGATAGTTCCTCTGTCCCTCTCTTCCCCTCCCCCTTCCCAGTTCTCCCACTGTTTTCCTGTCCCCACCTATATCCTTTCTTTGTCCCGCCCCCCTGACATCAGTCTGCAGAAGGGTCTCGACCCGAAACGTCACCCATTCCCTCTCTCCTAGATGCTGCCTGACCTGCTGAGTTACTCCAGCATTTTGTGCTACCTTCTATTTTTTTAAGTTGTGGATTCGCACATAATAGTGGCTGTAGGTCCAAATTGACTTTAATAATCCGGTCTACTGTTTAGATTAGATTAGAGATACAGCATGAATGCTGGTCCTTTGGTCCACCGAGCCCATGTCGACCAGCGATTATCCATTCATATTAGTTCTATTATTCCACTTTCTCATCCGTTCTCTACATACCCTGGGACAACTTACAGAGACCAATTAACCTACAAACCTGCAAGTCTTTGGGTGTGGGAGGAGACCGAAACTCTCAGCAGCAGCTCTACTAACTGCGCCACTGTGCCATTGTTTTCTACACTGACTGTCTAAATAATATTTGAGGGATCGTGCTGCCTTCAAATCTAGTCTAAAACATGCAAGCGTCTTTCTGAAGCAACAATATATTTTCAGAAAAGAGCCTCCAAGTGAGAGTTAAGATGAGGACTCCTACTTTGATTTCATTTCTATTCACCTTTCACATCCTGGTCAGATGCCTGTGAATAGAACTCAATCAACAAGGCAGTGATGGGCTTTTCAATCAAAATGCCAAGCTCTGTTTATTTAAATTGAAGGTCTCACAAGACTGGCAGCTAAACTATCATTGAAGTGTCCTGTCCTTGAATGAGGCTTATATGCAATCAATTTTGGGTAATTATTATTTATCTTATGGATGTGATTGAAATGTTGATCTCCTAAGCAAAAAGAATGCCATGATTAGAAGTCGGAAATAGTTATTCATGGCTTTCACATGTTCCAGGTCAACAACAGAGGGTGTGTGCAAGTCCGTGCTTAATATTCTTCTGGTGCAGGATGACGATATTATTGAGAATGATAAATTTGATCTATCCTTTCAATCAAACCAGGAAGAGTTAGATATTGTGTTAACATCTCACTTTGCATTCTTGTGTATTATTAGCTGCCTTGGCACCATTGATGCTATCTGCTCATTTCCTCTTTTTGAAATTTACCAATGACCAGAGATCACTTCAGTTTTGATCAATTTGTTCTCAAATTCAAAATACTGAATTCCATTAGATGTATTGAAAGTTCTCCATAAACTGTGTTTACTGGAGAAATGTATGAATTTCAGCACTCCTCCTCATTTTCTTTAACCCTATGGGCATTTTACTTTTAAAAAGAGGGCGGCACAGTGGCTCAGTGGTAGAGCTGCTGTCTCACAGCGCAATTTATCTGGGTTTGATCATGACTACGGGTGCTGTCTGTGTGGCGTTTGCATGTTTTCTCTGTGACTGCTTGGGTTTTCTCTGGGTGTGTTGTTTTGTTGGTTAATTAGCTTCTGTAAGTTGTTCCTTGTGTGTATGATGGGATAGCATAGAATTAGTGTGTGGGTGATTGATGATCGGTGTGGACGCAGAGTGTGGAAGGGTCTGTTTCCACCCTGTATCTCCAAACTTTAAAGAAGAATATATTAAAACATGACATATGCAAGGGACACAAAATCACAATGTGGCTTTCTTTATATTCATGCTGTTGTCATGTCTATATATTCATAGTTTGTATAGTTTGGCAATACTATATGCTAGACATGAATGCCACTCACGTGACCTCTTTGAAATGCCATGCCCGTCAAGTATTTAGTTTAGTTTAGAGATACAGCGAGGAAACAGGCTCTGGCCCACCGAGTCCACATTGACCAGCGATCCCCGCACATTAACGCAAGCCTACACACACTAGGGCCAATTTACACCTATACCAAGTATACAAACCGAAGCTAATTAACCTACAAACCTGAACTTCTTGGGAGTGTGGGAGGAACCCGAAGATCTCAGAGGAAACCCACGTGGGCACGGGGAGAACGTACAAACTCCGTACAGACAGCACCCGTAGTCGAGATCGAACCCGGGTCTCCGGAGCTGCAAGTGCTGTAAGCCAGCACCTCTACCACTGCGCCACCATGCTGCCCTGTGTGTATTTGTGAGCCTGTTGCACGGGATGCAGCCCCTTAGTGCCCAGTGGGAACAGCTTTAGATTACAGACTTCTCCCACACGTTCTTTATGTTGGCTGCACCAAGCTTCAGAGCATACCTCAACACCTATTCCTACAGGCTAAAATGCACTCCTCAACCATTTGTTGCTCAGAGGTGCTGACTCAGTTAATGTTTATACACACCAGAAGCCCTCCAGTACTTTGCCCAGGTGAAATCTCATTTATGCTGGACTTTAAACCATGCGAGTCCCCAGAGATGCCTGTTCCATCATAACCTTCTTCAAACAGGTTGCACAGTAATGCAGAGAGGAAATCAATGGATTACCTCCCAGAGTTCTGCATTGTTGATCTCATCATGTGTTCAAATCCTAATGAGCCAAGAGAGAATTTTAAATTCAACTTATTATACAAAATCTGCAATAAATCTGCAATTAGATAAATGGGAACACCAATTTAAGTAATCGTTATGATAGGTGTTAAAGCTTATCTAGTTCACGTACGTCTTTCAGTGCAACACATTGGAAGTGTGTAGAAAGGAACTGCAGATGCTGGTTTATACTGTAGATAGACACAAAGTGTTGGAGTAATTCAACGGGTCAGGCAGCATCTCTGGGGAGTCTGAGTCTGAAGAAGTTTTCCGACCTGAAATTTTTTTTTTGATCATCGTTTTCTCAAGAGATGCTGCCTGACCTGCTGAGTTACTTCAGCACTTTGTGTCTAACACATTGGAAGTGCTGGTAGAGCAGTAGCTTCACATGCAACATGATCCCACCGCCAGTCACATCTTCTTGTCCCATCCCTTTCTGCTCTCCATTAAGACCACTCCCTCTCTATTACCTTGGTTCTGCCAGGTGGAGGAGAGTGTTAGTAGAGGGAAACTGATTGGGTCCCTGTTCAAGGAAGATCCGGAGGACCCTGAGACCTTTGTGGTGGAGAAAAAAGGTGTAAAGGTATTGGACGTTCATGGTAACAATTAGGCCTAGGAATTGAAAGTTATTGAAGTATTGAAGAGCTTGTGAGGTGTCTCGGATATAGGTCAAAAGGGAAAGGACAAGGCGGGACAAGATGGAATCGAGGAATTTGGAGTTTATTTCTCTGGGGCCGGAGCAGGTAGAAACATTGGGACTGCAGGGCAGTCCTGTTTCTAAATTTTGGGAAAGAGATAGAAACGGGCAATATAGGGCTGGGGATCTATAAGGTTGGAGATTGTGGAGGGGAGATGACTAGAGATGATGAGACTGGTAGTGGTCTGGGATACGGTGGCCTGCTCTTTGTCTGTGAGCTCAGGGTCAAGGGCCAGATATAAGGAGGTTGGAAATAAAAAGGTTCAAAGAAGGGAGAGTCCGGAGGAGTCCAAGAGCAGGAGGAGGAATGTTGGAGACGGGAAAAAGGGTCATCACTGGGAAATAGAAAGGCCCGGAGGTCGAGATGACAAAAGAAGGATCCTGAACCAAAACTTTGTCTATCCATGTCCTCCAGAGATGCTGCTTGGCCCATTGAGTTACGCCAGCACTTTGTGTTCTATGCAAGATCCCAGCTTCTGTAGTTCCTTATGTCTCTGTCTGATACGTTTTATTCCTTTAATCCTGCTGGTTTATTTTGATGCACAATATGATGAGAATTCTGATGTGACAGACTGCAAAACAATTTTGTGTTTTGGCTATATTTTTGTCTTCATCAGACTTCCTTCCTCTATTTTACGCTATGGTGCATTAGCACTGGAACCCAAGAGGATTTTGCAACTCACTGGCGACTTGTGCTCTGAAACATTTTAGGATTCTGTAACGTATCAGCAAATGACTGGCACAAAGGTTTGCAAATGCTTAGCAAGACCAGTTGAAAATTCGAGTGAAGTTACTGTGAGAAAAGGGCAGACATCGGTTTAGAAATAGCCTGTACATTCTGTGCCCTTGAGTACAACATTACACAAATTGCATTGTTATTGAAAGCAATGAGAGGGTGTTTATGCATTGATAAACTATTAAAAGCTTCAATCAAACAGCTACTGTTTTGCCCAGGGGCTCTAATATATGATACTAATAGCCTTGGGTATGTGAAAACTCAATTCCCTGCTGCACCGAAGCCCATTTTATCTGATGTAAATGCTGGTATGAGTGAAAATTGGCAGTGCTTGGGCTGTGGATCCTCTGCTGGGACACCTATGGCTGGGATAGGTAGCACAGCCTGCTAGTTCCTTTTGTCAGGCTGCTGGAGTCGGCTCAGGTTTTCAATCTTACTGATTTCCCTTTCAATCTGTTGGAACACTCACCACTTCAATTAAACATAAACTCCAAGTCCGATGGATGGCCTTTATTTTCTGGGATTGCTATGTCTTTGGTTTTGTGCAAAAATATGTCATGTCATTTAATAATATTTTAATCTCCAGTTAAGTACATTAATACATTGTAGATCATTCTATCTTTTATATGTGTGTGTGTACATGTGTGTTTGTGCAAGTATATTTGTATTTATGCTGTTTTTTATGTGCCCATGCATTTATGTGTGTCTGTGCATTTATGTGTGTCTGTGCATATCCATCCTATCTCCCTTGCCCCCATCTGTTTTGGAAAAATCTGCCAGCTGTGTTGAACGTCGTCCCACTGATGAACTGAGTTTACGTTTGCTCTCTCCATAAATGCTGCCTGACCCATTGAGTATTTCTGCATGTTTCAAATTTCCAGCATCTTTATGCTTTATGTTTTGATGAGGTCTTCTGATTTAATTGATGACGTCAAATGCGTGTATAATGTGAGTTTACTAGCAGATACACATGTGCGGATTCATATGATGAGAGGGCAGGTACCGTACACTTCACTTTGAAGGGATGGGGGACAATTAAGCAAGGATGTCAAAATGAAGAAACAGAGTAATTTCACAGGGACTCAAAATGAATTTCAAACCCATTAGAAGCTCTTTGAAGGATAAAGGAACAGATTCAGGAAGAGGTGAGAAAGGGCGGCACAGTAGTGCAGCAGTAGATTTGTGGAGATTTGCTGTCCGTACGAAGTTATATGTTCTCCCTTCGACCGTGTGGGTTTTCTCCGGGTGCTCCGGTTTCCTCCCACATTCGAAAGACATGCAGGCTTGTTTGTTAATTGTTTCTGTAAATGATCCCTAGTGGCTTGGGTAGAACTAGTATACGGTGACCGCTGGTTGCTGCGGACTCAATGGGTCAAAGTGCCTATTTGCACACTATATCGCTAAACTAAACTAAATAATGTGAACAGCATATCAGGATCCAGTGCCATATTTAATGGTCTCTGGACCATTGGCGATACAGTGACGGATTCTTACATTGCTAGAGGTCTGGGTTCAATCCTGACATCGGGCACTGTCTCTATGAGATTGTATGTTCTCCCTATGACTAAGCTGGTTTCTTCCGCCACTTCCGTTTCCTCACACATCTCAAAGTCATGTGGGTTGATGGGTTAATTGGCCACTGAAAATTGCCCCTAGTGTGTAGGTGATTGGTGGAATCAATAGAAAGTTGATGAGAATGTGGGGTGAATGAAATGGGATTAATGTAGGATTGGTGTAAATGGGTGGTTGATACTCAGTGTAGATTTGTTGGGCTGAGGAGCTTGTTTCCATTGCTGTATCTATGCTTCTATCTATGATTAAATAGTTGAGTGAGGATGATCCATAGTTAGCATTGCACCATGCTGAGACACGAACGGGCTAAGGCTTAGATAACATTTGGAGCTGACGTCATTGAATATGGCAGCACCATATTTTGTGGGGGCTGCAAAATACTTGCAGCAAAACTGTGTCTCGCTGCCTGCTGATTGTGAGCCTGACAAGTTGTTTCCTTCTGGGAATCACTGGTTGATGGGTCAGACCGACAGTGATAACAGATAACAGAGCTTTATTTGTCATTCGGTACCGAAGTACCGAACGAAACTACATAGCAGTCATAGAAAAAAAAGAACACAAGACAATAGCCCCAACACAAACGTCCATCACAGTGACTCCAAACACCCCCTCACTGTGATGGAGGCAACAAAACTTCCACTCTCTTCCCCACGCCCACGGACAGACAGCTCGTCCCCGACCGACCCGCACAGTCCCCGCAAGGGGATGGAAGTCCCCCCGGCCGAATCGCACCGGGCGCTGAAACGTCTCGCGGCCGAGCCGGGCGATGGAAGGCCCCGCGACCAAGCCTTGCGCAGCTAAGTCCCGTGGTCGAGCCGCACCGGGCGATGTTAGGTCCCGCAGCCGAGCCGCACCGGGCGATGTTAAGTCCCGCAGTCGAGCCGCACCGGGCGATGTAAAGTCCCGTGGTCGAGCCGCACCGGCGATGTAAAGTCCCGCAGCCGAGCCGCACCGGGCGATGTTAAGTCCCGCAGTCGAGCCGCACCGGGCGATGTAAAGTCCCGTGGTCGAGCCGCACCAGCGATGTAAAGTCCCGCAGCCGAGCCGCACCGGGCGATGTTAAGTCCCGCGGCCGAGCTGCACCGGGCACTGTTAAGTCCAGCGGCCGAGCCGCACCGGGCGATGTTCGGCCCCGCAGCCGAGCCGCACCCCGCGCTGTGAGGAAGAGAAAAATTTCCCCCACCCCCCCCCCACCCCACCCACACCACCACCCCCCACACATACACAACCAAAAAAAATACAAAAACCATCCCAACACCGACACACAACAACAAAAAAAAGGAAAAAAGACGAACAGACTGCTAGCGAGCCGCAAGCAGCCAAAAGCAACAATGGCTCTTGATTGCCCTGGCTAACGTTATATTGCTAAATGGTGTTTATGAAGATAGAACACAAGAACATAAGAAAATGGGAGAAGGGAAGGGCCACAAGCCTGACCTGCCACCCTTTAGAAACAAGGAACTGCAGATGCAAATCCTGGGCCTCCACCATTGCCAGACTGAGCCCACACACAAATTGGAGGAACAGCACCTCATATTTCGCTGGGGTAGCTTTAAACCCCATTGAATTCTCTAATTTTAAGTAACTTCTCCTTACACTTCCCTCACCTCCATCCTTCCCCATTGCCCCCTCCCTCCACCCTAGTCGTGTTTACCAGTTCCACAGTTCTCCACATTGTTTCCTTCTTGAGAAAACACCTTCACCTAGCCAACAATGATCTCATCAGGCACCACCCTGCATGAGGTCATTTGTGGCCGGCCTTAATTGGTCTTTTCTTGCCTTCAGCTCTTCACACAACACCCCCCCCCCCCCCCCCCAGCCACCCCTTACTTTCAGTCTGAAGAAGGGTCCTGACCCAAAACATCCCCCATCTTTTTTTTCCAGAAATGTTGCCAGACTCACTAAGTTACTCCAGCACTTTGTGCCTATCTTCCTGTCATTCCATACCATTATAGTTGATCTTCCCCTCTCCTGTGCCAGTTTTCCCTCATCCCCACTTTGTGGATCTTATTTATCAACTTTCCCTTTAAATGTCTCCAGTGATCCAACCTTCACAGTCCTCTTATTTTTAGAGTTTAGTTTACTATTGCCATGTGTACCTAGGTATGGTGAAAAGCTTTTGTTTGCATGCTGTCCAGTTAGAGAAAAGACTATACATGAATACAATCACACCATCCACAGTGCACAGTTAAATGATAAAGGGTACAACATTCAGTACAAAATATAACATTGAAGCCTGATAAAATCCGATTAAAGATAGTTCAAAAGTCTTAAATGAGGTAGATGGAAGGTGTAGTTTACACACGAGCTGATGAGAGGACAGTTCAGTTGCCTCGTAATAGTTGAGAAGAATATATTAATGAATCTGGAGGTATGTGTTTCCAAACTGTACCTGCCTGATGGGAGAGGAGAGGCGAGTCAGTGATTGGGATGAGACTTGTCCTTGATTGAAACATAGAAACATAGAAAATAGGTGCAGGAGTAGGCCATTCTGCCCTTCCAGCCAGCACCACCATTCAATATGATCATGGCTATTCATCCAAAATCTGTACCCATTCCATCTTTTTCCATATCCCTTGATTCCCTTAGCTCGAAGAGCTATATCTAACTCTCTCTTGAAAATTGAATTGGCCTCCTCTGCCTTCTGTGGCAGAGAATTCCTCTGGGTGAAAAAGCAGCAGAGAGCACAACTCTCTGGGTGAAAAGGTTTTTCCTCATCTCAGTCCTAAATGATTATGCTGGTGGCTTTGTCAGGGCAGTGTGAAGTGCAGATAGAGTCAATGAAGGGAGGCATGTTTGTGTGCTGATCTGGGCTACGTCTACAACTATCTGCAATTTCTTGCAGTCTTGGATGGAGCTGTTCCCAAAGCAGGCTGTGACGCATCCCGATAAGGTGTTTTCTATGGCACATCTGTAAATGTTGGTGAGGGTTCACCATCCTCTGCAAGAAAAAATTCCTACTCACCTCATTTTTATGTGACCAGCCCCTCATCTTGTAACTAGGTCCCTTCGTCTGAGAATCATCTCATCATCTACTTTGTCACTTCCCCTTAAGATCTTATATGTTTTAATCAGATCACTCTTCATTCCTCTAAACTCCAAAGAACAGGAATCTGACCCTGTTAGTCATTTGTGATGGAACAATCCTTCATCACAGGAATTAGCCAACAGATTTGTGACATTGATGTATCTTAATTGTCTTTAGAGTCTGAGGGAATTCTGGAGGGCAAAAAGAGGGCATGAGATGTATCTGGGCAAGATAAAGGTATATCCCCAGAGATTTAACAGGTATATTAAGATTAAAAGTGTGGCTGGTGAGAAAATTGGTTTTCTTATAGCCGTTTATGTTGGAAGTCACAGGAAATCGGTGAAATTTCTAATGAATATTACTCATCTGTTTTTACTGTGGAGAAGATCATGGAAGATAAGGAATTGAGGCAAATGAGTTGCGATGTCTTGGAGCGCAAACGGGTCACCAAAGAGATGACGTGGGTAGTCTCAAAGCACATTATGGTGGATAAATCACCAGGGCCAGACTAAGCGTATCCTTGCGGATGGATGGCCTTGCTGTCATAGTAGCTTCAGCTTTAGTGACTAGGTAAAGTTCTGGAAGACTGAGGGGAGCCAATGTTGTACAGTTATTCAAGAATGGCAGAAAGGACAAGGCAGAGAACTACAGGCTGGTGAGCTGGTGGAGATTCTGAGGGATGGGATCTACCAACAATTTGATAGACCAGGACTGAATAGGGAGAGTCAGCATGGGGCTATGCGTGGGAAATCATGCCCATGAATCTTGTAGTATATTTTGAATATAGGGAAATGGGCCAAAAGTGGGCAAATGGGTCTAGCTTAAAAGGGCATCATTGATACTTTTGGGCCTGTTTCTGTGTCGTCTGAGTCTACGACTGTGCTGCAGAGTCCTTCACGGGCACTGTATACATAAATGAGGAATGTTCCCTCTACGGCTGTGACTGTACAGCTGCAAGTAAGTGATCACAGAGCATGCCCCGGCTGTCTGAACTCCCTGGATCTCCTTTCTCCCCCATTAAATCAGCTGGGCATTCGCAGTAGAATCCATGAGGCCTTGTGAGCGAAGAAATGATGAATGACAGTACAGCAAAAATAAAATAAAATAAAATAAAAAGAGGAAATGGATTAAAGCACATTTTATTGATATCTTTGATTGCACCCTTTACATCGTCTCTGACGTATCATTATGTAGGAACAAAAACTTCCAGTTCAAATTGATGTTCCTTATGCTAAAATAATGGGAAATGGTTGAACAGCCACACCCACAGATTCAAGCTAAATAGAGCAACTGCTGATTACAAGCAATACTTTGCCCACACAAGCCTTCCCTAAGCAATGCTCCATCATGATAAGGCTGTTTAGATAATCAAATTATGAGAGTCATTGGAAAATATGGCTTTCAATCTCAATTTGCCCAAATGGTCAGATTAATTTTCACCATCTCCTTTTGCATGTTTTTTTTAAATTCTGTGATTTCGAGAGCTTTAAAGGTTTTTTCCTTCTAATCATAGTACTGTATAGAGCCAGAAAATTATGTTATTTTTCTATATGGTGGTGTTTGCCAACTATAATCCCTTCACTTCTGTATGCCTCTGATATAATGTCCAATTTGCTACCTGAGTGAAATACGCTTGATTATTATCTTCCCTGTTTGTGAACTATCAAGCCGCCGTCTCCAGAATGACTTCTTTGAATCTCTTGGCTTCACTGCCAAGCTATACTTTTTAAGGTATTCCTTAAAATATTTTATGGTGCTCCTTAAAAGATAGTCTTTAATTCACATTTTTAGCTATCTCCTTATGTGCGCTGTTCTGCCTTATTTTGTCATAAATCAATTGAAAAACTACACTTCGATTTTTCGCACCATTAAAAATACCTTATAAATACCAATTGTTATTCTTACAGGTTGGGCACCCCGCTTATAAATTACCTTGTTTTACTCTTCATTGATTTCAATTAAGGAAAATTAAGTCTTTTTAAAACTGTCCACTGGACCCTGAATGTAATTTATATGCGTAATTTATATTAGGGCAGATACGTGGCAGATGCAGTATAATATAGATAAATGTGTGGTTATCCACTTTGGCGGCAAAAACAAGGAGGCAGATTATTATCTCAATGGTTTTAGGTTAGGTAAGGGGGAAGTGCAGCGAGACTTGGGTGTCCTTGTACACCAGTCACTGAAAGCTGGCGTGCAGGTACAGCAGGCAGTGAAGAAAGCTAATGGCATGTTGGTCTTCATAACGAGAGGATTTCAGTATAGGAGTAAAGAGGTTCTTCTGCAGTTGTATAGGGCCCTGGTAAGACCACATCTGGAGTATTGTGTACTGTTACCATGTAAAGCAAAGGTAGTTTCATGATTCATCTCACACGACTTCAGACTGTAGAAAATAAAAGTTTAGCTGTGAATGTTTCTGAGCCATTGTCTCACTCATTCCTGAGCTGAAGTTTGTGGTATGAAACATTGACTAAACTAATTGGAGATGGCTATAGTAATCCTGAATTGGCCATGTATGTGTGTAATGCTAGATTTCAAACTTGGACAATCTTAGGAGGGGATGTTTTTGTCACTAAATGAGATCTTTGATCTCTTTAATATTGGTCATTGAAACAAAATGGTGTTACATTCAAGTATTTCAATTCCATAAACTTTATTTTCATTCTGTTCAAGGAGGAATCAATGTTTTGATGCAATGAATTTATTTTTTTGTGTATTTTCTAATTCTACTCTTTAATTCTGAAACATGGTGTTGAGCTTTTACAGTTTGCCAGTACCCTGTGGAGTGAATTATAAAACACTTCTGTTTTTCATTCCATTAATTTTATTTGAATACTTATCAGACAGGTTATACTACATAGGACATAGAAAACTGAACAGTACAGGCTCTTCGGTACACAATATCTGTGTTGAACATATTGCAAAGATAAACTAATCTCATCTGTCTGCACATGAGCCCTCCATTCCCTGCATATTTATGTGCCTTCTAAAAGCATCTTAGACATCACTATCGCATCAGTCTCCATCACCATCCCTGGCAGAACATTCCAGACATACACCACTCTCTGTGTAAACAACTTGCCCTGCACATCTCCTTTAAACATTGCACCTCATACCTTAAAGCTTTACCTCCTGGTCTAACATATATGATCCCTTACTACTCCCCAGTCGGCGAGGATTAAATTATGTGCCTTTGAATTTTTAGAGGACGTTTACAAGTTAGAGAGTGCACATGGGGATCATCGTGGTGCTGCCTGGATTGGAATAGTTTAGCTATGAGGAGAGATTAGATAGATTGGGCTTGTTGTTGCTGGAGCAAAGGAGGCTGAGGGGTGATATGATGGCAGTATATAAGATTATAAATGATTTAGATAGAGAAGTTAGTTCAAATCTTTTCTCCCATGGCACTGGTATCAAAAACAAAAGGGCATATAGTTAAAGTTGAGAGGAAAGGAATCTGATGGGAAAGTTATTTCATACAGAGAATGGTCGATATCTGGAATGATTGCCAGAGGAGGTGGTGAAATGAGACACAATCCCTGTGGTGAAGAAGCATTTAGACAGACACTTAAATAGCAAGTATATATGGGGAAAAATGTCAAATGGGGTACGAGGTTTACTTTTAGAACAAACTCTATTACAAAATTATCCATCTTGAGAGACACCGTCCTAGGGCAGATGCTTCCTGTCCTAACACTGATGCTCCGTACAAAGCATACATCGATTTTTTAATACTACCCCTTATCTACATCTCTCCCCCCCCCCCCCAACCCCCGGCCCCACCTTATCTCTACACCCAGCTTGCGCCATGAGTACAGAAGATAAAGGAATTCATCTGTGCTCTAGTATACTGTTGCTATAAAAACTGTGAGTAGTTCTGTTTTACCATATACGTACAATGCTAAATCTCCCCCACCCCGCTGGAATCTATGTGGTTGCTGCTAGGCAGTATCTAGGCATGTGTTGACTTAAGGTCACTTATATTTGCAACTGGTCACTGGAGACTGGTATTATCCAGTTTCAACCAGGTTTTGGTGAGCCACCTCACCCAGCCTTGTGGATCATCTGCATCAGGCCCCTGTCTACTTTAACCAATTGTCTGCCCTGACCGATGTGTGCCCTTAGGGCAAGGCCTCGAGGGATATAGGTCCATACAAGCAAATGTGATTAGTGCAGATGGCCGTGGTGGGCCAATGGCTTCCATTCTGTGCTGAACATCTCCATGACTCTAATTTGCCTTGTTGGAAACGATGCACATTAACAATAATTGATTCAATGCTTGACCCTAATCAAGGAATGAGTGAAAAAGATATTGCTCATGTTTTCATAGAGTCAAACAGTGTTGAAACAGGTCCTTCGGCCCAGCTTGCCCACACTGACCAACATGTCCCATCTACACTAGTCCCACTTACCTGCATTTGGCCAATATCCTTCCAAACCTATCCTATCTATGTACTTGTCTAATTACTTCTCAAATGATGCGATAGTCCCTGCCTCAACTACCTCCTCCAGCAACTTGTTCCATACACTGACCACCCTTTTTGTAAAAAAAATACCCCTCAGATTCCTATAAAATCTTTCCCCCTTCACCTTAAATCTATGCCCCCTGGTTCTCGATTTCCCCACTCAGGGCAAGAGTCTCTGTGCTTCCAACTGATCTATTCCTCTAATGATTTTATACACCTCTATAAGATCACCCCTCATCCTCTTGTGCTCCAGCGAATAGAGTCCCATCCTGCTCAACCTCTCTCTATAGCTCAGACCCTCGGGTTCTGGCAACATCCTTGTAAATTTTCTCTGCACCCTCTGCACCCAACTTAACAACATCTTTCCTATAACATGGTGCCCAAAACTGAACACAATACTCCAACTACGGCCTCACCAACGTCTTATGTAATTGCAACATGCCCTCCCAACTTCTATACTCAATACTCTGGCTGATGAAGGCCAATCTGTCAAAAACCTTCTCGATCATCCCATCTACCTGTGATGCTATCTTCAAGGAACGATGCACCTGCACTCCTAGATCCCTCTGCTCTACAACACTTCCCATTCCCGTACCATTCACTGTGTAGATCCTGCCAATGTTAGATTTTCCAAAATGCAGCACCTCACATTTCTCTGTATTAAATTCCATCAACCATTCCTCAGCCCACCTGGCTAACCGATCAAGATCCTGCTGCATTTTTTGACAACCCTCTTCACTAACCACAATACCACCCACTTTTGTATCATCTGCAAACTTGGTAATCTTGCCATGTACATTTTCACCCAAATCTTCTTGTACCTTATTGCCCAAATATTTAACTCTGTGTCCCTAACCTGTTCATCGGAACAGCTTTGCTCTATCTAACCTGTCCAAACCAGTCATGATCTTAAGAGTGAACACTTGTGAATAGCAGTCGTTGATGTAGAGCAAGTGTCCTGCTCTGGATTAGCATTTTTTAAATTCCACCATAGAGAATAGGTACTTCTGCTATTCCCAACATTGTTGCCTCTTACTCATTATCCTCAGCTTTGATGCACTACCTTCATTAACTGGTGCAGTCTGCTTGGTGAAGGGTCTTCAATAGAAGAGCTCCAGAATTTTGACCCAGCACTAAGAAAGAATGATAATATGAAGTGCCTGTTTCTGTGCTGTCTTGAAAACATAACAGATTGCATGCTCTGGTTAGTGTCAAGCCATCCGACTGTTTTTTTTGTATTTGCACCCATCCTGGCAAAAACATGGCAAATCATGCATGCAAATAGTTGATTTACATGGAATATTCCATCATATTTAACGTAAATAATGGAAACGTGTTGGGGTGTTGAAGGGGAGCTACAAACACACAGCTTCTGATCTGGTCTTGGATGCATTTACATTGGTGGTCCTATTAGGCTCCCGGTTAATGGTGACCCAGAGATGTTGTTGCAGAGGGCTTTGATGATGGCAATATTATTAAATATAGAGTGAGGTGTCTTGGCAAATCTGCAGCCGGGGATGGTCATTGCTTTGCATTTGGCTGATGAAAATTACATGCATATTATTATACCAAATACAGATGTTGTCAGCTTTAGCTTCAGTAGCATCACTCCCGATTTTTAGATCAATGTTCAGCCATATATCCTATGACTTGTATGAAAATGGAATATTTCCATTGCCATCGTGTTCATATTTTTCAAAAGCAATAAGTTTGTATTCGCCTGCACAGCAGGTGAGATTCTTCAGATTAATTAACTGAGGTAGTTTCTCTTACATTTAGCAGTAAGCAGGAGCTGTTTAAAAACTTCTTATTCCACCCAGTTTTGCATCACCTTTGCAAACCCATCTGTACAAATCCTGCTTGCCATGAATGGTGTTCAATATGCAAAATGAGGGAAATGACTTGCATTACAAAATTCACCAAGGCGAGAACAAACTGCTGCCTCCAAGGTGAGAACGTGTGAGTGCATGTGCTTGGACTTTCTATACCTTCGAAACTGAGCCTCAATTGGCCGACTGTTTCATTCTTCACTTCATCTAGTAATTAAGGAATCGTGTCTGTACTTCTAAAACCCCTTCCCCATTATTTAACAGTTTAACAGTTTTTGCATTAGTTAGGGTTACTGGAGGCCTATCAAGTTTAGTTTATCTTAGTTTAGAGATACAGCGCGGAAACAGGCCGCTCGGCCCACCAAGTCCGCGCCAACCAGCGATCCCCTCACACTGACATTACCAAGCCAATTAACCTGCAAACTCTTTGGAGTGTGGGAGGAAACCTTCTGTGGAAAACCCACGGGGAGAACGTACACTCCAGATAGATTAGATAGACAGCACTAATAGGACAAACCTGAGCCTCTGGCAGAGTAAGGCAGCAACTCTACTACTTTGCTACCGTGCCACCCTATGTGCCATGTTTTTTAAGTTGTGCATCATTTTGATCACAACCTGCAAACAACCAACATTTTAGTCACTCTCCATTAACAGCAATTTGTGAAACAGCAGTAAAGTTGTTTGCAGGAATGGTTGAAGAAATCACCTTCCTTTTTTTTTGTCCTCGGCTTCCTATGGAGAGAGGCCTAACATCCATTTGTCACTGCCAATTAGTGACTGCACAGGCCCAATTACCTTTTGTTATGCTTTAAAGTCCTTCAGCCAAGCATGGAATTTGGCCCATTAAAACACCAATCCAGATGATACATTAATGCTGAAATTGTAAGACTTCTTCCTTACAAAGGAAAGCATGCTGGCAATCATAAGGCTGCAGTCACTAATTTTTGCTTGCGTGTGTTCTGACTGTGCACTATTCTCAATCCAAAAAATTCCACAGATTCACCACCCTCTGACTATAGAAATTCTTCATCATCTTCTTCCTAAAAGAAAAGCCCTTTAATTCTGTGGCTATGATCTCTAGTCCTAGACTCTCCCATTAGTGGAAATATCCTCTCCACATCCACTCTATTCAAGCCTTTCAATATTCTGTATGTTTCAATAATGTTCCCCCTCATGGTTCTAAACTCCAGCGAGTACAGGCCCAGTGATATCAAACGCTCATCACATGTGAGCCTACTCATTCCTGGGGTCATGCTTGTAAACCTCCTCTGGACCCTCTCCAGAACCAGCACGTCCTTCCTCAGATATGGTGCCCAAAATTGCTCACAATATTCCAAATGCGGCCTGATCAGTGCCTTATAGAGCCTCAGCATTACATTCCTGTTTTTGTATACAAACCCTCTCAAAATAAATGCTAGCAATGCATTTGCTTTCTCTACTACTGATTCGACTTGCAGATTAACTTTTTGGGAATCCTGCACCAGCACTCCCAAGTCCCATTGCACCTCCAATTTCTGGACTCTCTCCCCATTTAGAAAATACTCTACGGTGGGAACTTTTGGCTGGGAAATTGGTCCTCGGCCACCAGAGCTAAATGTGTTTGCAAATATTGGCTGCCATTTGAACTCAGTCCTGCGTATTTGTTTCCAAATGGAGCCGACTATTCAGAGATAGCTGATGGTTGCGCCTGACAAGAGCAGCTGCTGACAAGCAATGCCAACCAGGAGCACTGTTCTACGCTCTATGCTCTATGTTCTGAATGCACAGGTCCATTATACACTGCCTTCAGCATTCAATCCATTGACTTTGATGGAATGAATTTCAAAGGAAAAGTAAACTGTTATACATGGTGAGTTGAGCGCTTTCAACTGGGAGAGAATTTCCAGGCAAACGTTGTTTGTGATATATTGAAGAATGCAGTCAGCATTTGAGTTCAAGGCAAGACCTCCCAGTTGAGGTGCAGATAAGTAGAATGTATTAGACAAAACATCTTTTCTTCGTAAACATCTTTCCTTGGCCGGCACAGTGGGGTAGCGGTAAAGGTGCTGCCTTACAGTGCCAAAGACCCGAGTACCATCCCGACTATGAGTGCTGTCTGTACGGAGTTGTACCTTCTCCCCGTGACCGCGTTGGGTTTTCTCCACGATCTCTGGTTTCCTCCCACTCTCCAAAGATGTACAGGTTTGGAGGTTAAATGGTTTTGGTAAAGTTGTAAATTGTCCCGAGTGAGTAGGATAGTGCTCGTGTGTGCGGATCGCTGGTCGGCACAGTCTCAATGTGCCGAAGGGCCTGTTTCCACACTGTATCTGTAAACTAAACCAAATTAAATAAATGACTGTTGGGAGAAAAAGTCAGGAGGCAGCTGCCTGGCATGAATTTGATCACCACTTGGTTTTTTTTTCTTTCCAGCAGTCTTTGTGTTTGCGAGGACACTTTCCCATTCTTGATGATGATGAAGCATTTGATTGCTGTGACACAGAACTAGGAAGTGAGTAAACCTATTAAGAAGAACTTATGTCATACTGAAGATAATAATCTATGAAATCAATTGCCATTAAATGCTGTTGAAACAAGGCTTTCCAATTGATTCTTAGAGAAAACTGAGAAAACTTTCCTGACAGACAAATGACTGAAGATCAGGGCAGTGGTTGGCAGTGGACTGAGAAACATCAATAAAGGTTAAGTACAATGAATTAACAGGTTGATTCCACTCTTGAAAGATGCTCTCTTTTTATCACTTGCTGACTCGCTCTGTTCTGCTGTCTGAGCATTTTATCCCAGCTCCACTGTTTTCTTTTCATGTCTTTCTCGTTAGTCTGCACTCAGCAGTAATTGTATTTCATCTGACTCACCCACCCATCCTGACGACACACCATTCAGCACAAACAGGAACTATCAATGAAATCTGATGAATCCTTACAGGGGTTAATAAAGGCAGTTGTGTACTGAGTGTTAACAAATTGGAGAAAGATCTATTAATCTTTAGTCAATAAAGCTATTCAA
Organism: Rhinoraja longicauda; assembly: GCF_053455715.1. Classification (NCBI taxonomy): domain Eukaryota; kingdom Metazoa; phylum Chordata; class Chondrichthyes; order Rajiformes; family Arhynchobatidae; genus Rhinoraja; species Rhinoraja longicauda. Next base: position 53,866,386 of record NC_135956.1, read on the forward strand.
AAGCCATCTCTAGCCAATAACATCCCTGGCTAGAGAGATCAATGGTTGATGATCAATCTGTTAAAAAGGTTCAACCTGTGAACAGTCTTTGAGATGTGCTAACTATTCCTACGGTCTTGTTTAAGAAGGACGGTCACTTCGTATCTTAGACACACTTCCCATAATGCCCACATAGGAGGCCGGTATAGCTGCTTCTACACACCTGACAGAGGGCGTGCGAGATGGAGTGGGCTTGAGCAGCAGATCAATCACAGTCACAGTCTCAGCACACTTTAACTTCCCTAACCCAGTGTCCTGACATAGCAGATAGACACAAAATGTGGAGTAACTCAGCAGGACAGGCAGCATCTCTGGGTAGAAGGAATGCATTTTGTGTCTATCTTTGGAGTAAACCAGCATCTGCAGTTCCTTCCTGCACATTTTGTTCTTACATAGCTCACTGTCTTTGAACTGAAATTTGGTCGTCAGAGATTTAAAAAAATACTAGACCAAGTGTTGGGTCCAAACCTCTCCAGCCCCCCCCCCCCTCCCCTTCACCCCTCCCCCTCACCCCTCCCCCATCCCCTTCCCCCATTCCTCCCCATCCCCTGACCCCCCTCCCCATCTCCTCCCCATCCCCTTCACCCCTCCGCCTCCCTCCCCTCTCTCCCTCCCCCCTCCCTACCCCCTCCCCATCCCCTTCACCCCTCCCCTTCACTCCCTCCCTCCCTCCCTCCCTCCCTCCCTCCCTCCCTCCCTCCCTCCCTCCCTCCCTCCCTCCCTCCCTCCCTCCCTCCCTTCCTCCCTCCCTCCCTCCCTCCCTCCCTCCCTCCCTCCCTCCCTCCCTCCCTCCCTCCCTCCCTCCCTCCCTCCCTCCCTCCCTCCCTCCCTCCCTCCCTCCCTCCCTCCCCTCCCCTCATCCCCTTCTCCCCTCCCCCTCCCTCCCCACCCTGGGGCTCCGGGAGCTCGGCTGCAATGTGCGGCGGGGAATGGCATGGACCCGTTGCCGGGTGGGGAGCGTCTCTCGGGGCCATGGGTGGGCGAGAGTGGACAGGGAGAAGGCACTGACCTCAGCGGCATTTCTCCTGCTGTGAGCGGCGGGCGACGGCCATCTTGTTGGACCCTCTGCCAGAGCCTCTGCAGCTCGTTACTGTACGGGATGAAGGTCAGGCGCGGAGCAGACCGGGACGGGTGCCGGTCCTCCAGCTGGTCCTCCGGGGGGACAGATTTATTAAAGTTTATAAGGTAAATTGCTTTAAAAAGTAACGAAAGTGGGTTTATTCACACCATAAGGGAATGGTGAGTAAGGTGGGCCAAAAATTTTGGCGCTATCATGTACCATTTTGGCTGTGTAGAACGCAAGGGCATGGTACACACATACACACAAACAAACCACGCGTTTTAGTAAAATATATAGATTTGATTCAAATATTTTCAAAAATTATAAATAAAAATAAAAATGTTTAGAAGTTTAAAATAGATTTAAAAATTCACTTCACTGATACTTTATTCAAGGATATATTATTGTCACATGTTCTTAGGTACAGTGAAGTTATTTGTTTTTGCACACAATACACTAAGTACACAAAAGAGTCGCTATGTTTCTGGCGCTGACAAAGTTACAAAGGTACTGATTAGAGTCATGTTGATGCCTCTGTGTTCTCACCGTCCCCTCCCCCGCCGGGTGCCCCTTTCTTCTCGGCTCCATCCCCTCCCCCCCCACCCCCCCACCCCCCCTCCCCCGTCCGTCTGTCCGGGTATCTCTTCGTTCTCGGCAGTCCCCCTGGCTGGTTCCATCTTTGTTGTCAGCGGCAAGGCCCAACCTCAGCCCCTCATTTGAATATACATATTTTTCACATAATTTATGACCCATTCCAACTAAAGATGAAATGCACGGCATGTATCCATCACTCCAGTGCTCTGTTGATGCTGAATCCAATAGTGGAGTGAAACGTCATCATATCTCCACCTCTTATTTCAGACTTAGTTTGGGTGAACTTATGTAGAAGTCTGAAACCAACAGTTCTGAGATTAATTGAGGGCTGGTGATCGTCTAAGAAGCTCTGTCCACTATGCTGAGAAAACCCAATGTCATTTGGACAAGTGAATAATTTAACAGTAAAGTGGATATTCTGTTTTCAGGGAGCACGACCCCTCAATAAACAATGCTTCAAGTCTTTCTACATAGCAAGATCAGAGGAGAAATACTCTTTGAGGACCTTGCCATCCCCTATGGCTCCACATACAGATGACAATTTTGGTTTCTGAGTTGCCCTGTTCACTTTCAATTTACCCTTTTCCCATTAATATACATAAATGTCCCTCTGAAATCTCCTTAATCGTATCTGCCAGAGCTAACTCATGTCCCCTTCTTGCATCTTGATTTCCTTCTTAAGTAAGCTCCCCAATTCCCTATATTATTCCAGCAATACATTTGATTCCAGCTGCTAAACTTGACCTGTGCCTCTTTCTTTTTCCTGATCAGAGCCTCAATTTCTCCCTGGCATTTCTTACCTGTCTTGTGCTACGTCCTAACAGGAACGTCAACACCTTGAACTCTCAGTATCACACTTTTAAAAGCATCTCACTATCCGGATGTCACCTTGCCTACAACAACATACTCCAATCAACTTTTACAAATCTCCTGTCCATTGCCATCAAAGTTAGCCTTGCTCCAATTTTGAATTTGGACTTGTGGACCAGCCCTTTCCTTATTCATAACTATTCTGAAGCTAATAGAAATGTGGTTGCTGGTCCCAATACACTTACCCACTGACACCTTAGTCACTTGGGCGGTCATGGTGGCGCAGCGGTAGAGTTGCTGCCTTACGGCGAATGTAGCGCCAGAGACCCGGGTTCAATCCCGATTATGGGCGCCGTCTGTACAGAGTTTGTACGTTCTCCCCGTGACCTGCATGGGTTTTCTCCGAGATCTTCGGTTTCCTCCCACACTCCAAAGACGTACAGGTTTGTAGGTTAATTGGGTTGATAAATGTAAAAATTGTCCCTAGTGGGTGTAGGATAGTGTTAATGTGCGGGGATCGCTGGGCGGCGCGGACCTGGTGGGCTGCAGGGCCTGTTTCCGTGATGTATCTCTAAACTAAAAAACGAAACTAAACTTGCCCTTCCCAGTTTCCTTGGAGTAAGTCAAATACTTTCCCTCTCCCTTGTAGGGTGCTTCACCTATTGCCTGAAGAAACATTCCTGAGCATTTGTGACAAATGTCACCCCATCTAACCCTTACCTTAGCAGTTAAGATCCTCTTTTCGTCTTGTATCTATTTGCAATCTCCTCAAATTTTCTCCTCCTATTTGTTCCTCAAATTCCCAATCCCAACAAGGTGAACATCCCCTTTTTATTTGTCAGCTCCACACAAATAGCCTCACTGGATAATGAATGAATGAATGAATGAATGAATGAATGAATGAATGAATGAATGAATGAATTAATACTTTATTGTCACATGTGACAAGTCACAGTGAAACTCTGTTTGCATACCCAAGGTATGCAATAATCGCCACATAAAGGACGCCGACAAAGTTACAAAGTATCCAGTGCCAAGTCCACTTTTGTTCTCCCTTCCCCCTCCCCTCTCCCCCCTTTTCAAGTTTTCAATTGGCTGCAAAACCTAGATCAGGGATCTCCAAACTATGGCCCGCGGGCCACATCCGGCATGCCACGAGATTTTATCCGGCCCGCAGCAATCTCCTAGGTGGCGGGGACTGGAGGCAGAAGCTGCCGGCGAAGGTTCACCGGAGAGCGGATCACCACCGACCCAATGCTGGGACAAGGCGAGAGATCGCAGCGCCCCCTCGAAACTTCCCTCCTCGCCACCGCTCAACCTGGGGAGAGAGAGTGGGGGGGGGGGGGGGGGGGAGAGGAGGGTGGGAGAGAGCCGGGGTAGAGGGAGCAGCGGGTGAGAGCGGGAGCGCGGGGAGGGGGAGAGTGTCAGTAGGTGCTGTTCCCACCCTCTCTCCCTCCTTCCCTCCCTCTCTCTCTGCCAGCGCCAGCAAGATCTGCACCGCTGCTCCACTCTCTTCCCTGGCCCCGTCTCCCTCGAACGCAGCGAAGTAACAACAAACACAAGTGAAACTTCCTCCCTCGCCGCTGCCGCTCACCCCGGGGATGCGGGGCTTCTGACAACAACTACAACACTTATGTTTGTTCTTATTTCGCTGCGTTAGAGGGAGACGGGGCTGCGGAAGAGAGTGGAGCAGCGGCGCAGATCTCGCTGGCTCTGGGAGAGAGGGAGAGGGGAAAGAGAGAGAGAGAGGGGGGAGGGTGTAGCCCCCGCAAGTGGCGGCGCTCCTTCACTGGACTTTCTGACACCCTCCCCCTCCCCGCGCTCCCGCTCTCACCCGCTGCTCCCTCTACCCCCGACTTTCTCCCTCCCCACTCTCTTCCCCCCCACTCTCTTCCCCCCCACTCTCTTTCCCCCCCACTCTCTCCCCTCCCCCCCACCCTCTCTCTCTCCCCCCCCACCCCTCTCTCTCTCCTCTCTCCCCCTGTGGTGGTCACTGTATTTTTCAGTTTTATAAATAATTATGTACCTACGGTATATATATATTACAATATTTCAAGCTCTTTTTAAAAATTGAATATTATTTATTTGTTGCCATATAAACCTAATGTAAACTAACCTAATCTAACCTAACCTATTTTAATCTTTCCTAATCTAATCAAACGTAACCTAGTCTAAACTTTTTTGAGTTCATTAAATTTATAAAACTCACATTCTTTTTCTACGGCCCGCAAAAATGTGCCAAATATATAATGTGGCCCTCATGCTGAAAAGCTTGGAGGCCCCTGACCTAGATAATGATTTCTTGAAACCATCCTTCAATTCCATGTTACCGGGTAACATTTAGATTCATCTGGCCGATGAAACATAATTATTTTAATAAAATATAGAATTGTCTTCTTTTAATCAAGATTCAACTAAACCTTTAGTTTAGCTTAGTTTATTATTGTCAGGTGTACCGAAGTAGAATATCTAGTCAAAGAAAAGACTGTGCATGAATACAATCAGTCTCTGCACAGATACAGGACAAAGGGCACACCATTTAGTACAACAATATAACATTGAACCTCACAAATTGCCTCAATAAACTGATCTAATGCAGATTGTCTCCAGTGAATGATGCCGAAATGTTAAGGGTGGAGGGGGGGGGGGTATATATTTTTTGCAGTTATGATGAGAAAAGGAGCGTTTGTGGTGTATAGTTGATTGCACAAGTGGGACCAAGCACAAGCCTCACCAACTTGTCCCTCCCTTCCTGTTAATTGTCCTTTTTGTACAATTGCCAAATTAAGCTGATAAGCCTGGCCCTCCTCACAGGACATTGGCCTCTCAGCTTTTTTTGTGTGAATCACGCTCGCAGAATCTGCTCTGAATTTCATTAAATTATTAAACCATTAAATTAAGTTTGACACTTTTGTTAGGCTTCTCAATTCTGCTGAAATGTGAAGTTTCCAGCAGCACCTTAGAAAAATATTCAGTCAAGATTTTAAGTCAATATATTAAGGAGTTTCAGGTCATTGAGATTTCTCTCCCCCTCGATGCTACCTGCAAGGCTTGGCCTGAAAATCGCAAAATTATTAAACTACTAAATTAAGCAACAAAGCAACTCCTGGGCTTGTAGGCTTTTTGAAAGTGGAGTTTTCAGCAGCATATATCAAAGATATGCACTTAAGATTTCTAGTCTGTTAAAAGAACAGTAAAGTAGATTTATTAATGTTTTATAGACTGCCAGGACTTCCCTCCCTCCAGATGCCACCAAATTATTTGCAGCAAATGGATTACAAATCAGATTTCCTACCTTTGCCTTTGTACAGGATTTATTAGCATCAGGATTAGCATAAATGTAATTTTACTGTATAAAACCGGGAAAATTGTTTCGAAGGCTGACATTTCCAGTGCGTCAGACTGAGGGAATTAACATGCATACTCTCCAGACTGCTGTAGGCTATTCCAGCTCACACAATGCATTCCAGAAGGTGGCATATCATCATTTAGATCTATCAGGTTAGAGACTTCCCAAAGGACAATCCACATACTTGTTTGTTAACTAAAATCGAACCAAAAAATGCTGCAGAGACTCCGTAGGTCAGATTGTGGTTGTGGGGAGAGAAATGGAATTAATGATCCTTCATCAGACCTGGACACCATTTCACGGACAAGAATACGTACAAATCATAACAAATGGCGCAGCACAGCACATGAACAGGCTCTTTGGCCCACAATGTCTGTGCCGAATATGATGCCAAGAGTAACTGACCTCACATGCCTCCACATGATTCACATCATTTCCTGTATATCCTGCACAGTGGCATAGCTGGTAGAGCCTCTGCCTCATAGTGCCCATCATCCGGCTTCTATCCTAACCTCAGGTGCTGGCTGTGTGGTGTTTGCACATTCTCCCTGTGATCACATGGGTTTCCTCCAGGTTCTCCGGTTTCCTCCCACATCCCAAAGATGTGTGGGTTTGTAAGTTAATTTGCCTCAGTAAAATTGCCCCAAATGTGTAGAGAATGGATGAGAAAGGGGAATCACATGGAATGAATGTGAATGAGTGATCAATGGTCAGCGTGGACTCGATGGGCTGAAGGGCCAGTTCCCATGCTATATCTTTCAATCAATCCATGTGCCCATCTAAAATCTTCTTAAACACCACTATCATATCAGCCTCCACCACCAACACTGGCAGTGTTTCTGATTGCCCACCCTGTATATTCATCTCTTAACTTTATATAATTCCATCATGCCTCCCCTCAGTCATTCCAGAGAAAACAATCCAACTTTGCCCAAGTTAAGGTAACAAGGTAAAGGCGACAGACACAAGTTCCCTGGGATGGAGGCTAGTGTCAAGAGAATATTTTCATGGTGTGCATTCCTGGAAGAGAAGTGACAATGGATTCATCAGTAATTGCAGAGCTGTTGGAATTCCAGAATTAACTGATATCATAGTTCCAGTACTTTTGGTATTCTGCTTTCCAATTTTCTTATACATTGTTCCCCCCCCCCCCCCCCCCCCCATTTTTTAAAGGTGTTCTGGATGAATGAAGGGTCATAATTATTCACAGTTTACCTAAAATAAAGCACAACACACCACTTAACCATGCAGAAAATGAAGTTGCTTTGATCAGTTTACTTTTAAAAATGTATTATTCTGGTTATCTGATAACTCTGTTTTCTTGAGGTATTAAATTCTTATTGTACTCTGCCTGTTAAAACTGTTAGATTATTTAATTAACTTCTGTGTAATTTAATGTCTTCTGGTTATTCATAATAAATTGCATTTTGTGCAAGAGATTTATGTGTCTAGTTCTGCGTAGTTAGTTATTTTCTATATTGCCTTATAATATGAAGGGAGGATAGTTAGTCATAGAGTCATAGAGTGATACAGTGTGGAAACAGGCCCTTCAGCACAAATTGCCCACACCGGCCAACAATGTCCCAGCTACACTAGTCCCACTTGCCAGCGCTTGGTTCATATCCCTCCAAACCTGTCCTATCCATGTACCTGTCTAACTGTTTCTTAAATGATGGGATAGTCCCCAGCCTCAACTACATCCTTGTTCCATACACCCGCCACCCTTTGTGTGAAAAAGTTACCCCTCAGATTCCTATTGAATCTTTTCCCCTTCACCTTGAACATATGTTTCTCACTTCAGGGATGTATTTCCAGCATTTTCTGCTTTTATTTCATATTTCATGAATCTTGATTCTTTATTATGATTTCCATGGCAGGTAACCTGTGCTAGCAAACTTTCTTTTAATTTAAAGTAGATTTTATCATTATTTGTACCCAAATCGAGCATTAGAAAATAATGAGAAATTCATATTTAGTACATAGATTTTGAGTACCTATGGATAAATGAATATAAACCTACCAACCTGGTCGTCTTTGAGATGTGGGAGGGAATGAGAGTGTCTGGGGAAACCAATGTGATCATTATAAAATTATCACGCATTGCCCTCAAACCATTTTTTAGGAGATCCAACCTTATTATCAGCAGTTAAGAGATCTGATAAATTTGACCAGGTGGTGTTCACCTATCAGATGTCATTCAGTCAAGTCAGTGACCCATTTAATAGGCAAGAGATACTCTACTTACCATCCAACAATCCCAGGATTTTGCTGGAGCTGGACGAGCAGAACTGACAGAATGTTAGATGCTATTAAGGGTCACACATACAAAACATCGATTGTCTCTCTTTCCACGGTTGCTGCTGTTTTTCCAGCAAAGGAGTTTCCAGCTGGAGTTTTTCCAGCATTTTCTGGATTTGACTTAAATCACAAAGTTGTCCTCACTGTCCACGATGCACTCCAGCCCTGCAGCTGCAAACCTATTTCTGGCTACAGTGAGCCAGCGGGCATCTGTTGGTCCATTGTCAGGGGGGACACCCTGGCTTGAGTATAACCTCAGAAGAGGGGCAGGCAGTCGGCACAGACTAACCTTTCAATATCCTGCTACCTGGACCTTTGAACTGACCCTGGAGAAGATTGATCAGACAGTCACCAAACTGACTCACCCCTCTCTGCTCTGAGTGCTCAAAGGTGTGGTGGGAGTGCTGAAGTGTAACCACAATTTGTGAAGCAGCTCCCTTAATGTGTGTCACTGGACAACAGGTCGTAAATTAGACATCAGAACTGAAAAGGGGAGTGGTCACTAAATCCAGACAGACCTCATTCTGTCATACTACCTGGTAAATTACCTCATCAAATGATGGCAAAAGAAAGGCAATATTTTATTCATGAGTAATACCACAGGTGATCGAGTAACTCATTATTAAAAGTTCTGAAATAGAGTGGTGTTCTTTAAGTCTTTATTTCTGGCTGTGGAGACTCTGAAATTACTTTGAATGCATCAATAATCCACCCTTTCCCCCCATCTCAAGAGTCAAAAGTATAATTGTCATATGTATCGACAACAGTATAATAGAATTCTAACTTGCAGCAGCATAACAGGCATGTAAACACAGCACGCATAGATAATACAATAAACAGAAAAAAACCTAAATAAATTAAAAACCCCAGAACTAATTCAAAAAGCGCAAAGTCCTCAGTGCAACCAAAACAGTTCACTGTTTGTAATTTAGTGTTCAGTAGTGTTCAGGTGCCTGATGGTTGTTGGGAAGAAGCTATTCTTGAACCTGGAAGTCACGGTTTCCAGACTCCAGCTGGCTCTGCCAACTGCTCTACCCATGACCACAAGAAATTGCAGCGACTTATGGAAGCAAACCAGTCCATTACACAAATCTGCCTGAGAAAAAGAAAAGTGCTGATGGAACCCTACGGGACAGGCAGCATCTGTGGAGGGAAAGGATGGACTTCATTTTGGGTTGGGACTAAGGGGGATTGGACTAAGGGGGAGAAAGCTGTAAAGGACAATTGGGGTTGGGGCAAACCCGGGCAAGTGATAGGTAAATACAGGTGGGGAGGGGGGGGGGGGGGGGTGGGTGTGATTGGCAGATGAGTGGAGTAAGTGTCTGAAGCTTCAATGTTATATCTATACACTAAATGTTGTCCCCTTTATCCTTTATCTGTGCACTGTGGATGGCTTGATCGTATTCATATATTGTATTTTCTTTGACTGGAATGCATGCAAACAAAAGCTTTTCACTTGCACCTCGGTACACATGACAATAACAAACTAAACTAAACTGAAAGTCTAGAAGGGAAGAGAAGGCAAATGGGTGTGAGATACAAAAGAAGAGTGAAATGTAAAGCTGGAGGGTGCATTTCCGTTCCCAATCGATTCCATCTGAACATCGTGCAGCCTCAAGAAAGTAACCAACATAATCAGGGACCACTCACAAGGACCACCCAGTCATTCCCTCTGCTCTCCTTCTAGGCAGAAGATACTAAAGCTTGAAGCCATCTGCCACCGGATTCTGGAACAGCTTCTTTCCCGCTTTTATCTGACTCTTGAACGGACCTCTCATAAAATACGAATATAGTCCCAATCTCCCAATCATAAGATAATAAGTGATAGGAGAATAATTAGGCCATTCGGACCATGAATATCTACTCCGCTATTCAATCATGGCTGATCTAACTCTCCCTCCGAACCCCATTTTACTGCTTTCTCCCCATAACCTCTGACACCTGTACCAATCAAGAAACTATCTCTGCCTTAAATATATCCACTGACTTGGCATCCACAGCCTTCTGTGGCAAAGAAAACCACAGATGCACCTGTGGTGATCCTTGCACAGTTTTATTTCCACTCTCTCTCTCTCTCGCTATAGTCTACATTTCATTTCCTTTCTCTTTTTGCACAACCTGTTGTACTCATGTATCGTACAATTTGCTTATTATTCACAAAATGCTGGTGTAACTCAGCAGGTCGGGCAGCATCTCAGGAGAGAAGGAATGGGTGATGTTTCGGGTCGAAACCCTTCTTCAGACTGATGTCAGGGGGGCGTGACAAAGAAAGGATATAGGTGGAGACAGGAAGATAGAGGGAGAACTGGGAAGGGGGAGGGGAAGAGAGGGACAGAGGAACTATCTTAAAGTTGGAGAAGTCAATGTTCATACCGCTGGGCTGCAAGCTGCCCAAGCGAAATATGAGGTGCTGTTCCTCCAATTTCCGGTGGGCCTCACTATGGCACTGGAGGAGGCCCATGACAGAAAGGTCAGACTGGGAGTGGGAGGGGGAGTTGAAGTGCTCAGCCACCGGGAGGTCGGGTTGGTTAAGGCGGACTGAATGAAGGTGTTGAGCGAAACGATCGTCGAGCCTGCGTTTGGTTTCGCCGATGTAAAGAAGTTAACATCTAGAGCAGCCGTTACAATAGATGAGGTTGGAGGAGGTGCAGGTGAATTTCTGCCTCACCTGGAAAGACTGTTTGGGTCCTTGGATGGAGTTGAGGGGGGGGAGGTAAAGGGACAGGTGTAGCATCTCCTGCAGTTGCAGGGGAAACTGCGTGGGGATGGGGTGGTTTGGGTAGGAGGGGACAGGTGGACCAGGGAGTTACGGAGGGAACGGTCTCTGTGGAATGCAGAAAGGGGAGGGTATGGGAAGATGTGGCCAGTAGTGGGGTCCCGTTGCAGGTGACGGAAATGTTGGAGGATGATTTGTTGGATACGCTGGCTGATGGGGTGGAAGGTGAGAACGAGGGGGATTCTGTCCTTGTTACGAATGGGGGGATGGGTGAGCAAGAGCGGAGCTGCGGGATGTAGAAGAGGCCCTAGTGAGAGCCTCATCTATAATGGAAGATGATACAATTTGCTGAGATAGCACTCAAATCAAAGTTTTTCACTGCTTCTTGGTGCACGTGAAAATAATAAACCAATACAATGCCATTCCTCCTGCTTGTTTTATTCTTTTCACAGGTGTTCGAGATTATTTTCAGAGCGAATCTTCACAGCTGCTGCAGATGCTCAAAGCATGATGACGTTCATCAAAGTAAAAATATTTTTGGACTGTTGCAAGCTTCTGAGTCATAGAGTGCCACCTGGGACTGCTAGCAATTCTTTTTTTTTTGCAACTGGCTGCTCTTAGGCCATGCACTTTGAATGGAAATTTTAATAGAACCTCCAGATGCTAGAAATAAAAACTGCTGGAAAAACTCAACAGTCCTGCTGCATCCATTGAAGGGTCATCAACCTGAAATATTAACTCTGGTTCACTTTCCACAGGTGCTGCCTGACTTGCTAAGTGTTTCCAGTATTTTCTGTTTTTGTTCAAGCTCTTCAAATGTGCATTGAATGAGCATCATATCAGTGCATCATAAGCTTCAGCAACCTCTTAGCCCTCACCTCAGGAGCAAGGAAAAGTGCCCAAGGGAACATATGCAACATTATTAAGCATTTCAGTGCATTATTTTATTGTTCTGGAAGCATTGCACCGTGTACTCTCTCAGACGTTTACTGATACTCTAAATATAAAAAGGAAATAGTTGCTGCAAGTTGATTGTTAAGCTGTCAGAAGGTATAAACCATGGAGCCTACACTGTAGCGGCCAACAAAGGAATGATTTACCCAAAGAATACACAAACTCAGGGTTAAGGAAATGATAATCGATTTAGGTTTGGTGGACATTGCTCACTAAATCAAGGGGAAAACAAAATGACTGGTGTCTCTGATCTGATCAAGCTAATGTGGAGCAACATCTCCTGCCCTGCAACTCTGTGTGTATCTAATAAAAGAATAAAAAGATACTCTATGGTGACTTTAACAATTTTGTCATTCTCAGCATTTATATATGTTTTAATGTTATATTCAGTAGTGTTCGCAAACTATCCTTATACCAAGCATCCGTACGCACTCATGTGGCCTCCTGGGGTGATACCCCTTCCCTCGTTTGAGCGGTGTCTTCACCAGACCCTGCCCAACAATGTCTCGATATGAAAACATTCCATAGCCTTTGCACAATCAGCCATTGTGCAAGGTCCAACATCACATACTTTCTTTCCTTAAGCACCATCTTTCACCACAACCTTGTCCAATCATCTGTGTGCACCTCTCTGACCTGCCTTTAAATCCATCTGAGGTTCACTCTTTGAGTGCTCCCTTTGGTGGCACATTTCATATTCTGACCATTCTCTGGGCAAAGAAGCATATCTTGAATTATTTATTTGTTTCGTTGGTGATACCGCATCTAAGTGACCATTCATGTAATTAAATTACCGGACTAGAAAACCAAGCATCTGGACTACCAGGTTTTAAGACCTGAAATTACACCACGGTGGCCGTGGAATTAAAAATCTGGTTATAATTTGGAATAGTAATTAAAAAATTCAAAAGTAATGATGAGCATGAAATTGGTAATTGTTTAATCTGGTTAATCTGTTAGTCAAACACTCCCTGACTAATGGCTTCAGGGAGTGAAATCTGCCATTTTTACCTAATGTGGCCCAACTGTGACTCCAAACCCACCATTGTGATATTGAAGGTTATGGGGAATTGGTAGCAATATTAAAGCCCTCTGAAATGACTTATCTTGTCAAAGGCAATTAGGAGAGGGTGTTAAATACTAGCCTTGCCAGTGAAGCCCAGATTCTGAAAGATAAATAAAAATAATCGGATTCTCATCCATGCTGAAACTTTTCCTAAATATTGTCCCTGTCCCATTCACCCTTAATTTCAAGTAACTTTGTTACATTATCCCAAAGTTCTGCCTTTCCTAGAGAAAAAATGCCCACACTGTTCAACTCTTTTTGGTATGTATGTCCTCAAAGTTCAGGTATCATCTTTGTAAATCTCCTTCCTTCGCCAACCCTCCAAATTCATCTCTATGCCACATTTGATCCTGATATAAATAGCATTTTTGCACCATCAGCAAGTTTGCCTATTTTCATCGTGGTACCCTTGTTTCCTGTCCCAGGTCAACATGCTACTGAAACATTCACCCACTAGTTAGACCTTGGATATTGCTGCGTTATGTTCCGTTGACTTACAATAACAGTCACCGATCACAGGTACAGGTACAAATACAAGATGTTTTTTCTTAATTTAACTTATATACACATGCTACTCACTGTTAATCCTTGACATTGACAACATAAAGCAAGACTTAGTCCACTGGAAGAAGAGTCTCGACCCAAAACGTCATCCATTCCTTTTATCCAGAGATGCCGCCTGTCCCGCTGAGTTACTCCAGCATGTTGTGTTTATCTTCGGTATAACCCAGCACCTGCAGTTCCTTCCTACCCAAGACCTATTCTACCTTCATCCCTCTGCTCACAGGCCTGCATTGTCTCCCAGTTAACCAACATCTTAAATTTAGGGCTTTTGACTTACTAATTTCCTCCAAGGTCTCTCACCTCCCTATCTCTGAACTCTCCTCGAGCCTTAAAGTCTCCACAATATCTGTGCCCACTTAGCCTGATCACTTGACCATCTTCTGAAGAGTGTAACCCTTCTTAATTGTGCCTTCAACCACCAAAACACAACCTTTGGAATTTGCACTCTAACTCTTTCCTCTTTCCTCTCTAACTTTCCCTTTTGCTTTGCAATATTCCTCATCACCAATCCCTTCGACAAAGCTTGTACACAAGAACACAAGAAAATAGGATCAGGACCAGGCCACTCAGTCCCTCCAGCTTTCCCTGCCATTCTAGACGATCACAGCTGATCTATACTGGCCTCTCCTGTGCCAGTTCCCCAGAGCCTTCATTTCCTCAATCGTTCAAATATTTACTTATATTCACCTCAAATACATCCGAGGATGGCCACTCCCATCCTCGGAGGCCGAAACCTCCAAAGATTCACTATCCTTTGATTGAAGAAATGTCTTTGTCCCTCAGTTTTAAATGATTAGTTTGTTATCTTGCAAAAATATTCCCATGTTTATGATTCTCCCACCAACCTTTGCCATGCCAAGCCCCATTAACATCTTAAATGTTTGAATAAGTTCATCCCTCATTCTTCTGAACAGTGAGTACAGATCCAAACTATCCAGTCTCGATTAGGCCAACCCTGCTATCCTAGGACTTAGCCTTTGGTCTGGCTCCTAAGCTTCTATATCCCTTTACAGGAGAAGGGACCAAAACTGTACATAATCTGATTTAATATGTGGTTTGGACTATATTTTTGCTTGATGATGTTTCTATGAAGTGGCATGGACATTTTGCTACTTCAAATAATAATATCCTTAGATTTTCAACTTTAAAAGTTAAATTCCATGACCGTTAAAAATCAGAAGGGTCATCACATGCAGAAATCTGCACAGAAATAAGGCTCAATACAAGTTAGACTTGATTAAGTGCTACGAGGCATGCCACAACACTGCTGAACAATTTTCCAATACTATCCTGATAGAAATGAAACCCTTGCTTTGTTTGCAATTTTTAAAGCTTTGTTAACCTCTGGTACCACTTCCATTGATTTGGGCATCAAAACGATGGAATTTGGTCAGTTAGCTGGCATGGTGACAAGACTGATGGCATGCCGGCTGTTTGTACCAACAGAGTAAAGATCCAGGTAAGATTAAATTCCTGCTCTTCAGAACAAATGCAAAAGTTATGCACTGGAAGAGCTCCAGTATGGTTTTATTTACAGCAACGATGCATACCTGAATTTTTTTTTAAATGCAGAGAATGCTGAAACAATAAGCAGGCCAGGCAGCACTTGAGAAACTGAGTTAACATTTCAGGTTCCAGACCTTGACTCAGTAGCTAATCAGGTCAAATTTGTGTGGAGTCTCCATGAGTTCTTTTCACATTTCTGCTTTATCATATCATATCATACACATACAGCCGGAAACAGGCCTTTTCGGCCCTCCAAGTCCGTGCCGCCCAGTGATCCCCGCACATTAACACTATCCTACACCCACTAGGGACAATTTTTACATTTACCCAGCCAATTAACCTACATACCTGTACGTCTTTGGAGTGTGGGAGGAAACCGAAGATCTCGGAGAAAACCCACGCAGGTCACGGGGAGAACGTACAAACTCCTTACAGTGCAGCACCCGTAGTCAGGATCGAACCTGAGTCTCCGGCGCTGCATTCGCTGTAAAGCAGCAACTCTACCGCTGCGCTACCGTGCCGCCCTTTGTCATGCCCTCGTTGATTTTCATGGGTCATTAAATTTAATTCTTACTAGACCAAGTGGACCCGTTGGGCCCAAACCTCTCCTGTATTTGTACAGCACCCTCTCCTACCCCCTCTCCCCTCTCCCCCTCCTCCTCCTTTCCACCTCCCTCCCCTCCCCTCCTCCCCCCTTCCCCCTTCCCTTCCCCCCCACTCCATCCCCCTCAACCACCTTATCCTCCTTCCTCCCTCCCCCCTCCCTCCCTCATCCCCCTCCTTCCCTCCACCCCTCCCTCCCTCCCTAGGAGATAGATTTAAACTTAAAAATGTGAATAATTAAAAAAATAAGCACCAATTTTGATGAAACTTCTTCCATTAGCACCAAAGGGATGATGGTGAGTAAGGTGGGCCTAAAATTATCATGCTATCGTGTACCATTTTGGCTGTAGTTCAGGAACAAACAAACAAACAAACTAGAGTTTTAGTATATAGATGCTAAAAAAATTAAAGATATATTTATTTGAAGGTTTCAGATGTGAAATGTTAACTTTTATCCTCTCACCACATCCTGTGCTGTGTGACTCTACGACTCTGCAGCAGGATATGGACCAAACACAGCAGGTGGGACTAGCATAGATAGCGGCCTCTTGGTTGGCATAGACATATTGAGCCGAAGGGCCTGTTTCCATGCGGTATGACTCCATGACTCTATGACTATGTTCACAGATACTGCCTGACCTGCTGAGTGGTTCCAGCATTTTCTGTTTTTTATTTCAGATTTCCGGAATATGCAGTTCTTTGGTTTTCATTCAACAGTGTGGACCTCTCCTTCCCATAATTCCTTACCAGCTCCACCATCAGTGCTTATTACAAGAAACGTCACATTAATACAGTCAGCAATGAGGCAGGCAGAGCATGAGGTCAAAGATCTCAGACGTGTTGTGAAGAAAACAATTGCAGGTGCACATAGAGGGCTTACCCATCAGCGTTTGGCCTCATAGGCTTCCCAGCTGTATGTCACATTTCTTCCTTTTCTGAAAAGTCTTTAGGCTGACCTTTCTCCTCACAAGGTCAGCACGATTATTGACAAAACCGTAAAGGAAATAGGAAGGTGTTACTTTTAGGTAATAACTTTTATCCCCTCTGGGTAGTCAAAATCTTTCACAACAATGCATTGCTTTTTTTGAAGCCATTATTTTTTCACAGCAGATGCTCTCTCTGCAGCTCATCTCTCTCACCGACCCCCTGCTTCACCTTGCAAACTGTTATCCAAATGGCTGCTTCTCAGTGGTGGAACTCAAGTAAATCCTTTGCACACACAAAGTATGCAAAGCTTATTGCATCATGCTTGATATCATGAATATGTGGGTTATTAGGTGGCACGGTAGCGCAGCGGTAGAGTTGCTGCTTTACAGCGAATGCAGCGCCAGAGACTCAGGTTCGATCCTGACTACGGGTGCTGCACTGTAAGGAGTTTGTACGTTCTCCCCGTGACCTGCGTGGGTTTTCTCCGAGATCTTCGGTTTCCTCCCACACTCCAAAGACGTACAGGTATGTAGGTTAATTGGCTGGGTAAATGTAAAAATTGTCCCTAGTGGGTGTAGGATAGTGTTAATGCACGGGGATCGCTGGGCGGCACGGACTTGGAGGGCCGAAAAGGCCTGTTTCCGGCTGTATATATATGATATGATATGATTAGGCAGGTACATGGATAGGATAGGTTTAGAGGGAAATGGGCCAAATGCAGGCAGGTGGGACTTTTGGTCGGTGTGGGCAAGTTGGGCTGATGGGTCTGTTTCCATGCTGTATGACTCTATATCCCAAAGATATGAATGTATGGGTGCTACATTTGCTGACGGAACAAAGGTAGGTAGGCAAGTAAGTTGTGAAAAGGACATACAGTAGGAGATTACAAAAGGATATAGGAGGGTTAAATGAATGGACATTGATCTAGCAAATAGAGCATATTGTGGGAAAATGGGAAAGTGTCCTTTTTGGCATGAAAAACCCCAAAGCACATTGTCTAAATGGGGAGAGCTTACCAAATACTGAAATTCAGCAGGATGTAGTTATCCTAAAGCATGATTTACAAAAAAACTAATATGCAGATACAAGTAATT
This sequence comes from Rhinoraja longicauda, assembly GCF_053455715.1. Lineage (NCBI taxonomy): Eukaryota > Metazoa > Chordata > Chondrichthyes > Rajiformes > Arhynchobatidae > Rhinoraja > Rhinoraja longicauda. Next base: position 53,883,966 of record NC_135956.1, read on the forward strand.
GGAAAGACTAAATGCTATTGTGAGGAGAATTGAATACAAAAATTGAGAGGTTATATTGCAGTTGCCTCGGAGACTGATGGGACTATATCTGGAGAACTAAACATAGCACAAAAAGTAAGGAGATTTGTGTTTGGTAGATTATTTCTTTGTTATAACAATGCTTCTTGGCAATAAATCTTATACCGTTGGAAAGCCTGTTTATTTCCCTTTTAAATGGCGCCACATTTGTAAGGAACATGCATTTGTGGGATGAGCAGCAGAGCTGAGTATATGGGTTGCGCCCATGAAAAATCTGCCAAATCTTCTCTGCCAATGCCAAACAGCTTATTCTGCCATTGACTCTTGCTCGGTGTTGTTTGGTGGATTGGATGATTGAAGTCTGAAGAAACAAGACATATTGGCAATTTAACAATTTATTCATTTAATAAACAGGAGCCTCAGTAGCGTGTGGAAGAACCATACACAGCCACAACAGCCTGGCACCTCCTCCTCCTCATGCTGGTCACCAGCCTGGTCACACACTGTTGTGGGATGACATCCCATTCTTCAACCAGCATTTGTCGCAAGTCAGCCAACGTGGTTGTGTTGGTCACTCTGGCACGAACAGCACGCCCAAGCTGATCCCACAAGTGTTCAATGGGGTTGAGGTCAGGACTGCTGGCAGGCCATTCCATCCTCTCCACTCCCAAATTCTGGAGGTAGTCTCTGAGAAACCCTGCTCTGTGGGGGCGAGCATTGTCATCTTGGAGGATAGAGTTCGGTCCCAGACTGTGGAGATATGGGATTGCCACTGGTTGCAAAATCTCATCTCGATATCTCTCTGCATTGAGATTGCCTCCAATGATGACAAGCCTCGTTTTTCCAGTGAGGGAGATGCCGCCCCACACCATCACACTGCCTCCACCAAAAGATGTTACTCTATCGGTGCAGCAATCAGCATAGCGTTCTCCACGTCTTCTCCACACTTTGACCCTATGATCCAACTGCCGTAGGCAGAATCTGGACTCATCGCTGAACATAACGTTCCTCCACATGTTCAGGTTCCAGTGCACGTGTTGCCGACACCAGCGCAAACGGGCCTGACGGTGAAGGGCAGTCATGGCAGGCCTCCTGGCAGCCCTATGAGACCGGAGATCGGCTGCGTGCAGTCTGTTCCGAATTGTCTGGGCAGAGAGCCGTCGGCCATATCGTCCTGCAAACCTTGACTGTAAATCTGTAGAAGACAGCCTACGGTTCCTAAGTGCTGACAGGGTGAGGAAACGGTCTTCTTCGGGTGTCGTCTTCTTGGGACGCCCACTTCGCGGCCTGTCTCTGACATCCCCCGTTATATGGAACTTGGCCTTCACTTTGGAGATGGTACTAGGGCTCACTCCAAATAATGCCGCAACTTGGTTTTGCAGAACACCAGCTTGAAGTTGCCCTATCGCACGGGCCCTATCCAAATCAGTCAAACGTGGCATACCGATTCTTGGAGCAGACACCTACTGACCCATGTAGCAAGGCCCATGCTCACAGATGCTGCCAATCAGGTGCCAATCAGGCACCTGATTGTCAGCACCTGGGGGTACCAGAAGCTCAAAACAAGAGTCAATAGCAACAGCAGAATAAGCTGTTTGGCATTGGCAGAGAAGATTTGGCAAATTTTTCATGGGCGCAACCCATATACAACAAAGAAATAATCTACCAAACACAAATTTCCTTACTTTTTGTGCTATATTAGTTATAGTTTGATCTTGTTTACTTAAGGCAGGATGTGTTGGACACATTTCAGGATAAATTTACTAGACTAATTACTGGAATGGGTGGGTTGTCTTATGAGGAAATGTTGGACATGTCGAGATTGTATACGCTGGAGTTTAAAAGAATTAGAGGGGACATTTCGATGTTCCTGAGGAGTCTTACAAGAGCGAGGGTGTAAAGAACATTTCCTGGGAGAATCAACAAATAGGGGGGTGGGGTGTAGGAGGGGTTACTATTTAAAAATAAGCAGTCACCAATTTATCACTGAGCTGAGGTAAAGATTTTACTTTCTTTAGTCTTTGGAACTCCCTCTCAGGATAGTTGCCACAGAGCCATTGACTATTTTTAAAGTCGAGCTCTGAAGAATAAGCATGGTATGAAAGGTTACCATAGGTGAATGGGAGTATGAAGTTGAGATTATTTGACAGGAGTATGAAGTCGAGATCACTGCCCTTCCCTAATTAGCCTTGGAAAAAGCGCTGGAGAGCCACCTTCTTGCACCTAAACTGGAAGGGTACAAGATGGCGGCGGAAACATGGCAACTCTTTGTGTACTGCCTCAATGCAATTTACTATTTTTACACTACAAGATTTGCACTCTTGGACTTGTGTAAGATTGTGCTTATGCGTAGTAAGGCTTGACTTAATTGTATGCAGGACAAAGCATTTCACTGTGACAATAAATTACCACTGTATGGCGAGTCCGAAAACTTGTTGGTTGTAGAAGAAGTTTATTGCAGCCGCAATATTCGAATACAGAGTTAAACAACAAGGTACAGGACAACCATCAAAAACTTACTGTCTTCTTCGAAGACTTCGCCGAACTGAACATTTCGGGCGCCAAAAGCGCACATGACCACGCTGGCCAATCAGCGATGTCGCTCCCTGGACCAATCCCCAAGGTCGCGTTCACACGTGACCTCGCTGGCCAATCCGAGGGTTCGACCTGGACCATTCTCTATGGTTGCTACATGACCCCCCCCCAGAACCCGAGGTGCGGAACCTAGCAGGGAGCCGGATTTCGCGACCATAACGAGTACGGAGAGGGACAGCCTGAACCACAGGAGCCGGGGGTTCCGGACTTGGCGGAACTGCCGGAACGGGAGGTCCTGGAGGGACTGCCGGAACGGGGGGTCCTGGAGGAACTGTCGGAACGGGGGGTCCTGGACTGAGCGGAACTAACGGAGGTCGGCCTCTCCTAGGGGTTTGACCGACCAGGACTGGTTGATCCGGATCCAAATGTGCAGGTTTGAGCCGGGACACCGAGACGAGCTCACTCTTGCCGCACATGTCTAAGGTGAAGGTAGCCGTTCCCTTACGCAAAACCCGGAACGGCCCTTGATAGACCCTCTGCAACGGGGCGCGATGGGAATCTTTTCGCAGAAAAACAAACTCACAGTCCTTCAGGGAAGGCGGTTCATGTACCATGGGACACCCATGACGTGAAGTCGGAACTGGAGCCAGGGAGCCCACCCGTTCCCGGAGAGATGCTAACAATGATGGGACTGTAGACAGCTGGTCTGAAGGGTCCGGAAACAAATCTCCGGGTACTCGAAGTGTCGAGCCATATACTAGCTCCGCGGACGACGCACCGAGATCTAGCTTAGGAGCAGTCCGGATGCCCAAAAGAACCCAAGGGAGCTGGTCTACCCAGTCCGGGCCTTCAAGCCTTGCACTGAGGGACGCCTTAAGTTGACGGTGGAACCTTTCTACGAGTCCATTTGCCTGGGGGTGATATGCAGTAGTGGGTTGTAACTTGGAACCGTACAGTTCTGCGAGCGCGGCCCAGAGGGACGAAGTGAACTGTGGCCCTCTGTCAGTGGTAATAACTGCCGGGACCCCGAAACGAGCTACCCAATGAAGGGCCAAAGTCCTAGCACAAGACGCTGACGAAATATCAGACAATGGGAAAGCCTCTGGCCACCGGGTGAACCGATCCACCACCGTGAGGAGGTGGGTGTAGCCCCGGGAGGAAGGCAAAGGCCCGACCAAATCCACGTGGATGTGGAAAAAACGAACTGCTGGGACCTCGAAATCCTGTACGGGGGGCTGGACATGGCGCTGGACTTTAGCGGTCTGACAGGGAACGCAGGAACGCGCCCAACCCGCTACCTGTTTCCGTAGGCCATGCCAGACAAACCGAGCTGCTACCAAAGCAGAGGTGGAGCGGATGGACGGGTGCGCCAGCCCATGAATGGCATCGAAAACCCGGAGCTGAAGGGAGGGCGGTACTACCGGCCTGGGACGGGGAAGAGAAACATCGCACCAGACTTTTGTGCCTTCCGACCCACAAGCTACCTGGGCCAACTTCAATCCCGAAGTGGTGGACTGGTATGCCGAAGCGGTATCCGCTAGAAGCTGTGCCTCCGCAAGCTCCTGGGGATCCACTTCACAGTCCACCGCCGAAATAGGGGGAAAAGCAGGTCTAGACAGGGCGTCAGCAACGGCATTAAGCTTACCCGCGACATGACGGACATTGGTGGTGAATTCGGAGATAGCAGTCAGGTGCCGCTGCTGGCGGGCCGACCATGGGTCAGACAATTAAAAAAAAGCAAATGTTAATGGTTTGTGGTCCGTAAAGGCCACAAATGGGCGGCCCTCAAGGAAGTACCTGAAATGACGAACAGCTAAATAGAGAGCCAGAAGCTCTCGGTCAAATGCGCTATACTTCAGTTCAGCCGAATTTAGTTGCCGGCTGAAAAACGCTAAAGGCTGCCAACGGCCACCGACCTGCTGCTCCAGAACCCCGCCCACCGCCACGTCAGAGGCGTCAACCGTCAGGGCCGTGGGGGCGGAGGGGCTCGGGTGGACCAACATGGTGGCGTCTGCCAAGGCTGCCTTAGCTGCTGTAAAAGCCGACTCTGCGGCCGGGGACCATATCAACTCTACCGGTTTTCCTGCAAGGCATTGGAAAAGCGGGCGCATGACTCGCGCAGCTGCCGGAACGAACCGATGGTAGAAATTAACCATGCCTACGAACTCCTGTAGCCCTTTTACTGTGGTGGGCCTGGGAAATGCCCTGATAGGCTCCACCTTCTCGGGCAAAGGGGAGGCGCCGGCAGGGGTAATTCTGTGCCCTAGAAAATCAAGAGCAGGGAGGCCGAATTGACACTTGGAGGGTTGGATAATGAGCCCGTGGTCTTGGAGCCGCTGGAACACGGTCCGCAAGTGGACCTGGTGTTCCTGCACTGAGGGGCTGGCGACCAGGATGTCGTCTAAATAAATAAACAAAAAGGGTAAACCCCGGCCCACGCGGTCCATCAGTCGTTGGAAAGCCTGTGCCGCGTTCTTTAAACCGAAAGGCATACGCAACCATTCAAACAACCCGAACGGAGTAATCGTTGCAGTTTTCTGTATGTCCTCTGGTCGCACCGGAATCTGGTGGTATCCTCGCACCAAATCGATTTTGGAGAACACCACCGCTCCTTCCAGCCCAGACGAAAAGTCCTGTAGGTGCGGTATGGGGTAGCGATCAGCCGTGGTGACACCATTGAGACGCCGATAATCACCACATGGTCTCCACCCCCCAGATGCCTTGGAGACCATATGTAACGGCGAGGCCCACGGGCTGTCAGACTGACGGACAATTCCCATTTCCTCCATCTTCCTGAACTCCGCCCGTGCCACCACCAGTTTGTCTGGCGGTAGTCTCCTGGCCCGAGCGAAAACGGGAGGGCCTTCAGTGCGGATGTGATGGACCACGCCGTGCTTGGCCGAAGACGTGTCAAAACGTTGAATGAGCAGCTCTGGAAACTCCGCCAGGATCTCAGCATACGAGTCGGGGGCCGCGACGACGGCCTGGACAGTAGGGCTGGGCGGGGAGGCAATTGTCGGAGTGATGTGCTCATCTCCGGCGGAGGGTCGGAGGTCGTTACCGCGGACATCAGGGACCAGTGAAAAAGCCCAGAGAAAATCTGCGCCCAGGATCGCTTGTCTGACGTCGGCTATGATGAATGGCCATTCGTACGTGCGGAGGCCTAACACAAGGGACATCTTCCGTATACCGAAAGTGCGAATGGGGCTGCCATTAACCGCGATGAGGGTGGGACCTGTCTTACCCGATCTGGTTTCGAGGTCGGTCGGCGGCACTATACTGACGATGGCTCCCGTGTCCACCAAAAATTCTGTGTCCGTGAATCGATCATGGACATAGAGGCGTCGTTCTGGCCAATCGTAACTGCCCCTATGTACGATCGGCTGAGGTATTTCCCGCGAAGGTACAAGGCGAGCGGCAGTTGCGGGATTCGCTACCCCATCGTAGGTGATAATAGCACCAGCCGCGCTTGTGCGGATCTTTTTGGCGGGCTTTCGGAGAATTGGCGGGAGACGCGGCGCCATCTTGATGTCGCTGTGGCGTGGTCACTGATGTCGAGACCTTGTTGATCGAACCGCTTGCCTTGTTTTTAGCCGCTATGAGCGCGTCCGCTTTCGCTGCATATGCTTCGGGGTCCTTAAAAGAACAATCCGTGAGCAGCAGTCGGACATCCTCAGGAAGCTTCTCTCGGAATGCCTGTTCGAACATAGGGCAATCCGTATGCTCACCGGCTAGCATCATCATTTCGGACATGAGAACGGAAGGCCGTCGGTCTCCAAGATCCGGTAGGTGCAGAAGTCTTGCAGCACCATCATGCTTATTAAACCCGAAGGTTCGCAGTAACACTTTCTTCATGGCCTCGTACTTGCTTTCGGCAGGTGGATTAACGATGAACCGCATCACGCGCGTGGTCGTCTCCGACGATAGAGCGCTGACGAGGTCGTAATACATCGTGGAGTCGTCCGATATCTTCTTTATATGAAATTGAGCTTCGGTGTGGATAAACCAAGATTGCGGTGCATGCGTCCAAAACAACGGAAGGTGAATGCTTGCCGCGCTTAACTCCGGTGTGCCCGGCGCGGCCTTCAACAACGAGGCGTCGTGTTCCTGCATAGTCGGTGATCGTCCAGATCACGTCGGGGTCACCAATATGGCGAGTCCGAAAACTTGTTGGTTGTAGAAGAAGTTTATTGCAGCCGCAATATTCGAATACAGAGTTAAACAACAAGGTACAGGACAACCATCAAAAACTTACTGTCTTCTTCGAAAACTTCGCCGAACTGAACATTTCGGGCGCCAAAAGCGCACATGACCTCGCTGGCCAATCAGCGATGTCGCTCCCTGGACCAATCCCCATGGTCGCGTTCACACGTGACCTCGCTGGCCAATCCGAGGGTTCGACGACCTGGACCATTCTCTATGGTCGCTACAACTGAACCATTGAACATAATAATGTATGAGGTTGTGACATGACACTAACTGAGAGGCTTGTTAGGGCACTGCAGATCACAGGCAAGAATTGGCACAGATTGCAGCAGTTGGTTCTGTTCCCTCAGAGCCCCAGGGAGCAGGTTTGATCCTGTCCTTGGGTACTATGTGTGCACGGTTTGCACAGTTTGTCCGTGATCACATATACTATCTTCGGCTGCTCTGGTTTCCTCCGGCATCCACAGTAAGTTAGCTTTTATGGTAGGTTAACAGCAAAGGGAATTAAAGAGGAGTTGATGGGCATGTATGAGAGAGGGAACAGGGAAATAAAGTGAGGATAAAGGGACTGATGGGATTGCCCCAGGAAGCTAGCATGAACACATTGCACTCTTAACTGTAAGGGTCAGCCACCATACTTTAGGTTTTCAGTTACATGTGTGCTAGATTGGGAAAAGGAAACCGATTCCCTTGTTTGGAAGTCAATGAGCCACGTGGATTTTTCTGACCAACTAATACAGTAAGTTCAGTACTAGAAAAATTGACAGAGGAGAGCCGGTGGATGTGGTGTACCATGACTTTCAAAAAGCCTTCGACAAGGTCCCACATAGGAGATTAGTGGTCAAAATTAGAGCACATGGTATTGGGGGTAGGGTACTGACATGGATAGAAAATTAGTTGGCAGACAGAAAGCAAAGAGTGAGGTTAAATGGGTCCCTTTCAGAATGGCAGGCCATGACTAGTGGGGTACCGCAAGGCTCGGTGCTGAGACCGCAGCTATTTACAATATACATTAATGACTTGGATGAAGGGATTAAAAGTACCATTATCAAATTTGCAGATGATACAAAGCTGGGTGGTAGTGTGAACTGTGAGGAAGATGCTATGAGGTTTTTAGGGTGGACAGGTTGTGTGAGTGGGCGGATGCATGACAGATGCAGTTTAGTGTGAGGTTATCCACTTTGGTGGTAAGAATAGGAAGGCAGATTATTATCTGAATGGTGTCAAGTTAGGAAAAGGGGATGTACAACGAGATCTGGGTGTCCTAGTGTATCAGTCACTGAAAGGAAGCATGCAGGTACAGCAGGCAGTGAAGAAAGCCTATGGAATGTTGGCCTTCATAACAAGAGGAGTTGAGTATAGGAGCAAAGAGGTCCTTCTGCAGTTGTACAGGGCCCTAGTGAGACCGCACCTGGAGTACTGTGTGCAGTTTTGGTCTCCATATTTGAGGAAAGATATTCTTGCTATTGAGGGCGTGCAGGGTAGGTTTACTAGGTTAATTCCCGGAATGGCAGGACTGTCATATGTTGAAAGACTGGAGCGACTAGGCTTGTATACACCGGAATTTAAGGATGAGAGGGGATCTTATCGAAACATATAAGATTATTAAGTGGTTGGACACGTTAGAGGCAGGAAACATGTTCCCAATGTTGGGGAGGTCCAGAACCAGGGGCTACAGTTTAAGAATAAGGGGTAGGCCATTTAGAACTGAGATGAGGAAAACCTTTTTCAGTCAGAGAGTTGTAAATCTGTGGAATTCTCTACCTCAGAAGGCAGTGGAGGCCAGTTCTCTGAATGCATTCAAGAGAGAGCTAGATAGAGCTCTTAAGGATAGCGCAGTCAGGTTGTATGGGGAGAAGGCAGGAACGGGGTACTGATTGAGAATGATCAGCCATGATCACATTGAATGGTGGTGCTGGCTCGAAGGGCCGAATGGCCTCCTCCTGCACCTATTGTCTATTGTCTATTCACCGCTGCCTTTACTGTCACAAGTTGGGGGTTTTTTTGAACTCCAGGTTATTTCATTAACTAGATTTAAATTCTAAAAGTACTGTGACTGGGATATGAAATTGCTGAATTAGCTGGATTGTTGGTTCAGAAATGTAACCGTTGTGTTACTGTGCCACGAAATACGAACAACATGTTGTGGTCGGCTGCTCTTTGAGTTTTCCTAATAACCAAATGACCAATTGTACCTGCTGAGCTGATTGCTGCAAAATAAAGGCATCACACTGAGCCCCTCTGGGTTATTGAACATTGATCTATATTGTTGTGTTCCTACAATCAGGCACTGTCTGCACACTGATGAAGTGAATGTCTTTTCTTTGTCAGCAACCGTTTGTTAGGGGCTTTGATAGCAACACAGTGACATGCAATTTTGTAAACTCTGTCGCTGAGTACAGTGACTGTGCATCTCCTGCTGTTGAGAGTGATGGAAATGCTATGGTAAGCCACCGATTAGCTAATAAGATAAATGGCACAGTAGTGGCTTGGAAGGATGCAGTCAAATGACAATATATTACTGCGCAGGTGACAAAAACCTTTGCAGCAAAGGGTAGGCCTCTTCTTGGGCTTGGGCTTGTACTTGTACGGAGATCTAATTCAGGTCATGAATAGTGGCAGATGATCCATAACACCAGGAGACATTTTAATTGGTTGTGTGTTTCTGTAATAGAAATTTAATGAACTCGACTCCAGAATGAATAGACTTCCTTTTCTATCATTGGATCATCCATCTTAATCAGTCATGCTAACCCTTTGTGGTAGTTTTCAAAGCTTTGGGATTGACATCCGCAGGCATGCTCTTAGTTATTTGTTTCTCCCTCCCGCAACTCCATATTATTCTTACCAATTTAGCATGTAAAAAAAGCTTTTCACTGTACCTCAGTACACGTCACGATAAACAAAACTAAACTAAACAAAATACCATCCTTCTCCCTGGCAATAGACTGGTAAACTTAACAGTTTGTTAAACTTTGCATCTATTTGTACCAGTGCTAGAGATGACTTGTCTTTTTCATTATGCAGGCCATATACCTCTTCCGGCATGTCATTGCCTCCTTCCATTGTATGGCAGCTGAATTTCCTACCCCGACCACTATCCCCACCGGATTTAACAATTATATAGCTCTCTTCTTTATTCCACCTCTCTCAAAGCTCAGCTGTCAGTAACCTATCTACACAGGCTCCCACCCTAAACTCTGTGGCACTGCATTGCCCACAGACCACCGTTACTTCCAGTTTAAAGTCCATGTTTAAATGCTTTAATGGCCATTCTGCTTCCATTCTCCATAACATCCTCTCACTCTGAATTCTCAGCTTCACTAATTCTGCTCCTAAAAACATTCTTCCTCAGACCTCCACTGGTGGCATTGTTTTACCATTCCAATCTCCACACAACAGAATTCATTTCCCTCCTCCCTTCCACCCCACTATCTTTCACGATATATACAATATCCACATTTGAGCACCTTCCTTGACATTTCCTTATTTAGGCATGTATTTTTTGAAACAGCTCATTCTGTTACATCAGAGATACTTTACAGGAACAAGCTGTGTGGTTTGGAAGTGGGTGACAGGTTTTTCAGTCCATGGTTGTTGAACAAAGAAATGTGAGAAGCAGAAATACTAAGAATAAGAGCAGAAAAAAGGGTAGCAATTTGCAAACAAGGAGAGTGTATCAGTCTGAAGAAGGGTCTCAATCCGTAAAGTCACCAATTCCTTCTCTCCAGAGATGCTGCTGTCCCCACTGAGTTACTCCAACATTTTGTGTCGATCTTCGAGAGTGTATTGCAACTGGTTTCAGTTTTGACGGGTGCATGAAGGTCAGCATGAACATAGTGGACCGAAGGGCCTCTAATTATGCTGTCTGACTCCTTGTCTCTAATCGATTACGATGTTTTAAAATTATTTTAAATTTCAGGACCCATCCTAACTATGCTACATGCTTTTCGGCACAAATCCTCATCATGTTAAGGGTCTTGTTGATATCAGGTTGTGCCCTGTAGCTATCCTATTTACAATGCAGCAACTTGGCAGAGAAAGTGAAGTTGGAGAACTGTCTTTCCTGTAAAATTCATGGAGTGAATTCTTGCTAAGAACAATTACTTCAGAAATAATCTTCTTAACAGCTACTGTAATCCTGCGACAGCCAGACTTGAAAAAAACAAGCCACTAGACAAAACAAACCCATGCCAGCTTCCCTTCACTTGAGATCTCTTCCATTCTTCATCATTTGTTAACAGCATGATCTCATTTTTTTCATCTGTTTGAATAGATTCCTCTTAAATGCTGTTTTATTTGAGATATATCGTGAGTTCCATATTCTCATCAGACCATGCATAGTTGATGAGTAGATGGATTATCTTATGTAGAAAGGGAAGGGCAGGGCAGGTCAGACTGGTATACATTGAATGGAAGAACCTAAGGGCTTATTTCTCTCCTCTATAACTCTATAGACTCTAAAATACTGGAATTAGGAGAGTGAGTGGGAACCAGATTGAAATATATAAAATCTGTAAGGTACTGAATAGGGTGGATGTGGACAGGATGTTTCCACTTGGGGGAGAACATAGGGGTCACAGGTTTTAAAAAAACCCACTTATTCAAAAGAGAGATGAGGTGAACTTTTTTCTTGAAGAAGTTTGTGAATCTTGTACATAAAATATTTCAAGCGGCTTTGGAAACTGAGCCTTTAAATATTTTCAAGGCAAAGATTTAACCTGCTCATCTTCATCGAATAGGTGTGACCTTGCACTTTTGATGTGACAAGTACAATTGTAGGTCATGCAGTGGAAACTGAACCTGTTGAGTCATAGAGTCATAGAGCTGTAGAGCATGGAAACAGACCCTTTGCCATCTTGCCTTGTATACTTGGCGAGTCTAAACACTTCCTGTCCATGACATGGCAAAGATTTCTTGATTGCGAGCAACCACGATCACATTGAGTACCATTCAAAGGGCATTGGGTATGTCGAACGGTATTGGATATTGCAAATGGGACAATATTTGTCAGAGAGTTGTAAATCTGTGGAATTCTCTGCCTCGAAAGGCAGTGGAGGCCAATTCTCTGGATGCTTTCAAGAGAGAGCTAGATAGAGCTCTTAAAGATAGCAGAGTCAGGGGGTATGGGGAGAAGGCAGGAGCAGGGTACTGATTGTGAATGATCAGCCATGATCACATTGAATGGCGGTGCTGGCTCGAAGGACCGAATAGCCTACTCCTGCACCTATTGTCTATTGTCAATTGTCCATTGTCTAATATTAATTTCTCCCACAATTGGGTGGCACGGTAGCATAGCAGTAGAGTTACTGCCTTACAGTGCCAGAGCCGCAGGTTCGATCCTGACTACAGGTGCTTGTCGATGCAGAGTTTGTACGTTCTCCCCGTGACCTGCCTGGGTTTTCTCCAAGATCCTTGGTTTCCTCCCATACTCTAAAGACGTGCAGGTTTGTAGGTTAATTGGCAGTATAAAAATGTAAAATTGTCCCTAGTGTGTGTAGGGCTGTGTTAATGTGCGGGGATCGTTGGTCGGGGTGGACCGACCGAATGGCTGTTCCCGTGCTTTATCTCTAAACTAAAAACTAAACTAAACTAAATTGATGGCTCAGTGGTGCAGCTATCAAAATGATGCCCTACAGCACCAGAGATGAGTTTCAATCTCGATCTTCAGTGGTGTCTGTGTGGATTCTGCATGTTCTTCCTGTGACCATTGTGAATTTCCTCCAAGAGCTCTGGTTTCCTCCCTAATCACAAAGATGCAAGTAAGTTAATTGGTCATTTTAAATAGCTGTGAGTGAGTGGTAGAATCTGGGAGAAACTGATAGGAATGTGGGGACAGCAAAAGGATAATGATATTAATGTAGGATTAGGTAAAGGTTGCTTAATGGATGCTGACAGTGCACCAAAGGGCTCGTTCAGTGCTATGACTCTGATGACATCCCTCATCTGGATGAGTAAAATCATCTGCTCAAATATTTTAAATAAGTAAATTATTCATGTTTAATCAAAGGACAAATAGATCATAGAGGGATAAATATTTTATGCACTCATTTAACAATTGAATTGAGTTGTCTTCTCTGTGAGAATGATTTTAAAAGAAAATATACTGAAATACTCAAAGATTAGAGTATTAGATGAGATTCCTAATGTGCTACAAAATTGAAGATAATGAGAGGTGTGTACAAATAACATATGTCTTATCATATGAGGAAAGCACGATAATAAATATTAAGGTAGTTTTTTCAGACACTTTCTCTCTTCGAATAGACATCCCCATGGTTAGACTTTGTCCTTGATCAAATTTGCTAAATACCTGATATAGTTGACCATGTGGGTGAAACTCCACTTCTGAAACTCAGTGCAGGTAACTTCAACTGAACCAATTCAGAAGAAAAATATCAAAAAGGCCACAGGTTGAGTTTAGTTTAGAGATACTGCATGGCAACAGAGCCTTTGACCAAGCAAGTCCTTGACGGCCATTGCTCACCCAGTCACACTAGTTCCATGTTATCCCACTTTCTCATTCACTCCCAGCACATTAGGGACAATTATAAACCTGCACGCCTTTGGCATGTGGGAGGAAACTGGAGCACCTGGAGGAACCCAACGCGATCACAGGGAGAACTTACAAACCTCACACAGATGGCACCCGAGGTCAGGATCGAACTCGGTCTCTGGCATTCTGAGGCAGCAGCTCTACCAGCTGCTAACCTTTCCCACAGATTTAGCAAATGTGATTTTATGCAATAACAGACATATGAATTGCAGTAAAAATGGCACCTCAAAAAGAGTGTTTCTCATATTTTCTTTAGACCATTCATGGGATCAAATTTTTGATCAAACATTTTCAGTTGCTTGGTTGGTCTGAATAGTAAGGTGCAAAATGTTGGTTGATATTGGATTCTGGACCACAAATCAGTGGGCTCCCCATGCTTGATCTACCACAGCTTGAGAGTAGCTCAAGTCTATGTTGTGGCACTAACTCCTTTTCTATTTTCCTATGACTCAGAGGAGACTAGTTACAGTATGAAGTTATTGAGGAATTGTTACGACAGCTCTATCTGGGAGAGGAAAATAAGCTTTTGTTACAGAATGTGATTTGTGCTATTAGTGTATTCTTCTTTGTAATATAATGGTTGACCAGTGAGAAATATAATTTACGCTGAATCATCTGAAAACTGCACAGTAAATTTTGAATGGATCGACAAAACAAGAAAGTACCATATCAATAGACAATAGACAATAGACAATAGGTGCAGGAGTAGGCCATTCAGCCCTTCGAGCCAGCACCGCCATTCAATGCGATCATGGCTGATCACTCTCAATCAGTACCCCGTTCCTGCCTTCTCCCCATACCCCCTCACTCTGCTATCCTCAAGCACCTGCTTAGTTTAAAATGTACATTAAAGAATGGGGCCCATCAAGAATAATGCTACTCTTAATTATTAAAGTTGGTTAAATACCGCTAATTAAAAGTGAAGTTTATTCTACTGAATCATATTAGGGCTGGAAATATTAGGAGCAGATTTACAATTGAACTCACTAATTTTCATTGTATCTCTAATCAGCATGCTTTTGCTTTAAGACAAGATTTGTGAGGCAACTGATGACCAGACATTTTCTGCAGAATTCCACCTATTTTGGGCTTGCACGTTTATATCTTCACAAAGTGTAGATGCAAGATGTTGGAATCTCGCATAGAACATAAAGTGCTTGAGTAACTCAGCAGGCCAGGCAGCATCTCTGGAGGACATGGATAGGCAACATCACGTATCCATGTGCACCAGAGATGCTGCCTGATCCACTGAGTTACTCCAGCACATTGTATTCTAAGTATATCCTCACAAACCTTTAAGGCTTTAAAACAATTTAAAAATGTGATGATGTCCAAACAGAGAACAGAATTAATGGTTTGAAGAGAAAACAACTTCCACTCGAGCATTGTTTATTTCCCTGTTAGTTCAGTTAACCTAAAGTGACAGGGAAATAATAATAAATGTATATTTGGTGAGAAATGTGTTTACATAATGACAAGGACTCTAATGTTACATAAGGACGCAAGCGATAGAAAATAAAATAAATCGCATCTTATTACATCCTAAAGCATTTTTCAAATTGCTTGTGCCATCACTTTGTATGCAAATACAGTGGACAATCTGTGCATTCGAGTCCAGTAATGGTACATGTTATTCCAGGAACATTATTGGATCTTTTACTTTGATATGATCTGGAAAACAGTTTTATTTTAATATTCTTCTATTATTTAATATTTAAGTTCCGCATATACCTCCAGCATGCCAAGCACGGGCAGGTTTCCAAGTGTATACGATACAACAAAGCTCCAGGCAAAATTCAGATTATTTTGTAAATGAATATGATATAACAAAACAGGACAAGTCTTTGTTTACCTGCAAGGACACTTGTCATTGTAAAACAAAGAACCCAAAGGCAAGGATTTGAGACAGTCTATCATCACCTTGTTTGAAGCTCCCAAGTCTAACAAAAGCAGATGCATGAAAATAAATGAAATATTGGTATCTATGTTTTCAAATTATGCTTTTGCCTCTCGCTATTACTCATTGTTCTCTAGCCCTCTGAGATATCTGCAGTCTTCTCGTTTTAATCTCTGATACTGCACCAATTCTAATTAGGAAACATGTATTGGACAGCATGTTATACAATGTCTCAGAGCCCCTTGTATTAATATTAATTATAAAAATCAAATTGAGACCTCAGTACTTTGGTTCCTGGTTTATTCAACTGAAGTCTACCTCACCTAATAACTATTTTCTTCCACCCGTGAATTGAAACATTTTCTTTACACACCACATTATGAACCAAACGTTCATCTCACTGACCTGTTTGCCGCAATGTAAATCTATACATGGGTAATACATAGCCCAAAATGTATTACCTTTGTGGTTGTGCTTGTTAATTTAAATCCTGACTGTTCATAACTTCCACTGAAAAAAAATACTTTCTTGATCCTATGTTGTTAGTTTCTACATGGATCACAACTGTATCATCCTCTTCCCACCCTGAGTTCATGAGAGAGAAGAGAGTCACAAGTTCACAAGTTCACAAGTTATAGTAGAATTAAGCCATTCGGTCCATCAAGTCTACTCTGCCATTCAATCAAGGCTGATCTCTGCCTCCTAATCCCATTTTCCTGCCTTCTCCCCATAATCCTTGACACCCATTCTAATCAAGAATTTGTCTATCTCTGCCTTAAAAATATCCACTGACTTTGCCTCCACAGACCTCTGTGGCAATGAGTTCCACAGATTAACAGAGTCAAGAGTGTCAAGTATCAAGAGAGTTTTATTGTCATATGTCCCAAAATGGAATAATGAAATTCTTACTTGCAGCAGCACAACAGACATGTAACCATATTACTCTGTTAAACCCATAATAAACAACAACAAAAAAGTTCAGTATATATTAAAAAATCTTCTAATCTTCTAAAAAAATGCCTTATAATTTATTGATTAGTAAGGGTGTAAGAGTTTATGGGGGGGAAGGAGAATGGGGTTGAGAAGAAAAGATCGATCAGCCATGATTGATTAGCAGAGTAGACTTGATGAGCTGAATGGCCTAATTCTGCTCATATCTTATGAACATGAAATGAACAGAAAAATAAATAGACAATAGTCGTGCAAATTCAAAAATAATGTCCCCAGGTCTATGTAGTTCAGAGCCTATTTGGAGGTTGCCTGATAGTTGTAGGGAAGAAGCTGCTCCTGAACCTGGATGTTATCGTTTTCAGGTTCCTATACCTTCTTCCCCATGGCAGGAGTGAGATGAGAGCATAGGCAGGGGGGGGTGTGGGTCTCTGATGATGCTGGCTGCCTTTTCGAGGCAGCGACTCTTGTAGATCCTTTCGATGGTGGGGAGGTCAGTTCCCGCAGTGGTCTGGGCAGTGTTCATCACTTTTTGCAATCTTCTTCGTTACTGGGCATTCAAGCTGCAGATCCAGGCGGTGATGCTTTCAACTATACACTTGCAGAAGTTCAAGAGTGTATTCGTTGACATACCAAATCTTTTCAATCTTCCACGGAAATAATGGTGTTGATGTGCTTTCTTTATGATTGCATTAATGTGCGAGGTCCAGGACAGATCTTCAGAGGTATGCATGCCCCGGAAGTTGAAGCTTTTGACTCTCTCCACCACCATCCCGTCGATGAAACCAGGTTCATAGAGTCATAGAATGATACAGTGTGGAAACAGGCCCTGTGGCCCAACTTGCTCACACCGGCCAACAATATCCCAACTTCACTGAAGCACCTGCCTGCATATGGTCCATATCCCTCCAAACCTGTCCTATCCATGTACCTGTCTAACTACTTCTCAAACATTGGGATAGTCCCTGCCTCAACTACCTCCTCTGGCAGCTTGTTCTGTACATCCACCATCCTTTGTGTGTAAAGGTTACCCCTCAGATTCCTATTAAATCTTTTCCCTTCACCTTGAACCTATGTCCTCTGGGGGGGTCCTCGATTCACCTACTCTGGGCAAGAGACTCTGTGCATCTACCCAATCTATTCCTCTCATGATTTTATCCACCTCTATAAGATTACCCCTCATCCTCCTGCGTTCTAGGGAATAGAGTCCCAGCCTACTCAACCTCTCCCTACAGCTCAGACACTCTAGTCCTGCCAACATCCACGGAAAAATTTTCTGCACCCTTTCCAGCTTGACAATATCTTTCCTATAACATGGTGCCCAGATCTGAATACAATACTCTAAATGCCGTCTCATTGACGTCTTATAAAACTGCAACATGACCTCCCAGGTTTGAGGAACCTCGTTCTTCCACTTCCAAACTTCACAATTAGCTCCTCGGTCTTAATGACGTTGAGAACAAAGTTGTTGACAAGGACCTTTCTAGTCCTGAAGTAAAGTCCCTAACTGTCTTTGCATCAAGTCAGGCAAGAGAATTAAGATTATGATAAGGAGAAATGTATTCAATTAGAACATAGTGATCCTGTGCATCTTGCTGCCACAAAGATGCTGCAGAGTTGTGGCAAAGTTATTGAATATTTAAAAAAAGAATAAAGATGGATTTCTAGATGCAAAAGGCATCAAGGAGAGCAGGAACATGGTACTGAGATAGATAATTCACAGTGATAGTATTGAAAGGCCAAATGGCCTACTTTTGTTCATTTTTTCTATATTTCAGTGTAACATGGGTCCACTAACTGCATCACTCCCTCAATAGCAAGAATGTCTTTCCTCAAATTAGGAGACCAAAACTGCACACAAGTTGCTATTGCTGGGATATCAATGATTATCAGCATCTCCCATATGTTGCAGTTACAGTTCATCATTTACCCTTATCAAATATTTACTTTATATTTAGAAGTGTTTAGGCTTCTGTTAGCTTGATATATAAATGGCTTTTTAACTAATTAATTTATCAATTAAAATTGGTATTCGTTATCACTTTTTACCTACCTTTCATTTTTTATAAGCTTTAAATAAAACACTTGTCTCCATTAATTATAGAGTCATAGCGACATGCAGCAAGGAAACAGGCACTTCAGCCCAATGAGTCCATGCTGACAGTCATTTACACTAATCAACAGTCATTTACACTAATCCAACATTGATCCAAATTTTATTCTCTCCCCATCCCCCGTCCCTCCCCCCCTCCCCCGTCCCTCCCCCGTCCCTCCCCCCCTCCCCCCCCCCCCCCCTCAGGGAGCATGTTTTGTAGCAAGGGATAAGGAGTCCAGAGTAGGATAGCAACAGTCCTACTGTTAGTCATGGGATCTGATGAAACAGACTCGGCTCCACAACATAGGGTTTCATGCTTACAATGGAGAGCCTCCTTTGCTTGCTAAGCAAGTACACTGTTCCTCCAGCCTGATGATTAATATGCTGTGGTTTGCCAACCCAGATCCTTTGACCATGATCTGCATAAATAAAGGCGATCCGTTTACCCTTTTGTCATCTCAAGTACTGTGGAATTTTGCAGGTTAGTGCAGACTGGGTGGATTTCAAATAAATTGCTGGGCTATTTGTTTTGTCACGCCCCTCTCATGGGCTTTTGACAGAGTTGGAACAGAACTCTTCATGTCTGCATGACCCATTTTCAGTCAGAATAAAGCACAGGTCAGAGATGAAATACAATGCTTTTGATTGCATTCTCATTCCCCACTAAGTTTTATTTAGTGCCAATTCTATTTTTGTAGTCAAGTTGGAATTTTTTTCTTCTTGCAGTGTGAATCTTTGTCATGGTTTGGGAGATTTTGATCATTTTCCACAGAAGGGATTTGGAACTTGATTAATTGAAGAGTGGTGTTTTAAATGAAAATAAGTTCAGCAATGTTGAAAATTCTCCTTCCAGCTATATTCTGCTACTGAATAGAAGTAAAGTCCAGATGTTAATGAGTTTGCCATTGTGGAAGCATTCACACAATGGCTGCGGATGAGAATCTATTTATTTTTTTCATCTCAGGCTTACTCTGAACAATTTGACTTGTCATCATAGGGTAACATATTTAGTTGAGGTCAACTGCCATTTTCTGTTAAGAATTGTGCTGATTTTCTACTGGAAAACACACTATACAGAGAACACACCATACAGTTGCCGTTATGAGAATTTACAAGAAACCTCCATGTTCAAGGTCAGTCAAACAGACAGGTCTAAGAAAAGGTTCAGTTTACTGAGGGGAAACCTCCCTTGGCTTAAAGCCCAGAGCTGTTCAGAGTCAGAGGCTGCCAAGCATCTAGCCAGTAGTATTTCCTTATTGATTAGGATGGGCTTGTGATTAATTGATGCAAGTTTTAATTATCGCTGTTCTTCTTCAGCTTGCTTGCTGGGTGTGAAATCAAGCAGCATAACAATTAGTATCAGGTCTCACCCCAACCTTTGGACATGCCTCAAATATATTCACCTGCAATTTCTGCAGAGATGCCTGGCAGAGGTTCCATTGAAACTTGAGAAACAATAGAAACAGGAATTTAAATTCATGTTTCTATAATAATTATTATTTAAAATAATGATCTTTGGCCAAGGATAAGGCAAGGGTTTGGGATAAACCCAGTGAAGATTATTACTCTTTAAATCGGGTTGAAAACATGTTAACACTAAGTTTTCAGGCTTACTTCATGATGATTAGATACTGGGTAGCTGTGAACCCCTTGTCCTGTAAGGATGGCCTGCAGGAGATAAATGGACATCTGATCCCATTGAAAGTAAACCCAGCACTTATAATTCTCTTGCATTTAGAGCTCAGGCAAGGCCATTCAGTACCTCGACTCCATCCTATCCCCCCTGGTCAAATCCCTCCCCACCTACGTCCAAGACACCTCACACGCTCTCCATCTCCTCGATAACTTCCGGTTCCCAAGCCCCCACTCCCTCATCTTTACCATGGATGTCCAGTCACTCTGCACTTCCATCCCCACAAGGATGGTCTTGAAGCCCTCCATTTCTCCCTCAACCATAGAACCAGCCAATCCCCATCTACTAACACTCTCCTCCGCCTAGCAGAGCTGGTTCGTACCCTTAACAACTTCTCCTTTGACTCCTCCCACTTCCTTCAAACCAGAGGTGTAGCTATGGGCACTCACATGGGCCCTAGCTACGCCTGCCTCTTTGTCGGGTACATCGAACAATCCCTGTTCCGGGCTTACACCGCCCCCATCCCCGAACTCTACCTCTGCTACATCGACGACTGCATTGGTGCTACATCTTGTACCCATGCAGAACTCACTGACTTCATACACTTCACTTCCAATTTCCATCCTGCCCTTAAATATACCTGGACTGTCTCCGACATCTCCCTCCCGTTTCTGGACCTCACCATCTCCATCACAGGAGACAGACTAGTGACTGACATCTACTATAAACCCACTGACTCGCACAGCTATCTGGACTACACTTCTTCCCACCCGGTCTCCTGCAAAAAGTCTATCCCCTACTCCCAATTCCTCTGTCTACGCCGCATCTGCGCCCAGGATGAGGTGTTTCACACAAGGGCATCAGAGATGTCCTCAATCTTCAGGAAACGGGGCTTCCCCTCTTCCATTATAGATGAGGCTCTCACTAGGGTCTCTTCTACATCCCGCAGCTCCGCTCTTGCTCCCCCTCCCCCATTCGTAACAAGGACAGAATCCCCCTCGTTCTCACCTTCCACCCCACCAGCCAGCATATCCAAACAATCATCCGCCAACATTTCCGTCCCCTACAACGGGACTCCACCACTGACCATATCTTCCCACCCCCTCCCCTTTCTGCGTTCCGCAGAGACCGTTCCCTCCGTAACTCCCTGGTCCACTCGTCCCTTCCTACCCAAACCACCCCATCCCCGGGCACTTTCTCCTGCAACCACAGGAGATGCAACACCTGTCCCTTTCCTCCCCCCTCAACTCCATCCAAGGACCCAAACAGTCTTTCCAGGTGAGACTGAGGTTCACCTCATCTATTGCATCCGCTGCTCCAGATGTCATCTATTGCATCCGCTGCTCCAGATGTCAACTTATTTACATCGGCGAAACCAAACGTAGACCAAACGCAGGCTCGGCGATCGCTTCGCTCAACACCTGCGCTCTGTCCGCATTAACCAATCTGATCTCCCGGTGGCTGAGAACTTCAACCCCTCCCATTCCAAGTCTGACCTTTCTGTCATGGGCCTCCTCCAGTGCCATAGTGAGTCCCACCGGAAATTGGAGGAACAGCACCTCATATTTCGCCTGGGCAGCTTGCAGCCCAGTGGTATGAACACTGACTTCTCCAACTTTAGATAGTTCCTCTGTCCCTCTCGTCCCCTCTCCCTTCCCAGATCTCCCACTGTCTTCTTGTCTCCACCTATATCCTTCCTTTGTCCCGCCCCCCTGACATCAGTCTGAAGAAGGGTCTCGACCCGAAACGTCACCCATTCCTTCTCTCCTGAGATGCTGCCTGACCTGCTGAGTTACTCCAACATTTTGTGAATAAATGCCTTCGATTTGTACCAGCATCTGCAGTTATTTTCTTACATAGCCTTACAGCTAATGTCAGCAGAATTTGAGGATATTTAAGTTAAACCTATGGCAGATTATTCTATTCTTACTTCCTTGTTCCTTGTTACCTGCCTAACTACTTCTTATCATATCATATCATATCATATATATACAGCCGGAAACAGGCCTTTTCGGCCCTCCAAGTCCGTGCCGCCCAGCGATCCCCGTACATTAACACTATCCTACACCCACTAGGGACAATTTTTTACATTTACCCAGCCAATTAACCTACATACCTGTACGTCTTTGGAGTGTGGGAGGAAACCGAAGATCTCGGAGAAAACCCACGCAGGTCACGGGGAGAACGTACAAACTCCTTACAGTGCAGCACCCGTAGTCAGGATCGAACCTGAGTCTCCGGCGCTGCATTCGCTGTAAAGCAGCAACTCTACCGCTGCGCTACCGTGCCGTCACCCTCTGTTTGAAAAAGTTGCCCCTCAGTTTCCTATTAATTTTTTCCCCTCTCACCTTAAACCTGTGCCCTCCAGTTCTTGCCCTCTGTGCATCCACCCTATCTATTCCCCTCATGAAGTTGTACACCTCTATAAGATTACCCCCAGCCTTCTGCAATCCAAGTAATTAATTCCTCACCTGCCCAACTTCGCCCTATACCTCAGCCCCTCAAGTCCTGACATCATCATCATAAATCTTCTCTGCACTCTTTCTAGCATTACAACATCTTTCCTAAAGCAGGGTGTATAAAACTGAACATAATACTGCCAATGCCGCCTCACCAATGTCATGTACAACTGTAACATAATATCCCAACTTCTAAACTCAATACCCTGACTGATGTAGGTCAATGTACTAAAAGCCTTTTTGACCACCCTATATACCTGTTACACCACTTTCAAGAAACTATGTACCTGCACTTCTAGATCACTCTGCTCTACAATACTCCCCAGAGCCATGCCAATCACTGTGCAGGTGATTTGACTTTACAAAATCCAATAGTTCGCACTTGTCTGCATTAAACTCCATTACCCTTCATCAGCCCACTTGTCCAACTAATCAAGATCTTGCGTTAATCTTAGATAACCATCTTCACTATCCATGATACTTTAGTGCCATCATTAGGATTTGTCAGTATTTTAGGAATAAAAACTGCAGATCTGGTTTAAATCGAAGGTAGACACAAAATGCTGGAGTAACTCAGCGGGTCAGGCAACATCTCAGGAGAGAAGGAATCGGTGATGTTTCGGGTCGAGACCCTTCTTCAGACTGATGTCAGGGGAGGGGGTGGGACAAAAATAGGATGTAGTCAGAGACAGAAAGACTAGTAGGAGAACTGGGAAGGGAGAGGGGATAGTGAGCGGAAGCAGGGACTAACTGAAGTGGGAGAAGTCAATGTTCATACCACTGGTGTGTGAACTGCCCAAGCGAAATATGAGGTGCTGTTCCTCCAATTTGTGCTGGGCCTCACTCTAACAATGAAGGAGAAATGTCAGGTTGGGAATGGGAGGGGGAGTTTTAACTGTGTACTTTTCATTGCATCTCCTTGAAATTGCCAACAACAAGATCAGCAATATTTTCCTGAACATTGGTGAGAATATTATGGTATAAAAAAAAAGCAAAAACTCCTTCTTTCATTTTGAATGCACCTTTCCCTGAAAAAATTATCCAAAAGGCAAAAAACATCATCTTTGTCCACATATTTCACATTTCTGCAATTATAATTGTATCTTCCATGTTTTCTTTTCAGCTACTCACTTAACAATACCTATAAGTTCATTGTTTGCCACAAATTGTTTCTCTTTGCTCATATTGCAGGAAGAGATGAAAAATCTAAGGCTTTTATCTGTGGTAGTGACACCTAAATAGTCTATGTGTAAAGTAATCATTAAATGCTCCAAGGTGGGAGATTGTAATTCTTTGGCTCAATTTTGTTTTTGATGAGGTAGCTGTCAAGTCAGATTTCATTCAATCTTTCTAGGAGGTTGGAAAAATGCAAATTAGCTTCCAATTTAGTTTCTCCAAGGGTAAATTGCTAGTTATTATCATTAGGATCTAATTTCCTATTCAAAACATTGCAGACTTTCTCCACCACAAACAAGCAATTCCTTTCATTCAGTGGATAAAATGGAATATTTGTTGGCATTCATCGTTAACTTTTTGATATTGTCAAGAGAGGTCCATTGTCATATGTCCCGAAGCAGAACAATTATGTTCTTATATGCAGCAGCACAACAGATATGTAAACATTGTACTCCGTAAAACCCAAAATAAACAATAAGTTCAGTATATATTAAAAATAACAGACAAATAACTAGACAACAATAAATAGACACAGGCGGCAGAGTGACGCAGTGTCTTACAGCAACAGAGACCTGGTTTCGATCCTGACTACAGGTGCTGTCCATATGGAATTTGTACGTTTTCCCTATGACCACATGGGTTTTGTCAAGATACTCCAGTTTCCCCCCACACTCCAAAGATATACAGGCTTGTAGGTTAATTGGCTTCAATAAAATTGTAAAATCACCCCTAATTTGTAAGATGGTGTTAGTGTATGGTGATTGCTGGTTGGCATGGACTCGGTGGGCCGAAGGGCCTATTTTCACATTGTATCTCCAAAGCCTAAAGTCCAAAGTCAAAGTCAAAGTCCAAATGATAGTGCAAAGTCAAAAATAATGTCCCCAAGTCTATATAGTTTGGAGCCTATTTGGAGAAAAAGGATGGGTGATTTTTCGGGTTGGGACCTTTCTTCAGACTCCATGACTCACTTCAGACCAGACTGGGTCTTAAGAAGGGTCCCAACCTGAAACGTCACCCGTCTTTTTTCTCCAGAGATGCTGCCTGGCCCGCTAAGTTACTCCAACACATGCTGCCTGGCCCGCTAAGTTACTCCAACACATGCTGCCTGGCCCGCTAAGTTACTCCAACACATGCTGCCTGGCCCGCTAAGTTACTCCAACACATGCTGCCTGGCCCGCTAAGTTACTCCAACACATGCTGCCTGGCCCGCTAAGTTACTCCAACACATGCTGCCTGGCCCGCTAAGTTACTCCAACACATGCTGCCTGGCCCGCTAAGTTACTCCAACACATGCTGCCTGGCCCGCTAAGTTACTCCAACACATTGTGTCTATAATTTACCATTGATAAGTTTCCATTGTTTTTCTTCGAATCATTCATGGTCACAAGCAGGACAGGTTGGTGATTTGATCTTCAATTCTTAACTATCCTCCTCCCTTCTCGGGATTATTTTCTTTTGGTTAAAGGTCTTGTTTGATGTCAAGGCCAAGACGTTCTGTCAGCTAAAATTGACTCTTTTCTGAGGCAGCAACAGAAATGGTGGCTTCCCCCTCTCAGTCCTCAAGGTTATGTTAACATCAGCACCTTCCTTCTGGTTGTAGAAATCAAGATCTTCTCAACTTTGGAAGGCAGCCATTAAATGAAATGTCACAACAATGCTATTAAAATTATCCTTTTTTTCCCCACCAGATTACGATTCAAATATGCCAGATTCTCGTTCTACTTGGGTTAGGTGTTCTAATAAGGGCTTAAATAAATTATATGTTCTGAATAAATTGTAAAAGTTTTAATAGTTTTTGAATGTTTCAATTTTAATAGACTGTTTTTTACTGGTGCTTTTTTGAGCAAGGCTTGTTCTGCCCCTGAAAGCACTTAGAATAACATATAATCATAAAGCATCGAACATATAATTTGGTCCATTGAGTCCATCTCTACAGTGCATATGATTGCAAGTGTAGGTCTGAAAACATTTTGTCATGAGGTATGACCTTTGATCATAAGGTCATAAGTGATAGGAGAAGAATTAGGCCATTTGGCCCATCAAGTCTACTCCGTTATTTAGTCATGGCTGATCTATCTCTCCCTCCTAACCCCATTCTCCTGGCTTTTCCCCATCTGTGCTGATCAAATTTGATAATCTGTTGATGATGTTTAGTTGTTCCAGACATTTATGTCAGTTGAAAGTTTATGCCTTCAATAAAATGTTATCTTTATAGCTCCATCTCCATGTTCTGTTTCCACCATCAGCAATACTACAGATCGTACAGGCACGTAGTTCATTGACACTCCAATGAAAGTAGTTGCTTGGGGGAGAAGCAGGACAATTACCTAGTGTAAAGATGAATAACGTAGGTAGAAAAGTGACAATGCCAGCCACTATACATGACGGATGCACTGGGGAGTGTAAAGTGGATTTAGCCATTTGCTGTTTAGTCATAGAGTCATAGACTGACCTTCACTGGCATCTCATTCCATACACCCACCACACTCTGAGTGATAATCTATGCATTCATCATATCTATTTCCCTCATGATTTTATACACTTCTCTCAGATCACCCCTCAGCCTCCTGCACTCCATGGAATAAAGTCTTAGACTGGTCAACCTCTCCCCATTGCTTAGCCCCTCAAGTCCTGGCAACATCCTCATAAATCTTCTCTGCACTCGTTTAAGCCAAATGTTATCCATCCTATAGCTCGGTGACCAAAACTGAACACAATACTCCAAATGTGGCTTCATCGTTATACAACTATAAACTAATGTCCCAACACCCTCACTGATGGAGGCCAATGTACATGCTGATGGAATAAGTGAAGACGTTCTTGACGGTGCATGATAATATCAAAATGCTAGCTGAGGACAAAGAGCAGAGATATATTGCCATGCACAAGGAAAGAAAGAGGATATTGCTACTGGTGGAAGAACAAGAGACTAGGTCTATGAACAAAGTTTCATACAAGAGAGCTGTAAAAACCCTGAAGGGTCATTTTAATCTGGCATGTTCACTGGTGAAGTTACATACAAATTGGGGCATGGACCACCAGGGACCAGAGTCTGTAATGTATGTGGTTAGTAGGATGATCAGCCTGAAGAAACTTGCAAGAAAATGGAGCATCCAAACTTTTTAAATTATGTGTCGAGGGATCAGTTAGTATGTGAACTGTAAAGACAAGAACTAAAGTCAACTTTAAAACACACCACAAGGATCGGGTAAGGCAATCAAGGCTATACTTTATTTAAGAGCGTCTGATACAATGGCCATTGGGAAGAATCAAACTAGACTGTTCACCAAACAAAGATTCATGTGAACTTTATATATTTTTTCTCTGTTGTTTGTTTACACTAATTAACCCTTAACAGATTTCACACAGCATTCCTCCGTTCTCAGAATGCTCTGACAACAGCTGTAAATCATGTACCTCTGACAGACACATCCGCTTGCTTGTGTTTTCTTCAAAACCAAGCCTCATGGCAGCCACTCTGATGTTCTGTTACCCTTTGACCTCCTTCTCCCCTTCCCCTTTTACGTTTGTATTATTTTACAACTGCCGAGTAATCAGGTAAAGTTGGATTTAACATTTGCGCAGAATCATTCTGGGCGCGCGCTGTGGCAGAAGAGCTACTCCCTTACAGCGCCGGAGACCCGGGTTCGATCCTGATTATGGATGCTGCCTGTATGGAGTTGGGAAGTTATCCTGCATGGGTTTTCTCCGAGATCTTTGGTTTCTTCGTCCCACACTCCAAAGATGTAGAGGTTTGTAGATTAATTGGCTTGATGTAAATGTAAAAACAAATTGTTCCTAGTGTGTGTTGGGTAGTGTTAATGTGCAGGGATCGCTAGTCAGTGCAGACTTGGTGGGCCAAACACCCTGTTTCCACCCTGTATCTCTAAACTAAACTAAATGAAAGATTTGTAGGTTATTTGGCTTCAGTTATGATTGTAAATTGTCCCGAGTGTGTAGGACAGTGCTAGTTTACGGGGATCGCTGGTTGGCACGGACTTGGTGGGCCGAAGGGCCTATTTCTGTGCTGTATTTCTAAACTAAACTCAATGTAAATCTCCAATGGGGAGATAGCCTTTGTAAACATGAAACAGCTTCCATTGAGCATGATTCCAAAATTCAAACAATTCCAAAATTTATGACAAGAGGAGCAATAGGAGCAAAGAGGTCCTTCTGCAGTTGTACAGGGCCCTAGTGAGATCACACCTGGAGTACTGTGTGCAGTTTTGGTCTCCAAATTTGTGGAAGGACACTTTTGCTATTGAGGGATGTGCAGCGTATGTTTACTAGGTTAATTTCCGGAATGGCGGGAATGTCGTATGTTGAAAGACTGGAGTGACTGGGCTTGTATGCACTGGAATTTAGGATGAAAGGGGATCTTATTGAAACATATATAAGATTATTAAGAGATTGGACACGCTAGAGGCAGGAAACATGTTCCCAATGAAGGGGGAGTCCAGAACAAGGGGCCACAGTTTAAGAATAAGGGGTAGGCCATTTAGATAAGGAAAAGGTTTTTCACTCAGAGAGTTGTAAATCTGTGGAATTCTCTGCCTCAGAAGGCAGTGGAGGCCGATTCTCTAGATGCTTTCAAGAGAGAGTTCGATAGAGCTCTTAATGATAGCGGAGTCAGGGGGTATGGGGAGAGGGCAGGGACGGGATACTGATTGTGAATGATCAGCCATGATCACATTGAATGGCGGTGCTGGCTCGAAGGGCCGAATGGCCTACTCCTGCACCTATTGTCTATTGTCTATTGTCAAGCATGGAATGGCTGCCTCGCCAACAGTCTGTCTGTTCTTTCTTCTTTTTGTTATTTTTAGTATGTGTTAAAAAGTATGTTTTAATGTTCCTTGGTTTGTTTTATGTGGAGGATGGAGGAGGGGGGGGGGGTTGGGGGAAACTTTTTTTCAAGCACTTATCTCGACGGAGATGCGATTTTTTCCGTATCGTATCTCCGTCTCCACTGCAGATTAACATCGCGGAGTTGAGGCTCCTGTATCCGCCTCTTCTTACCAGAAACTGCGGGTTTCACGATCTTAAAGTCTACAGGCCCAGCGGTTGGAGATTCGAACCCTGGCAAAGGGATCTCAGACTCCGTGATGTTAAAATCCCGCCAGGTCGGTCTCCAAGAAAGGCCACCAACTCCAAAGGCGTACATGATTGCAGGCCAATTGGCTTGGTATAAATGTAAATTGTTGCTAGAGAGTGTTGGATTAGTGTTAATGTGCAGGGATCACTGGCCAGTGGGCTGAAGGACCTGTTTCCATGCTGTATCTCTAAACTAAACTAAACTAAAATACAAGGCCTTCCTGGGAGCTGTTTGATTATTGCAGGTGGAGGCCATGTGTTAAAAAGGATCAAATATAATTATTAGAAAATTTACATTGCAGAAGAAGACTATGCAGGCCATCCTGTCGTGCTAGTCAACTTGGGAAAAAAGGTTCTGTGATGTAAAGCTAATGGATATGGTGAAGCCATGGCAGTGGATGAGAATGTGATGTTCCCAAAATGGGTTTGCACTGCAAGTGGGGAATATAAACAAGGAACATTTTTCCACAACATGAAGAGAATATTGTGGGTGATCTTTATGTATTGACAGTGCTTACAGTCTATTATCTCCCTACAAGCTGGACACATGTCCGTTGGTGAAGCAATCATTAAATCATTATGGTAGCACATTGCTAGGGCAGAAGATAGTATTCAGAAAACATTTGTGGAAGCCACCAGGAAGATGAGGAACAGACTCACAAAGTGCAGTAACAAGTAGACACTAGGAATTGTAGATGCTGGTTTATAAAAAAGTCACATAGTGCTGGAGTAACTCAACAGGTCAGGGAGCATCTCTCGAGGACATGGAGAGATGGCATTTTTGGTTGGGGCTCTTCTTCAGAATTGCATGGATAGGCGACGTTTTGGATCGGGACGTTTCTTCCGTCTGAAGAAGTGACCCAACCAGAAATGTTGCCTATCCATGTCAAGCACAGTAATAAGCCAGCTGAGGGTCATCTCAGGGTAAGTTGTTACAATGGGAAAGTGGGTCAGATTCTTGGATCAGCGAAGGACAGGCCTTTACTGCCAACCTGGGTCAAAGGCATCATCTTGACATTGGTAGGTGGCTTATGAATATGTTGTGGCGGGCTGAGCCACTTTAGTATCGAACCTTCATTTGTCGGACTCGAACTCTTGCATGGACCGGGCGTGATCTGGGCCGACCAATCACGTGGTCAGGGGGGCGGGCCGTCGTGTGCCAGGAGAACAAACGAATTGGCAGTTGGAGTTTGAACTCGGGCACGCCCGCCGCGGGTGAGCGACGGAACTGTATTCGGTTAATGATTAAGCAGTGTGTTTACACAACGTGTGGACCTCTACAGTGTGAACCTCATACATCTGTCACCCTCTTGACGCTGCTCTGACATTTAATACGATCACGGCTCATCTGATTCTAAAATTAACTCTGCATTCCGCCTGCCCATGGTAATCATTCACCCTTTGTGTATCAAACTCTGCCTAAAAATATTCAGACTGTTTCCACCACCCCTTGAGGAAGAGGGTTCCAAAGAGTCATGACATTTAGAGAGAGAAAATAAATTGTCTCATCTCTGTCTCCAAATAAGTGATCCTTTATTTTTAAACAGTGACTTCTACTAGATTCTCCTGCAAGATCAGATATCCTCTCCACATCCATCCTGTTCAGCCCCTTTAGAACCTTTTATGTTTCTAACCAATTTATTCTAATCTCCAGTGGATAAAAACCTTGTCCGTCCAATCTTGCCTCTTAAATCAAGTCACCCGTTCCAGTCTGGTAATCTTCTCTGAATTGCTTCCAATGTACTTCTATCCTTCCTTCAATTAGGAAAACAATATTACAAGCAATATTCTTGTTGTGATCTCACAGATGCATGTTATAACCATAATCTCCCTCCTTTTGTATTCAATTCTCCCATGCAACTATTTGTAAACCTCGGTTGTTAGTTGCTTCGAGGATGAATCTGTAATGAATTTGAACAATTCGAGAGAGCCAGTTCACTGGAGTTTTGGGAAAACAGATGAGATATTATATGAATCCACAAACAATGAGAGAAGCAAAGGAAAGTTAAAAATAACTGCAAATACTGGAAATCTGAAATAACAGCAGAAAATGCTGGAAATTCCCTGCAGGTTTGAGCAGCATCTGTGGAAAGGGAAATGGAATTCACATTATAGATCTGATAAAGATCTCTCTTTCCACAAATGCTGCCTGATTGGCTGAATGTTTCCAACATTTTTTTGCAGAAGAAAAGGCTCAGCAGAAGTTGTTGTGTTCTGATAATTTCAGATTAAAAAGTAGAAAAACTGGAGATATGCCGAAGGTCAGGCACGATCTCTGCAAATCAATTAATATTGACTGAGTTTGGCACAATCATTATCAATGGAATAGACAAAACCGCATGAGTTTTGGGAAAGGATTCACTGTTCACAAGACTGTTGTTGCCTACTGAATTAGTCAATAAAGCTCTGAATAGGTGGATACTTTATGGAAGGACTGCGTTGCAATGTGGCAGGAGGGACTGGAGGAGACTCACTGTGATGGATGTTTCTTTTTGTTTGGTGTTAGTTGTGATTGTATGTGTTATTGCATTTTTATTGATTAATCTTATTGGTCTTATTGTTCAACTGCGGGTAATGTTTCATTTTACTACACATTTATGTGTATGTAACAAATAAACGACTATTGACTATTGACTATTGACTATTCAAAAGCTTTGAAGATCATCTGTGGGATGTCACAGTATGTGCAACCTATGAATATCAGCCCACTACAGTGTAGCCTGAAGCACTGAAAACAGTCAAAAACACTGAAAGCAGATTTGAAAGCCTTGGAGACAATCCAGAAAGAGGCCAGAGCAGATAATGTTGTGACTTCAAATGAACGAGAAGGAAAAGGGAAAGGTCAGTTATCTGCGGAGTCAGTAGAGGATAGAAATGCAAGGCAGTCGAAGAAGATAATTATGTCAGTGTTCATGTTATTCAAAATGCATCAAATCCAGCGTATAATTGTAGCTACTGTGGTTGCTACTGTGTAGTCTGCTATTTTCAGGTGATACTAGAAAGGTGTTGTTTAAGAACTTAGAATATAATATATTTGAAGTTATGTGAAGAACTATGTTAAAGTGTCAAGTGCGGAACTTATGGTGAGATTGGATTTGCATGAAGCCTATCTGGAGAAGTTGAATTATCACTGGAATTATCAATGGATGTGGAGGGTTTAAGGTGTGCTTATAGTAAAGATCTTCTGGACTAGAGCAATTAACAGCAGGGATATAACTGATCAATGTTATAGCTGTGCAAAAATAGATGAATATACTGTATATTTGTCTCATAGAACTGATTGTATAATTCATTGTATTTATTGTTTGTAAGTGCTTTATATGCCTTTTGTTAAAATGGAAAACTATGAAGTCTATTTTTACGATCCGTGTGTGCCATTTGGTAAAACATTTGATAAATTGTTCTATCAGACACTGTCATTAGTTGACAGTTTACTGCCTTCAATAAAAAACATGTTGTTGATCATTCCAACTCTTTTATTTGCCTTTGCAAAACTAAAAAGCCTACAGCCACTATTAGGCAGGTACCCCTTTCCATTCCTGTTCCTCTGATATTTCCCTACAAATTACTTTCCATCAATTACAAATCCATTTGCCTATTGAAAGCCCTAACTGACCATTGCCACTACCCCTTGCAAGGACTGGGTTCCATATCCATATTGGGACTGAGCAGGGATGTGGGACCACACATGGGGAATGGATTGTGCAACGAGCGAAACTGTGGATGAGGGCGGGGTTAGGTTGAGGAATGGAATTGGGGAGAGGAATAGGATTGGGCAGTGCAATAGGGCTACACGGATAGCTTTTGTTGAAACTCCACAGCCTGCAGTTTTCCTGATCATCAGCATTCTCTGCATTAGACAAGCTTTCTCTCACCGTACTCCCAACATACATCCTTAATTTGTAGAATGATGGATGCATTTATCGTTCGCAAGTTCCGATTGAGAAATCAGGCAAGGTTTCTTGCAGGCTAAAATTCTGGGTCGTATGTTAGTTTTGATTTCTATTTTCTTATACTGGCTTTCATTGTGAGATCTATATATCTCATTGAATTCAATTCTGCCTTTTGTAATATGCATTATTATTGTTCGTAGGAAAGAACTGCAGATGCTGGTTTACACCGAAGAAAGACACAAAATGCTGGGTGTTTTGGTTCGAGACCTTTCTTCAGACTTCTTCAGAAGGGTCTTGACCCGAAACATCACCCATTCCTTCATCCAGAGATGCTCCCTGTCCCGCTGAGTTACTCCAGCATTTTGTGTCTATCATTGTTCTATGTTCCCCTTGATAAGCCTTTCGAATAAATTTTAAAAATTGTTTTAAATTGCCTCATTTTTTTCCCACCTCAGAAAATTGTTCACCAATGTTTTCACCTGTAATTGTCAGCACTTTCATATTTCTGTGGAAACTCCAAAGTTGTCATTGGTTCACTGCTGGTCAGCAATATCTAACCTTGGGCTCCTCATGGAGCTAAGCAAGAGAGCATGATGTTGCCGAGATTCTCACCATTTACACAAGGCAATGTGAAGAAAGTCTGTGGTCTAGCTGAGGGAAAAGTTTTTCATTCATTTCAGTGGAAGAAAATAGCTGCAAAGGATTTCAACAGAAACTGGTTAACTCTGATTATTTTAATCTGTTTGAATCTTTTATGTTTTCTATGTATTTGAAAGATTTAATTCGCTTTTATCATTTTTAATAGATTGTGAATGTCTTATTCAATCTCTGGCAACTCCAGCTAAGATTCTAAACTGCAAAATATAAACTGCTGGAGGACCTCAGCAGGTAAGGCAGCATCTGCGGTAGGAAATGGACAATTCCCTCCACAGATGTTACCTGACCCCAGAGTTCCTCCAGCAGTTGTTTTCTTGCTCCAGCATTCACAGTCTTTTGTGTCTACTTAAGGTAATAATAATAATCCTTTATTCATCTCACAATGGGGAAATTTGCAGGGTTACAGCAGCAAAGTGGATAGCAAAAATAAATAAGCATTCATTAAAAAATAAAATAACGGTAATTATCTTTATTTACTGGTCTGCTGGGAGCAGTGCTGGTTGTGCAGTCTGACGGCAGCAGGAAGGAAGGACCTTCAATATCTCTCCTTCACACACTTGGGGTGAAGAAGTCTGTCACTGAAGGAGCTGCTCAGCACCTCTTTTATGGTCAGGGCTTGTTCAAGGTGCACCATGTAATATCTCAGGACTTGGAATACATTTTCCATCTCATAGGGCTTCGCTGCTGCCATAATCCTGCTGAATCAGCTGACTGTCATTTCTGATTTGAAATCGAAGTGTATAATTCATAGTGGTCCTTACTACAATGTTAGTGCCAAGGAATTCACTTGGCATTAGTGAAAAAAAATTGCAGAAATGTTGTTGGATTTGTTAAATTCATCCACCATGCATTCACTTGTGTTGAGGAGGGACAGCATCGTGGCACTGTTCGAAGACCTGCTGCCTCAAAGCTCGAGTGATCCAGGTTCAATCCTAACTTCTGATGCTGTCTATGTGAGGACTGCATGTTCTCCCTATTGCTCTCCTTAGTGTATATGTAAACTTGTATCCAGCTGGCCAAGATCTGTCTGAATTTTGTATTCTTCCAAATTCTAAGAATACAGACCAAGACTACTTAATCCCTCCTCACATGGCAAACTTGCCATTTTTATTTCATTATTGAAATCGCTGACAATAAAGAGCAACATATAATTTGCCTTCCTAATCCCTTGCATGTTGGCTTTGAGTGACTTGTGTGCAAGGACACCAAGGTTTCTTGGAACATCAACATTACCCAATCTCATACATTTTAAACAAAACTTCTCAATTTCTGTTTTATGCACCAAAATTGGATGACTTCATGCTTTTCCACATCATGTGCACCAGCCATCGTCTTGCTCATTTCTTAGATTATCTATATCCTTTTGCAGCCTCTGGTCATGTTTTCCTCCATAAGTAGAAACTTCCCCTTTGATGCACAGCATTAAAGACTTGCATTATATTAAAGTAATCGATCTTCAGCCTACATTAGGCAGAGGACTAATGAGAGGATGGGGAAGATCACCCTAGCAGGAGAGAAATAGGGAAACATGGAAACTATGAAGAAATCTTTATAAATTGAAGAACAAGTTGATGAAATTGTTCAATAAAGACAGATTGCAGCAGGAGTTTTATAATTAAGGTACAGGGTAAAATGCAAGAAGATAATGCTAAAACTATGTACATCTTTAATGGTACTGCAGTTGAAATATTGAGTTCAGTTTTGAGCATTTTTGGGACAAATGTCAGGATCATGGAGCAAATGCAGAAATAATTCACAAAGCTGATATCAAGCTTCAGTTATAAATCTGTGTGAGATCAAAGATAGCTGAGGAGGAGATCTGAACACGATACTCAAAGTGTTTAAATTAAAATAAAAGGTAATTCTATTTCCACTGGTCTGCAATTTGATAAATAGACATGTATCGGAATTTAGCATCTGACAGAACAATGTATAAGGGAAGATAAACACAAAATGCTGGAGTAACTCAGTGGGACAGGCAGCATCTCTGGAGAGAAGGAATGGGTGACGTTTCGGGTCGAGATCCTTCTTCAGGCTGGGAATGTTATTTTTGCAGATTGTTGGGATGAGTACCTTGTTACATACAATAGTAGAAGGAGGCTTCATAGCGAGCCAGAACTACTGGTATAACTACAGTTATATGAATCTGCATCACCAGACTGAGATCTGATTCTCTGTAAGATCCTCTTGGTCCAAGGCTTCTGGTTGGCAATTACTCCAAAGGTTTTCATGGGAGCGCACTTCTCCACACATTTCATTGTGAGGTTGTTAACAACAATGTGTATCAATTTAGGTCTGTTGCCGAGGACTTGAATGTTGCCCAGTCTACCGACTCCAAGCACTGCCAGCGCCGTTCCTCTGCCTCCCCTGACCAGATCTGTACATTCCTCACCACTGGGATTGCACTCTTCAGTCGCTGCCTACATGCAGGAAGATGGAGCACAGCCAGGTCATTGGATTTCCCAAAGTGAGGACAAGAAATGGAGTGATAGGCATCTTTGATGGTGAAGGAGCAATGGTTGAGGATGTTTGATCCTCTTGTGCTGCAGAACACATGCTGGTGGTAGTTTGGGAATGATTTCTTCAAGCTGGCCTTGTTGAAGAAACCCCGACTATGATGGTAAAGGCGTCGGGGTATGCCGCTTGGTGTTTGTTGACCACGACGTGCAGCTCGTCCAGAGCTAGATGGAACATCACTTCACTGCCAGGTTGTCCGGGTGCGGAGAGCAGTAGTTGGACAGGACCACCTTGTCTGAGCACCATAAAGGGCTTACCATGAGGCAGACAACACTGCGTCTCCCTTTCCCCATTGCCTCTGATGCTTATGCAATGAATGGGATGGACGGCCGAGTATTGGGAGCTGGGAGTGGTATCTCTCTGTGATAAAGCAGCCTTGCCCTTAAGTCCTCAACTGTATTTTCTTGGGTCTGTACATTGGTCAGGAGGGGGGTGGTTGTAGTCCCCTGTGCTTCACTCTGAGGGTGACACGGTGGCGCAGCAGTAGAGTTGCTGCCTTACAGCGCTTGCAGCGCCAGACACCCGGGTTCAATCCCGACTATGGGTGCTGTCTGTACGGAGTTTGTACGTTCTCCCCATGACTGCATGGGATTTCTCCGAGATCTTTCGTTTCCTCCCACACTCCAAAGATGCACAGGTTTGTAGTTTAATTGGCTTGGGTTTGTACACTTGGTATAAGTGTAAATTGTCCCTAGTGTGTGTAGGATCATGTTAATGTGCGGAGATCGTTGGTCAGTGCGTATTCAGTGGGCCAAAGGGTTTGTTTCCGTGCTATATCTCTAAACTAAACTAAACTAAACCACTTGGAGGCCGTTGACAACATTTCCAGACACAGTGGAGATGTCCCTGGTGTTTCCTGCCACTGTACTTGCTGTAAGTACAATTCCCCATGAGGTCGCGGAATCCCCTGCCATGGGGGTATCCCTTACAATCGGCAGCTCTGTTGCCATCGGGAGATCATAGTAACAATAATCCATTTAAATGGACTAGCAGCTTGTCATTTACAGCACTGCTATGTCCTGTTTCTTTTATCCAGTATTATTGAGTACTGTTACAAACCTGTCGTGCTGTGGCAAGTAAGAATTTCATTTTCTTGAGTGTCTTGACCCCTGATTCTTGAACTTGCAGATAAATATGAGCTGCTTAATATTGTCAGCTACCTAAGTATTAAACTAAAACCCCACCTGTGCCTGAGGACATAATATCCAAATCAAACATCGCTGTAAATATACCAATATGAAACATGTTTCTGTCTGTAATCCCATTCCAGGCACTCAGCATCACTCATTCTGTCCAGTATTGTGAACATCCAAAATTCAGAACTCCATGCCTATGTCAAACCCGCAGTGTGATTCTTTCTGTTCTTCTTCCTTCCCTGGCCAAATCCACCGGCTCAGTCCTGGAGGCCACCTGAGCCAAAGTCACTCCTCAAATCTTGTTATCCCTTTCAACAGTATTATTTCTCAGACCAATCACTCACCTGGAGAGAAATCTCTTCACAATACCTGCACAAGCAGTTAATACCAAACTGTGACTTATTGAGTCAACCTGTCCTAATCCAATATCAATGTGAGGGCTTAATATTTTACTTCTTACCTTGCTTTGGACCCACCACATTCAGTCTGGCTCCATCAGGCTGGATCTAGTCTGTTTGCACCACTTACCAGATATGGACTTCTCTAGATATGCAAATGTTAACATGGTGCCTGAAGTCGTTCCAGGTCAAAATGATGTGAAGGCCTTATGGGGGCACTACAAGCCCCTAACATTAAAACATTAAGACTAAAATACATTGCTAGCCGATTAACCACAGTATTATAATTCTGAATGCTACTAAATATCCGAAACTACCAAAATCAATTAAACAACCTGCAGAAGTTAAAAATTATTCAAGATATAATAAAATGTTGACATTTCTTTAATTTAGAGTAATTAAAATCACTAATGCAAATTTTATGAGTTAAAACATGTAAATTACTTTGAACTTACCTTTCTCCTTCACTGCTGTTCCTCCCTATTTAAATGAAAGGGCTCCCAGGTTAGATCATGCATACGTTTATCAGCAGGCTCTTCTGTACGCTGGAGGGAGAATTTCTGCAAGATTTTGTGTCTTTGCACAGTCCAAGGTTGGGCATAGCTAAGAAACCAGTTCAGCCAGTGTGGGAAGGAACATGAGAAAGGTAAACTGTAGACTTGCTGATTAAGCACAAAATGACTATGTTTTCACTATTTAATTTTGGTTCAATTATTTTTATTTTCTTTCAGAGTATTTTTATATGATTTCAATTAACTTTACTTCTACTTTTAAAAAAATAACTGATTTTTATTTTCTTACATTAGGTGAGGACTTAGCAGTTATTAGAAGTCGCTGAATGTTGGAAATATTTGGTTTCAAAGTTGCACCTCTTCGGCAGTTGCTCTTCAAGGGTTATTCAAGGGCTTGGGCCTCTGCATTTCACAGCCCAAGACCTTGCTGCCTAACTTAAGAGACTGCACAGATGAACAGTTAATGGTCAGAGGACTGTGCATGGGGAATGTGTTTGGGTAGCATTGAAGTGGGGGTTGGGCAGGCTAACAGAGTCATAAGGTCATAAGTGATAGGAGTAGAATTAGGCCATTCAACCCATCAAGTCTACT